>NC_142097.1:6235875-6881500 GCF_054644295.1 Miniopterus natalensis | reverse complement strand
CTCCCTTATAAGCCTTTCCTTAAAGTCAGTGCCTCTCCATCAGCCATCATGCTCCCCCTCCATCAACTCCTCATGCAGACTCCTCAGGGTGGCCCCTTTGCTACCCTATGATGAACAGGCCTCTTCAGGGTTTTTCTGGCATGGTCCTTTGCCACCTCTGAGTTGTCCTGTTGAAGCCCCAGTCTCCAGCTCTCATTTTAGCCAAGTCCCTGCCTTCCTGATGGAGAGGGGGCACTCATTGCATCCAAAGCGCTCCCTCCAAAATCCTCTATGCTCATTTCTAGTCCCTCCAGTGTCTCCCACTGTGATCTTCTATCCATTTGAGAAGACAGGAGGCCCGGGTTGCAAAGCCCCTCGGTTGCCTGGAATCTCAGTTTGAAGCATGCGAGTAGTTGGCCCCTTTATTGTCTTGGTGCCTCACCCAAAACAGAACCCGGGACGGTTCCGTTTTGACATTCTACTACAAATATGTGTCAAAGATGAAGGAAAGTCTATCAGTTTTCTCACTTCTCCTGGAAGTAATGCCTAGACCATTAGACTATTCATAGCATTGCTGTAGAGATTGTGACCAGATGAAAAACAAGCACAAACACAACACATTGAAGACTATGGACCACTAAGCAACTCTGAGGCCCAGTAAATGACTTTCGAGGTGTCAGTTGATGGCATTGCTCATTTTATAACAGTGAACCTTGCTTCTGTGTGGCCTGTGAGCCCATCTTCCCATGGGGGTAGCCACGTGGGCAGGCATGCAGGAGAGGCTGAGTGTGTGGGCACATGGTGCACTCTGGGTATGCGTGGTGGGATGAGAGTGCCCGTGTGTGTGTGTGTGTGTGTGTGTGTGCAAGTCCTCCTGCTCCCATGGGCATAGATGCGCCTTTGTGCACCTCTTGATATCTGCCTTCAGTCAAGACCTCCAGGCCAAGACTAAAAGTACAAAACCGGGCCAGCACAAGGTCACAGAGGCACATTTTTGGGAGCGGAAGTAAATCCAACAGGTAAATCAAGATTGTATAAAATAGCCATCTACCTGGCCCACTCTGCCCCCCAGGTGAGGCTCTGGCCCCAGAGGAATGTTTTCAGGGTGTTTTAATGGTCAGCCCTCACCTGAGCTGAAGCTGTGGAACCTCAGAATCAATCACGCTCACCTTGAGTTTGCTGCTTTTTGACAATCGAAGAAGCTGTGAAAGGAGTGAAACTGCTGAGCAATGTCCTCGCTGGGTTGCTGCTGTGACATTCCCAAGGAGTGAGAGAGGATCGTCAGTGTTCAGAGAAGGGGAGAGGAGAGGGGGAGGGTGTTAGAGGAGAGGAAGAGGAGGAAAGGAACCTTCTCAGGAGCACTCCTGGCCCTTACTTCTTTACAAAGGGAGCTGGTCCACAAACAACTGATGAAGATAGAGGTTCAATAGCACTGTGGTCCTCTGGATTCCCAAAGAACTGGACAATTCATGAGTCCATTGAACCCAAATGGGTTCCACCGCTGTCCAGCGATGCCTCTGGGATGGAAACCCCAGTGTTTTAGAGCCTATCCGGTCTCTCTCTGCAGATTTAAGAGGATAATTCCGATCCCGGAGCAGAGCATGGTTCAGACACTCTGCCACCTTCTCGAGTGTCTCCTGACCGAGGAGAACATTCCTGCCGACTGTCCCAAGGAAACCTATGAGCTCTACTTTGTGTTTGCTGCCATCTGGGCTTTCGGTGGAGCGATAATCCAAGATCAGGTAAGAGGGTGTGTTGAGGTTGACACTCACATTCAAGTCCACAGTGGCAAAAACCAGTCTTCCAGCAAAGAGGTGAAAGATAGGACAGCTAAGTGTCAGAATTCACAGGAAAGCATCAACCTATTCAGGTGTCTACCCATTGCTCTCTTAAAGACACTAGCCCCCATGGAAGGGCCCTATGATGTGAGACATGAGATTGGAAGGTATTTGGAGCTGCTGCTTTTCGAGTTAGTGGCCGTGTCCCTGATTTCACGGAGAGGTGCAGTGTTTGAGTTTGAACAACTAGAGGTATAAGTACAGTACTCCTCAAAGTGATGTGTGTTTTATAGGCACAATGATCTTGTGCTGTAGAAGCCTGGGTAGGAGGAATCCCTTTAGCCTTCTGCATATCTGCCAGAACAAGCGTGTGCCACTCTGTACCAGGCCGGCTTAACCATCACATCCCATCACCCCTGAAAGACAGATCTCTTCATAGGAGGTTGGACCAAAGACTTATTGACATGTAGGGATAGGAAACCAGGGTCGTATCTGTCTAGCAGACTTGGCAGCTGTAGCTTCATGCTCATCTGGGGTAGGGATGTTGATTTGGAGTATCTCGGCATCTGATTCCCTAAAACTTCCTGCATTCCCAGCCTTGTTCTTTACTTAGTTTCCTCCAAATAAAAGGTAGTTTATCTAGAAACAACATATTCAAAATTACATAGATCAGTCTTTTACAACTGATTCCGGCTGTCAGGAATATCGTACAGAGGTTAAGGACACGGAGTCTAAATCTGAATTCTAACTCCTCCACTTAGTATCTAGGGGGCCCTGGCAAGTACCTTAGCCTCTCCCCACCTTATTTCCCCCTGTGTGCAAAGGAGAGGGGATCAGAGTGGGGTGGTTGTGAGGGTAAAAGGGATGCTGGTCTAACTGCCCAACATAAATATGGGACAAGCACTTAGAATGGTGTTGGCACACATATGAGCTTATTATTAACGTTCCCCTAAACATTCAGCTGTTGAACGTTTAGAAACTGACTCAGTTTCATTGTAAGTGCCCGGGGCCTCTCTCACAACACGGGACTAAACAGCTGCAGGTGGAGAGTCTGGATCTGCTCTTTCTGATCTGGGAAGATCCTGGGCTCTTTCGAGGAGAGAGGTGTGACGTTTCCACCTCCCAGGGCAAAGCCATAGTCTAAGAATCCAAAACGGAGGTGAGCTGGGAGAATTAATGAATTTAGAATTAAAAATTAATTAATTTCCTATTTTCCCGGGCTCTGGTTGTAACATCCATCCCACCTCTCACCATCTCCCACATGTTCCTTAGCGCTCCAAATTCCGCAAGCAACTCTCACAGGCATGTGATTTAAGAGGCATGCATGTAAATTATATGCCTCCACTTAATCCTTCTCTCAGAGACCAGTACGGCTTTCTCTCTGCTTCTCCTAGATTTTAAAAATGTAGCCCTCCAAGAAGCCTTAGAAACTTTCTTTTCTGGGACCCTCATTTTGCAATGAGGAAATAGCACAGAAAGCGGCTCCCTCCGAGTCTTCTTTTTCAACCACTCTGTGCTCCAAGTGTCAGCAGTGGCCCTCTTCATCTCCTCCCTGGCTGCCACGCTGGGCATCGCTCAGTCTCAGGAGTCAGTCCATCTCTCCGGGAGTTGCTGGCCACACCTGTCCACCCTGTGGTCGTGGGCTCTCCTCCGTGTTCTTGTACCCTTCCCGCCACCCTCTGTGCTCCACCCTGCAACGGCTCTGAGCACACCAGTGCCAGGGACGCTCAGCGGCATGGTCAGACCAGGCTCTCGTACATGATCGAGGGAGGCCCCTGCTTAGCTGCTCCAGGTTCAGGGCTGATCCTGGGCAGAGCAGTGTGTCCTTCCCAGAAAAGCTGGCCCATCAGACGCACCTGCATAGCAGGAGCACGTCACCCCCCCCCCCCCCCCCCCCCACTGCCTGATGCCAGGATAGCCTGTCCCGGCTCTCCAGCTCTGACAGCCTGATATCCACCTGCTTTGTTTTGCAGCTTGTGGACTACCGGGCGGAGTTCAGCAAGTGGTGGCTGACCAAGTTCAAGACAGTCAAGTTTCCTTCCCAGGGAACCGTCTTTGACTATTACATAGACCCAGAGACCAAGAAATTTGAGCCATGGTCCACACTCATCCCCCGGGTTGAATTCGACCCTGAGATGCCCTTGCAGGTGAGTGTGGCTGAGGGACCAAGAAAATGCAGTCATCCCGAGAGTCTGCAGCAAGTCTGGAAGCATTCCCGTGTCAGCATCCGATAGGTTCAACCTTGTTAGGAACTGGTCATCTCCAGCTACTTGCCTTTCAGAGGAAGTCATAGGTGCAAAAGAAGTCACAAGCCCCGCCCCTCTCCAGAGGCCAGATCACTTGATTTCCAGACCCCACTGGCAACCTGGGCGGGGGGGGGGGGGGGGGGGGGGCGCTCAAGGGGAGACTGTGGGAGCGGAAGGTTCTGAAATACCTTAGCGAGGCCACAGGGAGGCTGATGGAGCTGGCGGAGGAGGGCAGGGGTGCCCTCTGCCCAGAGGAGGAGTTTATAGTCTCTCTGTGGGTATTGGGGAAGGCCCTCCTGCCCGTGGTGGCAAGATCTGCCGTGACAGCAGAATCCCTTTTCTAAAGGCTCCAGAATATTCTGCGGTGCCTGTTGCTCCCATGTGCCCCTGGCACGCTCCTCGTGTTCCGTTCCAGGCTTGTCTGGTGCACACGAGCGAGACCGTCCGCCTGTGCTACTTCATGGAGCGGCTCCTGGAGCGGCGGCGACCACTCATGCTGGTGGGGATGGCGGGCACAGGAAAGTCGGTGCTGGTGGGCGCCAAGCTGGCCAGCCTGGACCCAGAGCAATATCTGGTGAAAAACGTGCCCTTCAACTACTACACCACGTCGGCCATGCTGCAAGGTATGGGGCCCAGAAGGGGGGCTGGGGCGTGGAAGGGGGGCTGCTTGAGTGGCCTGTCCCCTGACTCAGAGCTGGAGCAGGTGGCAGGTACCGGCTTGGCTGGACCTGGACGGTGCACTTTCTCTCACCACACCCTTCTCTCCTCTCCCCTTCTCTCTTCCACAACCCGTCTGTCCCACTCTCCTGCTCCCTTCGCCCGGCCCCCTTTCCTGTCCTTTCTCCCTACACTCCTCCCTGACCTGCCGACTTCCTCCGGGGGGGGAGTTCAACACAGAGCAGTCAGCACCCTGATGACAACAACAGCCGAAAACCCTTTGAGAGACTTGCATGGGCTTGTGGACGTCCGTCACCTGCTGTGTCTCGGGATCACGTCATTCACCCCTCACATTTATAGATGGGGAAACTGAGGCTCGGGTAAAAGTACACGATCACCCAAGGTCACCACCAGGCAGCCAGGCGGGTGTGGCATGTCCAGCCTCTGACCACACTGAGCCTGCTTTTCCTGGAAGTTAAACACCTGCTTCCCAGTGGACGTGGGCCCTCCTGGGTGTGGCCTCCGGTCCAGGGGCTCATACAGGTGTTTCCCCTCACCAGAGTCACTTCTCCTGGACCCTCACTCATGGTAGAGTCTCCATTTTTATAGAAACACTCAACACATTAACCCTTGAAACAGCTTCCTTTCGAAGAAACGCCCGCGCCCCCCTCCCTGTGAGAGTAGGGAGTGGTGGGGTGAGGGAGGAGCCCAGCTCCTATGCCTCACACGGTGGTAGCCGCGCCCCACTCTTTGCAACCCAGCCCCACCCAGAATGCAAACTCCACTAAAAGTGAGGAACGCAGTGTGTGCCATTTGTAGATTGTTAAATGATAGGCCATAGCGACCCTGGTGTCATCAGGCCTTAGGCCGGCAGACTTGCCAAGCAGGCTGCGCTCTGACCACCAGCTTCTGGGCCTGGACCGTTTTCACGTACCTGGCCGCTCTGTGGCCTCTGTCCAGTGTGAGCCCCAGAGACAACCTCTGCAGTGTGGCCAGTGCTCTGCTCTCCCCAGTTCCCACGGGAGAGACCAGTTCACATCCTGCCTGCTTTCGGCACATGTTGCCGGCGCTTCCAGGGTGAGGGCCCGGCCAGTGTCGCAGGCTAGCGGGGAGCAGCACTGCCTCTGCTCTCTGCCTGTCACAGCAGCCAAGTGCCCCAGCTTGCTGATGGAAGTCAGAGCTGTCCCCCTCGCCCCCTCGGCGACAGGGACATCCCCGAGGCTTCATCCTGCTGGGCTGGCAAATGTTTACACCCTCAGTCCTAACCCAGAAGCTGACATTATTTTGTCCACAGCCTGAGAGTCTTTATGATTTTCCAGAAATCCAGGGAACTCCTTTTCCATGAACAGTTTCAGGTCCCCCTTTGTTAAGCAGCCTTTACACCGGCAAACCTGTGAAACTTGAACATCTGGTTTCTACGGCATGTCTCACTTGAGACGGCATTTGGTGAGGTCTGGCCAGAGGTGCAGCAGGATTGTTCGCTCGCGGGATGCCTGGCCAGCGCGTCTGGTCCACATCCTAACACGCTGGTCTTCCTCACATGGTTTCTCCCTCTCGTTTTTTGGAAAGATCTACCTCTACCCATATTGCAAGCCTTACGTCCAATGACTAATCAGGTCACCAGCTCTGTCCATTTACACTGGTTCTTGCTATTACTTACAACTACACTGATGATGACGATGGTGATAACTAGCCTTTATCAAACAGTCACCAGGTATGTGTTAGGCACTAACTTAAGATTAGACTTTTACACATTTTTAAGTCATTGAATCTTGTACAACCCTGTGAGATAAGTATTTGTATCCCCATGTTACAGATGAGAAAACCAAAGCACAGAGAAGTGAAGTAAGATACCCTAAGCCACACAGTAAGTGGTGGAGCCAGGGTTTAAACCCAGGCTGACTTCTGTGCCTTGACCATTAGGCAGACTGACTCTGTAGGAAGGAAATCCTTTGGAAACTGCAATAAATATTTGATATTATTACTATTATCATTAGTAGCACTACTTGAGTATTCTAGAGGAGTTGTTTTCTAGAATCCTATTATGACTGTATAACGTAAAATATACTTTATACAGAGAGAAAATATTCATAGTCAAGAAAGAGGAGTTGAGCTGCTTACACTGCCCAGACCCCTTGCTCCCTCTCTGGGTTCCCTCACCGGGACACCTCCTGTCGGGATACAGAGAATTCTTTTTAAAAGTCGCAGGATACTGTCAGTCAGAGCCAGGCGAACGCTGACTTCTCCCTGCAGCTAGACGTACACCAGAACACAGCACTTCCTGCCTCTTGTTAATTCCCTGGTGGCCTCTGGTCCCCTCCCTCCTCGTACACTAGGGGACGGATGAAGCAGCCGCCTGTCACCTCGCTATGCAGAAGTGACTAGGAGCTGGAGAGCAACCCAAAGCCCGGAGGAGCCGGCATACCCGTAACCAAGTCCACGCAGCAAAGCTCAGATGCTTCACTCTGGGAAATGCCCACCTCCCTTCCTTGGGACAGATCTCCTTCCTCTTACGTTAGTCACGGTCCAAACAACTTTAATTATTTGCCTTCTTAGCCTATAACATTTTAGAAGCAACAAAATGGTCCCTAAAATGGAGAAAGTATGCTACCAACTGTTAGAAAGGCGGGAGCCACAGGCCCAGTCAATATCCAAGAGGAAATAGAAAACCTACAGAGGAGATACGAGAACTCAAAAGGTGGCTCCTCATTTAGACAAGAGGCAAACTGTCCCGCCCACCTCACCGGCCCATCACCTTTTACATCCCAGTGTTGTCCTGGCTGTTGTTCTTAAGCCCTGTGTAACTATGAAAAGATTGAATGTGAGGTGGTACAGTCTGTACAGACGTGCAGTGTGTGTTTATAATGTGTCTCTAATGGCAAAAGACAAGAAATAGCTACTTATCCGTATGATGGAATGCTAAACATTATTACAAAGAACGGGGAATTCTGTATGGATTGAGTTGCACCTACTTCCAAAGCTTTCTTGAGAAAAGAAAGATACAGAAGAGTATATACAGTATCCTCCAATTCTGTTTAAAAAGATATACAAAAATTTACACAGATATACACTCACACATCTAGGCTTGTAGATATACTTAGACTATCTCCAGAAAGATATACAAGAAACTGGGAACAATCGCCCCTGGCAGGGGGAACTGGATACTGAGCATAGGATTAAGAATTACTTAAACATTTTTTAAAATTATGAAATATTTCAATCATGCAGAAATGTACAGAAAATAATATAACAGATGCCCATGTACCCACCACCTGGATGTCACAGATGTTAGCATTTTGTCATTTTTCTAAGTATCTTAGCACTGTAGGTACAGCCAACACACCCCTCGTCCCTTGCTCCTATTAACTACTAAAGTTAATGTGTATCATTCCAAATTTACACTTTTGAGACATATGTGTACCCATTGTGTATACGTATGTGTACACAATGTTGTATACATTTAAATTTTAAATCATACTGTAATTTCCTTTGGCAACTTACTTTTTAAATCGTCTGTTACATGGAGATCTGTTTCGTTGATTTTCACTGCTGCATAGAATCCCATTGTACGAATAAATCACAGCTCATTCCTTTTCCTACTGAAGGACAGCATCATTTTTTAAATATTTTCCCTTTTAAAAAGCATTTTTTAGTTTTAACTGACATGCCATACATGGTACGTGTTAAAGTGTACAGTTCCACAAGTTTTAAAAAATGTACCGGCTCATGAAACCATCACTACAGTGGAAATAGTGAACAAACCCCTCGGCTCCGGAAGCTCCGCATGCCCCCTGGCAATGCCACTCTCACCCAGCTCCCGCCCCCCCCCACCCCGGTGCCCAGGAACCGCTGATCTGTTTCAGTCACAATATGTTAGTTTGCATTTTCTAGGATTGTACATAATGGAATCATACAACGTGTACTTGTTTTTGTCTGGCTTCTATTATTCAGCATGATTTTGAGATTTATCCACGTGGAGTTTTTCAATAGTCCATTCTTTTCATTCCTAAGTAGCCAGATAAAATATGTAAAACACTCAGAATGATTCCCGGCATACAATAGTGCTCAGTAAATGGAAGCTGTTATTATAATAATATTAAAATCCTTTTCAAATTTAAGAACCTATAAATATTATACAATGCTTTCTAAGCCCCAGCTGCCAAAACAAAAGGAACGCAAGCAAACCCCTTTTTGCTTGAAAAAGAAGTTTAACATAAACTATGCTAAAGTAAAAATAATGTTTTGGGAAGAAATGTCCCAAATTTCAAATGGGCAATAACTCCATCCAGCAGGTCAACTCATCGAGGTCTCCGGGGGAATATTCTGCCCTCACTCATTTTTCTCAAAGTCAGGTTTTGTTTAACAGGGAAGGCAGCTGCTTGACAACCCCTGCATCTCTCCACTCTCTCATTGCATCCAGCTCTGGGGTCTCCACTGAGCACTTTCCTAAACACACATTGAGAGCTCCTTTAAATAGAAATGGGGGTTGTACTTCCAGGCGCTCTCATTGCTCACCAGTGTGGATAGCACAGCTTTATTTAACGTTTCTATGCCCAACTGTGTGCTTTAGCTCACTTAACCCTCCCCACCAATGACACACTGCATCCGTATGCTTTTGACTGCAAGCAACAGAAAATCTGACCATAGGGACATAAGCAGAATTTTTTTCTCATGCAACAAGAAGCCTTGAGGTAGGCAGTCGCTAATGCTAAATCAATGTTTTAGCACTAGCGGTGCTATAACACCTATTATTCTCTTAGCTGCTCTCTCAGGGTAGCAGAACGGCTGCTGCTCCAGCCATCACGTCTGCATTCTAAATGGAAAAAAAAAAAAGAGTTAGTGCCCATGTCAGGGACTTAGAGCTCTCTAGGAACATAGACTGATGTCTGCGTCTTACTGTTTAGAGCTGCGTCATGTGGCCACCCAACCGGAAAGTGACTGACAAGAGGGAAGTTGTTAATGGTTGCCATCACAGTGACGATAGTCTCTGCTTTTAAAAGCTGAGAAAATGAGGCTTGGAGGTGTTAAGTGACTTGTTCCAAAGTCACACTGAGTCTTATTTCAAGCTGTCGTATGTCCTCAAGCTGCAGTGGCTTCCACTTTGGTAAAACTCTAAGTCATACATCTTGTTTTCCATAGTAGATGGCCAATGTTGGCAAGACGCTCTGGTTGGAGTGGGGGAAGGGAGTTTCACAGTGTGAGGAAATCGAAAACAACACATTCTAGACAATAGAGAAACCAATCCATAAATTTGGGTACTCTCAAATTATGGAACATAATGCAGCAACTAAAATCAAGCTTTGGGGATTTGACTAACTCTCGAGACCTAGGCCCCCTCCCAGGTGGGCGCACACCAAGGAGAAGGCTATGTTCAGGGGGAGCGTGAATTTCATGAAGCCCAATGGCAAGAAGCCAGGCAAGTTCAAGTCCGGTATCTCCTAGGAGAGAGGCTCTCCTTGAGCTGGAGATGAAGTCGGACCTCAAGGCCCAGCTGTGGAAGCTGAATGTACCAGCAGCCAAGCCTACCATAGGAACTTCAGAATATTTTTTGTTGCAAGGAAAAATGTTCCCAACAACAGACACACTGGGGCCGCAGCTCCCCCAGGAGCCCAGCTGGCTCTGCCCCTCTGCCTACTCCCCATAGAGACGCGGCTGGGGGCGGCCACATTCCACGTTCCACGTCTCAGGCTGTGAAAGAGAGTGGGACAGGCTCCCCTCGGCTCCAACTGGCTGGAGAGGGGAGAGCCCAGAGACCCTGAGCATCTTCCCGTGCCGACCTGGCCCAGGAGTCATTGCCTGTTGATGGCAGGGTGCTGGCCCCGCTGGAAGCAGGGCTGCCGGTGGCCAGAGGAGGGCCAGCTCAGCGTGGTGGGGATGGACAGGCCACGCTGGGGCACTGGTTCCCATGACAGCTGGGCAACATGAGAGCCCTGGGGCCTGGCTCCTGCTGCAGGGAAAAGGCCCTGTAGTTCACTTTGGAACAGGGTCGCGCTGTCCAGGACAGTGGTACTGCTGAGGACCAGAGTGCCATCCAGGACGGCAGTGCCCCTCTGGGGCCCGGAGGGCATCTGGATGCGGCTCAAGGCTGCCCCTGTCTGGACCAGGCTGAGCTGTGATCCACCTGCTTACTGGACGGTGCTGCCTCCTACTGAGTCCAGACCCCATAAATCAGGACCTCTTGCCACAAGGGGCCGGGGTCTGTGCCTGTGGCAGGCCCCTGACACCATCTCCTTGTCCTCTGTCCCTCTCAGTCACCTGTGGGAGGAAGGCTGGGACTCTGGGAGCAAGTTTTGTGAGGCTTCATCTCTTTCCTACATCATATTGTCCTTAGTAATTTTTTGAAAGCAGAGAAGCCAACAAGGGCAGCAATGGGACTTAGATAAAAGTCAGTGGCCATGATGAAGCTGGACCAGCAAGTAAAAGAAACTCAAATTCAGCAAAAAGTGGTCATGGAGGAAACTAGGCTGCTAGTCAATGAACGTTACCCATCCAGGCTAAATTCATCTGGTAAACCTGACCCACAAAACTAAGGCATGTAGAGGGAAATTGAAAATTAGTGGAACAACTATGCACAAGAAAGCGGTGAGATCCTACAAAGGAGACAAGAATTAGCCTCCAAACATGCAAAACAAACTTTGGGGCTTGAAACAGCTCTTGGAGGAGGAAACGCTGGAATCCGACTTGAAGCAGCAGTTGGAGGCAGTGAGGAGAGCTTCCCTGGTGAAGGAGAGACAGGACTGAGAACTGCAGACATCACAGGAGGAGCTCAAGAAAGCTGAGCTGAGACAGCTGCAAGGCCCACGCCCGGTACCTCCAGGAAACCGTCACCGGAGAAGCAACTGAGCGAGCCAGCCCAGCCTGTTGGGAAAGAGACAGGAAGGAGCTGAAGAGAAGGCCCAGGCCTTGGAGGGGGCAGCCCAGAGCAGGCTTCCCAGCTGTGCCGGACGTCAGTACAGAGAGCCAGCGGTCACACCAGGAGTAGGTGCAGCCGGACCTGCCGTGCAGGGAAGTGCAGGCCACCCAAAGCCACTTATAAAACGAGAGGCAGCAGCCGCGGCAGGAACAGGGGTCTACGCAGCGCTGAATCCCAGGGAGGCGGCCACTGCCACAGGGCGCTCCACGGACCATAAGAAGCCCTCCCTTCCCTAGACACCAAACCAAGGGTTAATCCACAGGGATTCCTAAGCTGTCACTGAGTCACTGAGGACTGGAGCAGGTGTTCCCAGGTGCTGCCGAAACCTGGTTAGGAAGGCGCTGGGACCTCATTGCTGCTCTAACACCCGGCAGGACGTGCTAGTGCGAAGTCGGGCGCTTTTTCCCAGCTGCACTGCTAGGTGTGCGTGTGACCAGCTTCCTTTAATTAGGTGTTTCTTTCATTAGCTCTTGTTAATCAGCAGGATGGCCCTCAAACCTCCAGATAACCTAACAGCACTTGCCAAACACTCCATGATGCCAGACCCAGGAGCCCACCTTGAGGAGAGGAAGCCGTTCGTGTGCTTTGCTTCCTCCAGCTGAGTCAGATTTCTCTATGGATGAAGCACCTTCACGGACAGCATCTCGGATTGATTTATACAGGGCTTTCTGCTCCATAAACATCGGCTTCTCCTCACTTCTTTTGGCCAACTCAGCACAAAGGCAAAGTGGTTTTAAGGGTTTTTTTAAGTTCCTGCTACCAGGTAGCTCCCTCTCTGGCTTGCTCATGAGTGAGAAGGTTCCTTAATAACAGCAAGGTCAGTAAACCCAAGGCAGAGGGATCTTGCGCCTGAGGCGGCCCTCACAGTTTTAGCTTTCAGTAAAGCGAGAATGGAAGGAACAATAGAGGGGATGTTATGTCAAAGCTTTTAAAAATGTTGTGAAGAAACGCCTCTGGAATTAGTGAGGTGGCTGAATGCCTCTGCTTGTCTCAGAAAATGTATCCAAAAAAAAGTTTTTAGCCCGGCCGGGCGTGGCTCAGCGGTTGAGCATCAACCTAGGATCCAGGTGATCAGGGTTCGATTCCCGGCCAGGGCACATGCCTGGGTTGCAGGCTCCATCAGTGACTCTCTCATCATTGATGTTTCTATCTCTCTCCCCCTCCTTTCCTCTCTCTGAAATCAATAAAGATATGTTTTTTAAAAAAAAAAAAAAAGTTTTTAAATGTCTGGACTACTTTTTAAAGAGTCTTGTGCCATCTATTTCCCTAGCAACACCCTAAATTCTAAGATGACAAGATCACTTAATGTTAAATATAGTAAGTACTTTATATTTTTAGGTCCCCTATTACCTTTTATTACTGTATGTGCACTTAACAGTACATGAAATGCCTTTTGTAATTAATTTGTGCCATATATTTATGCCTTTTTAATGGGACTGGGAATAGTATTTTAAATTGGACTTTAGCATAGACTATTTTTTTGCATTTATGACATACTGATGGTTAGGCCAATGATTTATTTGAATGCTGAGTCCTAGTGCAGAAATATAACCCCATATTTTAACATTGCTTCACAATCATTTTCAGGAAAAAAACCTTCAAAATAATTTTCTTGAATTTTGTTTTATTGATATATAAAATGAATTCCTTTAAATTGGACTAAAAAAGCTCTACCTCAATGTGCCTTTAACCTCTAGCTTCAACAATTTTTCTGCTAAATATGTAGTTTCTTTATAAAACAAACTTCTTTGTTATTAAAAAATAAAAGCCTACTTGGATTAATAAAAATATCAAGTTTTAGGAGGATGTGTAGTATCATATAAAGATGTCTACAGCATGTGAAATAAAAAATACAAGAAGAATCTGCAGTATAATTCTGATTTTGTGAGGAAAAATATAACAGAGCAAATAGACTAGGATGAAATTCACCAAAATATTGAAAGTAATGCTTATTGCTAGGTGAAGAATTATGGGCAATTTTCATGTTCATTATAGCTTTCTATGATTTTTAATCATTGTATAATGAATATATATTGTTTTTATAATCACGAAAAGCATGTTATTTTTTTGAAAGGGTAAACACAAAGTCCTTGCAATATAACTACAACATCCTAATGTGAAAAAATTAGATAATGTGGAAGGAAATAGTTCCAACAAGGTACACAAATCATGTCGATGCAAAGTAAGACATGATTAATTACTAATGCTCTCTGTCAAAATATGGTCAGGCGCTGAGTTAACTAAACGGGATTTCTTGAAGGCAGAGCCATGTTGCAGTAATGTTTTTGTTTTGTTTTTGTTTATGCTCACTTGAGGATATTTTTTCCATTGCTTTTCAGAGAGAGTGGAAGGGAGAGAGAGAGACATTGATGTGAAAGAGACACATCGATTGGTTGCCTCCCACATGTGCCCCAACCCAGACCTGGGATCAAGCCTGCAAGCGAGGTACGGGCCCTTGGCTGGAATCGAGCCTGGGACCCTTCAGTCCGAGGGCCAATGCTCTACCCACTGAGCCAAACCAGCTAGGGCTGCAGTAATGTTTAAGGAGTAGTTTCTACCAGTCGTTACATGAAGTAACCCAGGTTAGAATCCTGGCTTTGCCCTCAGTAGCTATATGACCTTGAATAAAGTCCCTTAATTGCTCTAAGCCTCAGTTTTCTCATTTGTTAAAAGATTATTTTTAACGCTGATGATAATACATTATAGGACTGCTCTTAGGGGTCAATATAATGCACGTCAAATGCTCAGTACAGAGCAGGTTCCTGGTAATCTCCATGGACGAGTGAATGCCCTGCCCTGCAATTCAGAGGCTGGGGGAGTCCATGGCACATTCCTAGAGAGGGCTGGGATGTGAGCGCTTACAAGGACTTTCTCCCTGGTGATGTGAAAGAAGCGGTAAAATCAGTATCCACAGACCTGAATTCTAATTCCAGCAAAGCATTTAACCTGCCTTAGCCTCTATTACCTTAGCTACAAAATGGGGATAGTGGCTTTGGGTCTTTCTTTTCCTAGTCATGGCATTTGTTAAAATAATAAAATTCATTCATTTATTCCTTAATTTAAATGTTGTTCAAACATCCTACTTTATGCTAGATAATATTCTATATGCTGGGGTTATGACAATGAGGAAAACAGAAAAAGATTCCTGGCCTATTGAGTTTCGAGTGCAGAGGGGGTGAGACAATAAATAAGAAAATTGCTTAAATATAGAGGATACTAAGTGATAATAAGTGTTATGGAGAAAAATGACGCAGGGGCAGGGAATGGGGTGGTAATTTTAGACAGAGTGCCAGGGAAGGGCTTACTGAGAAAATGGCATTTGAATCAATAAATGCTCTAGGTAAGTAAGAAGCAAACTGCTAGAATTTGGGAGAAAAGGATTCCAGGCAGAGGAGCATCCAGAGCAAAGGCCCTGAGGCAGCGAGTGTGTTAGAGCAGGGTGTCCAGAGCAGAGGGAGTGCCAAGGGGAGCAGTAGGACAGAACAATAGATGCGAGGTTTGTGGGTGTAACTGACGCTTTTGCCCCACGTGGGATGGGATGCCACCGGACAGTTTTTAACAGGGACTGGCCGATCTGACTTATATCCTAGAAGGATACCCAGTCTGCTGTTTTGAGAACATAGTGAGGGGTTCTAGGGTGAAAGTAGGAAGACTTTTGGGGAGGATTTCGTAGTTACTAGATGAGAGCAGACGGACAAGGATGGTAGCAGAGGAGACAGTGAAATGAGAGAAAAAACAGGAACACACTTTGAAAATGAAATTGCCCTTCAAATGTACCGTAGCGGTAAAACAGTGCCGGAGGGACATGAATAAACGTGGAGGGCAGCAGGCGCTGCTCCACGCGCCCACCAGCTGGACCACGTGCCCTGTGAGAAAATCCGTAAGACGGTCCAGGCGAGGTCGGCCTGGGCACGGGCTTGACTCCCGGGACCTGTTTACCACCATCAGGACCCAGGTCACACTTCTTTACATGTCTCACGTGTTCAGCATCTTCAACATCAACATGTTTGCTGACACTTAAACCCACTCTGCTCCTCCAGCTCCGGCTGGAAACAGGGTAACCTGCTCCCATTCTCTCCCAGATGGGACCTGGAGCAGAGCTTGGCCAAGAAGGGATCAGAAGTGCATGTGCCTTTCCCCAGGGAGTCCTCTCTTTCTCTGGGTGCTTAACTGTCCTTGTGAGATAATCCAGTGCATTCCAAGGCCACTTCTTGCTTAACTGGCATGCTCTCCTCCTCAACAATCCTTTAGAAGCACAAAGAGCTTAATGGCCCCAAATTACAGGGCCTGCTTAATTTCAGGGGCTGATCTGAATGTCGCTGCTTTGGGAGGTGGCAAAACAAGTTTTCCTAAGGGGAGATTTCCTACTTGAAGGACTGTTCTCAAAGACATGTCCTCGGCGGCCCATTAATTATATTTATTTTGACAGATCTCGTACATAGTTGTTATATCTTTAGGGGGGGAGGAGGTGTTGGTGATTAATTGGTTGATAGTATATGTTAATTGATGCTAATTAAATTTAAATTTAATTCGTATTTTAAACACTTTATTTAACTCAAGCCCAGAGAATTAGATATTCAGGCTTCTTGAAGGAACTTGTCTTTCTATCTGTCACCTTCCTATGTCTGTTGACACTTTCTCCTTGTTTACAAACTTGCTTTTCAAGAGAAAATCAAATGGTCCATAGAGCTTCCAGCTGTAATAGGAAGTGCTGATTCTTGCAATACATAAATATTAATTGCTTGGTTGAAAAAAACACCTCTACCTCCACCCTGATAGTTAAGTTTGTTCTAAACAAGTCCTGTCAGGCTGGGGAATGATGCTGTTTGATTCCTTCCCTCTGACTACATAATTGAAGAAACAGCTCCTGAAGAGTCTCTACTGAGTCTCTAGAAGGAACTGAGAGGCTCTGGTTGAGGGCCTGACAACTGAAGGTGCTGGTGGGGGGCGGGGCGGGGGGTTGCTTCGTGATACTGGAGGTTTCTGGGAAATTCTCTGAGGCTGTTTCTATTCCCCCTCAGAGAAAAGCCCAGGAGGTGAACCCTTTGAGAATACTGTTGACAAAATATCTAATAGCCCCTCTCTTCTAGCCCAGGGGTGGAAGGGGCCTCCACCCAGCCCTGGGGTGGAAGCCACAGCCCTCATGCTCCCCTGCTGTTTCTAGATACCGAGGGACCTGGTTATTTGCAGATATCCTCCAGGTTAGAGTTCTAGGCCTTGGAACCATCAAGGTGTCTTCTGTTTCTGGTCTATAAACAAAGAAATCTGGGACCACAAGTATGACAGAAGGAGCATGGGCTTTGTCTTTTGGGTACTGGCTCCACCTTAGAAAAGTTGTGTTGTCCTTCTGAGCCTCAGTCCCCTCATCTCTAAAATGGGATAATACTACTAATGTTACAGTGATAAGATGAGAGTAAAATGAGATAATTAATGTTTGTAAGACCTAATACACTGCACATAGTAAGAAGTTCAGTGCCTGGTGAATACTTCCCCATTACTGCAGGTCATTCCAAGGCCACCTCTGGTCCTGTAGGACACCTGCATCTAGTAGAACTGCTGTAGTTTATACTCACACGCTCACTGCCCTGTGGCTCATCCTTGGCGTCTGTCTGTCCTGGTACTGGCATCTGAGGTGTAAATAGCCTTCCTCCCTACTAACTGTGTCTGTCCCCTCAGCTGTCCTGGAGAAGCCTCTAGAAAAGAAGGCTGGGAGAAATTTTGGCCCCCCCGGGAACAAGAAGCTTGTCTACTTCATCGATGACATGAACATGCCGGAGGTGGACGCCTATGGGACGGTGCAGCCCCACACACTTATCAGGCAGCACCTGGACTACGGCCACTGGTGAGCGCACAGGCCGAGGGGCCGGGGCCGGGGGCAAGGACCGAGGCGGGGCTGAGCCAGCGCCACTCCCTGGGAGCTGCCAACCAGCCCAGCTCCGGTGCCGAGAGAATCCCGGGCCAGCTGCACTCCTCAGGGGGTGCTGTTTCCCGGGGTGCGCTTTCAGACGGAGCATCACTACTCACGTGAAAAGAAGGCGCTGAGCTCTCGTCTAAGGAAAAAGCCTATTTTTTTTCATAGATATTCTTCTCAAAAGTTGCCTTCTCCAAACCCCCAAGGCAGAATTGGGTACTCCCTTCCCCCTCATCGAGGTCTTATAGCCCGGAGCAGGCACAGTGCTCACCTAACACACTGCCGGGTGCAGAGCACCCGCGGGCCTCAACAGCCTGTGTCGCTTCAGAGCGACTCACAGGGCCTCATATTGTCTCTTGCAACAGTATGGTTTTTAATGGCTAAAGGTCTGGACTTGCCAGGAAAAACACACACACAAAAATGCAAGTCAGTGATCTGAGACCGTTTTGGCTCACCTCCCTACCCTGGGCGGAATCAGAGGCTGAAAGGGGGGCGTGTGAAGAGGGAATTCGGAGAGAACTGTAACTGCGATGGTAGCCTGAGCTGCCTGTCATTCATTTCTCAGTCCTTGTTGGCTGCCTGCCGTAGACAACCTCCCACAGTCTCCACACCGGCACCCAAGCCGCTGAGCTACACTGGGGAAATCAGCCAGGCTCATGAGTTTTACTTTGGATTCAAGGCCGCAAGTCTTAAACGAGAATTAGGAACCTCAGAAATTCTCCCATACTGGTTTCGTATATTTACATCTCCACTCTCAGAAATGTCCGTTTCACACCTTCCCCTCCCTCCTCGGGCTCCCCCCGCCTCGCCTGCCGATCACGGCCTTCCGTCTCTTGCTGACACATCTGGACAGCGTGCTTGCCTCCCGAGCCTCCTTTCCCCCTCCTACCACGTCTTCCCTGAGGCTCAGCTGCCCACCGGCACCTTGATTCTACTTTCTTCCGAAATCCTGATTTCACCAACTAGCCCCGTCTCCTCCGTAGCAATATGCAGACTTGCATAAATTTCTCCCATTGTGTTGAAAAAAAATCACTCTTTATTGCTCTGCCTCTCTCTCCCGCATAATCAAATCTCTCTAATCTGTCTTCATCTCCTACGCACTCCTCAGTCCACTGTAAGTAGTTTCTGTTTCCTCCACTTGCTAACCTGTCCTTGCTCAACGACTCCCTGTATCTTTATGATGAGATCAACAGGCCCTGTTGAGTCACCATCTTTTTCATTCTCTCTGCAGCACGTGACATGGTTGACCACTTTCTCTTTTTGGAAATGCTGGCTCCTGGGGCGCCTGCACCCTGATTTTTCTTCTTCCTCTTGGTGCATCTTTGTGGTCTCTTCTTCCTACACTGTTTCCATAAATACTGGATCCCCCCGGTTTTGTCCTAGGCTCATGTCTCTTCTCAGTCTCTACAACCACCTGAACATATGAATGATGGGGCACATGGCACCTCCCCTTGACACGGCACTCACCTGCCTGGGCCCCCACACAACCCTTACCTACGGTTTCTGACTGTTCCAGGTATGACCGGAACAAGCTGTCTCTAAGGGAGATCATGAATGTGCAGTATGTTTCCTGTATGAACCCCACTTCGGGCAGCTTCACCATCAACCCACGGCTCCAGGTATGGGAGGAGCCGCACTCCTGGGACCCTAAACACTGCCTTACCCGGGCTGATGTCACTTGACCATAAGTAAGAGTTGGCCCTTCCCCGTCCAGCCTTTAAAAGTGGTAAATCATACAGGATGCTGACTTTTCAGGAAAAGAAACTCCTAGACCCAGAATCATGAAGCTGTTTAGAGCTGGAAGGGGTCGTAGAGTTCATCTGATTTAACTCATTTTTCATAATGAGAACACATCAGGGAGGTGAAATGACTCTCCCGAGGTCATGTGGATACCAGCTATCGAACTCACGTTCCCTGGATCCAAGTTGAGTTCGCTTCCTACTACCCCATCCTGACATCTTTGACCCACACTCCAAAGCCCATCACTCCTCCAGTCATTTTAGGCCCATCCTAAATTTGGGTGCAGTGTGAAAAACATGACGACAACGTAAAATTCAAAGCCCTTATAAGAGTTCTTTTCTTTTTTATCTAAATTCAGAGAAGTTGGTTTTGTTCTGGGAGAGCAGGTGTCTAACACAGCCTCCTCATGCCTGTTCCCTCCACAGCGTCACTTCAGTGTCTTTGCCCTCTCCTTTCCGGGAGCGGACGCCCTGTCCTCCATCTACAGCTCTATCCTGACTCAGCACCTGAAGCTTGGAAACTTCCCAGTCTCACTGCAGAGATCCACCCCCCAGCTGATCAATCTGGCCCTTACCTTCCACCAGAAAATCGCCACCACATTCCTACCCACAGCAATCAAGTTCCACTATATCTTCAATCTCAGAGACTTCGCCAACATTTTCCAGGTGAGTCCATCTGCTCCAAGACGCCCCAGAGTCTCAGTGATGATCCTGTTCCTCACTTTTTTAGTAAAATAACAGTGAATGCCAAACTCTTGGCAAAGGCATGGTTCCTCTGGCATTAAGAACATAAACAGGTAAATAGAGTGCCATGGGCCCCATGAGGAAGGACTTCAAGAAACAGAGTTCTGACTGCCAACTAAATTCTTTCCCAACAAGCCGAATGCATTTCTGAGCTGGTTCCTTCGGGCTGAAGGAGGCTCAGCATCTTGGGGATAATGTTATATAATGATTTCAGCATGCCTAGGAAGCAGAATGGCACAGAAGAAAGAAAGAGAAAACTATTAGCAGGCCCTGGTGGTAGATCCATTGCTCTTAGATGAAAAAGAATGTCCCCCAGCCATGAGGGTAGCTCTGCTTCCTGAAGAAGCCACATCGTAATATTCCTGAGACACCATCTGCCAGCCCCAGGATGCCTCAGTTCTAATTGCTTCAGGTTCTTTTCCAGGCCAAGCCATTTCAGAGTCTTCAGCTGCTCATCTGAACCGCGAGGGCCTGTCTCTGCCCATGGTTTCCAGTTGCTTGGCCCTTCACTATTAGAGGGCGATGCAGCAAGCCCCGCCCTCCCATCCCCTTGGTCGGGTACAGCTCCCTCACATGGCAATGTCCATGACTCTCCCATCCTGGAAAAGAAGCTGCACAAACTGCTTTTCAGAGAGACCCACCCCAAGATAGCACTGGGCCGTTAGTGAGGCAAGTATGCATTTCACACCGAGCAGAGGCCACACCTGTAGGGGAATGTCAAGCAGGTCAGGGAATGAGGCATCACTCTCCATGGCGAGCACATGTATTTGTGATTAATTACCCAGCACCCTACCTGTGCAGGTCAGACTCCGGGGAACCCAAGACCAGCAAAGGGTCAGGCCCTGAGGACACAGGGCCTGCATGTTCCACCCAGGACTCTTGGTTGTAAAGAGCAGAAACCTACTAAACATTTGCTCAAATATCCAAGAGCTATGGCCCAGAGGGGCTTAACCTGAAAGTGGAGTCCCTGAGCCCCCACGGCAAGGTCAAGTCTCCAAGAACAGATGTAGGTTGGCTCAGGACAGGGCTCCCAGTGGACCGTGGATCCCCCAAGCATGACCGCATTAAAATGAGGACCAGACACATGCTGGGATTATACAGGTTTACCTAAGAGCACACAGCCAGCCAGTGAGGAAACTGGAACTGGAATCCAGGCCTTCGGGGTCCTGACCTGGACCCCTTCCCATCACATCGTACCTCCAATGAGAACAAGCATAAGAGAGTTAAGGCAGCAAGAAAGATTCAGCTCCAAGCCTGAGACTTCAGGTCCATGCCCTCAGGCCTGACAATGGCAAGATTTGTGTGTACTCACTCTTCTCTCCCATTTATTGAGTATTAATTTAAAAAGCCATGTTTTATCACACAATCCCTCTCTTACATCCCACTGTAGCGTGATAAGGTGAGGTGTTACCATCTGTATTTTCCAAGTTAAAAAAAAAAAAGTGTTAGAGTCCTCTGATAAAGTTTGCATGGCTCCTGATGGCATGCAGTCTCTTTTTGAAGAAGCCCCAGCCCTAGCTCCGGCCTGGAAGGCGCCTTATCACCTGCACCACCTGAAACATATACTCACGCCAACCATTTGGGATACACATTTTTATCCCAACTTCACAGAGACTCAGAGAAGTTGCCAGCTAGTCGAAGACGGCGTGAATGGTCGCGGAGGTAGCAAAGTATAAAACGACATTAGTGAAATGACAGGCAGCCTGGTCCAGCAGGAACAAGAGCAATATGCAGGCGTGGTGACTCGAGACCAGAGGGGGCCCTCGTAAGAAGTCTGACGTCCGTCAGTGATAGAGCTGCATTGATTGAGCACAGTTCTAAGCCCTAATGATTTAATCCTCACAATAACCATGTAAGGTAAAATACTGATCATTTCCAATATAGAAATGAGAAAACTATGCCACAGACAAATCAGGTGCATTGAGCATGACCGCAGAGCTGGTAAGCAGCAGCGTTGACATCCAAAACTAGGACATTCAGCTCTGCTGCGCAGGGAACCGGGCGACAAAGGCTTCCCGGGGATGGAGCTTCTGGTCTAGCCTTGTTTTAGGGGCTCCTGGTGCAGTGTTGGGGAAGAAGCAGGGAGGGGAGATACTGGAGTGGGGGTGAGTCTCTGACCCCCTGGTCTGTTTCTCTGCCTGACTCGGGCAGCCCAAGCGGCGACCCCTGGGCTCTGTGTCCCAGCCAGGCCTCCCTGCAGCCCGCCAGCTGTCAGCACCTGCGGTGTGTGGGCAAGCACAGCCCTTGCCTCCCCTCAACCACACAGCCCCTGCCCTCCTCCAGAGGGGAGCTTCTCGCTCAAAGAAACACAGCCTCACCGTGTCCCTCTCTGCCTGCCTGCTTCTCTAAAGGCCTGAGGGAAGAGCTTACGAGGATGATTGAAGGCTGCACTGCCTAGAGAATGCGCCGTTTTCCTCCATGCAGCTTGATCTAAGGCTCAATAATTCAGACGGGCTCTGTGCTTCCCTCCCTCTGTCCCAGCCAGAATTCTGCTCCTAGCAGTAGAAACGATCAGCCATTCCCAGCTCAGTGCCGCACATGACTGTCTAAGGCCGGGCCAAGTGTGCACTTGCCGTGCCCACACGGCTCAGGCCTGAACTGTCGGCAAGCCCGCGTGTCCGGCTGTGACAGGGCTCGGAGCCTTCACTAGCTCCCCTCGCTGTAACACTCGGCCCTGGAAGTCAGGACTCCCTGCCGGTGCTTCTTCCTGCCTCCGCCTGGCTGACCCCTCGGAGAGCTGAGCAGACAGAGGCCGAGATACAGACGTGGGGCCGAAGGGGCCTAATGGAATTTCTTTTCATTTTTTTAAATAAACTTTTATTAAAGTATGACAAACAAGTAGAAAAGCACATAAGTCATAAGTGGACATCTTGGTTAACTGTCACAAAGTCATCACACCTACGCGACCACCACTCAGAACCACAGCTCAGGGTAGAGAGCACGCCCAGCGTCCCTGGAGCTCCCGTGGTCTTCCTTCCGCTCACCACTCCTCCTCCCAGAGGGAGACGCTGTCTGAACTAATGTCATGAGTTCTCTTGGCCTCTTTTTGGATTTCTCAAAGTAGAATCATATGATGGATATCCTTTTGCGTCTTTGTTTGATATTACGTTTGTACCTATACATATAATCATGTTGTTGATAAAAATAATAATAATGGCCATGTCTTTCTTTCCAGCCTTTAAAGCTTCTAATTTATTTTTCTTGTCCTACTGCCTGGCCACAACGGCCAGTACAGCTGTGAAGAGTGGTGGAGAGAGTGGCCTTGTTGCATTCCTAATTCTAGGGGAAAAGCTTTTAATAGTTGACCATTAAGTATGATGCTTGCTATATAGTTTTTTGTGGATGCTCTTTGCCAGATTAAGAAAATCCCTTCCTTTTTATAGTTTGTTAAGGGTTTTAATCATGAATCTATGTTGAAATTTAACAAATGATTTCTTTGCTTCTGTTGGAATAATTGTATAATTATTTTCTTCTTTGTCCCGGAAATGTGATAAATGACATTGATTTTTTTTTTAAATATATCTTTATTGATTTCAGAGAGAGGAAAGGAGAGAGAGAGAGAGAAACATCAAAGATGAGAGTCATTGATGGGCTGCCTCCTGCACACCCCTGACCGGGGACAGAGCCCGCAACCCGGGCATGAGCCCCGACCAGAAATAGAACCCCAATCGCCCGTATCCTAGGTCGACGCTCAGCCACTGAGCCACGCCCAGGAGGGCGACATTGATTATTTTTTAATGTAAAATTAACCTTGCACTTCTGTAATCAATCCATTTAGTGGGTACACGTTAAACTTTTTATATTGCACAGAATTCCATTTGCTCTTCCTTTCTATGTAACTTTTGCATCTGTGTTAATGATTGTCCTATAACTTTCCTTTCTCCTATTATTCTAAGGTTATGAAGTCACCATAAGTTACATTAGGGAGTGTTCGCTCTTTCCTCCTCTTGGAAGGATTTTATAGAAATTGTACTGTGTCTTCCTTAAATGTTGGAAGAATTTACTGATGAAATCATCTTGAGTTTTTTGGTGGAAGATTTTAAATTATAAATTCAATTTCTTTAATCCATATTAGACAATTCAGATTTTCTGTTTCTTGATGTTTCAGGTCTGGTAAGATGTCGATGTCAACAATTTCCAATTGATTGCCATGAAATTGTTTATATGTCCTGTTATTATCTTTTAAATGTCAGTTGTTGTTGTTGCTGACATTGTAGCCTCTTTCTTACCCTGAATATCGATTATGTGTACCTTTCTGTTTTCTCTTTTTATCTCCTATCAGCCTTACTAGGGAGTTATCAATTCCGCTTGTCTTTTCAAAGAAATTGAAAAGTTACCAATATTGTTTTTTACTTGATTGATGGTCTCCATTTGATATCTGTTTTTATATTATTTTTGGATCCTACAATCTCTTTCTTCCTACTTACTTTGGGTTTGGGGTTAGTTTGTTCTTTTTCCAACTTCTTGGCATGGCTGCTGAGATCATTAATTGTCAGCCTTCCTAGTGGACGGACCCTTTTCTTATTAGTAAATGCACTTCATATCTAAAAATGGCTATTGCTTTGAAGTCAACCGTTTTTTAGATATAAAGCATGCTATTAGCAGGGCTACTCCATTTCTTTTCATATCTTTGAGCTGCATTGTTTTTCGGCTTCTTATTCCAGCTTTTTTGTATTTTTATATTTAAGATATATTTCCTATAGTTAGCATACAGTTGGGTTTCTTAAATCTTGTGAGATAATCATTGTCTTTTAATGAAATGTTTAATTCATCTATATTTGGTGCTGTTTTATATCATTGATATTTAGGATTAAGTCAACTTTATACTATTTGTTTTCCATAGGTCCTACCTAGTCTGCATTTATTTTTCTCTAATTTCATGTGTTCTACTGAATTGATTATATAGCTTTTACTCCTTTTTTAAGCCTGCTGTGCATCCTTTTACTATTCACCTCATGGTTACCGAGGGCTTCCTTTTATCCTTTGCTCCTTTATAAATCAGTGCCTTTGTCAATTGCCAGACAATGCAGGGATCTTAGAACAATTTACCTCCCTTCAAATTTTATGCTAGATATTTATTTTAATTCAATGTATATTGAACACCCATAGTACACTAATATTTTTGTCTTAGTAAGCCAATATTTATTTAGATTTACTCACCTGTCACTCTTTCCATGGATCTTTAGTCCTGCTACACTCCTGTTTTTCCATTTAGAATCATTTCTGTTCTTCCTGAATCACTCCTTTAGTATTTACTTTAGCTCATTTCTACTATAGAAGAATCTCGGTTTTTTTTAGATTTTTCCATTGTTTCTATTGTGAAATCACCTCTGTTACTGTCCCTCTGAGATTCTATCTTTTTCAGTTGTCTGCTTTAAAATTTTTCTCTTTGTCTTTGATTATCAAAAATTTCACTGTTACACCTAAGATGGTATTTTTATATTTATCCTGCTTAGTGTGGGTAGCATTTATGAATCAGGTTTGCTGCCCTTTTTTCAGTTTTGGAGAAGTTAGAGCTAACATCTCTTTAGATAGTGCTCTGCTTCTCTCTCTCTCCTGCTCCTGATATTCCAGTACATGTATGTGACCTTTCACTGTGTCCCACGTGCTTCTTACACTTTCTTCTTCTTTCCTTTTTTATTGATTTGAGAGGGAGGGGGAGAGAGAGGGAGAAAGAGAGAGAGAGAAAAACCTCATCAATCAGCCACCTCCCATACATGCCCCAACCACTCCCCAGCCAGGGCACGAACCCACAACCTGGGCATGTGCCCTGACGGGGAATCAAACCATGACCTTTTGGTGCAGAGGGTGACGCTCCAACCCACTGAGCCACACCTGCCAGGGCACTCATGCTTTTCTCTTTCTTAGTTATTTTTGCTGTTTGTTATTCAGTCTGAATATTGTGTGCCGATCTTCCTGCTCATTAATTCTCTTTTCAGCTGTGTCTATTTTTTGTTAGCCCCATTTGGTAAGGTCTTAATTTCAGTAACTGTAACCTAGGGGTAATTTTTAATTTGATAATTTCCGTTTGATTTTTTTTTTTAAAGGTTCCAGTACTATGCTGAAATTCTTTACCTGGTCCTCTAATTTCTTGGTCATATGAATTACAGTTTTGTTAAAGTCTGTGTCTGGTAATTTCAATGCCCAGATCTTCTGAAGGTCAGTTTTTCTTGGTTTTGGTCTTATCTCCTGGTATTCCTAGTAATGTTTGTTTGGTTGCCAGACATTATGAGCTTTAAAATGTGGGTTTAGATGATGATATTTTCCTTCAGAAATCATGTACTTCTGCTTCTGGCGAGCAGTTGCCGGGGACTGAGGAGACTGAGGGTAGACTTTAGTTTCTGTGAGGACTGAGTGGCTTGTTCACTCACACTCCTAGTGATGAGGTCCCTTGTGGGGTTTAGATACACCCTCTTTCTTGGTAATCCCTGAACTTCAGTTTTCATCCTTCCTACCCCATGAGATGAGAAAACTTTGTTCAGCATCTTAACCTCTCACTTGTCACTGTCTCTTCAGTTTCTGAACCTATAAGCCATTGTTTGTGAATGGGCAAATGTCTGAAGAAGATGAATGGTGCCAAATTTAGGGTTAACTCGCTTCCTTCTCTTCTCTCTAGTACCTGAGCCCCTCAAGTCCTCGCTGACTTGGTTACTCTCTAATGCCTCTAAAAAATAATTTTCCTGCCCTAGCTGGTTTGGTTTAGTGGTTAGAGTGTCAGCTCTAGGACTGAAGGGTTTCGGGTTCGATTGTCGTCAAGGGCAGACTTTCATCCCTGGCCTCAGTTGGGGCACATGTGGGAGGTACCCAATCAATGTGTCTCTCTCACACTGATGTGTCTCTCTCTCTTCCTCTCTCCCTCTCTCCCTCTCTCTCTCTTCCTTCCACTGTCTGAAAAGCAATGGGGGGAAAATATCCTTGGGTTAGGATTAAAAAATTATTATTATTATAATTTTCCTACCTTTTGTAGTTGATCTCAGTGGGTTGGTCTGTTCGCAGCTTTTCTGCCATTACCAAAAGCAGAAATATTGATGGAGTTCTTGCAATGTTGTAGTTGCTGAAGGATTCAATATCAGTCCATTCACTCTTTCAACAAGCATTCGCTGAGCATCTAGTGTGTGCCAGGCTAGGTGCTAGTCATACAATGGTTAAAACAAACCACATCCTAAATGAAATCTCTCAACTTCCCTGCCTTTGAGACACTCACCATGACCTGGAAGAAGTGCAACTGTACAAAGAAAAATAATTTTAGAAACTAATAATTCTCTTATAAATATTTATATATAAAGGGTTACATGGGGGCACATCGGAAGGAATGGTGTTTGGGCAGGAAAAAGATATTATGGAAGGCTTCAGCAAAGGTTATCAATTGATCTGATCTTGAAATATGAGCAGAGCAAAGGAGAAGGCTTGAAGGCATAGAATGTATTCAGGGTCAGAAAATAATTTGAGTTTTGTGAAGCCAAAATCTAGATTTTATGGGAAGTGGTGATGAAAGTGATCATGAGGAAACAGACTCATAGTCATATTATATCCAGTCCTTTATGCTGGGCTGCTGAATCTGAGCATTATTGCCTTGGAAACTAGGACCAACTAAATGACCCCTTTTTCTCTGACACAAAAAAGGAAGCAATGAAGGCAAACCCGGGACCAAATGAATTGGAAGTTATAGGTCTTACGGAAGTTGTTTAGGGACTCTAATCTTAGTGCTCTCTCTTTTTCAATGAAAAAGAAAGCTAAGACATTGACCAGTATGTGACATTAGCAGAGATGTGACAGGGAAATTTGGAAGAAATAGTAAGTATTTGGAATAATCCCTGTGTTAGGTAAGAAGGGGACCCGACTAGAGATGAATAAATGTATTGGTGACCTGCAAAGGTCAGCTGTACTCATCTCAGTCCTTTGTTGTCCTTCTGATTTCACATACGCAATTGTCACTTAGATTAGTTTTCAAAATGGCACTTAAGGAATTGCAATAGCACAGAGAAGCCGCCTCTTTCCTCATTGTGGCAATTTGAAATATAATAGTTACAATTCCAGGCTCTTCGGTCAGGCAAGACCTTTTGGTTCTGAACGAAGGCCGCTTACTGTGTGACATTGGACATGCTTCCTATCTTCCTGAATCCCAATTTCCAAATTATACAAAATGAATGTAATTGAAATGACTTTGTGGGATTATCATGATTTTTAAATGAGCTTTGTCTGGCAAAACACCAGGTCTAGCACCTGTCACATGACTGCCTCGATAAATTGCAGCTGTTGTAGTTTTAAGTTGTCATTCATGTCGTTTTTGTCTGTTCTCCTTAAAGGGCATTCTCTTCTCCTCAGTGGAATGTATAAAATCCACACAGGACCTGGTGAAGCTCTATCTGCACGAATCAAATCGTGTTTACCGGGATAAGTTGGTGGAAGAAAAGGACTTGGTTCTTTTTGATAAAATCCAGACAGAAGTGGTCAAGAAAATTTTTGATGTGAGTATTGCCCTGTGAATTCTCCTTACATTTGAAAAATAATGATAGTTATGCAGGTGATCACCCAAATAATAAAAATCTAGCCTCATAAACTGGAGAAAATCAGAGATTAGATAAGGAAAGAAAAAGCGATCATTATTTTGCTGAGATGAAAAATGCTGGAAGAGACAAATTATTTGTAGGACCTCAGTGTTGAGAAGGCCTGTGGACATCACCTGATCCAAGCCCTCTGTTTGTAGTAACTCCTCTCAATGGCATTTCCCAGTCGATGCGCCACCATCCTTGGAAATGCGGAAGTCCCGCTTTGCCAAGACAGCCATTCGGGAACTGGGAATGACTGGAAATGTAGAACAGTTTTGAAATTTGGGATCTTTGAAACAGTTTTAAAGACTGGAAATTTATTCTAATGATGATCTAGAATTCATTTTCCTGTCTACTAATCCTAGGTCTCCATGACAAACCTTCAAATATTTTAAGACCATTTATCTTGCCTATCCTAGGTCTTTTCTTCTTCAAGCCAAAGAGCCTGTTTTTGTTTTTGTTTTTAAACTATTTCTGACATGGCTTATTTTCAAATCCAGAGTAATTTGGCATCATCTTGATTGCTTTCCCATCGGTTTCCTCCTCTGAAATCATGGTGCCTGACTTTCACCACACTACCCAGCTGGTGTTTGGCCAAAAGCAAGATCGCCATTCCCCTTTTCTTATATATTGTAACTTTGGTACTATGTTTTCCAAAACGTGTCCTGCCAAATAGTTGTACCACAATATACTCCTTGAAAGAAGGCATCTATGATTTCTCAAGTTGAGAAAGTACTTCATCATGTTCCTCTCTTAGAAATGTATTGTATTCAGCACTCTGAAGCCCCGAATATCTTGAATGAGCCTAA
The DNA here is from genome assembly GCF_054644295.1 of Miniopterus natalensis. Taxonomy (NCBI): domain Eukaryota; kingdom Metazoa; phylum Chordata; class Mammalia; order Chiroptera; family Miniopteridae; genus Miniopterus; species Miniopterus natalensis. The sequence continues at coordinate 6,852,175 of NC_142097.1, read as the reverse complement.
TTCACATATCATTTCCCAAACATATTGGACCCTATAACTCTCCCCCTCCATAAGACCTATTAGTAATTTTCAGAATAAATGGTCCATAGAATGTGCCTTGGAAAACACTAATACATTAACACTTCCTAAGACCACACTACATTTCTTAGTGTCAAAATTACCCTGCAACTAACACCGAGCCTTCTGTTGACCAAGGCCCCATATTTTCCACACATACTTGTTGTCCTCTCTTGAACTTAGAAATAATCAAGTCTTGTATTTAAATGTACCATGTTGCCCCTATGTTCATCTTGTTGGGTTTAGCTCTCCGTATTTTTTCCTGGTAAGATCCTGGGTCTATCTCTGAAGATATTTATTGTCCACCCCAACCTATATGACAGCCTTTTGGATGTTTGGGCAGTATTTTAAGTAATGCAGTTCAGTCTGCTCTTTACTGGTCCCAACACTCTGAATTCCTCCACTTGTCCCATCATTTTTATATGGCCTGATGTTCAGCATTCTCACATCTTAGATACTCCTGAGTGCTGTAGAATTTGCCAAATTATGCCTTCATTGTTCTGCAAATGAGCCTTTACTGTCTTCTTAAACTGGTCTAAGCTAGCACTTTAGCCTAACAACACTCCGTCTTTGAAAGAGAGGTTTCCATGTGGGTCTGTATGCTAAGGACACATCCCTTTCATCAGAGACCAAAACATAATTAATACTGCCATTATCCCTTCCCAACAACATTTGCTGGTTGCTGCTTTTTGGATTAGTGCACATTTTTATTTTGGCACAAACAGCATTTATAGCTTCCTCTTCAAATGAATTTTATACTTTTTTCATTGTTAGAACCTTTGTAAAAATAAGCATTAATCTCACATACTCTTACTGCAAAGTATAGTGTCATTGTTATAAAGAAGCGCTGTCACGGCACAAGCTAGGTAAAGAAATCTTGCTCTGTTACCCAGCAATGGAACTGTTGGAATCCAAACTATTTAGCTTGGCTGGCAATATAAGCATTTCATTCTTGATTTTTATTACGGTAAAAGCAAAATTCTTGACTCTTTTCTCCTTTTAGGGATGAGATTTAGAATGACTTTCTCTACCTTAGCACTATACGGCTGGGGAGACGTCACCGCACCTCCCACCTGCTTGGGCCAGCTTGCCCAGTGAGCCGTGCCCAGGCGACACTGCTGGCTGTGACTTACACGGCTCTAAGCAGAGCTCGTGCTGTTGGGCAATCACTAATCGTGCCTTTTGTCCTTGTCTGGCTATTCTGATTTTATGAAACTTCTTTTTAAACCATCTTCTTGGTAAAATATATGCAGTTTGTTCTCTGGATCTGCGAGCCCCAACAACATTTGAAATGCCATCCTGAAGCTCCTTTGACTGCACCAACTCCTGGTGTTGTTATTAAAGAAAAGTTACCCAATTTTCACCAAGGGAGTGGTATAGTCCTGTTTTTACCGTAAAGCTTAAAGTTCTCTGATGTGTGGCCCTTGTGTGACATGGTGTCACTATTAAGAAATCTTTGACTCGCTGTGTGGGTTGCTTTTCTCTCTCCCTCCTATACAGCCCGGCTCTGCTCTCAAGATTGGAGACGTATTTTGTTCATCAGAGTCTTTGTAGCCCAGGCCTCCCAGGTCTGCACTTTCCTTGTTGCTCTGCTAGATCATTAGTGTAAATCGACTGCCATCAGGACTGATTCCCAGTATATTAGCTCATTTTCAAACTGGGTAAATGTCCTCCCACATCAGTTTCCACGTTTTCGTCAACTAGCGAGAATGGCTCTCCTGCATTACATTAAATCCTTGCCAAATGTCTGGACATTTATTGTTCCTGTCTGGCACAGCCAGAAGAGTTTTAAGGGTTTTCTATGGCCCTAAAACTGCCTTCAGAATATAATAACTCCTTGATATTTAATTATTTCCACTTCCTCCTTCTTATAACCAGGCAACAGCCCTGGTTTCCCTAAGGATGTTACTGTCATCCTCACTTTCCCTCCATTAGGTTTGATGAATCTTGTCCCATGGGCTTAAATGTGAGGTACTACGCTTAAAGCTAACCCCACAGTGCCCCTCTGTCCCGGGCAATGCCCCTGCTGGTGAATAGCATGCCTGTCACCTCTTTTTCAGCTGGACCGCTCAGTCTGAACTTTAGGAGAAAAGAATGGCAGGCGGGGACAATTGCTCGTGCCGGTGCAAGTTTTACTTGCGCGTTAGAAAACCCATTCTTTCTTAGACTTGCCTCCTCTACAAAACTTCTTACACTTGAAATCTCAGGCGTTTGTGTTTTGATAAGTAAGTAGTTCCTCGCTGAATTAAAAAAGAATTAGCCATGTCTTCAGTACTTAGAGAGTAGACTGGTGGTGAAGAGATGTGGACTCCACATCTTTTACATTGAGTTGACTAGGTATTAATTAAACATGGTGAGGTTTGTCCTGGAGACAAGAGTTCACAGACAAGAAGCCCAAATCCTTATGAAAGTTTTATAAATAAGAGGCTCTCCTGCAAATGCTTTAAGATGATCAACGCCCTTATAAACGAGCCAGTCGCTAAGGATGGCCGGCCGTTTATTCTTCAGAACCAAGCCCTCGGTGCCGCGCCTATGAAGTCGGGCTTGCATCGCCTAGAGGGCAACGTCACAGGGAGCAGGAGAGGATGTCTCATGATATTGCTGTGGACGGCAGGGCAAGACGTGTTGGAGTGGCTGTGGGAGGCATGAGGCCTCTGGGTCATGCCCTTCACTCAACGCTGGGGAGAGAGCCCCTGCCTAGAGACGTAGCCCCTTCTGACCCCATCTACTCTGCTCAGAAATGGAGCCCGTTCCTTACTGTGCTCGTGCAAAGGGTACCTTCCACCTTCCGCTTTCCATCCTCAGTCCAAAGGGGTAGCAGACATCATCCACGACTTTGTGGAGCTGATACACGAATATTAGCCGCCCACTTTAGAGGGCTTCCCAAAGAAGGGAAGTGTTGGAATCAGCGCCGATATTTAATCTTAGGGGGTGTGCAGAGAGAAAAGGAAAGCAGGCGCCTCCACTCCATGTGGAACCAGAATTGAGGGTCAATAAGGAGGGCCCTTGTCCCTGTATCTCATCTCCAGGACACGGAAGAGACTGCGCAGCAGACGCGAAGCCTGAACATCTTTTGCCACTTTGCACACGGCATCGGGGAGCCCAAGTACATGCCTGTGCAATCATGGGAACTTCTGACCCAGACTCTGGTGGAAGCCTTGGGGAATCACAATGAAGTCAACACAGTGATGGACCTGGTTCTCTTTGAGGACGCCGTGCGCCACGTGTAAGTGTGCTTCTCCTGTTTTCTTCTCTCCGTTGCCTCCTCTCCCCAGGGTCTGCGGTCTCACTTGGGCATTGGAGGACACTGTGACAAAACCGGGAAGGCAGCTGCTGCTGCTTCTGTGGAGGTCAAGACGGCAGCTGGTAGAGCAGCAGCGGCTGTTCCTGCCACCGGCCCTCGGGGGCACCACGGTGCTGAACTCAAGCAGAGCAGGGTTTATTGCTTTGCCTGTCACTTACCGTCCCTGGGCATGAGCACCGTGACACCGTGGGAAACCACACAGCTCAGAACCTGCATCCCCACCCCATACTAGTCCAAGGGCCAGTTTTATAGTGATGAGATTGGAGCTTTTTGTTTAAGTTCTCGTGTATTTCAAAAGTTAAGTATCCTTGCAAGAGCTGCTGCTATCAGATGAGTCCCTGAAGCAGTCGCCGAGCCTCCCTGGTAATGGGTAGTCATGCCAGTGCTCTCCCCACACTGCCTTCACATCCCCACTCTGAGTCCGCTCACCACCCTCCCCCGCTGCCCTAAGTCTTCCACCCTGTCTCCTGGTACTCACGGTCTTCAGCGGACAGAGCTTGAACTTCTCCGAACTGTTCCTTCACTGATAAATTCTGACTGACAGCTGGATACCCGAGTGACCCTGAGTTGAGGAAAGCTGCCTCTCTTCCCCAGCCAGAGCCCCCCGGGGCCGAGAGGGAAGGCAGCACCCCCTTCCCCAACCTCACCCTGCTGGCATAACTGAAACCACGTCTCCTGTGTCCTTCACAAACCCCAGGTTTTTGGGGGCACAAATAATTCGGCTTTCCTACTCACTGCCTCTTCATTATTACCTCTCCTGCTGTCACCTGCCAGCACCCAGTTACTCTCATCACCCACCAGCGACCTTGGTGCTGGGACTGTCCTCCCCTCAGCCCTGCCTTTCTTCATTCCTGGCACCTGAGCAAACCTCGTCTGGCCTTTCCCGGCCCTCTGAGCTCCGGTGGCCTTGGCTTCCATCACCTCAGCCACTCACTCATATCCTGGGACTTCCACCAGGAGGGGACCCACCTGCAGAGTCTCGATTCAGACCTTCCACTCTGACTCGCACGTCCTACCCTTCCTCACACCTGCGCGAGTTTCCATTCCAGCTCTTCTTAAACTTTATCAAGACTTTATTTCATGAAGAAAAGTGAGCTGCTCTCTCAAACTCTTTGTCCCTTCATCTTCTATGTCTTTACTTGCCTCAACCACCACAGACCCAGTCACCCTGGTGCAAGTGGCCCAACTTTCCTGTCGTTGCCTCCATGTGACAAACCCCACTGTCCTCTTACTCCGCACTTGCCCCTAAGCATCTGATGTTACTGAAGAAAAGCCCCCCGCCAGGTTGATTTGGTTTGCTCCAGATATCCAGCCACAAATATCAGATGGGCCCTCGACTTTGCCAGAAGCCCTCCCCCACTAATCTTGCTGACTTCCCTGTCTTGTGACGAGCACCACACAGATTTTTCTTCTTAAGCTTTTAACACCCCTCCTCTCTCTTCATCTGCAGTTAATGAGCACCTCTCTTTATTTCACTGAGATAATGAAAGCGACCAGAAGAGAATTCTCTCATCTTCCTGCCATCAAATCTAACAGCCGATCTGTGTTGCACCCACATCCCACACACAGATACTGACTTTCCTAATATTTCAGTTACTCTTCATATTTGAAGTCAGTCTTTCCACATGTGCACTGGGTCCCAGCTCCTCTCACCTTCTCAGTGACTACTCCTTCCTGCAACTATCCTCTCCTCTCCCCTCCTCTCCCCTTCTCTCTCTCTCTCTCTCCCCCTCTCTCCTTCTTACCCCATCATCACTAATTCATTAATTTCTTGACTATATGCATTAATATAAACATGCCATATTATCATTTGTCAAAAGAATAATCTATTCTTAATTCTTATATCCCTTTTTATCTAGTACCCCATCTCTCTCCTATTTACAACCAAACTCCTCAAAGTATACCTGTCACACCTCATTTCTCATCCCCTCCTCGGGCTACTTATTACCACTTAAACAAAGAAGCTCTTATCAGTATCACCAAATACCTGCCTCTTGCTAAATTCGGTTGTCACTGCTGGGTCCTCCCCTTATGTTATGTGACTGCTCCGCTGCAGTTGTCATGTTAACCACGGTATCTGTTTACATCCATCCATTCACCCAATGCATAGTTATTGGTTAGACGGTCTTAGGCCGAGTTCAGGGGCCTTTGTTTCAGTCACTGCTAGATCCCCAATCCTGGGAACACAGCAGGTGCTCAGTACACATTCTTAGCATATCACGTGAGACATGCGATGCAGAGAAAAGCAGAGGGAAGGAGGACAGGCAGTGCTGGATGGCTGTGGTTTCAAGTGAGGGGGTGAGAAAGGCCTCGCTGAGGAGGCAGCATTTGACATGGCGAGTAACACGGGCGTCACTGTGGGGCTGGCGCACATGCTTTGCTTACATCAGTTCATTTAGTCTTCACAAAACCCCCGAAGAAGTAAGGTCTAACATCACACACCCCAGAAGTCGGTAACAGAGCTCACACTCGTGCAGCCTGGCTCCAGAGTGTTGGCTCTCGGCCCCCACACTAGGCAGGGCGCTTCTCCATGTGCCTTTTGTCTCCCCTGGTCCAGCGGAAGCTCCTTGAGCAGGGACTTGCCCGGCTCCCGCTGAATCCCAGTACCTTGGACAGTGCCGGGTGGGCAGTGAGCAGTGGTTTTAAGGTGTCTGCTCATTGCCCTGCCGGGCGTGGCTCAGCGGCTGAGCATCGGCCTAGGATCCAGGCGATCAGGCTTTGATTCCCGGTCAGGGCACATGTCTGGGTTGTGGGCTCCATCCCCAGTTGGGGGCCTGCAGGAGGCAGCCCATTAATGACTCTCTCATCATTGATGTTTTTAGCTCTCTCTCTCCCTCTCCTTTCCTCTCTCTGAAATCAATAAATATATATTTTTTAAAAATAAATAAATAAAAAATAAAATGTCTGCTCACGAACCTTGTGGAAACCTCAGTGAGCATTCCCCCCTCTTTAAGAGCAACCCAAGCCTGTGTCACAGTCAATGTGGTTTCCAACATGGGTGGTCAAACTGACTAACACCGATTTAGCAATGGAAAAGTAATGACCGCCTTGAGGGGGCAGTTCTGAAGAATAAAGTGTATTTGATGCTTTAAAGTATCACTGTCCCATGCCTTCATCCTCGCACTGCCCTTCCCTCCCCTCCCCTCCCGGAGGCTCCTCGGCCCCCTTTGCAGCTTCTACCAGCCAGGAAGAGCAGAAGCATCTTCCTCGCACACCAGAAAACAGAGCACCACGCAAACACCACAGTGAGAAACACAGATCCCGTGGCCCCTCATCACTGCACACAGTGCCCATGGCAGAGGCGTTTGAACTCACTCCAAGAAGGTCCCACCGTCTGATGTCCAAGGTGGGAACAGAGCAGGCAGAGAAGGGTGACACTGCATGAGCAGGAACTCCCAGGGCCTGTGCTCATTTTCACTGTATTATTGGCTCTCTGTTCTCACCACCTGAGTTCTTAACATTTTTAAAAATATATATCTTTATTGATTTCAGAGAGAGGAAAGGAGAGGGAGAGAGAGAGAGATAGAAACATCAATGATGAGAGAGTCATTGATCGGCTGCCTCCTGCACGCCCCCGACTGGGGATCGAGCCCGCAACCCGGGCATGTGCCCTGACCGGGAATCGAACCCCCATCCTAGGTCGATGCTCAACCGCTGAGCCACGCCCAGCCGGGCTTAACATTCTTTAGTTTGATCCCCCGACCTTTCCTAAGCTCTGCTGCTTTTGCTGTGAACTCGATAACGGGGCCCTGTGGAGTAGTTACGGCACATGTTCTGCAGACAGAGCCAGACCCAGGTTCAGATCCCGGGCCTGCCACTGATTGGCTGTGGTCCTTTGTGGAGGACAGTCGCCCTGCCCATGCCTCAGTCTCCTCTGGGACGCGAGGCCATGACTGCCATGGCGAGGGCTGCTGCTCCCGGCGCGAAGTGCTTTGCACTTAATGAGCCGGCGTCGGCGGTGGCCTCCCCCGCGCCGTTCCCTTCCCTCGGCAGCACCCTTTTGCTCCCCCACTGGCTCCCTCCGTGGCCTCAGCAGAGCCGCCTCTGCTTTGCCTGAGAGCTTTACGCTGATCTTCCCCTGCTTTGGGCTTACCCTCCCTCCAGCCTTTCCTTTTTGTTCACTGCCACATATATTTTTCTGCCTCTTCCTTTCTTTTAGGAAAAAAGGAACCTCAGATGTCCTTCTCTTGCGCCCCTTTTTTGCATACCTTACCAGTTCTCATGTGCGTGTGTGTCACGTGTGTGCTCACGTGTGTGTGTGTGTGCACACGGGTGTGTGTAGTCTTCAATAAGCCAGCTTCCTCCAGCTGTGCAGTGGTACATTTTCAGCTTTTGTTTTTAATCAGAAGTGCAGTAATGAATTAACTTAGGCTGCCTTGGTTTTCAGGCCCAGCAGCCCTTTAGAATATTGATCTTCTTTTTAAATTTTGTAATTTAAATGCAGAGTCCTTTGCCCTCGTCAGAGGTTGTTAATGAATCCCCAGCTGGAGTCTAATGCTGACAGTTGCAGACTTAACCATTCGTCTTTGGAAACTTCATCTCTAGTGATGTATTTTCCATTTAGATGTTGAGCAGCATGCCCCACACTAAGCTGGGCGGACGCCTTCCAGCGTAGAGCTGGGTGTTAGGCGGCCGGAGAACCCAGCTGGACTCCTCATCCTCCATGCTTCCCTCTCTCCTCTGTCAATCCATCTCTGCCCTCTCCTTTTTTAATCAGCAGAGAGGACCTGGGTATCTTAGCACCACAGTCTCTCCTTTTGTCATTGTCGTCGGACACCATCTAATGGAGACAAAGCAGTGGCCCTTGCACCCAGCATGATGACTGATTACGTGCCTACACAGTCATATTTTGTTTTCACCTCAGACCTCGCCCACCAAAACTTCCCTTGAGCCCTTCCTCCAAACCAGGGTTAGCTAGACCCTAAGTTGCTCCACCCCTAATTGCCATGACTTAATTTGAATATGGAATTTCTCATTATAATATCATTAACACAAGACAGGGACACAGGAGTGTAGCCTGTGCGAGTCAATCTCAGATCTATCCTCTGCTTTACTTGGTTGGACTTTACCTGAGTTCTTGTTTTACACTCTTTCAGTCCCAAGACCATTGTCTCTTCCTCCTAATCTTATCCATTTCTCCACAGTGGCTTTGTTACTGCGTCACGTATTCCCACGTCCACTGACTTAACATATTTTCATCCAACTAACCCAATCTAACGTCATCCTCCATTACAACAGATTCACCTTTCGATGCCACCTTTCTGCAGGGCAGTTTTTCAGTATGTATCAAAAGCCATAAAAATTGTCTTACTGTTTGACTTGGCAGTTTTACTCCTAGGAACTTATCCTATGGACATAGAGATATGAGCTAAAAATATTCACACAGTATTATTTGTAACGAGAAAATGTTGGACACAACCTAAATATGCAACAGCAGGCTATTGCAGACAAGGAACTTAGTCTGTATAATGGAATTTTGTCCCACAATTAAAAGGATGGTTTAGCAGATTGCTCGGTAACATCGGAAAATAATCACAGTATATTGCTAAACAAAAAAAATGATTTCAAAACACTGTTCAGTATACAATGTGAACCCAATTTTGAAAATATATGGGCTAGAAATATATTGAGTTTTCAGATGTAATACATGTGTATACACATAAATATATACTTATAAACATACAGATACTAGAAAAAAGTTCAGAAGGACATATAATTAATGTCAATAGTGTTTATGCAAGTTAGAATTGTAGTTTTTCTGTTTTATGCATTTTTACAATGAATAATTACTGTTTTTAAGATGAGAAAAGAAAAGGGAATAGGAGTTATTCTTAGAAAGAGTGTACGTCCCCTGCATAGGCATGTACGTAGTGCCGAAGGGAATTTTAAGGCAAGATGTGTGGTGTACTTGGAGGAGAGGCTGTGAACAGTGCATGGGAGAGTGGCATCTGGGGAGGGGCGGGGGAGTGGGTTCCCCTGGGGGGGGGGGTCTAAGCCCAGGGCCTGGGAATATTTCCCCATTGCTGGGTGAGAATATGGCCACTGAGCATGGTGAGTAGAGCTGCAAAGGGAGGAGTCCAGAAGCCAAGGAAGCGGGTGTCTGTAGGTTGGCATCAGGAATCCGCAAGTACTCGTACAAGAGCACCGGCGTCCAGGAGAGAAGAGAGAGAGCTAGAGCTGTTCAGGGCTCTAGCCTTTAATTTCACTTCTCCTCTCCCAAGAGGAACAAACTGTTCTGTTTGTGCTTGTCCTCTGGCCTTCCCCAGATTTTTTTTCTAATTGTGTGCTTTCTACTTGTCTTTTTCCTGCCCCCTCCTCTTGCCTACAAGCACAGAGAGATGAAGCAAAATGAAGTGGGGAGGGGGCAGAGCCAGGCTTGGCTGGGGAGGGGCTGGAGGGTAATCCCTGGTCCCCTGAGCCTGGCCATCACGGCCGCTCCAACCCTGCTGGCAGCCCTGAGCTACTCCCCCACCGCCGCTAACTCACCAGCGGTGACCTCAGTCCACCCGGTCAAGAAGGTGAGGCCAGGTTTGGGGACAATTTAACTCAAGTGTCCCACAGATGGGCCCACGGTCAGCCTCCAGGGAGGATTCCGGCTCTCCCTCACTGCGCCCGCTCCTCGCAGAGAAAGGGCCTGAAGCCACGCTCTGCTTCCTGCCCCTCAGCTGCCAAATCAATCGCATCCTGGAGTCCCCGCGGGGAAATGCACTGCTCGTGGGCGTGGGTGGGAGCGGCAAGCAGAGTCTGACGAGGCTCGCGGCGTTCATCAGCTCCATGGACGTGTTCCAGATCACGCTGCGCAAAGGCTACCAGATCCCCGACTTCAAGGTAAGAGGCTGGGCGCTGTCCGGGGAGGCTCGCCTTTCTCCAACGACCCACGGCTCCCGCTCGCCAGCTCTTCGGTTCCCTTGCCCAGAACCTTCGCTTAATTGTCCACCCATTTACTTCTCAGACTCTGGGCTGATGAGTTCTCATTAGTCTTAGCCTGAGAACACGGCCTTCCTTCCCAAGTCTGCGGTTGTGAAGCCTCAGCTGCTTGAGCTACATCTGTGCAGCCTTGGCCTTCGCACAAATAGGAAGCACATCTGTATCAAATGCAGCACACGGCTCTCCCGCAGGTCTAGGAGCCTTAAGAGGAATTCTGACAGTCTGTCCAAGTTTTATAAGTAATTCATATTTTTAAAAATGTGTTCAGTAACCACCAGCCACTGGGAGCCTCAGGGACATTTCCTGGTTTCAGACATCAGGCCCTTAGGAGACACCATACAGGCTCTAGAAGGCGGAGAAAAGCTTTCTATGTAGCTTTTAAAAGTCAGTTAGTCCAGCCCCCTCCCCTTTATCCATGGCCACAATAGAGGCACCGTAGGGAGCTGTGATGTAATTTCCATGAGAAGGATGCTCTTGCAGTCCCTGGGAGAATCCTATCCAGCACTGAGCCAGACCTACGGCCAGCCTTCTTAATCTCTCAGCTAGTGATGCTCACTGCTGCTCGGAAACCACAGCTCAGCCTCTCGGTGATTGGCTGAATCAAAGGTCATTCATATACCAGGTTCACATTAAGTCAATCTTTGTCACTTCTAAAAAAGAGAAAACAGCATAGTGCATATGAGAATTATGCATTTACAGAACAGCCTAAGCCTGAGGTTCTCAACCTTGGCTGTATACAGAAGTACCATTCAAATAATGCTGGTGCCTGCATTCCCCCCCCCCCCCCCCCCCCCAGAAATTCTGACTTAACTAGTCTAGGGAGCTGCCTGGGCACCAGAACTTTTCCAGGCACCCCCCAGATGATTCCAATGAGAGTTGAAAAACACTGTCTTTGGTACTTCTGCAAATGCATAGGGTTGAGAACCATTGATCTAAAGGGGAGTTTATTAACTTTAAAGGTGAGTTTACTAGACCATGAAGGGCTACTGTAAGGAACTGTATGAGGCTCTTAGAGAATGAGCTTTGAGTGGTGCAAGAGGCAGAAGACCAAGATTAGGGACTGATGGTTTGGTGCATGGGATGACACTCCAACCAAATGAGCCACGCTGGCCAGGGCCCCAGGTATCTTGCTCTGTCAAGACCAAGAGCAGTCACTTGCCTCCTGGGGCAGGTCATTCACTTGTATGATGATATAAGTCTTCTCTGTCCTTTGGAAAGCTCTTACCTCTTTGCACAAAGCAGGAGCTCTAGAAGCTAATACAGAAGCCATAGTGGTTTTATGAACTACAGATCATCACTATTTAATTTTACTTGCCCACCCCTATTGGGATCGAGGCCTGGGAATGGGCATATTATCCTGTCAGTGCAACATTGAGCTCTTCCCTGCCTCCTGTTGCCATTCTGCTCCCCTGAAAGTAAACAGGGAAATGGCCCCATTCCTAAAGAGTGGGTGGGGATTGCTTGCAAGAGATCTCTGATATTGATTGTTTTTGCAGATGGACCTGGCTAGCCTGTGCCTGAAAGCCGGGGTGAAGAATCTCAGCACAGTGTTTCTCATGACTGATGCCCACGTGGCTGACGAGAAGTTCCTTGTGCTCATCAATGATCTCTTGGCATCTGGTAAGAGACTCTTTGCACTTGAATGTCTGATAAATTCTTGCTGGAGATGGAGTCATTTTGTCCAAGGTCAGAAGAGCTAGGTCATAGAAATGAGGGAGAAAACTGGTACAGTGGAGAACTGGTTCATCAAGGTTTTTCTAAGGTTGATGCTGGGCCTGTTGATCTGGCTTTTTCGTTTACCTATATGGCAAAACAAACAATAATCTTGGGCTCTCTTAGTGGGACTAGATCTGATCCTTGGAAGAAGAGCAGGTTAAAAAAAAAATCTCTTCATGGTTTTCCTTGGTTTTCAAAGAACTTGACAGGGGATGTCAACTGCTTTATGACGCTATGTACGAAAGATGGGACTTCAGTCGAAAGTTCAAATCTTAGCAGTTTTACTGTCCTTATTTATCCTTGCTTATTTAGGACTTCAGGACTGGACTTATGTCAACCATTCTAGAAAAAAATATTTATATGTATGCAAATCCATCCAAGATATATCCAAGAAGACAATATAGTACATAAATTATGCATTTTCAGAAATGTGGTGTGTATTTATATTTATATTTATACTTATATTTATATTTATATTCATTAAAAGGAGAAGAGAGCTTGTCTGTCTCTTCAGCTGAATTCAGCATCTGCAAAACCACCTCTTCATCTGGGTTAAAAAAGTAGTCAGTACACAGATGTTCCTAAATAAAATTTCTGCCTCCAGCTTCCCAGCATTGAAGAAAGTTCATTTGTCCACAGTTCACACCCTGTCCCTTTAACTGAATGGTCTTTAGTGTATAAAGTCCAAGGACCATGATCACAATATACTTGCCCATAGCCTGTCTCATGTCTTACATTCAGCATGACACCTGCCATGCAATCCCCAGGAACTTCACTGCTTCAGAACCACTCTCTGCTTCAAATTGTATGCCCTTGTGCCCAGGCCATTTTCCTCTTATGTCCATGAGGAGCCTCTGGTCCCTGGTCCAGGTCATTCACTAGCAGGCCGTGTGAACAAACTTAGGCTTGTTTCTGAGGAGACCAGAGCTCCAAGTTCCTTGCTATGCTGGCTCCGAGTATCACACTGATCCCACACTCTTCTATCTTTCCCAACCTGCCCTAATTTAGTCTTATACTTAGGAATTTGCCTACTAACTCTTACACCTTTTCTACTCCAATCCAATATATTTTTTCTTTTTCTAAATACTATTTTTTAGCATCCCACTACCTCTACAGCAGTATATCTCCTATTACATTGCCTCACCTTTTATTATTTTACTAAATAATGAGAGAGAGGTCCGATTACCCTCCCACCCTCAAGTTGTGCCCTAAAGTCTAATTTCTAAAACAATGAAAAGGGTAAAATTGTGCTTCCAAAGACTTATAGCTTTGGAAATGCCAGGCATGTTGCCAGCCTCACCCTGTATCTCGACTGGCTCCAATCCAGCCAGGTCACCTTCTCCTAAAATAATGTCTGAGACACAGAAAATGTTATACTTTTACCAATTGAAATTTCATTCCTCACTTAAGTATTTTTAATTTTTCATTTAGGAAAAAACATTTTTTCAAGTTCAAATGAATTTATGAAGCTCTGCCCAGCTAAGACAGTGCACTCCGACAGCTTCAAAGTCATGGTGTTCCAAGCTCATATTTCCCTTTTAAAGCTTCTATATAAAAACAAGACTTACAAACACATTAAAATGGATATAAAATTAAAAGTAATGCTTTTCTCTTCATTTTTCTCCTTTTTTTCTTAACTGCTTTGACAAGGAGAATAGGGCATATCTTTGTTCTAACTTTTTCATGTCAAATAAATTATTTCCGGCTAGAAAGTAACTGACTGCCAATCCAGGCAGAGCTATGGTGATTCCTCAGAACCTCCGCATCCACTAGTCTTTTTATTTTATGGGGCTGTGCAATCGTTTTATTCTTGTATAACACAGTGGAGACTAGGAAGCTATACATTGGGCTACCTTGCCATTAACTCATCCCTCTCTAGTTATCTACAGTGCTGTTCGGTTGAAAATAAAGGTACAGTGAGTGAATTCCGCTTTTTCAACTCTCCTCCAGGAACATCTTCAGTGACCTCATCCTCTCACACCATGAGCTATCTGGTTTCCTCCCACACTTCTTTAGCTCACTGTTTCATCTCTTGGTTTCCTGGCACCATTTCCAAAATCAAGTATTGATGGTAATTCAGCTCATTAATCCCACTTCTGATACCAGTCAAACATTTCAGAACCCGTCATTACATCAGTTGCATCTCAGGGGAGTTACAGAGAGACAGCAAGAAATCCTACACACAAAGTGATTAAACTCCTGGTTTAATTCGCAAAAGGCACATAATTGTATAAGAAGCAAGGTGACCACCAGATCAGAGCAAATGAAGAAATAAAGCATGTCTTTGATCACTTCCCTTGGCTTAATAGAGTCCCTCATGGGGGTCATGGAACTGCTGGCTAAACTAGGAATGAAACGTTTGCCCTTGCTGAATCGCAGATGTTTAATTCTTTACTGTCCTATGTAATAATTCCTGAGGAATATACACTGGCCATCAAAACCAGGTATTTAAAATTTTTTACAAAATTTGTTCTCTCTTCGTTCTTGAACCAAACTCAGCATCAGCAAGGCCCCATGCCCTGCCTTTCTAGGGTAGCACATATACCTCCATCTCTCCAGCATTTCAAAAAACCCATTTACTACAGTCCCAGCGGAGAAGACTTCATCTGTTTGAGGTGTGTTGTCTTTTTCTCTCTTAACCCTAGCAGATTTCATACTTCATTTTACTTTGGGATTTTATGTTGGGACTTTCCTTTTGCTTTTCAAAAGGCTTAATTTTCTCTCCAAAATTAAGATGTCTCTTCAGTGGCCCAACTATGTCACTTTCTATCTATTCCTATATTCAAAACCACTTATTGAGCTCCCATGCCCCAGTCAGCACGTGCTGTGCTCAAAAACAAGTATCCTACTGCCTCTATGTGGCCTGTTGGGATAGTTCATATACAACTGTGTCTCTTCTCTTGTATAGTCAGATGCCTCTCCATCTCTGAACCATACTGGTTTTTTAATATTTGGGTCAAACCCCCTTTTGATATATAGAGCATGAAAAGATCACCTCATCTCCCAGGTGCTTAAGATTAGATCCAAGATTGGCATGTTAGGGGCCTGTGCACATCACATGAAAATGTGGAGTCTGGAAATATTTGTAACAGATGTGGCACTGGATTGTGCTTCTCCCACGAGTACCTGGAAGTGGGTTTCCTGATGGGCCATCTATGCTTTACATAAGCTAAAATCTGGCCCATTTTCCCTGACAGGAAAAAGACAAAGTGTGGGGCAAAAGAGCAGCTGTCAAGCATGCACCAGACCTCCTAAGCATACTTTGTGGCCTCCCTGGATCTGTTCACTAGATGCATCCTCAAACCTCAGTGAAAATTTAAACCAGCACCTGCTTGGCTTTCTAGCTGCCAAACAGAAATTCCAAAAGGATAATGCAAAAAACATGCTTGAATAATCAGCCTTTCCTTTCCTTTATGTGATACTAAATTCCCATCCAAGTTATTTGAGCTCATGTTCTGTACATTTCCCTGCACTGCTAACATCTCGCTCACCACCTACATCCAAGAGTTCATCAGTTGCCACCAATTTTACCCCTTTACCATTTCTGAATCCATGTCTTTTCTTTTCTTTGTTTTTTAAGATTACAACTCACTTTATTATTGAAGGCAAGATCCTCCACCAGCAAAAAAGGTTATGACTTGCTTTATCCCTGTGGTGGCCTTGAATCCATACCTTTTCTCTCATGGCTACCACTGACCTTTCATCTTTGCCTCTCTCCTTACTAGCCTCCTCTCCCCCACTTTCATCCGCACTTTCTCTCCTCTTGAGATGACACTGTGCTGTTTCCTGACCTTCTCACTTACTCACACTGATCCTTTGGAACCTCATGCCCTTCTCCTTCATCTGGATTAACTTCTACCCGTATTACAAGACTGGCCTTGGGTGTCACCTCTCCAGGAAATCTCCACTGACCCACTATCACCCTGAGCAATGAGAAGCATCCCTTCATGTTTCTGTAGCACTCAGTGGTTGCACACACCACCATTGCCTTAAAACACATTGTAAACTCCCAAAAGGCAGAGACCATGTTGTCTGTTGTTGGTTACGTTTCTGTTTTTAAATAACCCAGAGATACAAAATACAAAGATTAAATAACTGCCATCCAGCTTAGGGAATAAAACGATACTGATATAATTAAAACGCTCTGTAGAGACTGTGTTGTTTCCATCATTTATACTGTCAGGGCCTCACGTGTCTCCTGGCCCATAATTTGTATTCACAGTGTACCTGTTAACCTGAGGTGTACACACCATGAGAATGATGTGCTGTCTTATGTACTAGATATTACTATTGAACAGGTATCTTGAGAAGGTTTCCAGCTACAAGGAGAGAGGGACAGGGGTGCTAAGACAGTCGCCACACTCCCTCACTTTTTCTCCCTCAAGACCAGAGAAATGTTTTTGAAAAATGTTAGGCCTAGGTGGGGTCAAAGCCATTAAGCCAGCATGAAGCTAACTGATTCATAGAGACTCTAACCCTCACCTTTGCGCTTTTATCACCAAGCTCCAGCTAACTGAACCATCTTATACTGTTGGGATCTCCTCCCCCCAAATTAGTTGTAGCTCCTGAGAGCCCCAGACTAACACAGAGAATATGATGAGTAGCCTGACTTACCAAATATTGGGACATGTCAATGACCACATAGAGCCCACAAGCATTTGGAGGCAGAAATAGGACTTCCCACCTTTAGGTCTCAGGAGGAATCTTTTCAACTATTTAAATGGCCTCTGCCTGTGTCACCACAAAATCCCCTCTGGCAGTTCAGCTAGTTTCCTGCTCCAGCATGACTACCCACATCACACAATAAGGGATAGAAATATTGCCAGGATAAATTGGGGGAACAAATCTGAAAATGCCAACCTTGCTCCCAATTCAGAGGTGCTTAGCCCCAGATATTCCATCTGGTGACCTTCTTCTTATGGGTCCTTGGGATCTTGCAACAAACACCACCATCCTAAGACCAGGGGGAAAGTCTCTCCATCGCCTGGAGGCTCTCAGCATCTTGACACTAAGGGTTTCACATCACCCAGGGTAAGCAAACTTTCTCTATAAAGACCCAGAAAGGAAATATTTCCAGCTTTGCACACCGTACAGTGTCTGCCACAACTATTCAACTCTCTCACTGTAGTGTGAAAACAGCCAGACAGTACCTAAATGAGCGAATGTTGCCATGGCCAATAAAACTTTATTTATGGACAATAAAATTTAAACTTTGTAGTTTTCATGTGTCATTAAATATTATTATTTTAATTTTTTCAATCATCAAAAATTGCAAACACCTTATTTTGCTTGCAGGCCACAAAAAAAGGAGCAGAGGGCCAGATGTAGCTTGTAGACCATAGTTTGCTTCCTCAATGTCCATGATCTTTTTCATAAAACACCAAATAGTCATAAAACCTACATATTTTAAATAAGAGAAAGGTGAAGAATGCAGATCCATTATTACAAATGATAAGGCCAAAGGGAATCCAGTTTCTCACTGGAGGGCTCTAAGATATTAATAGATGAGTAAATGCAGGTTATAAAGGAGAAGAGAGTACAGGCCACAACAGGCAGCCAGCCCCTTAAGCTAGAGGAGCATGGCTCATGCCAACTCTACCCGAGTGTTTCTCTGTTAAAGACTGCCCTGAACTTACTGAATCCCAACACATGCTAAATATTATTCCATTTTCCTAGCAGTTTTCTCTGACCCCTTTTTATCAAATGAATCTGAAATGGGTTATTCTATTAATGAGATATTTATTTTGACAAGTGATAGCACAGGCTGTTTTATATGCATGCTATGAGATATCTTAATAATGGAAATTAAATCAAGTTCACTCAATTAAGGGGGAAAAAGTAAATGATCATTTTCATGATAATCTTTTTTTTATTTGGACCTTTTAAATGATCAAGTCTAATTACTATAAGACTTTTAGTAAATGCCTGGCTAAATTAGCAGTGTCAAACCACGCAGGCCAGACATTGCGGGAAAGTTAGCATGAGTTTCCTCCAGATACAGTAGTTCAAGGAAGGGCAGCAGCCTCGGGGATGCGGAGAATCGTAGTTCCCGATCACCCTGATGCAGACCCTCTGCAAGCACCGACCCGTGAGGACCTCCCCCAGGTCCACGGGGAAGTAGCAGGGGGAGGGTGGCCCCAGCGGCTGCTGCCGTCTCTAACGTCCCTGTGATGAGAACCTTCCTGTGGTGGTTACGGAGGAAGGAAGAGGCTCAGTGAATGTGGAGACCTTCAGAGAGGAGCTTGTATGTGATTCCAGGTCCACGGAGCTTCGACACCCACGGAAAGCCTCGTACTGGGGAGGTGAGAGAGCCTGACCTATCTCTCAGAATATTCTAGAGTGAACCACACTCACCGTAACATCAGATCCAGCGCTTTCAGATTTTAGCTATAGCAGCTCTACCTTCACTCTTACCTCCCTCAAGCTCGTCTCTCTCATTGAGAAATCTTGTTATTTCATATCAGCCACACAGCTATCTTTATACCTCCCCACCTGCCTCCATTTCTTCAGCTTTCTCCGTTCCCCCCACATTACCATCCCTCCTTCCCAAGGCCAACTCTTCCATCGAGCTAGGAGCCCGGTTTCTGAGCCAGCATTTTAATCTTTCTGCTCTACCTCTCCTTTCCATTTCTGACTCTGCCTCACAGTGTCCACATCCTCACCACCCACATTCACTCTTTTCATTTATGTTTTTCTATGGTTCTTTACAAAATATTTTGGATATACAAAAAGCAATGAAACAGTCACCCATGCAATTGTGAACAAGGCTGCAAAGAAGAAACCTCTGGCGCACATGTGCAAGTTTCCTTACAGTCGGGGCCCAAAACTTAGGTGATGAATTATCTCCTTGTGCATTTCGACCTGACTAAAAAGTGCCGTGGTGCTCTCCAGAGTAGCTGCACAAATTTGCTGTCTGCCCAGTGCCTGTTTCTTCCTAACCTCCCTAACATTTGACATCCCTTATCTGACATTAGTTTTCCCAATGGGTATGAAAGGAAATACCATTGCTGGCCTTCCCGTATTACTGGGACCTTGGAGCACCTTCTCGAGTGTTTAGTGGCTTCTCCTCTTCTGTGACTTGCCCACTTACATGTTTCCTTTTAGCTCTTGGGTTCTTTGTCTTTTTCTTGTGGATGTGTAAGTGTTCCTTATATATTCTGGATACTATCCCTTTTTCTTTACACCGGTTGTAAGTATCTTCTTGAAGCCTGTATTTGACTCTGTCATGCTGCTTTAGGTTATGTTGTAAAACATACTCTTTTTGATGCTTTGTGCTCCTTGTTTTTCAAAAATCTTGTCCTGCTCAACACCATAAAAATAACCTCATTTTTTAACTTAAATGATGACTGTTTTACTTTTCATTTTCACGTCTTTAATTCGCCTGGAACATATTTTCGTATGGTGTTCTAATTTTATCTTTTCATATTCATACTGAATTACCCCGACATCACTTATTGATTGGTCCACCCCTCGTCTGCACACTGATTTTTAATGACAATTTCCTATCTACATCTGGATCTGTTTCTCAGCGTTTGGCTCTATTGTTCCGTTTTTTTTTTTGCACCAGCACCAATTTCATGCCGTTTCAGCTAACGTAGCTTTATGGGTAGTCCTGATTTCTGGGAGGAAGAATCCCTCCTGCTGGTTCTTGTCCACAAATATTGTGGCCATTTTTTACCCACTGCTCTTCCATATATATTTAAGAGTAGGCTTGTCAGGATCAAGAAAAGAACCCTATCTGGTCTTTTATTAGAACTGCATCTTCATGATACTGGCAATACTGACTCGTCCACCCGTGAACACAATACTTCTCTCCATTTACTTAGGGGTTGTTTATGCCCTTCAACAGTATGCTATAGTTTTTACATCAAGAGCTAGCACATCTTTTTGTCTATTTATGAATGCCTGCCTTACATTTTTTGGTATTCTAAATAACTTTAAAAAACATTTTTGCTGAAGTGCAGAAATGCCATTTTATTTCCAATTTTGATTTTATATCCAGCAGGCCTATTGTTGAACATGGCTGTGAGTTCTGATTGTTTATGTGTATATTCTCTTAGATTTTCTATGTTTTAGAAAATTTTATTTTGAACAATGATGACTATATTATTTCCTTAACTATCCTTATACATTTAATTTTTTTTCTTAACATTTTGCATAACCTAGGACATCCATATAATGTTGGATAGAAAACATAGTTGAGAGTCTGTTCATAACTTATAAAAATTTCAATCTTTACCCACATCTCTCTATTTTCCTCACCCCTCAGCCCTTGGCAACCACTTTTCTACTGTTTCTATGAGTTTTACTTTTTTTTTTTTTCAGATTCCACATATAAATGATACCAGGCAATATGTGCCTTTCCGGCTTATTTCACTTAACATAATATGCTCTAGGTTCATCCATGTTGTCACAAACAACAGAATTTCCTTCCTTTTTAAGGCTGAATAATATTCCTGTGGATATTTATGCAGCGTATTTTCCTGAGTCATTCATCCATTAATGGACACTTAGTTTGTTTTCATACCTTATCAACTGTGACTAGCACAGCAAGAAACATGGAAGTACCGATACCTTTTCAAGATAATGGTTTCTTTTCCTTTGGATATAGACCCTTGAGTGGGATTGCTGGATCATATGGTAGATCTATTTTTAATCTCTCAAGGAACCATCATACTGTTTTCCAAGCGGCCATACCAGTTTACAATCCCACCAACAGTGGACAAAGGTTTCCTTTTCTCTTCTTACCAACACCGATTATTTCTTGTTTTTTTGTTTCCACTCTTTGATAATAGCTACTCTAACTGGTGTCAGGTGGTGTCTCATTGTGGTTTCGATTTGCATTTCCCTGATGATTAGTGATGCTGAGCATCACTCCATGTACCTGTTGGCCAGCTATATGTCTTCTTTGGAAAGCATATATTTTCTTTTTTTTTAATCTTTTTAAAATATATCTTTATTGATTTCAAAGAGAGGAACGGGAAGGGAGAGGAAGAGAGAGAAGCATCAATGATGAGAGAGGCATCATCAATCAGCTGCCTCCTGCACGCCCCCGACTGGTGATCGAGCCCGCAGCCCCGGCATGCGCCCTGACCGGGAATCGAACGGCAATCTTCCGGATCCTAGGCCAATGCTCAACCGCTGAGCCACGCCGGCCGGGCATTTTTTCTTAATTGTTTTTTGGAGTTTTGTTTTATTGCCGTTGTACTTTACCTATTGTGTTTTCATTCCATGTATATTTTTAATTTTTATATAAAATTTATCAATTTACATGTGTCAGATTTATCTTCTAAAAATATCAATGTTGAGTTATAGTTAGAAAGTTCTTCCCCACGCAGAGATTTTAAAATATTTTCCTATCATTTTTATTATTTTATTTTTATAGTTGAATCATTATTCTGTTTGGATTTATCTTAGTATACAGTGGAACATAAAGGTCCAACCATAAATTTTTTTACCTCCCAGTTTTCCTAACACTATGTATTGAATGTTCATCTTCCCCCCACTGAGTTAAGATGTCGTACTTACACTACATTTTATGAAGTCACCCCTGTTCTCTCCCCTCTTTCTCTAATAAAAAGGGATAGCTTGTTCCTTTTTAATTTTATTTTTTAATTACAGTTTACATTTAATACTATTTTGTGTTTGTTCCAGGTGTTCAGCATAGTGTGACAGCTCATTCTTCTTAAATATATGGACTGACCTGTATATTTCTCGTGGCCCTTTTCACCAGGTCTCATAGCTACTTTATATCTGTTTTATTTCTCCTGCTAAATATTAAGCTCCTTACAAGCACAATTTCTAGAACAGTAGTTAGTAAATACACGCTTTAAGCAAAAGGGGAAAAGGCAATTGAAAGCTCTTGGGCTACCAGCTACTAACCCAGGACAAGAGAGTGCCATATACCCTGTTCCATCCTTTAATGGATTATTTTCCTGCCTGGGTTTGGAGGAGATACTCTGTCTGTTCATTTTCACCAGCAAAAGTGGTGGAACATGGTCTAAAATCCAAAGGACCTGTGTCCCAAGGTCGAATAATATCATGTCCAATTGCTTCTGGCAGACAGATGTCAAAGCTGTCCATCTGTGCTCCATTTCTTCCTAGGAGAGATCCCAGATCTCTACTCTGATGATGAAGTTGAAAACATCATAAGCAGTGTGAGAAATGAAGTCAAGAGCCAAGGTCTGGTTGACAACAGAGAGAACTGCTGGAAATTCTTTATAGATCGGGTCCGACGACAACTGAAGGTATAGAAGGATTTACTGCCCAGGGTAGACAGGACCAGAGATGATTCCTGAAGGCCCCTACTAATATTTGGACACAGCTGTCCTAATTGATTGTCTTGGGAGTGGGAGGGTGAGGGTGCAGTGCCCTGTCAGCCTTGGCAGGGGTGCCCTTCTCAGCTGCCTCATGGACACTGGCCTCCCTCTTGCCTCATAGTCTAAGTTTTCCACTTTCTTGGCCAGAAAGTCTGGCTAGCAATTATAATACAGATTTTTGTCTCTGTTGGATGTGTCTCTCAGTTTCCTAGGAAATTAAGAATCCAAGGTTGAATCTCTCTCTACGGCTACTTCTCTGATACCTCTTTGGTTCTCCCGCCCTGCTGACTTCTCAGGTGACTCTCTGTTTCTCCCCTGTGGGGAACAAGCTGAGGGTCCGCAGCAGGAAGTTCCCGGCCATTGTGAACTGCACGGCCATCAACTGGTTTCACAAGTGGCCTCAGCAGGCATTGGAGTCTGTCAGCCTCCGCTTCCTGCAGGACACTGAGGGCATTGAGGTGAGAGGGAGAAGGGGACACTCCTTAAGATTCTTTCAACCTCAGGGAACAAGGAATTCCATGTCCAGAATTCTAGGGTCCAAGTTGAGGCTGGGATAGAGTTGTTAGAACAACTTTGCATGTAGTGAAGCAATAGGGGGTGGGAGCACTTACCCCCAGTCTTCATGGTAAGACTATCTCTTTATTTCCTACACTTTGATTTTAGCCCACAGTCAAGCAGTCGATTAGCAAGTTCATGGCTTTTGTCCACACAAGTGTCAACCAAACATCCCAGTCTTACCTGAACAACGAGCAGCGCTACAACTACACAACCCCCAAATCGTTTCTGGAGTTCATCCGACTATACCAGAGCTTGCTGCGCAGGAATGCAGAAGAGCTCACGTCCAGAACACAGCGGCTTGAGAATGGGCTGCTGAAGCTCCACAGCACCTCTGCCCAGGTAGTGGCATCCTTCCGATCTCTCCTGCCTGGGGGGGGGGGGGGGGGGGCGAGAGCAAGTGGGAGCAGCCGCTTTTCAGAGAACTGGAGGCATCACACTTGTCCAAAAATCATCCATGGTTTTCGGGAGGCCCCAGTATTATCAGAAACGGTACCAAGAATTAAGGCTGAACTCTCCAGCAGAAGGGCACACCCTCCCTTCAGGCCTGGTCAGCTCCCTCTCACCGATGCTGGAATCCCGGGAGCACCGCTCCTCTCTCCCTCTCTATCACCCCCTCCTCTTGCTCTGCTTTCTCTCGAGTCCACTTCCCTTCCATCTTCAAGACTAAAAGAGATGAATGGTTGGAAGAAATGGTCACAGGGCTCTACCAATTTTCTTTTCTTTCTTTTGTCTTACAGTATTATCTGTCAAAGTGCCCTCGGAACCTAACTCTTGAACAAATCCTGTCTCATTTCATGCATTTCCTCGTACACTTCTAGTTGGTTGGCCATCAAAAGAAGGCCCCTGTTGTCCTGTCCTTGTTATAATTTTCTACTTTTCCAGAAGGAATAAGTTTATTTCAGTCAATATACTACTCCTCCCTTGAGAGCTGGGGACAGCTCTAGCGCCTCCTCTGCCCCTGCTCATCCCATCAGACACTGTCGATGCTTGATGGCCCCTCCTGTGCTCTGTTTACCCGCAGCAGAGCCGGTCTCTCATTAGGGTGATGAAATTTCATTCATTTGCACAGTTAAACTAAAATTGTGATCACTTTACCTGTTGGACATTCCACGTTCCTGTAGATGTATAGGCCTCTCATTTACTATCATTTTCTCAGAGCTTCGCCTTTGGAATAACTGTCATGAACAACCTTCTGACCTGTGCTTTTTCTCCACTTCAGTTTCTTGATTCACAGATGTAAAATATCTAAAGGATTCCAGTTCATTTAGTGGGATGCATTGGGCCCCTTGCAGTCTATAGTCCTACTCTTTCTTCTAATGAGAAATTCTTCTATTTTGTGGTTTTGTCCACCTGCTCTGGCCCCTCCTCCCGGAGCAATGACTGGCTGGGTGGGCTCCCCGTGCCAACATCTACTACCTCGTCACCCATGGTTTGCACCCCTTTGGCCTTTTTCCCTGCCCTCCAGGGCAGCCTTTCACGTTTGTCCTCAGCAACACTAACTCAACAGCGTGTGATACCGCTCTGCTTCCTGGGCTTCCAGTGGAGACTTCAGTTGTGCTGCTACATTTTTAACATCCTACCAGCCCTTTCTCATCTCACCCTTTTTCCTTCCCTATTGCTTTTTCATTTTAGCCTGTTTTTCTGCAACTATATTATAGAAACCATTCTCCTGATGATGCCAAACAGCTCCCTTAGTGTTTTTTTCTAGATCCAGGATTGGGTCCTTTTCAGAGCTGCCTTCTTCTGAGTCTTCTAGCTGCTATTTCTGCCCTCATTCTGTGTTTATATAAAGACCTTTTTTTTTTTTTTTTTACTCACCTTCAGACATAGTGAGACATCTGTTGAAACTCAATGTTTGTCAGCAAATGGCGTGTGACAATGACCTATGATGCTACTTTCTTCCCATCTATGTCATGACCAAACCCTTTTTTAGAGCTACAGTTCAGGGCCAGTTGAAATACACAGATCCCAGTCCAGGTCTTAGCGGTTGACCTGGTGTCCACCTGTGCAGTAGAAAGGTGGCATCTTCTCCCTCAATCACTTTCTGCATCTGTCAGTCCCCAAATGTGTGGAAAACAGCATGAGAAAGAATCCCAGAATGCGGTGCTACCAGCTGTTTTAAACATCTCCCCCCTTCTCTTCCTTCTGCCTCTCCCCCACCTACTGTCCCCTCAGAACATTCTGCATCGCCCTGGGCAGTGTTCCACCCCCTACCCGCCTTTCCCCTGGGAATTGCTGATCAGCCTGTGTAGAGGATATTCGCTGGGGAGCAAGCGATGTGTGCGAGCTCTTACGCTCTCACAGAGCAGCACCCCGCATTCCGCTTTGTGCAGACAGTGAGGAAAGCATAGGTGTGTGCTCCTGTTTCAGAAGATCTCTATTTAACAAGGAGACGCCTGGTTGTATTTTGGTGACTCCAGCTCCGTCTGCATATAGTTAGTGAAAAATCCCAAGTCCTGGCATCAGTGTCAGTTTCTTCTCCTGTGTTCCCTCCCTCAGTGAACACTTCTACCTGCCCGTTACTAGGCCAGAAACTGGGGCATTGTCTTTGACTCGTCTTTTCCTCATCTTTTCCTCGCTTCCCGCGTCTAAGCACTAACAAATTCTGTTAGTTTTCTAAACGTCTCTCAAGTGCACCCCTCTTGCTATAGCCCCCATTTTCAATGTCTTGATTTAGACACTTTGTATCTGGATTATTTCAATAAATCATACTCTCCGATCTCTCCCCCTTCCCAAGCCTGCTTTGCCCACCACCTCTTCTTGCACCTCTCATGGGGCCGAAATCCCTGCGGTCATCTTCGGCTTCTCATTCCCCTCTTTCTCTCTCAGTCTACGCCCAGGAAGTCACTGTTGGCTCTAACTTCAGTTATGCCCAGGGTTTCACCAGTTCTCGCCTCCTACACCACCACCCAAATCTGAGCACAGCCGTCTCACCTGGAAGCCACGATTCCCTTCTGACTTGTGTGTCTGCGCCTATCTTTGCCCCTCAGTAGTCCATCATCAACAGAGCAGCCAGAGTGATCAGCTGAAAACAAATTAAATCATGTCGCTTTTCTGCTCAAAACCCTGAGATAGGGATGGCCCTCAGTTCCCTCGTGACAGGGCTTCCAAGGCTCCTCCCAGCCCCTGCTCTGTTACCTCTCAGGCTTCACCTGCTGCCGCCCACCCGTGACATTCCCCTCCGGCCGCGCTGCTTCTTTGCTCTCTCCACACACATACCAGGCCTTCGCACTGGCTGTTCCCTCCACCTGGGATGCTCTTCCCTCTGAACTCCCTGCGGCCCGCTTCCTCATGTCCTTCAGTTCTCTGCTCAGATCTTACCTTCTCAGCGAATCTAACCCTGATGGCCGCATTTTAGATGGTAGCCTCAGACCCCTCCTGACCCCTCATTCAGCTCTATCTGCCCTTTCCCCATAGCACTTACCCCTGCCTAACATACAGTTTACTTATCTGTGTGGGGTTTTCGTTGTTGTCTCGCTCCATTTGTTGAATGCAAGCTCTGTAAGGACAGAGTTCTCTGTTTTATCCACTGGTGTGCCTGAAACAGCACCTGGGCAGAGCGAGCTCAGTAAATGTCTGTTGAATAAATGCAGTGATTCATGAACAGCGCTCTCCTTCACCTCCCGGACTGTACGCAGCACTAGACCAGTGCTACCCAGTAGGGATATCCTGCGAGTCGTGTATGCAGAGTCAAATTTTCTAGTAGCTACGTCGAAAAACATGAAAGGAAACAAGCAAATTTTCTTTTAATAGAAAATTGTAATTATATACAACTTTGTCATATACATTAATCATATATTTTATTTGACCCAGTATATCCAAAATATTATTTTAGTAGATAATCAGTGTAGAAGAATTGTTAATGAAATACTTTCCCTTTTTTTCTACATGGTTTCACATTTTAAGTGCTCATTGACCACATGTGGCTAGTGATCACCAAACCAGACAGCACACACTAGGCCAGCCTCTGTCCTGCTCTCGGAGTGATCTTTGCTCAAGCCAGGAGTCTGAGTATTTTCTCTTGTAGGTCTTAATGCTTTAAACATTACAGTTCAGATTCCCTGATCTTTTTTAGAACTTTCAAAATTGTACCTTTCATATTGCTCCACTGTTTTCTTCCTCTCTTCCACCACATTGTACCCTGAACTCCAACAGTACTATTTGTAGTTCCCACGATAGTCCACAAGTAGTTCACAGCTCTGTGTCTTTATGTGTGCCCACACCTCGGCAGTTTGTTACTGTTAAGATCTAAATAATTTGCTGCCCCACTGCCCAGAAGCCCTTTCTAATTTCTGACTAGCTATGCATCAGTCCCTTCTCGGTGGTTCCATCCTTGAATTATGTTTCTTCTCTCGCATGTATTGTGTCTTACCATTACCAGTCCTTCAGGGGCAGAAATCAGGACTCATTGGCACATACGAGGCATTCTAGAAATGGGTAGATGGGATATGATAGATGGATGGGCAAATAACCATTGAACAAGTTCTAAATCACCTACAAGCTCAGAGTGGGGTGGAAGGTGGATCTTCCAACTATGTACATGTTATATATTTCATACTTATTGGTCATTATGATGCAGATTCTTCTTATAAAAATGGTATCTAGGGTCCCTGACTCTGATAGAAGCCCTTCATCAGGAATTGTTCCTTTGGTAGAAAGACTGAAGTACATCATCATAACCCGACATAAGGTTAATGACTTAAATTATATTGTATCACTATCCTACTGCCCAATTATAACCGTTTTGGTGTTCATAACCTGGTGGGAGTAGACTGCATGAATCTCACAGCTCTAGCTCAGACAGACTCCAAATTTATGTAGTACAATAATAGTTGTACAATACAACTATTCAATAATAGTTGTACTAGTACAATAATAGTTGTACCAGAAGTGGTAATGATAATGGTAATAATTGCAACAATTAAGAATTGTATAATAACCTAAAGTTTATAAACTTGAGATATAATTTCATGCTTAGCATCAGCTGGTCAGAAATGTAACTTTATTTTTCTATAACTGGATTTAATTCAGCTCTGGATCCGTCTTTTTCATTCAAGAGCAGAAAGCTCCCAGTATTGCATTTTGGGCTGACTTGATGACTTCAGTTAAAAACAGGCTTTGGAGGGCAGCAGCTCAGAGTTCTAGCTCTCCTGGGCTGCTTTCTTCTGGAGGGTCTTTTCCCCCTGGGTCTGTAGTCATGTCAGGCTTCAGGAGGCAGCTGATGAAACACTGTGGTGGGGCCACCAGTTCCCACTGGCTCTGCTGATGGATGGATGGTCCTTCCCGGTGTTCAGGTGGCATCTTCTGTCTTTGCTTCAGCTCCAGCTGAAGTCTTCACAGTTGTTATAACTTGTTTTCTCTCTTCACATAGTCAGTACCCCCAACCCTGACTTGGGTCTTACCTCATCTCCTACTGATATCCTCAGAACCCACTGTCGTCCTCGCTTCTGTATCTAACTCAGGAGTATCCATGAGTAAGTGGGGCTGTTGGATTGAAAAAATGTTCACAAAAGGTCTACAGGCTACTGCATATAGGATTTAATCAGCAAATCTGTCAAGCTGGGAACTTTTACATTCAGTTTATCTTAGGGTTTCAAATCTCAACCAAATTTACCTGAAGCTTACAGTTAATAATTTACCATGATGTGTTCTCAGGACTCTTTTTGTTGCAAGTGAGAAAAACTAAGTCAGATTCACTTAGCAAAAAGAAACAAAACATAAATGATAAGAAGGAAAGGAAAGGAGGGGAGGGGAGGGGAGGGGAGGGGAGGGGAGGGGAGGGGAGGGGAGGGGAGGGGAGGGGAGGGAAAAAGAGAATATTTTTAGATATTAGTATCCTGCTGCCCTTCTTAGGACCCTTTTGATGGCAACTAACCAAAATCCAACTAAACTTGGTTTAGACAAGTCAATAAAATAAAATAAAATAAAATAAAATATAAAATAAATAAAATAAAATAAAATAAAATAAAATAAAATAAAATAAAATAAAATGATTCATGTCACTGAGAAGTATGGGATAGAGGTTAATTTGGACAGGGCTGGAGCTAGATACTCACTAGATGCCCCTGTTCAGGCCGGCAGCTGCCCTGCTTGCATTCTGTCTGCTTTGCAAGCCCAGTATAGAAAGGAGGGCCTCTTTCCTGGTATTTTCAGCCAAGTTCCTGGGTTAATGGCAAGTGGTTCTAATTGGCCTCTTTGGGTCATTGGCTTACCCTCAGTTGGATACTTTCATTGGCCAAGCCAGGATTGAATGACAACCGCTGAAGTCAATCCCCCCCAACCTACAAGGACTTGGGAAGGGGGAGTTCTCTGAAGGAAAATCAAGCTGTGTTATCAGAACAGGCAAGCATAACAAAGATCTAATACAGATGGAAGCAGCCATGTCTAAGAGGAAAGCCTGCTTGAAGTCTGAATTCCTATCAGAAAGTGCGGGGTAGCTCTGTGAACTGAGTTAAGAACGAAGATACCTCTAGGCCTCCAACCCTCAGCGGAGTGTTTTTGCTGTTGATTATCCTGGGTTCCCTCTCCTTTTTCCAGAGCTCTCAGGAGAAGAGAAGGTCCTGGGAAGCTTGACCTCTCTTTTTAGCATCATGTACCTGATCCTTGAAGAAGGGAGGGTCTCTTACCACAGTATTGTCATCACCCCCAGTTAGACAACATCCCCCCACTTGTCACACACAGTCAGTATTCATGGAGCTGGCAGGACTGAGGGAAGGGGGCTCTTCCATGTTCATGGGGCTCTCCCATGTTCGTGGCACTCTTCCTGTCCAGGTGGGGGAGGGGGTCTGAATAAGTAGAGATCCAGAGGATGGCGTGAACGTTCTGAGTAAGGGAAAGGAGGAGAGAAAAATTGTAAGTAACCTATTTGATGTCCTGTTCTATTGCAGAAGAGCCATGAAGTGAGCCTGAGTTATGCCCTCTCTGTGGCTTTGTGGGAAATGGCCTAGTTCTGACCAGTGGGACCCTCATGTCACCCCATGTCACAGCTTAAAAGCTATAAAGCTCCCATTCACAGTGCAGGTGATTATCTACCTCAGGCCTGAGGTCACAAGCCATATCTGCAATCAATAAAGCAAACAACAAAGAGAAAAACCACTTCAATTTTCTCAAATCTTCCAAGATTTAAAAAGGAACAAAAAGTTACTGGTGTGTTTGCTGACTGGAGTGATTATATGGTTCAATCATTTTGATTTACAATTGCATCTTTGTCCCAGTAGAAAGAACTCCGCAGCTGAGCGACGGGAGATGGAAATGGATTAACCCCCGACATGGGGATATAAGATGTGTTCTAGGGAGCAGGCCTCCATCTGAGGTTAATGCAAAGTCCCCAGTTTCCATGAATACACAAAATTAAAGAGCATTCTTTTTTTTTTCTGCTTTCTTTCTCTTTCCCTTTGATCTACCATGAAAAGGGAATTATCAGCACGTCTAAGCCTCTGCTTTATATTTCTCCTCATGTATTTTGCATCATAAAGCATTTGAATCTGTTCAACGTGTTCCAGGAGCTCTGAAGTAATCTTGGGTTGTTGCGCGAAAGAGGCTGCAGAAAAGTGAGAGACAAGAGGTCATTCTGGAATGCAAAGTTTATGCGCCTTATTGCAAATATAAATGGCTTTTTCACTTTCCAGAAATAAATAGATCTGAGTCTTCGCTTTGCATGCGAAACGGCCATAACACTAGGCCCATGATTCTTAAACCTTGGAGAGCATCAGAATCACCCAGAAAGCCTGTGAAAACAGATTGCTGGGCCCCACCTCCAGAGTCCCTGATGCAGCAGGTCTGGAGTGGGCCAGAGAATCTGCATTTCTAACCAGTGCCCAGGTGATGCTGATGCTGCTGGTGTGGGAACCACACCCTGGGAACCACTGCATTCTGCAGAACTGAATGTACATAGAAAACCTTTCCTCTTTCTCCAGCTGATCAGAGAAATAGACAGTTTCCTGGGTGCTGATAGTCCCATCACTGCCTCCGAAATGCATATAAATATGGAGGCTGGTTGGGGAACCCAGCTGGCCTGGACCATTGAGATTCTTGCTGTCCCACTTCAACTTGGTCAACCTGGGTTGTGGAAATAAATGAAGGCCAACCAAATGAGAACAAGCTCCCGCAGGGGAGCCAGCCACCTTCATTTGTGTTTTGGCTGAGACTCTAGGGCAGGAAGAGTGGGAGAGCTGTATCGTGGGAAGAAAGGAAAGGCTCAGCTGGGCCCTGGTGGAGGCTGTTGGCCTGGGGCAGATGCAGGTGGGCTGATGAGAAGGGGGGCGCCCTGGGTGATCCGTCAGGGGTGCACGTTTGACTTCCTCTGGTTGCTCCTATGTTGGAAGCAGAGACAAAAATTAAAGAAGCTGTCAGTTGTTAATCAAGTCTTGGCCATTTGGGGGCAATTGTTACAGGGGTTGTTGTTTGTCTTTTTGGACTGTTACCTAAACAGTTGCCTGACTTCCTGCAAGTCTGACTGACAGCAGGCTGGCACCCTGAGCAGTGTAGTGGAGGTGACAGGTTGGTTTCCTGGGCAGGTGGCTACAGGCTGTAGCTCAGAGTTCTGCATCTACATGTCAGTCTAGCCACTGTCTGTTCATGTTGTCACTTTCTTGGGATACACAATAGACACTCCATTTTTACCACTTGCTAAATTCTTGTTCTACTCCACAGTGGCCAATTTCAATTAAATAATGACATATTTATTAAGGACCTACTGTGTGCAAAGTATTATGTTAGGCACAGGAATTTTTATAAGACATAGGCACCAATGTCAGTGAGAAGCAGCTGAGTCATTTGGGCATCAAGGAGAAAGATAGGCGAGATCATGGATTGCTTAGAACCTTCCACCACATTGACTGTAGGGGGAGAGGAAGAGGGAGTCCTGTGTTCCCTTCCTTTCCCGGGTCGGAGCGCTCGGTCCCAGCTCAGAGCTTGGCTTTGCACCCTTGCGTCAGGAGTCGGCATTCCCTGCTCTGCAGGGTCAGATCCCCAGGGCTGTGTCCGAAGTCCCTCTCCTCCCAGTCAGCCTGGCGCTTCTCCACTGCAGGTGGATGACCTGAAAGCCAAGCTGGCCACCCAGGAGGCGGAGCTGAAGCGGAAGACTGAGGATGCGGACCAGCTGATCCAGGAGGTGGGCGTGGAGACGGACAAGGTGAGCCGGGAGAAGGCCGCGGCAGACGAGGAGGAGCGGAAGGTGGCCCTCATCATGCTGGAGGTGAGGCAGAAGCAGAAGGACTGTGAAGAGGACCTGGCCAAGGCAGAGCCAGCGCTCACGGCGGCCCAGGCGGCCCTCAACACCCTCAACAAGGTAGGATGCCTGGCGTGCTGCCGACCCTCGGGGGAGCAGGCCCCTCCTCCACCAAGGCAGCCGGGTACCCTGGTGCTCCAAGGGGTGCGAGGGCAGAGTGGGAGAGCCTCGGGTGGAAGCCAGCCCTCACTAGCTTAGCCACTAAGCAAACAAACATTTACTTAAACGGACTAAATGTCGGGCTCCAGAAGCTACCGAAGAAATCCCAGAGATGAGGGTCTGAGAACCCGCTCCTCGGCCCCACCTGATGAGGTGGAGCAGATAGGACTGTACCCCGTGTAATAAGGGAAGCACCGCTTCATGAACCCGGGGCCCCTGGGGTGTCCTCAAGCCTTCTGCCTTCACAGGACTCTGGTACTTGACAGCCACTCCTCTGGTTTCTCGTCATTTTCAAAGTTAACAATGAATCTTTAGCTAATACGAAGGAAACGTGGAAATCAGAGCTTGGTAGTAAGTCTCTGTACATTTTTGGTTTCTGCTTTGGTGATTTCATTTCACTTTTATAGCTAAACTGAAATAAAACCAATAAAACTTTTCTGCCTGGTTGAGGAACAGTTCTGCTGCCAATTTCATGGTCCTTTTTTCCCTACAAAGTTATTTGGAATTTTCTATTTTATTTCCTTTGCGTTTTTTGCAGTAAACTTATTTTTTATTATACAAACGATATATAAAGACATTATATATAGAGTATATAAAATATATAGGGTAAAATATAAAGTCACTGTCTTTTTAATTCTCTCCCAAGACACAAGTCCTGCTCTCTGTGTTTATATTTGTACATGTGCACATAAAAAGTATATCCTATTTTAAATATAAATGTACAAGGTAGGGCAAAAATGAGTTTACAGTTATTCGTATGGAAAATACTACAATAATTAATTAATACAAGAATAGATGCTGTTTCATGTACTCACAACTATAAACCTGCTTCTGCCCCACCTTATAATGTCAACTGACTTTTCCTCATGAAACAAGACTTCATGACAGTACACACATTGAAATTTTACTTAACGCTTCATAGTGTCCCCTGCTATAATTGTCCTCCATTTTATTTAGCAATTGTTGAGTGTTTAATTTGTTTCTTTTTCTCCCCAAGGCAAATAGCCTTGTGCATACACCTTTATTGCAGATGTGCAAACATTTCTCTGGGCCAAACAGCAGTGCACCGGTTTGCCAGAACAATCATGCAGGCTGAATAATGCCTCCTCCACCCTCAAAGAGAGTCTCACTCTAACCTCTGGAACCTGAGAATTTTAATTCATGTGGCAAAAGTGACTTTGTAGGTGTGACTGAATTAAGGATCTTGAGGAGAAGAGATTACCCCACTGGGCCCTAATGCGTCATAAGGGTCCTTAGAAAAGGGAGACAAGGTCAAAAGGAGGTGATATGATGACAGAAGCAGGTGGTGGGAAAAGCTGATCCTTGCCAATCTTAGATATTTACAGTCACTCTAATTTTTCTCAATGAGAGCAAATTGCTTATTTTTAAAAATTATAAATGGTTTTATTCCAATAAGACTGGACATCCTTTCAAATATTTGGATTTCTTCTTTTGTTCATTACTTGTTCAGGTTCTTTGCCTACTTTCTTGTAGGACAGCTTTCTCTTTTCTTATTGATTACTGTTTTTCATTATAGATTTTTACTATTAATCCCTTGGTGTATCTGTTGTAAATACTTTCTCCCTATCGTTTGACTTTTTACTTAATATCAACAAGTCATATAAAATGCAGATTTTATAATCAAATAATTTTGAAAATCTAGGGTTACAGGATTGAACAGACTTCTTTCCTCCGGGATGTGTTAAGGCCTTAATTGGGTAATAAGCTTGATACTAAAAGTGATAGAGAAAATAAAACCCCAAATTAACCTAATTTATGAACAGTGATGTAAGACATCTATATAAAATACCAGTAAATCAAATTACCATGCTACCAAAAGGTAACTATTTTGTATATAAGACTATTCATATAATAATAATATACTACTAAGTTTTCCATATTTAAGACTATTTATATAGTGATAATATGCCATCAACTGGTAAGTTTTCTGTATATAAGACTAGTCATATAACTATACCCAACCATAGGTCAAAGAAGAAAAGCTCTGCAGTCATTCTGAGAGATGGCAAAGTGCTACTTAAGACAGCTTAACATCCATTCTTTATTAAACTCTTAGGAAGTAGGGATAAATGGATGTTTGGACATTTTGCTAACGGTGTCATCAGTCCCAGTGTGAGAGCACCGCCATCCAGTCTAACGGTAGAGCAGTGGGGGTGTTCCCACTAACAGAAAAGGCACAGCCATGCCCCGTTCACTACCACCTAAAATGTCCTGGAATTTCTAGCCAATGCACTAATAAATGAAAAGTAGCTGCGGTCTAACTGTTATAAATACCAGACAAATGTATTAGTACTCATAGATGTCATAAAAATATAATAAGACAAATACAAGGGAAGTGTTAAGCACCCATTACAAAACAATTTACAAAACGTAATAGCTTCCCCAGTATCAGCAGTAGCCACTTAGAAAATACAATATTTTCAAAATAGCAACCAAAGCATTAGGTACAAATAAGCATAAATTTGTTGAAAGTATGTGAAGAAAACTACACATCTTGTTGAGAGATGTAAAACAAGATATGAAAAGACAAATAAATATATATACCAAGTTTGCATATGGGAAGATTCAATGTTATAAGGATGTCGCTATTCCTCAAGTAATTTAAAAGTTAAATGTAAGTGTAATTTAACTCCAATTTGATTTTTGGTTTAGTTGTTTCTAATGTCATTAAAAGTTGATGCCATTTAACCAGCTATGAAAGATTTAATAACCTAAATGTCCAAAAATATGGAGTTGGCTAAATAAATTATGGCTCATTTAAATAGTAGGAAAACTGCATAGTTTATTTAAGATTATGTTTTAAAAATAATAACATAAAAAAGCTTAAGATATAATTTTCAGTGAAAATTATTTTCAAAAATATTACAAATATTGATTTGTGTGTATATGTGTGTGTACACATGAGTATATATAGAATAAGCCATATATATGTTTGTTCACATATATTTATATTTATATACATTCATTATCTTTCTTCTCTGTGTCTCTGTTAGCCTACCTGATATGTGTATGTGTGTATATATATATATTTTTTAATGTACATAACTCGTGTTATCTTTGTGTAGTAAAATTATGGGTGAGTCTTGTTTTCATCTTTATCTTTGATAAATATTTCACAGTAAATATTTATCCCTTCAATAAAAGCACAGTGTTACCTAAGAAAGAATGAAACTGTAAGAGAACTAGAAAACTTATCATAAGGTCAGATTAATGGTAATATGTGTGAAAGGCCCTTCCAAACATAAAAACAAAGGGTGATATCATGATATCACCTGGGAAAGAATTATTAAATTTGACTGTGTAAAAATTAAACTTCTATATATCACAGAATATTATAAATAAAATATTTGAGTTAATATCTTTAGTATGTAAAGAGCTCTTATAAACTGTGCTGAGATCTACCATTTGTCTGCCTGTCTGCCCACTTACTCCTTGCCCCTTCCCTCGCTGTGTTTTCTGAGACCTGGGAGACTGACTTGCATCAGTTCAGTCGAAAGCCCTCCCTTGCCTTCTAGCTTCAGTCACCTTTGGCCAAGATGGGCATCAGCAGGAGACTGAGGAAGGGAGAGAGTGAGGTTAGGGTATAGTTGTCCCCTCTTATCCATGAGGGATATGTTTCAAGACCTCCAGTGGATGCCTGAAACCACAGATAGTACCGAACCTTATATACATGTACTATGTTTTTCCCCTATACATACATACCTATGATAAAGTTGAAAATATAAATTAGGCACAATAAGAGATTTATAGCAATAACTAATAATAAACTAGAACAGTTACAACAATATACTGTAATAAAATTTGTCACTGGGAAGGGGGAATGACTCAGCACAGAAATCTGAGGTCTATCTCCAGAGCCCACAACCCTAGATTCTCCTCTCACAGCGCCAGTCCACAGTGCCCTCCCTCTGCCGGAGCCCAAGGTGAGTAGCTGCACATGAAGCTTTGTGCATTGGCTCTTTAAGAGGGGGCCTGCATTTCCAGCCATCCCCTGCTAGTATCATTTACAAATGTACTGATTATATTTTATATCAAAAACTAATACATTCATTCACTATTTGGAATATGTTTTGGTCTTTGAAATAATACATAGGTGAATTACTGTGTAGAATGCTCAGATCTTCTGTGAAGTATTATAATGTAATGCCATTTACTGAAGGAGCATGTTAGAACATTCATTACATAGTTAGTAGCAGTTTTATTTAGCTGCACATATAACTTTGTGCATTGGCTCAAAGTTTGTGCTTAAAACAGTGTTTCCAAATCCTCTTTGCACACATCTTTCTAAGAGTGTACGAAACTTCACTACAGGTTTAAACAATACAGAGCTCATTGAAACCCCAAAACTAGAGTTTTCTCAACAGACTTTGCAAGTAGTGTGTGCAAATGTATTGATTTTACATTATGCTATAGACTAATGCATGCATTGACTATTTGGAATATGTTTTAATCTTTGAAGTAACACACAGGTGAATTACAGGGTAGTTAGAACAAGCTCATGGAACAAAGCAGTTTAATTAAAGGGGAAAAATTAGTTGGGGTACAGTGCTATTCTCTTCACTCCAGGATGGAAATTAATTTATAATAGCCTTATCTTTTATTCATGGCAAGCTGCGTATTTAGGAGTACGTTGGCATCCTTATATTTTTCAGTTGAATGTGAAATAATTGTGTGTTTCTAACGGGCTGCGAGTTGGTTGGAGTGCTGAGAGCACATAGCCGAGTGCCTGCTAACCGTCAGGGAAGCCTGGAGCCTCTGGGGAGAAGCTTCGCTTCCTTCTGATGAGTCACGATATTTAAAATTCTGAGGGCTGCTGCCAGCTGCAGAGCAGCCCTTTCAGGCTGATCGCTCAGAGCCTGACTCCCTTAGTGGCCAAGGACAGAGAAAGTGCATTCGCTTTCCTCTGACGACCGCCCCCTCTCTCCTCAGACCAACCTGACAGAGCTGAAATCCTTTGGCTCCCCGCCTCCAGCGGTCAGCAACGTCAGCGCCGCCGTGATGGCCCTCATGGCCCCCGGCGGCAAGGTGCCCAAGGACCGGAGCTGGAAGGCCGCTAAAGTCGCCATGGCCAGAGTGGATGGCTTCCTGGACTCCCTCGTCAACTTTGACAAAGAGAACATTCACGAGAACTGCCTCAAAGCCATCAGGCCGTACCTGCAGGACCCCGAGTTCAACCCTGAGTTCGTGGCCACCAAGTCTTACGCTGCCGCGGGCCTCTGCTCGTGGGTCATAAACATCGTGAAGTTCTATGAGGTGTTCTGCGAGGTGGAGCCCAAGCGCCAGGCCTTGAGCAGAGCCACCTCGGACCTCGCAGCCGCCCAGGAGAAGCTGGCGGCCATCAAGGCCAAGGTCGCGGTAAGTGAGCCGGCGCCCTCTGACCCTGCGGGGCACCTCCTGCAAACAGCACCTCTGCCATTCCCAGAGTCTCGAAGCAGGGAAAGCCTGGCTGTTACGCAAAATTTCCTGCTTTTTCAATAGAGGCAACTTTTTAAATTTCTTTCTCAAACACTATATAGTCCAAACAAGGCACTGGACCGTCGGTTGACGCTTTGGCCCTGGAAGGCTTTTCCTTTTCCCTGAAGAAAGGAAAGATGGCATTGGGTGTGTACAGTAGACGAGCAGTGCTATACACGAGACCAACTGTTATCTCACTGAGAGCAAGTGAAGTTAGCATTTTTGAGCATCTGATAGCTGAGGATAAAACGTCAGACATGTGAGATTCTTTTTCCCCTTTGAAATGCACATTTTAGCCACCTAACCTCACCTTTTGCATCTATTACCTTCAGTTCCGTCCACTGCCCTCCTGCAGCACGCTCAGCAGTGTGCGCACGAGGCCTGCTCAGTGTGGTTTGTGTCATCTGCATTGTTTCATGAGAGCTTTTAAAAGCAAGTCCTATATTGACCATAAATATAAAACTAGGAGGGTCATTAGTTTTTGTTAACCCCTTATTGGTATTTGATTATACCTGCCTCACCCAGGACAGGGGTTAGGGGTGATCTTGGTCTCAAACCTATTTGAGATGTCCCTTGCTGTTCAAATGGATAATCTTAAAGTGAGTTAGAACTCAGAGCCCTGTAGGATGACATAGCAGCTGAAACCCATCAGCAGGTCTCACGTCCAATCCAAGCTGTAACATTTGCTTACATGTAACCTTTAGAAAGGTCTTTAAAATGCCCAAACTTCAGTTTCCTGGAGTAAAATGGACACAGTCATGTCCCTGCTTCATTCAAGGAGAAAATGCATGTGAGCAGGAGCCCAGAGCCTGGCCGGTGGTCACACAGGGAGCTGCTGCTGTGAGGGAGGTTACAGCCACCATTACCACTGCAGCCTGCCCCCTGCTCCCTCGCCTCCTCCCGGGCCACATGCGCTCTCACAGGCACATACAGCCCTGGCAATCAGTCCGTCCAAAACATCAATCCAAAACATCTCCTGGATCTTTTGTTTCCACACGTGCATTCCAGGCAAATGAGATTCTCGCTGCAAGCTTCTCATGCTGATAAAGAGGGTTTTTACAAATTGTGAAAAGCAGGCTTGTAGACGTGCCGCACACTTCATGTCCTGGGCTTATTGATAGTTGGATTAAATCCTATGGCTAAAGGCTATTTCAAAGATCACTGCAACCAATCTCTCTATAAAGAAAAGGTGCTTTTTGACAAAGCCAGTAAACCCCTCAAGATGGTTGCCTTATAAATCCAGATGTTAATAGGCCAGTTTATTTAAAGCAGGTGATCATCACCATAGCAGTGCCCCCCTTCAAAGAACACTAGGTGCAAAACACCGTAACGTCCAAGGACTGCTCTGAGTGAAAATACCTCCCGATCATGTTCATATGCTTCGGTCTCTCCCAGAAAACAAGAACTGCACTTTCAAAGATCCCTTTACTCAAGTTATTTAAAGGAACATTTGGTGCAAAAGGGATGTTTGCAAAATGTTTATACCTTTCTCGTAGCCAACATTCACAGTACAGGCCTGCTCAACCTGTGAACGCAATGCGCATGTTTTAAGTACTTGGCTACCTTAGGAAGGCACTTCTGTTCTGCCAAAATATTTTTTGAAAAAATGTATTTTCACTTTTAACAACCTCCTCTCCATCCTTTGCTTATTCGCATGTCTATTGACACCCCAAGAGTTAGACCACTCCCCCACCAATAACAAAGGAGACTCTCGAACACCATCTCTGACATGGAGGCCCACCCAGAACAAGGAAATCTTCCCGATGAGCCACTGAGGCCATCACTAGCCTTTCCCAGATGCACTCCACCCCACCCCATGCTTTATTTTTAGAATTTTAGGATAATTTCAAGTCAATAGTCTATTCAAGATGCTTAAAGTGAAAAAAGTATATTTCAAAACAAATTATACAATTATAATTTCAATTTGATTATACATATAATTATAATTCATAAAAATATGAATAGTGGTGGTTAGTGCTGCGTGGTAGGTTTTAGATGGTGTTTGTTTATCTGTATTTTCTTTTTTTCTATAATGAACATATTGTATGTTGTTACAATTTATAAAAGTAATAGTAATAAAAACAAGGCATTGTCATGGAGCATATATTCATATAAGTAAAATATCATAGAGTAGAGAAGGGCTTCTAATGAGAAACAACAGTCTTCTGCCCTTTAATTATTCTGTCCGTTTCAACTGGTTGTTGATGCCACTCAGAGCTTGCTACCCAGTGGCTTAAGTGTGTTGTATTTGGTCCACACATAGTGTTTGAAAGTATTTAATTAGTTGCCAACATTTAAAACAACAGGAGCTCCTTGTGAAAATTTGATTTCTGGCCTGGCTGGTGTGGCTAACTGGCTGAGCATTGACTCATGAACCAAGAGGTCACATGTTCAATTCCCAGTCAGGGCACATGCCCCAGGTTACAGGCTAGATCTCCAGGACGGGGCCTGCAGGGGCAGCCAATCGATGTTTCTCATCATGGATGTTTCTATCTCTCTCCCTCTTCCTTCCTCTCTAAAAATCAATGACATAATTTTAAAGATTTTTTTTTTCTGGCCAGTATTAAAATAATAAGATTCCCAAATATCATTAACTGACTCTGGAGTTAAGTAGTGGTTTCCATTCAAGTAGTTTTGCCATAGTCCCCACATTTCTATGTTTTTCAACACCAGATTCATCAGACCAGTTTACATTATCTTCACAGCCTCTGCTCCTTTTAGTCCCTGTCTCCTGTCTCAGTACTGTGCTGGCATCCTCATGTCTTGATGGACCTTATCCAGGCAGTTAACTTTCTGCTAGATGAGACTCTAAGGTGTTCATCTCCATGTCTTCCCAAAATCGTTATGGCAACTCTTTTGAGTTGATGTAACCTTTATTTCTTGTTCCATCACATAGCGGTAGCTTCCTTGGAGCCCTCAGCTTTCAAGGTGAAGTTATTATTCTTTCCCTCAGCTTCCTCCCTGCCTTCCAACTCCCAGCTTCTGTTATCACTGCTTATCATTACTGTTGCTTTTGAGTCACCAACATTGCAAATATCTGCATTCCTTTCTATAACCAGTATTAAGTGCCCCATGCTCTGCCCCCTGACTGATTCTAAGGGTTGAAAAATTAGTCAATTCCCTTTATATTCTGTGAACAAACATGTCTATTGTTCATAGCAGATCTAAGGTGTACTCTATAATTATATTGCCTTTCTTATACAACCATTTTTCCACCCTGGAGCTTCTACTTTCCTTTACCTTTTTTTTCTTCCATTAGTTCCTTTTGCTTAGTCTCAATTATTTTTAAACTCTCCATCAAACCCAGTATTCTATCAAGTCACCCTTTCCCTCCAAGACTTTTCTCCCGTATCTCCAACCCAGAGCTCCAGTGTTAACACATTTCACTGCTCTCTTGGATTGGTTCCAGTGACTCCTGGACCCCATACCTTCTCCTTTCTTAATTTCTTCTCTTGTTTTGCTATGACTCTTTCTTAAGTAACTTTCTCAGAAGTGTTAGGTAAGAGGTAAATTTTCTGAATAGTTCCAGCCTGGAAATGTCTTTATTATTAAGCTGAACTGACAATTTTGCTGAGTATTGAATTCTGAGTTGCTAATTTTTTCTCCTTGGAACACCAAATGCTTTATCATCATCCGGTGAGAAGTCTGATGAACAGCGAGGGTCCCATTCCCTTATCAATGCACTATATTCCTCTCTTTCTGGAAGTCTTTTAAATTCTTCGTTCTTGGTGTCTAAAACTTTACATTGACATGCTTAGCTACCTTCCTTTTTTTTTATTCATTGGGCGTGGCATGTAGAGACTTTCCTTCAGTTCTAAAAAATTATTTTGTATTATTTCTTGGGTAATCTCCCTTCTGTTTCCTTTTTCATTTTATTTTCTTGAACACATATTGGTTGGATGTTAGACCTTCTGATGGACCCGCTATTTTCTGTAATCTTTCTGTTATTTTATGTTTTCTAATACTTTCTAGATTTCTTCAAACTTATCTTTTAACCCTCCCCTTGAAATTATTATTTTTTTACATTAACAATAATAATAATTTCCACAATAGTTTTGAGTTTTCTATTCCTTTTACTAGCATCCTTGTTTTGTGGATGAAACAGCATGAATATCTCTGAGACACTAATTATGAAGGATTCTATGCTTTGTTGTTGTCTTTATGCTTCAAGTTATCTCCATTTCCCAGGTCATATTTTCAGTTCTCGTGCTCCTTAATCTAGGCTTTCATCAAACATCTCCTTGTTATTTCTTTTACAAGAGTCATGTGACCAGGAGCTGATTATAGCTGTGCAGGTGAGGGCAGAGCCAGCTGATGGACAGAACTTACTTTCAAGATCAGATGAGTTATGCTGGATGCATCTGAAACACCAGAGTGTGTTGTCTTTTCCCTGCCACCGTCGATTCTCCTGCCTGGTGAAACAGATGCCTGGTGGCACCGCACACTGAGCGTGGAAATAGAGATATTGAGTGGGGAATTAATATGCTTCCAATTGACCCTCTTATTTCCAGCATTCCCTTCAACCACACCTGACATTTCCAAGTCCCCAGG
Source organism: Miniopterus natalensis (assembly GCF_054644295.1). Classification (NCBI taxonomy): domain Eukaryota; kingdom Metazoa; phylum Chordata; class Mammalia; order Chiroptera; family Miniopteridae; genus Miniopterus; species Miniopterus natalensis. The sequence continues at coordinate 6,809,880 of NC_142097.1, read as the reverse complement.
GTACATGGGGCTCTGCAGGGCTGATCAGCTTCCCCTTTGGTGAACCAAGGCCAACTCTAGGTCGCAGCTTCCTCTGCCCTGTGCTGGCAGTTTCCAATCCTCTATCAGTGTGGTTTTCATAAAGCTACTGGGATCTTTCACCTTCCAATGGCCCATAACATTCGCTTGGTGTTATGGGCTTGTGCTTGAAAAGCATTTTAGAGAATTCTCAGGAAGAAGTAAATGAGTGTGGCCAACCTGCCATTGTTAATTGCATGCCTGGCCACCTGCTTTTCAAACTGCCTGGCCCTTAATTTATTTCCCCTGTAACTTGGTAATGACAGAAGAGCAGCCTGAACCCAGGTTACTGAATAGACATAATGCATTTGGAGGAATCAGCCATGTGTCTGTGTGACTTTGTATATGCAAATATGTATTCTGGGGGCAACAATGTCTGTGTGCTTCAATTCTAAATTCTTAATAAATTTAGAAAAAATTTAAACCATGTATTTTTTTAATGTCCCCATACTTTAGAATAATGGAAGAGAATAGATGAGGTTAAGTAAAGGTTATCTTATGCTCCTAGGACCTTAAAGCAAAGCGGGGGGGGGGGGGGGCACTTAGTTTGTAGACAGCCCTACCCCAAACCATAGACCTGCTACAGCGGGCACTGTGTGTGATCCGCCCAGGCCTCCCTGGGTCTTTCTGACCATTTTCAGGCCTCCAGGCTTCAGTGAGCTTTTGCTTCTAAAAGCAGCACCTGCAGCTTCCTGGGAAGCTACTAGAGCCCATGTTTCTTGAATACAAGGAGAGAGAGAATGTATGCGCCCCCTTCCATGTCCATCACCCCTCCTGGCCCTGAACCAATGACTGAGGAGCTGGAGTAGGAAATCCTAGCTGTCTCACTCGGGGCAAGGCTGCTCTGGACTCCCAGTCCAACCTTCTCCCTCTGGGACCTGGCTGAGTCCTCACTGGGACTCTGCCTAAGATCACCCCTAATTTGCCTTCCTTTCCTTCCCTGCCCTGCTCCCTGCCCCCCTCGTCCCCATAACTTCCCCCAGGGGACTCTTCCTTAAAAATGCCTACACAGGAATCCTGTCTCAGAAGCACTGGAGGTGACGGGGGCTGGACTTACTGACACACCTGTGTTCCTTCCTGGACAGCACCTTAATGAAAACCTGGCCAAGCTCACAGCCAAGTTCGAGAGAGCCACAGCAGACAAACTCAAATGTCAGCAAGAAGCTGAAGTGACCGCAGGCACCATCTCCCTTGCAAATCGCCTGGTGAGTGTGGGGCTCAGCAGGAGCTTTAATTACAGTAGCAGAGCTGCAAGTGACACAGAGGCTGAAAGATGAGCCAGCTCTGTGCTGCTTTGGCTGGGGGGGTGGGGATATTAAAATGTGCTGGGGTGCAGGGACTGAGTCCTAGGAAAAGTATGAACACACACCCTGGGCTGATCCAAGTTTCCCTAGAGAGATGGTTGGGGGAATGAGGACACTGGCTCCACTGGGCAGCCCAGGCAAGGTGTGACATGCTCACTCATGTGTATTGACCGGGGGAAGTGTTAAAGACCAAAGCCAGCATTTGATAGACAGCCTCTGAAGCTCTTACCTGTGTAATGTCTGATCATGAAGGTGTGGCCAGGATGGGAAGCTGAGGTAGAAGTGGAAAAGAATGAGACTTTTCTGACCCTGAGCATTTCTGAATGTGACCTGATCTGTATGCACACACACACACACACAGGCTCTGGCCTCCTTGAAAACAATTTATCAGATGTTCAGAGCAGGGTGCTTATGCTATGGGTACCTGAATATTACATTACTCCAAAACTTAGAAATGTAACAAAATAACCATTTCATTAAATCTCACGAGTTTGTGGGTCAGGAATTTGGACCGGGTTCAGCTAGCAGGTCATTCTGCTCCACGTGGTGGCCACGCTGGTTTGGAGTGTCTAAAACGACTTTCTTAACATGTGATTGGCAGGGCCCCTCTCCCTCTCTGTGTGGTCTCAGGCCTCTCCAACCTGAGTAGCCGGGCATCTCACATGGTTACTCAGGGCTCCGAGAGCAAGTGCTCTGGGAGAGAGGAAATAGAGGATCCCTGTCTCTGAGGCATGTGACTGGGAGCCGCACAGCAGCTTCTACAAGTTCTATTGGTCACAGCAGTCACAGGTTCAGGGAGAGCACACAGACACCAGCTCTGGAAGAGAGAAGTGTCGGAGGATGCGTGACCTTTTAAAACCCCTTATGGCTTATATGTTCATCGTATGTCAGCTAAGATCTTGCAAAGCAGTGCCCACAGGGTGTGAGTTCCCTTCCATCACTATCGGTTACATCACCTTCTTCACCAGCAAAGGGAAGTGGGAGCCATACCTTTTTATATCCACTGCATCCAGTCTGTTTAAAAGCAAAGCCAGATTTTCTAGTTTAGGGAGAAATGAGTCACAAGAGTTGGTGCACTGAGCTGCACCGCAGTGAGGAGAGGCTGTACCACACTCACATATCTGCAGTTGTTTGCTGAGCCCGCTGCTGCTTGACTCTGAGATGACCCATCGAGCTGAGCAGTCTGGTTTAGAGACAGACAGCTCCTCTGCAAACATGCAAGGCATGGTCCCCTCCTAGCTGGCCCATCTGTGTTCAGTTCCCTGCCTGGTTTCCAGAATGCCTGGCTGGAGCATTTTCTGAGGTGGGCCCCATGGGAGGTGCTCTGCTCTAGGAGTGGGATGTGTGGGCTCTGAGGCCACCCTTGCCTCCACCAGCCTAGAAGTGCTGATGAGGTACGGCATCTCCCTGGTCCTTACCTGTATAATCCAAAAATGGCCACGGCAATGGTTGGGCTGGCGAGCCCCCAAGATCTCTCCCAGCTCTGGCATTCTACGATGCCATCTTTCAGAGAAGAAAAAAGAATAAATGTTAACACGGAAGCTAAGCTGCACCATACACCTAGCAGTTCTCTGTAGAAAGGATGCCTCTGCTCCCCGGAGAGAGTACCCCCAGAATGGTGTGTCCCCCAAAGCAGGCCTGGCAGAGTCAGGACGCATTCTGCAGTCTTGCAGCTCTGTACATGCCCACGTTTCAGTACTTCCAGCTCTATTTCTTAATTACCATGTCTAGCTCCCACCCACTGTGAATTATTTATAGCGCAGGAAATTAATTTTATTTATTTTCATATCTCAGCATTTGACGAGGAGAGGGGAGAGGTGCAAAATTTTCTAATATGTTTGTGAACCGGTCACTGTGCTGAGATTACATATGTGGTCACATTTAAGCTTTTCAACATCCCTGTTAGGAGGGTGGTTTTATCTCCATACCTATAAAGGCAGAGCCTGGGAGCCTGCATTCAAAGCCTGTCACCAGTCCACAGCCCACACAGCACACAGCACAGAGCAGGGCTTGTTTGCTGACTTGCCTGCTAAAGCCAGTACCCTGACCCTAGCCCTAACCCTCGGGATCAGAAGGGACGTATGAATGATGTCCTGAGTCTTCTGCTGGTGGTGTGTGCTGTGCGCTCTTGGGACTGAGCCCACCGCTCTGTGACAGGTCTTCTCTCCTCTCTGGTCTTTGAAATGTAGGTGGGAGGACTTGCTTCCGAAAATGTGAGATGGGCGGAAGCTGTGCAGAACTTCAAGCAACAGGAAAGCAAATTGTGTGGAGACATTTTACTTATTACGGCCTTCATTTCGTACCTCGGTTTCTTTACAAAGAAATACCGGCAAAGCCTCATGGATGGGACCTGGAGACCCTACCTGAACCAGCTGGAAGTACGTACAGCCAGAATTTCCCCTGCCCACACCAGCCTGTGGGCTCCAATGAGCTCACATGACAACACTAACCCAAACCTTCCAGCCCCCGCTTGCACGCTGTCTCCCACCACGACTTGAGCATCCGCCAATGATCACTTGCATCCAGGAGGGAGACATATGCACCACATCCTTCCACACTGCCCCTGTCACCACCCATGGCCCTCTGGTCAGGGTTCGGCTACAGTTGTCTGAGGACAGCAGCTTTCTCCTCAATGGGGCCCTCCACGGGATCTCTGGTCCCCTGCCCAGCAGGCTGTCTCCTGACACCCCTCAAAATGATAAGCCCTGAGCAGCACCAGCACCACCACCACCTTGTGCTTCCCTCCAATCTCACTGCTCTCGAGCCAAACGCCACAGTGGCAGCAGGCACAAGGCCCCTGCCCCAGATTCTGCACTGCACCCGTTCCCAGGCCCCAGTGCTGCAGGGGCTGTGCCCACGGCTCACAGACCGCTGGATGGGGCAGCTTTATCCACGCCTGCCCTGCGGACTCAGCTGGTCCTCTGAGTGTCAGCTGCTGGATTTTGCCCCCAGCGCCTCCCTCTACACTGACGTGATGACGTGGAGAAATGCTAGTCCCCGACAGAAGGGGCTCAGGGTGTGTCTGGAGCTGTAGTCAGAATAACGCCTACTGTTGCCTTCACACTTCCCATCACTCAGTTCACATATTCACTGCGTACTGAGCTGGGCCTCCGACTCCACGAGGCAGAAGCTACAAGACCTTCCAGCCAGGACACCCGCAGGCAGTTCCCAGACCAGGGAGGAGCTTAGCTTCATAACGAGCCACCGCAGCAACTTCGCACAGAAAGTTCGTGCCCACAGCAGGGGCTGGATCCCAGAACTTGTCTGCAGGGTCTCCCTTGAACACAAAACCCAAACTATCTAGTGGTGACTGGTTTCACAGATCAGCTCACAAAATCTCACTCACCTGGTGATTTGCTGAATAATGCTAGAAACTGTTACAGCTCTAGGAAATAAACAAGAATAAAGCTCTGTATTTATCTTGAGCACTGTGAAAGAGGAAATTGTTGAAAGGACAATCGTTAACCTAGTGAACAAAGATGGTGGCAGCTTAGCGAGGGTGTTTCTGGTTTGGTTTGGGGTTCTTAGGCATTTTTGTGCCATGGACCCTTTCAGCAGCCTGGTAAAATCGACGGATTCCTTCTCACAATAGCAGTTTTCAGTGCATAAAATAGGATGCATAGATTGCAAGGGAACCCGATGCTCTGTAATTAGATTTCTGGTCCCAGGGTAAGGACCTCCAGTGGTCTCCCTTTCGAGGTTTGCTTGATGGCACAGCCGGGCCCACGCGTAAACTGAGCAGGTATGAAGGGAGGGGCAGGAGATGTTCGCAGAGGTTTTCCAGGAAGACAAACTGCACAGAAGAGAGAGATGGAGGGGCTCAAAGGACATATGTGTGAACCCCAAAAACATTCTAAGTGAAAGTAGCCAGACACAAAAGATCACATATGGTATGATCCCTTTTAAGTGAAATACCAGACTAGGTGAATCCATAGAGACAGACAGCAGGAGAGTGGTTGCTAAGAGCTGGGTAGGAGAGAACGGGAGGTGACTACTGATGGGTACGGGGTTTCCTTCGGGGGCAGTGGACATGCTGCAGAACGAGAGCTGATGGTTGCACCATGCTGTGAATATTACTTCAATTTTTTAAAAAGTATCGGTCCCCGATGGGACATATCACTTGTACAAGAAGTAAACAAGCTGAGAGAGGTCAACAGAGACGGGAAAGGCAGGGTCTGGTGCACACACGGGCAGCCGCCGGGGGGTGGGCTGGGCGGAGGGCTCGGGCCGGGAGGCGCGCTCACCAGTCCCCCGGGGCACCAGCGGCGGGGTTGGCAGAGTCCCGTCAGCCGGGGTGTGGGGTGTGGGCTGTGGGAGGTCCTGGGGGAGAAAGGTGAGCATCTCCAGGCCTCTGCACGCGGGGCCTCTGTCAGCGGGTGCTGGCGTAGCTGAGAGGACACAGTGGGTGGCACAGATGGGAGAAAGCCCGGTAGGCACGGGGCCTGGTTCATGAAGCACACACGAGAAGCACAGAAATGTTGTAAGTTAACACGGGTAAGGGCATGGAAGAGAACACTGACTCAGAGAGAAACGGCCTCCGGGAGAAACCTGATTTAGGTGAGGAACACCTAATATACTGAGGAGCGAAGGCAGGCAGGCTGAATTTTTGCTGTTGTTCATCCGTCAAGAGAAAAAATACTATCAGGACTTAAGAAACCTGCTTCCAGAAATAATCACACATCCAGAAAAGGGTTTCCTCAGTGGGATTTTAATACTCTGTTCAAGGAGCTTGTCACGTTAGGGAGCTGCGGCGTGTCCCACCCCCAGCCCCGCGGGCACGCTTCCCCTCTGAGCGCGTGGCATTTCCTCCCATCAGGTTCCCATCCCGGTCACCCCCGGCCTGGACCCCCTGAGGATGCTGACCGATGACGCCGACGTAGCCGCCTGGCAGAACGAGGGCCTCCCCGCAGACCGCATGTCCGTGGAGAACGCCACCATCCTCCTCAGCTGTGAACGCTGGCCACTCATGGTGGACCCTCAGCTCCAAGGCATCAAGTGGGTGAAGAACAAATACGGCGAAGACCTCCGGGTCACCCAGATGGGTCAGAAGGGGTAAGTGGCCCAGCACAAAAGGCCCCGCTTTTGCCATTTATGCAGAGAAAAAGAGTATCCTGAGCAGATCTTAAGCCCCAGTGGATTGCTTCTGCTCGCCTGGCCCCTCCACGAGGTCTCCCATGCTCCTCCTCCCATTTTAGGAAACATCTCAATGCAACATGCGTGGGTACTGAGTCTCTGATTTTCTTTCTCATTAGAAATCATCAGCCTCTTAGCCCATTCAGGAGCCCCCGCTCCGCTACCCCTGGCATTCATCCTCCCATCTCTTCTTGAGCATGTCCTGACTCCTGAAACATCACATCTCATTGTCAGGCTGTGTTTTACAAAGTCTTCCTCACATTGAGCCCAAACCTGCCTACCTTAGGTCTGTCCTACCTATCACTCCCACCTCTGCCCCTGAGCCACATCGAACAAACCTAAACTCTCTTTCTCCTGAGGAACGATTGGACATTTGCAATTGGATGCATGGCAGCCAAGTTAGTTACGAAAATTTCAGGGCCCTCCGTGCCTGCCATATGGCTTTGAACTTACAAGATAGGGGAGTCACTACATGAACGGACATAAATACCAGGGAGAAGGTCTGTCCAGCACCCACCACACTTCACAGGCCCAGGCCTCAGCATCTCTCACCCCATCGCCTCATTAACCCTGTTACAACTTAGCCCATTAGTTTCAGTACTCAGTTTTTATTCTGTGCATTAGGATACGGGAGAGAAATAGGGTGGAGCAATGAGGGAGAGGGAGCAGGACCCAGGTCACGGATTAGTGGGTTGATATGTGCCAGTCTTGGTGGTACAAGTTTATTTCAAATGCTTTTTCAGTCCACACAACATATAAGGTTAGTGTTATAGGTACCATTTCACGTTTGAGGAAACTGAGATTCACAAAAGTAATTTCTCCAAGAGTACATAGGTTTAAAAGCAATGAATATTTATACACCCGTGGGCATAACAGCATTATTTACAAGAGCCAAAAGGTGGAAGCAATCCACATGTCCATCAACAGATAAATGAATTTTTAAAATGTAATATATACATACAGGGACTATTATTCAGCTTTAAAAAGGAATGAAATTCTGACACGTGCTTCAATGTGGATGAATCTTGAGGACATCATGTTAAGTGAAATAAGCTGGTCACAGAAGGACAAATACTGCATAATTCCACTTATATGGGGTACTGAAAGTGGTCATATTCATAGAGACAGAATCTGTCCCCCAGAGGACGGGGGAGAGGGAGATGAGGAGTTATTGTTTGAGGGGGTACAGGCTTTCAGTTTTGCAAGATGAAAAAGCTCTGGAGAGAAGTGGTGGTAATGGTAACACAGTGTCAATGTATATAATGCCACTGAATTTGCACTTAAAAATGGTGAAGGTGGTCCAGCCAGCCTTGCTCAGAGGTTGAGCATCAACCCGTGAACCTGAAGGTAAGGGTTTGATTCCCGGTCAGGGCACATGCCCAGGCTGTGGCTCGATCCCCAGTAGTGGTTGTGTAGGAGGCATCCGATCAATGACTCTCTTGTCATTGATGTTTCTCTCTCTCCCTTTCCCTTCCTCTCTCTGAAATCAATAAAAACATTTTTTTTTAATGGTGAAGGGTAGATTTCATATATATTTTATCAGAGTTAAAATTTAATTTTTTTTTTAAATGGATGGAGGCAGTATTTGAACCAAGGTGATCCTCACTTAGAAATACAAGGTTTATTCACTTGAGCCCACAGCCACCAATGTGAGGTTTGCTGCTCTGAGCACATGGCCCAAACATGCTTGTCCAGAGGTCCAGCTCACCCAGGGTTGTTTACATCAAACATGCAATGCTACAAAAATAGTTAAACAAAGCAAATATTGAATACCAGAATGGATCCATTTTTTATAGAGCAAACTTCGGTGAGAAATGCCATGATACGTTTAATTAAATTATTCTTTTCTAACTAGCCAGTAACTGCATTTTAGAAAAAAGCACTCTTGCCTATATCCCTAATACCAAAAACAGTGCTTAACGCATAGGAGGCCCTCAGTAAACATCTGTTCAAATAATTCTCTGTTCATGTCCATTGACTACTTTTGTGTTAGATGGTTTTCTAGATGTGCTACCTATTATTTGAATGCAAGTATTATATTATGTATAATACGTGTTGAAACTCTTTAGTATAGTCCCCCTTCATCATATGAGTGCGTCATTTGTCTTTTAATGTTATTTGTGGGGTTGGACATACTACAGTTTGTTCAGATTTGTCACTCATTTCTTCCACAGAGCATGCTTAGAAAAGTCTTTTTCTGTCCAGAAATTATGTAAATATTCACCTAGATTTTTTATTTTTTTATGGGGTTTTTTAACACTAAAACCCAATCATCTGAAATATATTTTAGGGTACTATGTAAGGTACAGATCTAATTTTTAGTTTTCAAATGGTGAGTCATTTTCCAATACCACTTATTAAATTCTCCATCCTTCCTTCAATTAATTAGAGGCAACATTTTACTCTATATTAAATTATCTTATTAAATGGAGTCTTTATTCCTGTCTACTTATATGATACTATACCAGCCTTTAATTATTTAGTTTTATGTTTAGTACCATTTAATGTGATATTTCTCATTTAAAAAATATACATATTATTATAGTAAAAAAAAAAAGGGAGGGGGTATGCAAAACAATCACAAAGAAAATTTTTAACTCCTGTAATTCATTATTCACAGAAAAAGCTTGCTAATTTTTGGTATGTGATATCATATTAGATTTTTTTCTACATGTCTGTTTGCTGAGGTTCTATAAAATGTTTTAGTATTAGCTTATGTGAGCCCCTCCTCTTCTTCATTAGCATTTTTTTATCACCCTCATTGCTTATTTTTTAGGTTAAGTTTACAATTTTGGTCTATAAAATTATTGTTATTTGTTGTTTGAATTGGAATTATATCAAACTCATAAATCTATTTACGAACAATAAAACTTTTGATATGCTTATTAAACTCTACAAGACATTAAAAAATTTTAAATAGCCTACATTTTAATAATTATAAATAAACTAAGTTGTATCAATACAATCTAATATCCAGTTACATAAAAATTGTTATAGAAGAATATTTAATGACATGGAGAAATGTTTACAATGCATTTTATGTAGAAAAAAAATAAAACAAATACGTTGTATAAATCAATAATAAATAAATATAAATGCAGATATAAATACTTATATAAATAAATAGTATAATATAAAGTAAATAGAAATAGTGATAATAAACTTGAAAATATACTACATCAAAGCATAGATAGTAAACACCAAGTTAAATGGTAGGTGGAAAGGTTACAGTTAATTTTCACATTTTTGTTTGGGCATTTTCCCCTATTTCTAAAACTACATAAGAGAAAAATATGCCACAGGAAGCACCCCAGTAGGTGCTCCTCCAAGCCTACCCCTGCGCTTCAGGGCCGCGGCTGTCTTGTTAAACGTCCTCTGACTCTGCACCTCGCCACGGGCTCGCCTGCCTCTCTCCCCAGCTGCCTTCAAACCATAGAGCACGCCCTGGAAGCCGGAGACGTGGTGCTGATTGAGAACCTGGAGGAGTCCCTCGATCCTGTGCTGGGACCGCTGCTTGGGAGGGAAGTCACCAACAAGGGACGGTGAGGCCCCTGTGCTGCCCACCCGCCCGCCCTTCGTGGAGCGCTGGCTCCCGCCCGCCCGGGGAGCTGCGACAGGTCTGCCCTCAGGACACGCTCCCCCGCTCACCTCAAGTGTCTCCCCGCAGCACGCACACTCCTTTCCCGCGGGGAGGAATGACCTAGCTGCCCTCAGAGCCCAGAGAGGGTTTCCCCAGAGAAACTTTGCTCCCATCGGCCAGTGTCCTCCTTGACTTCCCTCTGAGTGGCCGCGCCGCACCGCTCTGGAGGAGCTTCAGAAGGAAAGTGGCCGAAAGGCGGGCTGCCGTTTAAGCTTGAGCATCGTCTCCGAGCCAGGCCTCTGAGCTCTGAGAACCCAGCTCTTCGTCAGTTTGATGAGCCCCTGGTGCTTTGGGCGCTGGGCACTGATCGGTGTGCCAGGAGGAGGAAAGAGAGGGCGGCAACGCACGGGAGAGGGAGGGTGGCGATCGGAAGGGTGCCGACTCACAAGCCTCTCCCGGGGCCCAGGCTGTCGGTCGTCTGTACCTGTGCTTAAGATGCGCTCATTTACTTCATTAACTGTTTCCACCCATAGAAGTCATTCTCCATCACCCGTGAAAAAAAGTAAGTCCTGCCCGGCCGGTGTGGCTCAGTGGTTGAGCATTGACCCATGAACCAAGAGGTCGCTGGTGTGATTCCTGCTCAGGGCACATGCTCTGATCCTCAGGTTTCAGGCTCGATCCCCAGTAGGGGGCGTACAGCAGGCAGCAATCGATGTTTCTCTCTCATCGATGTTTCTATCTCTCCCTCTCCCTTCCTCTCTCTCTAAAATCAATACCCCCCCCCTTTTTTTTAAGTAAACCCTATTGGCAGCCTATAAGGTACCTTCATGCAAACTAAAAAGGTGCCCCTTCCTGCAAACACTTTACTGCCATCTGCTGGAAATGTTCCATAATGTGTAAATGGCTCTCCCTACAGTTGTGCATGCAAAATCAAACGTGGTGGCCACAGGAAAAAGCCTATCACCTTCCACCCCTGTTCCCCACATTGGGGTGAACAAGGATCCCAGGGCTCACACTAGACATGTTTAGGAGGAATCCACCTGAATATGGCAGTATTATTTACTATGATCTTCAAAAAAAATCTAGAATTCTCTCACTGAATCTCACAGGAATGCACCCCACCTTCACATGAGCCTTTATGTTCCAGGTTCATTAAAATCGGAGACAAAGAGTGTGAATACAATCCCAAGTTCCGGCTCATACTTCACACCAAGCTGGCCAATCCTCACTACCAGCCCGAGCTGCAGGCTCAGGCCACCCTGATCAACTTCACTGTGACCAGGGATGGCCTGGAGGACCAGCTGCTGGCCGCTGTGGTCAGCATGGAGAGGCCAGACCTGGAGCAGCTGAAGGTGCGTCCAGTATCCAGCCAGAATGGGAGGGAGAAAATACGCTGTCACTTGATCTTGCAGTGCTCCCCACTCTGGGAGAAGTATGGGGGCTACTTTTTCTGGAGCTGAGCAGCCGGGGCTCTGCTAGACTGAGGAGTGCCAACACCATCTAGCCACCTGGAACACCAAGTTGGGAAACAGAGGATAGAGTGAGCTGAAGAACAGAGTCAGAGACCGACACTCTAATCACCAAGGGCAGGGCCTGGCAGAGGGCTCTGAACTTGCTTGGGCCAGCATGTGAGGGTCTCCTGTCACAACACTCCTGTCAAGTGTTGATATGCTTATGTCACAACTAAGCAGGGTTCAGTTTTGCAAGAGCATTGAAAATAGGTTTGTCCACCTTAGGATAGTGCCTCAGCTCAGGCTGCTATAATAAAGCACAGACATTTATTTTCTCACCATTCTGGAAGCTGTAAGGCCAAGATAGGGGGCCAGCATGTTTGGTTTCTGATGAGACCTTCCCCCCTGGCTTGTAGATGTCCACCAAGCCACTGTGTACTCACAGACGTCTCCCATGTGTGTGCAGAGAAAAAGAGCAACCTCTCTGGTGTCTGTTTATAAGGACACTACTCCCATCAGACAAGGGCCCCACCCTGTTGACCTCATTTAATCTTATTCAACCCCTAAAAGGCCCATTTCCAATGCAGTCACAAGGGGATGAGGGCTTCAGCGTATGATTTGGGGACACAGTTCAGTCCACAGCAAATAATATCCCTATTTTACTCTCTAGACCTGATTAGATTATAAAACACAAGTCCAAAATTACAGTTTCTGTGAGATTGATGTGGGGCTCCCTGGGCCTCTGCCTCCTGCAAGCACCCTTTACTGAACAGATACATATGGAGCCCCAACTCTGTAACGGGCAAGATCCCAGGTGCTGAGGATTCATCAGGTTAAATGGAAAACCATGTCCCTGCCTTCTTAGGCTTACAGTCTAGTGGAGGGACCCAGAAGATCAGAATAGAAACAAAAAATATGTATCATTTCAGGTGGTGATAAGAATTTTGAAGAATATAAAGCAGGGTGATAGTAGAGAGCCCAGGACTAATTTAAACTGGGACGTCAGGAAAAGGTTCTGTGAGGGTGGCATCTGAGCTAACTCCTCAACAATTTTAAAGCCTCGAGCACGGTGCATTCCCAGCAAAGAACAGCAAATCCCGGTGTAAAGCAGGATTGAGGGATGTGTTTTTAAGAAACAGGAAAGGAGCCGGGTGGCGGGGGCTTGAGCCTCCAACAGGAAGACTGTTCTTTCGTGGACCCAAAGGCAGTTACCCCAGGCCATACAAGGGCAGAGAAACTGCAGCTGCCTGAGTTATGCCCCCACCCCGAGAAAGAGAGTGTCCAGTGCTTTAGGGTAGGACTCTAACAATCAGAGAGAAGACAAGGCTAGACCCTCTCGGACACCAGACCCCACTCCAGCCGTGAGGGGAGCTCCCGCACTGGTCTTGTCTAAAGTGTAAGACAGCTTTTGTTGATTTTTTTTTCCCCAAATAAAACTTATCCATAGGAGAGCTGTTCATCTGGCAACAGTAAAGTGGTGGTAGAGAGGACCCTCTGGCAAACTAAAACTTGACCCTACCCAATAACTATCCACAAAACTAGGTCCCATTTTGCGAACAGACTGTGTCAGCATGTGGGAAGCACTGCGCAGCACTCCTAGAGGCGGGGACTGGGAATAGCCCGCTGAGGTCACTAAAGTGTAGAGGGTAAATTAGCCCAGGAAATGGTGCAGTGGGGATTCAGCTCTTGCTCATCTCTTCTGCACATGGTGTCACCCATTCTGCTATCTCGCCTTCAGTTTGCAGTCTCTAAGAGAAGGGACTCTGGCCCCATAAACATCTATTCACACCCATCCCAAGAGTTGGATGCTCTGGGCTTCTAAACGTGACTCTCCCTTACTTGATGTTTGCAGTCGGATCTCACGAAGCAGCAGAATGGGTTCAAAATCACCCTCAAAACCCTGGAAGACAACCTGCTCTCTCACCTCTCCTCGGCATCCGGGGACTTCCTGGGAGAAACGGCCTTGGTGGAGAACCTTGAGATCACCAAGCAGACCGCGGCAGGAGTTGAGGAAAAGGTAAAACGACTCTGGCAGCTTAAGCTGGGAGACAGAGGCCCTCCTCCTAGACTCTGTGTCCAACTTTTAGGGAAAAAAAGAAAAAAGAAAAGAAATGAAAGTAACAGATGGCTTTTCCATCTTCCCAAGTTTCTTCTAGAAAATCAAACTAAGCAGGATTCCCGAAATGACTACCTCCCATTCTGCATTATGGTGTTCCCACATTCTGGGAAATGCTTTTGACAACTCAACTCCACAAATGTGTGATGAGCACTTAAGTCTGTGCGGGCATTGTATTCTGTGCAGGGAGTGGTAGCTCCTCAGTGAGCTGCTAGACTTGCCCTGAAGGTAAGGAAGGGATCACTCTGCTCTAGGAGTTGCCTGGTTCTGGCATGATTGCACCCTGAGAAACCCCAGCCTGCAAAAATCTCACATGTCTGATTTTAATGAGAGAGTTTCAATGACTTTCCAGGAAACTCAGCTCTCAAATACAGAACCATCCTGCAAACAATTTAGTATATAGCTCTCTTTCTTCATTTCACATTTGGAAAGCTTTCATTTTCCCTTGTGGGTGACTAAAAGACTTTACTTCCTAGGGCCAAACTCCCTCGCCCTGTCCCAGCAGGCTGCTGAGCCTACACAGGTCTTTTCTCATTTTCAGCTCTGCCTTTGGATCAGAAGAGTGTTTAAGATACTGGTCTGAGTAGGTTAAGTGTGTCTGTAACCATGTCCAGGAACAATACACTTTTGAGGGAGTACACTTATTATCAGATTATTAGGATTTCTCCAAATATAAAGACTCCTTTCCAGCTAGGAACAACATAGGAAAAATTAAGAGTAATGTCCCGACCGATGTGTCTCTGTTGGTTGGGCGTCACCCCGTGTGCCAAAAGGTTGCTGGTTCTAGTCTTGACAGGGCACATGCTGGGGCTGTGGGCTCGATGTTTGGTAGGGGGCGTGCAAGAGGCAGCCAATCAATGTTTCACTCTCACATCTATGTTTCTCTCTCTCTCATTCTCCCTTCCTCTCTCTCTAAAAATCAATTTGAAAAACAATTTCTTTAAAAAATGAAGAGTACTGATGGGCATTTTCTTTAAAAAATGAAGAGTACAGATAAACCAGCTCATACCCACTCAGGGATAACAGACAACTGAGGTTGGACTGAAGGGAGGAAGGTTCCGCCTCTCGTTGTCTCTGGGACTCGGGTGTGAGCACCAAGTTTTACCGCTGGCTCTCTATGGCCTCAGGTCTGTATCTCGGAGCATGCAGAAGTTATAAAATAATTAGAGCAGAAGATCCACTCCTAGGACAGAAGAGATGGGAGGGCCCATCCCAGCTCACTATGGGGAGAAGGTCAGAGGTGGGCTTGACCAGGTTGGCCTCTTCTTCCAGCCACCTCCTTCCTTTTTCTTTACCTGTCTCGTTAAAAATCAACAAGCATTTACTGAGTGCTGCTATGCACCAAGTGTTTTCTAGAAACTTTTCCTCTTGTCATGTAATTTCTTATTGTCTTCTCTGTCTTTCTCATTCATTCTTGGAGGCTCTTCTATTCAAAATTCCATGAAAAAAATTGGGGGTACAACAATGAACTTGTCAGCACCCCAGGCTTCCAGGGCCTGGCCCTCTGAAGGGGAAAGACAAGTGAACAGCAATGACACAGCTGTGACGAGGGCTGTGGCAGAGTAAGCACGGGAAGCCGGGCACGCACAGGAAAAGCACTCAACCAGGGGCCAGCGATGTTTCTCTATAGTGTAACCGGATCGTGAAGAGATTGCAGAGGGGGTGGAAGCAGTCACTGGAGATGAGGCATGAAAGGTAGGTAAGTTTCCATTACAAAGGAATTATTGTAGCCAACTGTAGTCAATGCACCAGGGTCTATATTGGTTTCTGGTGATCTCTTTTGATTTCTATCCTGGGAGATCACAGGAACCTAGAGTGCCGGTAACACAGTAAGACTGGGAGTAGAGCACTGAGGAGCACTTTGTAGACCTTGCTAAGAAGTTTGGCTTGGATGGGAGTTGGGGATCATGAAAGAGTCAGTTTTCGTTTTCCTTTGTAGACAAGAGAGTAACATACTCAGAACTGTGCCATAGAAAGATCATTCTGCTTCAGTCTGAAGGAGAGCTTGGGAATGCAATGCGGAGGCAGAGAAAGTAGTAGAGGGTACAGTGATTCAGATTAGAGGTGATGGTATCCTGAATTCAGGTGGGCAGTTGTGGTGCAAAGAAGTGGGCAGATTCCGGCCGGGCATGGCTCAGCGGTTGAGCATCCACCTAGGATCCAGGAGATCACGGTTCGATTCCTGGTCAGGGCACATGCCCAGGTTTTGGGCTCCATCCCCAGTGGGGGGCGTGCAGGAGGCAGCCGATCAATGACTCTCTCATCATGGATGTTTCTGTCTCTCCCTTTCCCTTCCTCTCTCTGAAATCAATAAAAACATATATTAACAAAAAGAGCTATGTGCAGATTCAAAGAGGTAGACTTGAAAAACTTGCTAATTGATTGGATATGATTAAACATGTGTGGACAAAAGTGAGTTTACAGTTGTTCATATGGAAAATAATACAATAATTAATAAATAATACAAGAATAAACTTCTGCATACCCTCAACTGTAAACCTACTTTTGCCCATCCCTGTATATAGGTAAAGGTGTAGTTAAGGAAATGGCTCAGGTTCCAGAAATAAGCATCTAGAGAGGCACCGGTGCCTAAAACTGAAAGAAGAGATTAGAAGTGGGTTTGGGAATGAGAAGCAATGAGGACTTCAGTTTGTGTTGTGCTGAGTTTGAAATGCCTTGGAGCCATTCGTGTGGGAACGTCCGTGGGTTTTTGGATATATAATCTTGGGCTGGTGACAGTGCTGAGGATCATCAAGTAGTTGATCACTGAAACTTTAGAAGTGGATGAAGTCACCTAAAGAGACAGGCCTGCTACTCCCGGAGCCCAGCTGGCAGCAAGTCAAAGGCTCATTAATCTCCCCTTCGGTCTTGCCTTCTCCTTACAGCCAATTAGCAACTAGACAGGACACTGCTGTCTGCAAGATTCACTCGGGTGGGCTTAAATTGTGTTTTCTTTGCTCACACATGCGCACTAGCAAGAAAGACTGCCCTTTGGCGTCCTCCCTCATTTAAATGCTAAAAAAACACCCCTGAGTGGAGATTTAACATGCTAATAAGACATGTGACACATGAAGAAGCATGTAGTTCCACTGCTCAGGTGCCAAAGAGTCCCGCCTCTACATACTTAGACATCACACTTAGATGTCGTCTTTCTAGCCCCAACTTCTTTAAAACTGTTCCCTGGCTTTTGTTCAGGGAGCAACATTTCTTTTTTTCCCCTTAAAATGCTGTTTCCCTCAGCGCATGAGTTTTTTATAAACCTCTTGCCTGAGTGCTGCTCTTGTGGTAAACTCTCTTGATTTCTATCTCAGGAGTTCCCACAAACCCAGGATGGATCCACGGTAAGATTTTTGCCTGCCATGCTGGAGACCTGAGCTTGGCTCCTGGCCAATGCACCTGGGTCCATATCGGTTTCTGGTGATCTCTTTTGATTTCTATCCTGGGAGATCACAGGAACCTAGGGTGCCGGTAACACAGTAAGACTGGGAGTATGGCACTGAGGAGCACTAATGCATTTTAAGAGAAAAAATGATGTAAAGAAAAGAACAGAGCAGAGGTGGAAGGAAAAGTAGGTAGGTAAGGTACTATGAAAAAAGCATTGCGAGAGGAAGGGATGTCATATGGCTGAGATGTGTCCACGGAATTTGCTAAAAGGAATTATCAGTGACGTTGGAGAGAATGGTTTCAGTGAAGTTGTAGAAGCAGACGCCTGCATTAGAATGAGAGTAATTGGGAGATGAGAAAGGAGACGTGAGTATAGACAACTCTTTAAAGTAGCCAAACTATGAAATAGTAAAGAGAGAAAGGATTGTAACTTAAAGAGTACATGGATCCTTCTAGGCTTTTCCCCCTGAGATAGGAGAGACTGAGCATGCTAAGATCTTAGCTGGGCGTGGGAGGGTGCATTGATTGTAAAGGGAAAGGAGCAGTTGCCAAGAAGAGTTGAATTTATGGGAAAGACAGGGATTAATTAATATAGTGAGGTACATAAGAAAGTCTGGAGAAATATAATTTGGGTCACCGATGAAGAGCTTACTTTTGCCCATCCCTGTATTTAGATTAAGGTGCAGCTAAGGAAATGCTCAGTATATGTAGTATATGTAAATATACTAAAGACAGAAAAAATATTTACACATTTTTATTTCAGTACAGTTGGTATATAATCTTATATTATTTACATTAGTTTAATGTGTATAATATAGTGATTCAACATTTTTATACTTTATAATATGATGACCTCACTAATTCTAGTAATCATCTGTCACTGTGCAAGAGCTTATCTTTAGAAAGATGGAGAGCTAGTTCCAATGTGATAAGGGACAGGGGGCAAACACGAATCTAGAAATGGTCCATGGGTCCATATGGGCAACTGGGGTAGGAGAACAGAAAATTAGGGGGATAGAAGAGAAGGCAGAAATTAAGGAAATCCCTTAATTTCAAGTTCGTCTGCTGAGAGAGGGAATGATGGTGAGGTAGGGGCTTGTGGAGAAGAGTGAAGGTTTATAATAGTTGTTGCAAGAAATGAAAATGGAAGTTGACTGCAGACACACAGATTAATGGACAGCATTGAGGACCCAGGTGAGCTTAAAGAGTGTGAACCTGTGATAACACCAGTATGAGCAATTATATGGGTTCTGTTCACTTCCACTCCCTTCTGAGAATCTTTGTCATTTAACTACTGAATGTAACCAATTTACATTTATTAACATTATAGATATAGTTAAATTTTTCTACCATCTTAATCTGTGATTTCTATTAACCATTACTTTTGTTTATTTTTTACTCCTTTCTTGGTTTTTATTTACCCCCTTCTTTTACCCTTTGCTGATTTTTAAAGTTATCCATTCTATTTTATTTAATTGGTTAAGCTTGTTTCATTTATATATAAAAATATTTTTTCTTTTATATGTGGATTAACAGTAGATGTATTAATTTAACAGAGTCTAAAATTAAGTATTATTTAACCTCTCCCAAAACAATGTAAGGATTTTAGGGCCCTTCATTCCTCATCCTCTCTCTCCCATATTCTGTTACTGTTTTTACATTTCAGTTCAACCAGCTACTTCCAAACCGGTTGTGATTTTCTTATAAAAGTCTTTGTTATTTAGATTAGACATATACTTAAGAAATTCTTACATTTCATGTGTTCCTTTTGGTTCAATTTTCTTCTAGTTGAAGCTAATAATTATTTCTTCGAGGGCCTGTGGTGAGTACGCTTTCTCTGACCTTGACCACTTCTTCAGAGAAAAAGCTCTGGTCTCTCACCACTTTTGGAAAAGCCTGAACTCGTATAGCTTCAAATGCTGCCTCTCCCTAGTTCTCTCTATTCTCTACTTTTGTGAGATGTGCTTTAAATCTTCCTCTTCTATCTGCCAAGCCTGCTGAGTCTCATTTTCTCTTTTACATATTTTCCGTCTTTGGTTTTCTCTGCGCTGCTATTGTAACAATTCCCTCACATCTGTCTTCTAGTTTGCTTACTTTCTTTTCAACTTCGGTCCATTATGTAACCTGTGTATTGAGTTTTTCTTCATTTAAGTAACTGTATTTTTATTTTTACGAGTTTTAATTAGCCCTTTCTCAGATCATGCTTGTTCTTTTTTTTATAATGTCCTGATTTTATACTGTATTTTACCTCTATGCTCTTAAGCATAATTAGTTACTGATAAGTTTTAGATTGTTCAATCACCTTCAGCTCTTGGAAGGCTAGTCCTGGAGTTTTGTGTGGGGTGGGTCTTCTAACTGTCCCCTTTGATAACACTCCCTCCTGAAGTTTTAATTGTTTATTGCAGGATTATCCTCAGTAGGGATCATTGTGGTTTTTTCCAGTGAGATTCTCACGAATTATCAGTAGTTTCACTCTGTTCTGGAGCATAAGGCGGGTCATATCGAGCTTTGTATTTCGTGGTATGTGTTTACAGAATCCCTCTTTCTAATGCTTAGGTCTCTTATTTTTCCCTCGGATAAGCAATTTGCTAAAAGTAGAATATTCCATTGAAATAGATTTTCTTTGTGAATTAGTATACTACCTGTTTCATAAAAATTGAGGAACTAGAAAATTACATTATGCTTCTTTTACTGGATTTCCACTACCTGGACTTTTGGGTTATTTTTCAGTATGTATTTTTGTGTTTCTGTGAAATCTTTCTTGTTAGAAATGGAGCATGAGGCTTGCACAGCCCACATGGCCCAGCTGGTAGGGCTGACACTCACACCCTGTGAAAGAAGTGTATCGTCTTTCTCACTCAGTCTCTGTTAAGGAAAACCACAGCAGCTTTCCAACCCTCCAGCCACTATCCCCATTGCAACCCATCCCCGCACACGCATGTACTTATATAAGCTGATTCTCAGGAAGCCCTGCATGGCTTGAACAATGGACCACTATTTCTTTTTCTAACAGGTCCAGGAGGCCAAGGTGACCGAAGTGAAAATCAACGAGGCCCGGGAGCACTATCGACCGGCGGCCGCCCGTGCCTCTCTGCTCTACTTCATCATGAATGACCTCAGCAAGATCCACCCCATGTACCAGTTTTCTCTCAAGGTGACTCGCACGTGGAATTTTTCACATAATCATAATAAAGCAGTAGAATTAGCCAGTGCAACTCTCCGTGAGAGCTTACCCTGTGCTTTTATTAGCTATGGAAGATCTTAAGATCAAATCGGAGAGCAGCCACAGTGCCTTCAAACCTGTATTACATTCCTCATCTCCTTAGCTGGTCTTTCACAACTCGTTGCTTATTCGGCTGGAACAGAAAGTGACAGACACCATGCCAAGGTCAGCCTCACTCAATAAGCACATAAGATGTGGCAGGCACTATGCTCGCAGAATGTGTGGAAGAGGGTACCGAGAGATATTACTAGTAATCCTTGCCCCCAAAGAGCTCAAAACTTAATAGGGACATTCAAATGTGTGTGTCATTCAGATCCATTAAAACCAAAGCAAGCAATAATAATAGACCAACTTCAACTTACTTTTCTTATTACCTTTATATCCCAAAGCTACTCCTTTATGGTTGTTGAGATATTTCTAAAACCAAAGATGTTAGCAAATTATAAGTGCTGACTAAACTTACCTTACTCATAAAAATAAAGACACGTAAATGTTAAATGCATCCCTAAAAATATATATTTCTCCCCTAGGACATTCACCAAAAAAACAACTGGAGAGGCATTAGTGGGTAGTGGAGCATTGCTTATTTGGTTTGACGCCACAAATAGAGGACACACACACACGCCACAGAGACACACGGGGGGGGCATATACACACAGACACACACTCAGAGTGCACACGTCTGTGAAGCCCAACTGCCCTGTGGAGACCAAGGTGTTGGGATAAAGGCGCGCAGCTGAGAAACCAGCCGGCCTCTAGCACCTGGGCCCATCTAGTTGAAAATGGCATGTCACCATGTCCCAATCCCTTTCCCTCAACCCAGAGTCTCTGCAGATGAACCGAACTCTATTTACAGTATTTTATGTTTTTAAAAGAAATTCAGTACTTGGCCTTATGTTCAGGTGAAAACGTCATATGAAGGAATTATAAGATATTTAAAAACTGTGTAAAAGTTAGCATGATAAGCCAGTAACGACAGGATCACCTCCCCAGTTCCAAGAGTAGCTGGAATTGATCTCAGTAACTCTTCCTGAAAGAAAGAAATCAAATGGAGCCCATGAAAAGATGTGTTCAAAGCACATTGCAAGTTGTTTTTCAGCACCAGCACCCTGGTGCGGGCTTGTTTTGTCACGGAAGCTTTATTTATAAAGGGTGGGATTTGCAGTCCCCGTACTGTGGTTGAGAATTGCCAGAAACTGTTCATTGACTAGCTTGATCATGGAAGCAGGTTACGTGCTACTGACAAGGAGCAGAAGTAAGTGTCTTCAAAAATACTGGAACAGCAGTGACTTAGAAGCCTTCCACGATTTGAAGACAAAGTAGCTGCTGGAGTTTCCATGGGCTTGGCTTTTGTCTGATGCTGGATTTACAGTTCCTATTCCTGGCAGAGAAAAGACAGGCCTCCTCTAAGTATGAAGACCACAGAGAGGCCAATGTGGCAACAGCCTCACATCCCACTTTTCCCAAAGTGTTTTGAGAAGGGATATATTCATGTGTGTGGTTGCTATAGATGTGCCAAGATTCTTCAAAAGCCAGATTTCGTGTGAACTTGGAGATCATAATATGGTTAAGGTGGATTTTTTTCACGCTCTTTTTTTAAAATTTATCTTTATTGTTGAAAGTATTACAGATGTCCCCTTTTTTGCCCCATTAACCTCTCCACCCCACACCTGCCCCGCCCAGGCCTTCACTGCACTATTGTCTGTGTCCATGGGTTATGCATATATGCATGTAAGTTCTTTGGTTAATCTCTTCCCATCCCCCTTCCCTCTGATTTGATGATAAAGTATTTTTTCTTCAAAACTCATCCAAAGGCTAGGAGAGGGCTAATAGGACTCGCTTACAGGGTGCCAGGGAGTCCCAAGTGAGAAGGTACCTCACTGGGGTTTCCCGCAGATGATGGAAGGCCCCGGCTCCCTCTCTTGTGTACAGTGGGGCTGGGCCGGGAGCACAGCTAGAGGAATAATATTTCTCAGAGATGGGAAAGGGAAGAGTCAGACAGGGAGAGCACTGGAGGCCCAGGGGCCTGTTGACCCATTTTCCTTGGTCCTTAGAGGCTTTTCAAATACTTTCAGTGGTTACAAAGATTTTAAAAGAAGGATGTTTCATACAAATCCTAATTTCTGGCTCCTCTTGAAAGTCTGGAAGATTTGGCAGTACGGAGCTCACATTCCACGTAATATAAATTCGCTGGAGCTGAGGGATGGCTGCTCCTTAGACAGGCATGGTCCTCCTTCCCCGCATGTCGCCACAGTCCCTGCCCCCGCCCTATTTCATCTTACACATCTGGCACCTGGAGGCGTTACCCTTAGTCTAGGGCAGCCCTCATACTTGGCCTAAGCTCTTTAGGGCATTAGCAGGACTCATTCATTTAACAAATTTTTTTCAGTGCCTATGATAACAGCTGGGCTGGATTCTGGGAAAGAGAATAATGTTGGTAGGGCTGGCCCCCACCTCAGCGTGCTCACAATCCAGCACAAATGAAACGATAAAAAATATCTAAGGCCATAATGGAGCAACAAGGGTATTAGAGCCCAAATAAGACCTTGAGGGCAGGAGAGACCTCTGGAGGAAGCCACAGAGGTCAAGATGCAGCCCAGCAGCAGAGCTGTTCAAACCCCAGAAACAAGAGGAAGTCAATGGTGCTTTCTAGGATAGAAATGGAAAGAGCCAAAAGTAGTCTAGTGCAAAGACAGTGCTATGTGTACCTGGGTTTTCAAAATCTCTTTAGATCTTCTTCTGGATGGTGAATCGCATTGTTGAAACTTAGTGACTAGAGATTCTTTACTGATCACTGTCATGTTGAGTTTTAGGGAAAAGCCATAGTAACCACTGGGAAAAACAATGCCCTTGGTCTCTATGGACTGAGGAGCTCCCCAAATTGCTCCATGTGCTGCTGGGGTAAATTTCTAGCTTCCAACAAGCTCTTGCTCCAGCCTGAAGCCAACCAAGTAAGGGGAACAGCACAATGGAGTGGGGTGACAGTGGTCGGAAGACTTTGCTCGGATCATCAAAACTGAATGAAGACAACCTGCTGGGCCTCGCTAACAAGAAACACCATGGAACTATGGACTAGAGAGAGGAATTCACATTTCCCCCAACTTTGCAAATTAGGAAATATGAGGCACAAATCTTATGTTTTCCACTGAGTTTCAACTGCCTAGTGCTAGAAAGCCCTACGAGTTTTTTCTTCTTAAAGCAACAAAATGAAAATATAGAAAAGAACTCTGCATACCAAAAATGGAAAAGACCCAATTCTATTTTGATTTTTTAAATGATTCTGTCTATTTACAGAACATTTGAAAAGCAGCATTCCTAAATGTATTTTTGTTAAAAGTCTATAGCTAAGTTTAAAACAATGGGAAATTGATTCATGATTTTTATTTTATATTATGCCTGAAGCGTGTAGTTCAGAAGATGTCACCGGAGCAGCCCATGCCCTCCCCGCCCACCTACCCCCTCCCCCCCCATTGCAGTAAGGTGCCCATGAGAAACAGGATGTGAAGGAGGGCTCTTCGAAGGACCGCGGAGTTGACAGAAAGAAAAAGAATACGAGATTCTGGTCATTACAAAGGAAAAATAACTAATCAGAAACATTCTCAGCACCAATTATGCACAAGGGTCTCTTGTACATAACATTGGTTCTATTGTCAAGAATTTTATAATCTAGAGGAGAGAATAACCCAGCTGGTTATTGTTGACTGTGTTAACTTTTTTAGTTGGGTAGTTATACAACAAAACTTGTTAATTATCTTGGCCACTGGACATTTATTTTTCACTGATCAAAACGTAGGCTCACCTTGGCCAGTTTTGCTCAGTGGTTAGAGCATCAGCCCACAGACTAAAGGGTCCAGGGTTCGAGTCCAGCCAAGGGCATGTAGGCCAAGGGCATGAACCTCAGTTGCAGGCTCTTTCCCTGTCCCCAGGTTGGGGCACATGTGGGAGGCAACCAACCGATGTGTCTCTCTCACATCGATATTTCTCCCCCTCTCTCCCTCTCCCTTTCACTCTCTCTGCAAAAGCAATGGGAGAAATATCCTCAGGTGAGGATTTGCCACTGTCCTTGGCAGGATAGGCTGGGAAAATACTTTTGTGACTCGGAAATTATAATAGCCTTCACAGGTAAGGCTACTAGCTGTAGACAGGCGGCTGTGTGAATAGCATGTAACCATGCCCACCCCGCCCCAGGCCTTCAGCATCGCCTTCCAGAGGGCCGTGGAGAAGGCCGCTCCGGCGGACAGCCCGCAGCAGCGCCTGGGCAACCTGATGGACAGCATCACCTTCTCCGTGTACCAGCACACCACCCGCGGGCTCTTCGAGTGTGACAAGCTCACCTACCTTGCCCAGCTCGCCTTTCAGGTAAAAGTGAATTGAAGACATGTTGAGAAAACAAGTCGTTTTCTAGTGCCCAGTCAGCAAGTGTAAAAAAAAAACCCAAAACTGTCTTCTTTCACCATCATTTCCCATGGCACGAGAAGGCTGTGAGCTCTAAGCAGAGGGGTCCGACTAGGAGGTCCCGTTAGGGACATGCACGCTGCCCCACCATTGCCCCACTCCTGGCAGAGCTGCTTAACCAGTCGCTGTACTTTTCCTGGCCGCTCCTGGATGATCTATGATCCTCCTCAGCACAGCCCTCCAGCAGCCTCTACCAGTCGATCCAAACCAGCCCTGAAGATGAGACAGGGCCCATCCCAATAACTAGATACTTTCTGCGATGCACTAAGAACTTGCTGAGAGTACCTCTCGTTAGTTACTTACTTTTAGGGTTGCAAGTTTAGTGTCCCAGCTTCCCCCTGGAATATGAAATTGCAAACATCTTCCTACGGTTACAGCAGGCTTGACCTTGAAAATGTCCTCTAGAACCATGTTTCTCCAGGGTTTGGGAGCACTAGGGACTTACTTCAATGTTAATAAGAACCCTTTGTCTTTATTCCTCCTTAATGTCAAAAACCATGAAAATTTAGTTCCTTGTACTTACCACTTTAGCACTGGGAATTTTTTTCATATATAAATTAGAAGTACGGATCAGATTATCTTGAGGCCTCTTGCAGCTCTACAAGTCAGATATTCTAGGATCACTTCTGCGCTGACTGCGTGTTTCAAAGACAGAACTCGGGGATTGTTAGCGTGGCTCATCTCCCACCCTCTGTGCTCCCCACTTCAGCAGCGATGACAGCTTGGCCGTCACAAAAACAGCTCCAGCCGCAGCACAGCCTACCTTCCCTCCTGCCCCTTACTCCCCCGGACCCTAAGGAGCTCCCCGCTAGCTCTTCTCTCCTCTCCGCCTAAGATCCCAACCTCACTTTACAAGGGCTGCACCTCATCTGCTATTGCAAGCCTGTCTCCTTAGAGACTTTTTCTCAAATTGACCAAATTATGTTTTTCTTAGTGAGCATTTCCATCTGTAACTTCTCAGCAGAGAACCATTGGAAGAGGGGAGGGTTTCCCAGGCGCCCCTCAGCACGACTCCTGAGCTCGGCAGGGGAATGCCTCACCCTGCCGGGCGCACACCTCGCTGCTTCCTCCCCTCCGGGCCTCTTCCCATGGCCTCCCCCCTGGAAAGCCTTCCCTCCCTGTCTAAACATTGTTATCGCTCAGCTTCTCCAAAACCCAATTCAAAACCACTTACGGAAAGTTTAGTCCAGTTCGTCCCTGCAACCTGCTCGCTGCCACTCCCCTTCTCTGGAAGCCCTTTAACTCTTAACTCATATACGTGCTTCTGTTTTGCATATATTCACATGTTACTTTGACACTCTCCTCAAATCACACTTGTCGCCTTCTCAATCGATGGCAGGAATGTATTCCAAGGCATTTATGACTGGCACATAAAATGCTTGCTTTCCAAGACTATGTAGTTACTCACAGTGTGCATTTAAGTCATGCTGATAGTTAGGGCGAGAACAGATGCACGCAGAAGTGATTTGCAGAGATATACACTTTCTTAAACTCCACCTTCTTTTACCAATCACAACCGATAGGCAAGTTCTAGTGCTAGAAGTAGTAATAATCACACTGAGCGACGACCCTGAGGCTCTCCAGGACCCTGTGACCACCACAGCTAAAGAAACGCGGTGTCACCTTGCACCTGCAGATCCTCCTGCTGAACCAGGAGGTCGGGGTGGCAGAGCTGGACTTCCTGCTCCGCTTTCCAGTGCAGACGGGCGTCACCAGTCCAGTGGAGTTCCTCTCCCAGCAGGCCTGGGGTGGCATCAAGGTCAGTACCAGCCCCTTGGAAAAGTCACGTTCACATCTCCTGGAGTTTCTCTCTGGCCCTGGTCCCCAGGAATTCATCAGGGCTCTCTTTTGGGGTTCCCCATGGAGCTTTTTGAACATGAGTGCATCCCTTTACCTGCACCCCCACAGCAGAGCTCACCCTTCCTGGCTGCTGAGGAGGCTTTGCAGAGAGCAAGCTGGTGCCTGCTGCTGTGGGCTCTGCCTCCAGGAGGTGAGGGAACAGTAAGATCCTGGGAGCTTCTCCATCTTAGCTGTGCTCCTTTCACCCGCCAGTGCCTAAAACTGGATGTGGGCTCCTCTGTGGGGCCCTCGGGCTGGTGTGGGGATGGTGTGATAGCACCTCCATGAAGTGGACAGATGCCAGGCCCTGTTCAGGCATCTTCACCCTAACCCCAACCCCAACCCCTAGCCCAACCCCAAACCCAACCTCAACCCCAACCCCAACCCTAACCCCAGCTCCAACCCCAACCCTAATCCTAACCCCAACCCTAACTCCAACCCCAACCCCAGCCCCAGCCCCAACCCCAACTCTAACCCTAACTCCAGCCCCAACCCAACCCCAACCCTAAACCTAACCCCAGCCCCTACCCAACCCCAACTCTAACCCTAACCCCAGCCCCAACTCTAACCCTAACTCCAGTCCCAACCCAACCCCAACCCCAACCCTAACCTCAACCCCAACCCTAACCCTAACCCTAACCCCAACCCTAACCCCTCAACCCCAACCCCAACCCTAACCCCAACCCCAACCCTAACCCTAACCCCAACCTTAACCCTTACTCGGCCTCAAGCAGGGGATGCATTCCAGCCTGGGATTATCAGTGGTCAAAAATAGTTCACAATAGGAAATGCATTACCTTAGTTTATTCTCATGCCCACCTGGGCAGTAGGTATTATTTGTTCCCATTTAATGTGTGAGGAGAATGAGGTCCCGCATCTTGTAAGTAGTAAATCCAGGACTCAAATTCCGGTCTGTCTGATGGCAGAGCCTGGTTTCTCTCCATGTTACTCAGTTCGGTCCAGTTGGGATTCCATGAGCCCTGAAAAACCACAAACGATAAGCTCCTTTCCCATGGGGACCCCGCCTGCGCTCAGGGGGCCTGACATGATGCCCAGCAGCAGAGGTCGGCTGAGAGAACGCCCTCTCCCCACGAGGGCAGCGGCCCAGTGCCTCCGGCATGAGTACCCACGGTGGGCACTGGT
Source organism: Miniopterus natalensis (assembly GCF_054644295.1). Classification (NCBI taxonomy): domain Eukaryota; kingdom Metazoa; phylum Chordata; class Mammalia; order Chiroptera; family Miniopteridae; genus Miniopterus; species Miniopterus natalensis. The sequence goes on along the minus strand of NC_142097.1, from coordinate 6,782,195 downwards.
GCTGTGGGAGGACTGGCACCTGCACTAGATGACCCGTTTATGATCTTCCACGTTTGTAGCATTTTATACGTTTCATGCCACAAAAAAGTATGAGTCTGAAGTAACATGATGGCTCTCTTCCTCATTATATATTTTACTAAATTTTTGAGGTAATGTGGATTTCACTTGCAGTTATAACAAATAGCAGAGATGTTCCTTGTACCCCATTTCCCCCGACAGGAGCTTCTCGCATTCCCGTAGTACATCACACCCAGGACGTTGGCATCGATGCAGCCCACTAATGTTGATTCACCAGCTTGTCATGCACTCATTTTGTTGGGTGTGTGTGTGTGTGTGTGCGCGCGCGCGCTTAGTTTTATCACACATGAAGATTCATGCAATCACCACCACAGTCGAGACAGATAAAATGTCATCACTACAGGGATCCTTCATGTCACCCTTTTACAGTCACAGCAACCTCCTCCCTCCCCCAGGTCCTAATGCCTGGCAACCGCTAATTTGTTCTCCATTTGTATAATTTCACCATCTCAAGAATGTTATATAAATGGAAATATACGGTAAGTAATCTTTCCAATGGGCTTGTTCACTCAGCATCGTTCCCTTGAGACCCATCCAAGTTTGATTTACTTTATAAGTAAACCCCATACTTAGTCACTTACATGCGTGCCATCCCCTTCAAAGGATCCATCTTAGGAAAGTCAGGCTAATTCCACCACACTGCCGCTGCCCAAAATATTTCTCTAACTTCCTTTTCAGAGTCTGTAGCTATCTTTTAAATTATTTTTTAGGGCTGTATCTAAATTAGTGGCCATAAAACTTTTTCTGTATAGGGCCACATAGTAAATATTTAGACTTTGAGGGTCAGACTCTGTTACAGGTACTCAACTCTGCCAAAGTCACACAATATATAAGCAAGTGGAAATGCTGTTTCTTTTTTTTTTTTTCAATCCTCGCCTGAGGATGTGTTTTATTGATTTTAGAGAGAGAGGAAGGGAGAGAGAGAGTAACGTTAACGTGACAGAAACATTGATTGGTTGCCTCCCATATGCGCCCGTTGGGGGATCGAACCCACAACCTAGATATGTGGTCTGACCGGGAATCAAATCCACCTCCACAACCTTTCGTTGTACAGGACAATACTCCAACCAGCTTAGCCACCCGGCAGGGCAGGGAAATACCTGAGTTTCAATAAAACTTTATTTACAAACACAGGTGGTGAGCCAGATTGGCCCTGCAAGCTGCAATTTGCTGATCCCTGATCTAAATAATAAAGAAGTGATTTGACTTTTATCTATTAATTTTATTTGTCATTCTGGACCCAATCTGGCAAATGAGAAGGGGACTAATATATTGGGAAAGAAACAGGGGAAACTCCATTCACAACAGCAATAAAATCATAAAGTTACGAAATGCCTAAGAGCAATTACAATATAATAAAGTTCATGGAAAACCATCAGCTTTCCTAGGCTACGTAAGATATGAATGAATAGATACTCTAGAGTAGCACCATTCAAAAGAAACAGAATGCATGTCACATGTGTAATTTGAATTTTTCTAGCAGCCATATAGTAAAAATGTAATAAGAAGTTGCCCTGGCTGGTGCGGCTCAGTTGGTTAGAGAGTCATCCCATGCACCAAAAGGTCACGGGTTCAATCCCCGGTTGGGGCATATACAGGAGACAGCTGATTGATGTTTCTCTCTCTCTCCCTTCCTCTCTCTCTAGAATCAATGAAAAACATATCTTCAGGTGAGGATTAAAAAAAAGTAAAATAAAAAAATGTAATAAGAAATCAATGGAATTAACTTTAATAATATATTTTTTAACACAATAAGCCAAAATATTATCATTTTAATATGAAATTGTTATAAATATTATTAAATCACTATTTTATATTTGTGTACTGAGCCAGAATTCTGGTTTGTATTTTTTGCACTTATAGTACCTCTCAATTAAATGCTAAATCTTCATCAGAAATACTTGATTTGAATTTATATTTCACAAAATTTTAGAGTTAAAACAGTTGTTCATATACCCAAGTTGTTCCAATCATACTTAAAATTTTTCCAATTACTAAAGCAAGTTCCAATTTCTAAACGTAAATTTTAAAATAATTAACATTAAAGGCAATAAAATTTTCATTCAGTCACATGAGCCACATGTTATTTGCACTCACTGTGGCCAGTGGCTACTTTGTTGGACAGCACTGCCCCAGAGCTTGAGAACAGTGACAGTCTGATGCCCTTACGGAAAATAAATTCTGGAAAGCAGTTCTGAATGAGTGTGTTTGCAGACCTGGAGCAGCGATGGGGATGAACTAGTTAACACAGGCTCTGGGTTCAAGTTCAAGTTTGAGTGTGTGTGGCCTCTGGCATGTTTCTTATTCCTCTGAGACTTTCTTTTCTCATCTTCAAAATGGTCATTATAATACCTACCTCATAGGATGATGTAGACATATAAACACTCAGTAAATAGAAGCCGGCTATGGTTATGGTTATTGGTTATGGTTATGGTTATGGTTATGGCTATCATATTTGTGTCCTAGAGATGCCATAACAAAGAACCACAAGCTAGTTGGCTTAAAACAGCAGAAACGTGTTACCTCACAGTTCTGGAGGCTAGAAGTCTAAAACCAAGATTTTGGCAAACCGTGATCCCTCCAGCAGGCCTCAAAGGGAGGATCCTTCCTTGCCTCTTGCAGTTTCTGGCAGCCCAGGCGCTCCTTGGTTTGTGGCAACATCACTTCCATCTCTGCCTCCATCTCTGCGGGCTTTACATGGCCACTCTCCCTCTGCGTGTCTTTGTGTCTCTTCTAGGAATATCAGTCGTATTAGATGATGGCCCATCCTACTGACCTCATCCTAACTTGATTACACCTGCAAAAGCCCTATTTTAAAATAGTCACATTGACAAATCTGGGAGGTTAGTCTTTTCAACCTATCTTTTTGAGGGACAGGATTCACCCATCACAGTTACGACTGCTAATTACCCATCTCTAAGGTGTGCACTTGCTGTGGTTGGTGCGGGTTGTGCCTTATAGCGTTTTTCCACGGAAGGAAAATCTCTGAGGAACTGCTAGTTGCCCAACTGGGCCAAATCCACTTGCCTTTCTCTCTATTACCCACAAAGCCCTCTGCAGCCGGAGTCGCAAAGAATAAATCATTCAGAAGCCCTCCACAGCCCTAAAGCTACTGTGCAATTTAGCTCTGTTCCTCTTTCCACGAAATGGACTGCCTGGTTTGCTTTCCTTCGCCCGGCTTTGCTGTTTTGTTTTGTTTTGTTTTGTTTTGTTTTGTTTTGTTTTGTTTTGTTTTGTTTTGTTTTGTTTTGTTTTGTTTTGTTTTGTTTTGTTTTGTGGGCTGAGCTCATCTGGCTGCTCAGAGGCTTTTGCAGATGAGTGAGGCTTTATCTCTCTCCCTCTGAGTTTCGTTGGTGGAGCAGCTGAGTCCAGCCCCAAAACTCAAGCACAGTGCAGGATGTGAGCAGGTGAAAATACAATGCAGCGGGCAGCGCACATCACCAAAGCCTTTGATAAATGCTCTTTTTAAGTGTCCAGTTGGAGTTCAGCCTAAAGAAACAAACTCAGTATAATTGAATAGGACATGATAAAACAAAATTCTGTAAACATTCTGTCTGACTAGGAAGATGAATTGCCTTGTTTCCCCAGCAGCACTAATAGGCAGGGAATGAATGAAGTCTTTGTGATAAAATATTGCTTCTATTAATATCCTTTGTTAGGAATTTTTTAAGTTTAATCAAATGCTGAACTTTAAGGTACTGGGAATGTGCTGCCCTTCATTAGAGAATCTCATCTGTGAATCAGGCTTTGTTAGCCTTCGAAAGGTCCCTCACTACCACTCCGGATGCCAATTTAGCACAGTTGTATTTTGCTACACAGCCCAATGTAATTAGGTTAATTAGTCATTTCCATTTAACTTATTAGAAATGCCTTTCCCTCATTTGGAAGATGAAATGTTGCAATTGTGTTCAATCCAGAGCTTCAAGAAAGTGTGTTTCGGGCCCAGTGGTGGCAGCTGGAGGCGCGGATGGCAGAGTAATTTGCTCAGCACTGTGATGACGCCAGAGGGGGTAATGGGACTGCAGGAGGGTTCCTGATGACGCAAGCTGGGACGAGGGACTGAGGTGGCTGCCTGAGTGATGAGCGAGTTCCCGGCACACAGAGAAATAATTATAGCTGCTACTCTCTTCTCAGCCTGCCAGGAGCCTTCCTGCTGGCTGCCCAGATGTCGAACTTGATGAATTGGGCACTGCCTAAGTTCCAGGCAGCCTGCGAGGCCTGAGGCCTGCAAAGATGATTAAGAAAGTTCTTGCCCACAGGGAGCTCACAGTTGTGCAGGAGTAGCAGGCATGTAAACCTACAACCACAATTCAATAACTACAAGCCCCCAAAATCTGTAGAGTTTTCACAGCACTTGTATCTACATTAGAGTCTGAGCTACACGAACAATTACCTGGCCTCATTTTCCAAATGAGAAAATCTACGCCCGCAAAGGTCGTAAGAGGCTCCTAAGAGGTGTGTCTGGGACCAGCACTCTCGTTTCCAGGCCCCTCCTCCACCATCCTACACACTTGTCCGCATGAGCAAAGGTGTTCCCTGCTCTGAGTGGTCAGGGTGAAGCTGAGAAGCCACAGAGCCCATGTGAAAGGACACATATGGCAGGACAGGCGTTCATCCTCACGAGAGGAGAGCCTAGGCGAGCCCGGGTCAGTGTCTGTGTCCTCCAGCTTTACTCTCCCCTTGTCACCTATGAGACTTCTACTGCAGTCACGCTCCTTTCTCCCATGCCCCACACTCTTCCCTCGCCTGGTTTTGGCTCTTGTTAACCTTTCCCCATTAAATGCCATTCCCTTCTCTCTACCTCTATTTCCACCCAACAGAATTTTACATCCTCACTGAGGCCCCCTTATTTCCTCTTTCTCTTGACTGTAAGCTCCTGTGGAAGGCATGTGTCTTCTTTTGTTCACCTGTATGTTCCCGAGTATCTGACATGTAGTAGAAATTCAATGAAAATCAAATGAGGGGGTGAGTGAATTCAAATGACAAGAATGTGTGGGTTCCTTAAAACCCATAGCATTGTGGGAGGTGCTTTGGACAAAGTCTACTTTCTAATCTCATTGGAGGGACCAAACGTGCAGGCAGAGTTGAGGGATGGTGGAAAGGCTGCAGGTACCTCAGTGTCTAAGTGAGTGATGGTTATGTGGGCACTCTGAGGAAACAGGATGAACCCCTCACCCCCAAATTTGGTTCCAATAACAACAGATGATGCCAAAGACATACCTAAGGAGGTATGGAAATGTTTATTACGCATATAATAAGACTTTCTAGGGAGAGCAGGGAGTTCGGAGGCAGTCTGTAAATGACTTGAGAGAGCCAGGAAAGGAGACCACTTTGGGGTTCTTATGGAAGGTATGGGGTGGGGCCAGGGTGAGAGTTCCTGGGCCTGGACAAGGGCTGGCATGGTACAACTTCCCTCCAGCACCGAAGAGCGAGTGCCCAGGCTTGTTATCAGCTTGGCCAGGTGTGGAGCAGAAGAGAAAGGGAGAGGGATTAGGCTTAAGGACCATCAGCAGTCAAATATCTAAAAACTGAGTCAATCTCTTTATTGAAGGTGTCAATGTCAACTCTGTCTCCACAAAAGAAGGGTGGGAGGACTGTATGTTCTAGGTTAGAGAGGATGTATGTGAGGGAGGTTGCTGGCTTTGAACTGGACTTGAACAATTTGTAGAACCTTAACAAATAATCAGCCATGACCAGCACAAGAGAGGAGTAGGATTTGGTGGCGAGAAAAACAGGACCTGACGTGATGAAAGGAGTGTGACCAAGGAATTGAGCTGGAATGAGCCTGGCACATTTCCAGGGTTCAGGGCAGATGTGCTCAAGCCAAGTAGGAGGGCAGTGGGCTCCCTGGTTGACTGGATGGATTGGAGGCAAGCACTAAAGGAAGAGATTTGTTTAACAAGTTGTGCATTTGGACACAGTCCTTATGGAAGTAGGCAGTTCATGGAAGCCTTAGAGTCGGTATTGATACAAAGTCAGTGATTCCAGAGTCATTTTTAGAGAGGCATTGACCGAAGCTGCTGGCAGAGTGAATATGGGAATGAAAGGGGGGAGTCAGACACTTAAAGTGTCCAGGCTCCTTGACCAGAAAAATGGCTTCCCTTTTGTACTCTGCAGCTGCTTAGTGTCTGCTGCTGGTAGTATTCCAGACGCTTCCTCTGCTAAACCTTGCATATTATTCAGGCAGTTTGCTAGAGGTGAGCTGGTCAAAATCCTTCCTCTTCCTTGAGTTCGCTTGGAAGGAGACGCAAGGCTCCAGAAAAAGAGTATAAATGAGACAGAATCATGTCTATAATACCATCTTGCTCCTTAACTCCCCAACACAGTGCAAATTGCAGCTTTGAGAAACTGCAGCTCAGAGCCCGATTCTCTGACATTTCCTAGGCTCTCTCAGCCATGGAAGAATTCTGTAATCTGGATCGGGACATCGAGGGATCTGCCAAGAGCTGGAAGAAGTTCGTGGAATCGGAATGTCCTGAGAAGGAGAAGTTCCCGCAGGAGTGGAAGAACAGGACAGCCCTGCAGCGCCTCTGCATGATGAGAGCCGTTCGGCCCGACCGGATGACCTACGCCATGCGGTAGGGAAGGGGGCGGCTGGGGGCCCAGGGCAGGCGTGGGGCCACCTCGGTGTGGCCAGACTAGCAGGGCCAAGCGCAAAAGCCGTGTGTGTACAGTGACGGGAGCCTTTGTACCAGCATCCTAAATCCCATGAGGCCTGCGTTTGCCACGTCTTTTCCTAATATCTGGGGGGACAGTTTGGAAAGGGTACTCATCAATACCAGTTTGAGAAGGACGCTGGTCACATCTAAGGCGGCAGGAGATGATGGGACCCAGAGCACAGGTGGAAGGGTCATCCTTAGCAGGAAGGACATCTCTTTCATCACAGAGAGAGGGAAATGGGTGCGGCTCTTGTTAAGCTGGTAGAAGGATGGTAGAAAACTGAGAAGGATTTTATCTGATGACTCCTGTTTTCTCTGAGAAGCAGGAAGCACGATCCCCAGTTGAGTTGATGTGAAAGGGGAGGTAGCAGGGTTGGAGGTTGGAGGAGAGTGCAGAAGGCTTGAAGTAGGATCTGTGAAAACATGAGAGGTTGACCAGGGAAACTCAGTGAATTCCAAGTAGCATTGAGGGCCCACCTAGCTAAGACCCTGCATCTGCAGCGGCACCAGCCCTCGCCGTTAGATGATCTTGCATGCGGTGTAGCTCAGAGGTCTGTTGACCCGGAGCGCCCGCCTTTCCCTGTTGGTGTGTTGGAGTAAGAGCAGGTAAAGGAAGGGCGGTTTTGGCAAGAGAGTGGTTAGAAGTTACAGGCCGGGCAATCTATAGCGACAGGACGCAGGTTGGCACTTGCCTAGGCCAAAGGGTGGAAATAGCAATTATTTCAACAGGCAGGAAAACCTTATTGGCAGGATGAAAATGTTCTAAAACTGGTTTATGGTGAAGGTTGTACAACTTAGTGAATATACTAAAAAGTATTCAATAATACTGTTTTAATGAGTAAATTTTATGGTATGTCAATTAAATCCAAGAAAGTTGTTTTAAAAGAAACAAGTTATAGGCCATGGACTCGACCCTGGATAGGAAAAAAGTGATGAGGATAAGGAGATGACTTAAAAGAAAGAAAACACTAGGGAGGCCAAGATACTGCATTTGTCGTGGCACAAACACAGGCAGAGAATAAGTGAAGGAAGGGTAAGCTGCCAAAAGGACTGCAAGGGTAGAAAGGGCTGGTCAGAGTGGGATGTTTTCATATATGGTTTCAGACATAGGAAAAGTTCCCCAGCAATAACTAGGATCAGGGTGTGCCTGGGGAGTCGGGTGGCTGAGGGGGGAGAAATAAGGTTGTTAGGAACCTGGAGGATTGTACACATGGATGTCAATGTCATTCAGGTTGGTGGAAAGTCCCTGAGCCAAGTGTCCAAGTGTTCAGTGAATGGGTACAGTGGCCAAAGGAGCAATAAATGACACTGATATTCAGGTATGGTGGTGACACATCAGGGGAAATGAGCTGCAGTGGAGCCACAGAGTAGAGAAGTAATGTTTATAAATAATAGTCATCCATGAGCAGGACCATCGTCCCACCTCCCAATCCTGAGGCACATCAGGTGCAGGAGGATGAGCTGAAGGGCTACAGGAAAAGTAGTGTCCCTGGGGGAGAGTTAAGGCCAGAGCTGGACCAGATGGTCAGGAAGTGGTTGCAGCTTCCAGGTTTCCTTTAGTATAAAATGGGACACTGTGGAAAGGAACATTGATAAGTGGAGTAAGATGGAAAGAAACACGAGTAGTGATAGAACATGAGAGACTAGAAGACTGGAGAGCCTTAAGTGACAGGTGGAGGATCACAGGGGTTTGAAGTTTGGAGGATTTCGCGGCCTGCAAGCTCTCGGAAGGCATTGGCTCTGGCTGTCTTCTGAGGGATGGTGGTGATGGGACAGGGCACCCAGGGCTCTCGAAGGAGTCAGTGGGGGCCTGGGTGGGTGGGATGGAGGAGGAGCCCTGATCTAGGTGAGCAGGCTGGCAACTAGCAACACAGGTTTTAAGTGTTGACTTAGTAAGTGGTGCTGGGAGTCTGTCCTAGCTCTGTAACTACCAAGCCCATGACCTTGAGCACATCCTTCCATTTCCATAGACCTCTATTTCTCAAGTGTTATTCTTTTGTGACTGATACACTTACGTCGTTTTTTTTCTGGAAGAGATTTTGTTGAGGAGACATTAGGAAGCAAATATGTGGTGGGAAGAGCATTAGACTTTGCAACCTCATTTGAAGAATCCGGACCAGCCACTCCCATATTTTTCATCCTGTCTCCAGGGGTGGACCCACTGAAGGATGTGGAGAGTCAAGGTGAGAAGACTTCCTCTTGAGGCCAAGGCTGCCCAGTGCTCTTTTACTCTTTGCGTCTGTCGGTTTCTCTATTCCAGATTCCAGGTCATTACACAGTACTCAGCATCTGCTAACCAAGGTCACAGAAATCAGGGTCCTTGCTGAACCCACACCAGGGGGCCATTGCTCTAGGCTCCACAAGGTAGAATCCACAGTAGCAGGTTCTTGGGGAGACTGTCCCGCCACCACCCCTCCCCTTACAGGGGCTGGAGCTCTCATCCTGAAATACAAGCACGATCCTTTCACAGGCTCCCATTGCCCTCAGAAGGAGGTTCAGACTCCTTATGGGGCTTATGGGAAAGTCAGTCCTCCAGCTCCTCCCTATTTCTCCAGCCTGCTTTACATTTTTAGATTCCTGTTGTTGCTGTAACAAACTACCATAAACTTAGAAGCTTAAGATAACACTAATTTATTATTTTACAGTTCTAGAGGTTGAAAGCATAAATGGGGCTCCCTCTTTTCCTCATAAGGACCATTACAATTAGGTTGGGCTTACTCAGATAATCCAGGACTATCTCCCCATCTCCAGATCTTTAATTTAATCACACCTGCAGAGTCCCTTTGCCATGTGAAGTGACATACCCAGGTTCTGGGGATTAGGACCTGGACTCTTTGGGGGCTCATTATTCTGCCTACATTTCCCTGCCCCCTCTTGTGTACTCTACACAGCGGTCATTTAATTCCCCCCCAAAATTCTGTTTCCCCTTGGCATCCCCTTCACCAGGCTAGCATCTACTACAGGCCTATATGTCACCACCTCCAGGAAGCCCTACTTGACTTCCAAGGTGCTAGGGTCCCCTCCCATGTACTCCTAGAGCACTCTTCTTTCTGTGTACCACATCGTAATTCTCTAGTGACAATTGTGACTTCCTATGAGAATGACAGCTCCTTGGGACTATGTGTCCTTCTCACCAGAGTCTCCCCAGTTCCTAGCACTGTGCTTTCCATGTGATGGGCACGCAGTAAATACATTTGTTCAATGAAGGAATGAGCGAATGAATTACCCATTAAGGCTATGAAACTAGCAAAACTACAACATTTTACAAAGTTAAATAAAAACCTAACAGGTTTTTATAGATCCAGGTCTTCGTAGGCAAGAATCCAGACCATGAGCAGTCTGTTACTTGTTATGTACTAAAAGAGACCACAGCATAAGCCTGGTGTTTGGAGATAGATAAGATGAAGCCAACTTGGCCCCAAAGAACAGATAATGATCTGTAAAGGAAAAGAATGATCTTATTTACTAATTTAATGTATATTTTTGTAATCTCCTAAAAATTATAAGTAACATTTAAAAATATTTTTAAATACAAATAATAAAGAATTTCAAATGAAGAGCAACAGTTCCTGGCTCCAGCCCTTCCCATACCCAGCCCCCCATCCCAGACACTAGGCTTTTGCCCATTTCTGAATTTAGTCCTCTTGATAGCTACTTCTCTATTTCCTACTAATAATCTTTCATCACTCTTTTAGAATTTATCAATTTTCAATGTCTATTTATTTCCTAATATGAAAAACACAACTATAGCTCCCATTGCTGCCCACCAAGCCTCTCCCCTTTCCCCCCAAATTTTAACAGCTCTACTGAAATATAATTCTCATGCTATACAATTCACCCATTTAATGTATACAATTGAAAGTTTGTTAATATTTTCACAGGGCTGTGCTACCATCACCATAATCTAATTTTAGAAAAGTTTTGTCTTCCCCCCCAAAGTAACCCTGTATCTATTAGCAATCATTCCCTATTCCATCCCACCACCTCCCAGGCCTAGTCACCACCAGTTTACTTTCTGTCTCTAAAAATTTGCCTATTCTGGGCATTTCCTGCAAATGGAATCATATACCCATGTGGTCTTTCTTGTGTGGCTTCTTTCACTTAACACAATATATTCAAGTTGCATCCATGGTGTAGCATGAATCAGAATTTCATTCCTTTTTATGGCTGTTGTCACTCTTTTAATGAGTAGTCCTACCAGTCCCTGGAAGTTTTATTCTTTTCCTGCTGACAAATCTAGTTTCCTCATTTTTATTCAATAATTTCCTTTTGGGAAGCTTTTATACACCGGCTTATGAACAATTTCTTACTGTTCTTTGCCAGTTGACCTCCAACTACCCCATCACATAGCCTGAAGCTTTCTGTCACTTCAGGCAAGCTGACCCTCCCTACTCCATACTGATTATTAGTCTCTAAGTACATTATCTCAGCCTGCCCTTGGTTTAATCTTAACGCATATTTCCTTACCAGAGGCAATTTTGCTTTTCATCGGATAGAGATTGCTTAGTCACCTGTGCCTCTCCCTCTTTTTCTTCCTCCCCGCTGCCTCCTTGATGGTTTGGTTTATTTCGTAATGCACCCACTTAGAACATACACTCTGGTGGTATCCGTGCTCTCCGAATCTTGGGCCTAATCAGTTTGCCTGAGGGGCTCTTGTTCTCAAGTTTGGAACCCACATGACTGATTCAAACACTCTGCCCTATTTCCCCCGGCTCCAGCTGATTAACTAAACCTACTGTCTCTGTGCTGGACTGAGCCTGTTATCAGACAGTTCGCTGCTGTACTCCAGCTAGACTCCTAGCAAAGCTCGGCATCCTTTCCCACCTTCGAGTATGTGATTTCTCTTTTTAACTACTTCCCCTCTCTATCCCCTATTTCATCGAGGCAGTTCTTAATATTGGGTAGGGATTTAAAACCCTGAGAGTCAGCTGAAAGGTTTGTTCCCTTGTCCTAATATTAACCCCCTCAAATGCATGAACCCCCAAACAAACAAAATTCTGTGTAAGATTGTGGGGCTTCTCTAAGCCCCTGAAGCTCATCTATTGACACTAATTAGGAGTCTATTTTTTCTAGCGCTTCTGTGCGTCTCTGTCTCCTCCAGCATTTTCCTTCCTCAACAATTTTTAAGGAAGAGGAGGAGGCAATTTTACCACCTCTGTTTTAACATGAAACCTACCACATCCACTCCCACTCCTTTTCTTCTTGCCTTCCCAGATTAAGCCTCTAACAGTGCTCTAATTTTACTCTTTCCCTCTTTTCTCATTGCCTTCTTCCTAAATGAGCCAGACTTCCTTGTTTGCACAATGATTTTTGCTTTTTCTCCACCTAAAAGCAATCACCCACAAGAAGAAAAAATAAAAGGCACCCAAATTGGAAAGAAAGAAGTAAAACTATCATTATTTGCAGATGGCATGATACTGTATATAGAGAACCCTAAAGATTCTATCAGAAAATGATTAGAACTGATAAATAAATGTAGTAAGTAGAAAGATACAAAATAAATACCCAGAAATTAGGTGCATTTTTATACACCAATAATGAACTATCAAAAAGGGAAACTAAGAAAGCAATCCCATTTACAATTGCATCAAAAATATAAAATAGCTAGGAGTAAATTTAACCAAGGAGGTAGAAGACTCAGAAAATTAGAAGGCACTGAAGAAATTGAGGAAGATGCAAATAAGTGGAAACATATTCTGTGCTCATAGATTGGAAGAGGTAACATTGTTTAAATGTCCATACTACCCAAAGCAATCTATAGATTCAAGTAATTCCTTTTTTTAAAATATATCTTCATTGATTTCAGAGAGGAGAAGGGAGAGGGAGAGGGAGAGAGTCATTGATCAGCTGCTTCCTGCGCGGCCCCCGACTGGGGATCAATCCTGCAACCCGGGCATGTGCCCTGACTGGGAATCGAACCTCAATCTCCTGGATCCTAGGTCGAAGCTCAACTGCTGAGTCACGTCCAACCAGGCTCTATTTTTTAAAAAATAGTGTATTTCACAAAACAAAAACAAATAATACAAAAATTATATGGAATCATAAAAGACCCCAAATAGCCAAGCAATTTGAGAAAGAATAACAAAGTTGGAGGCATCACGTTACCTGCTATCAAACTATACTACAAGGCCATAGTAATCAAAACAGCATGGTACTGGCATAAAAACAGACACATAGATCAATAGAACAGAATAGAGAGCCCTAAAATAAACCCATACCTATGTGGTCAATTAATATTTGACAAAGGAAACAAGAAGATGCAATGGGGTAAAGACAGTCTAGTCAATAAATGGTGTTGGGAGAACTGGACAGATATGTGCAAAAAAATGAAACTAGAGCACCCTCTTACAACATATACAAGAATAAACTCAAAACAGATTAAAGATATGTGTATATATATATATACACACACACAAGACTTGAAACCATAAAGCTCCTAAAAGAAAACATAGGGAGTAAAATCTCTGACTGTCTCTTAGTAATATTTTTTATGATATATCTCCTTGGGTAAGGGAAACAAAAGAAAAAATAAACAAATGGGACTACAGCAAAGTAAATATTTTTTGCGCAGCAAAGGAAACCATCAACAAAATGAAAAGACAACCCCCTGAATGGGAGAACACATTTGCCAATGATATATGCAATATCCTAAATTTATAAAGAACTTATAAAACTCAACACCAAAAAAACAAACGATCCAATTAAAAAAAATGGGCAAAAGACCTGAATAGACACTTCTCCAAAGAGGACATACAGATGGCCGAGAGAAATATAAAAAGATGCTCATCATCACTAATCTTCAGAAAAATGCAAATTAAAACCACAATGAGATACCACCTCACAGTTGTCACAATGACTATCATGAATAAATCAACAAACAACAAGTGTTGGGGAGGCTGTGGAGAAAGGGGGGCCCTTGTGGACAGCTGGTGGGATGCAGACTGTGCAGCCACTGTGGAAAACAGTGTGGAGGGCCCACAAAAAATTAAAAATGGAGCTGCCTTATGTCCCAGCAATTTTTCTGGGTATATTCTCAGAAGAAATCCAAAACTAACTTGAAATTGGACCGATATGTGCAAAATAGACAATCAGTATATGATTGTCTAACAAACAAAACAACTAAAGGGAAAGAGAAGTTAAAGGCAGTGCAGCTCGGGCATGGGAGCCAGAGTGTGAAACAGTGTGAAGGGGAAGCCCCAGGAGACCGTGGCTGAGAGCCTCGGAGTTGCTGGCGGAAGGCCTCTGCGAGGTTGCCTCGGCCCATCTCGAGGCTTGAGCGCGGGGCCGTCATCTCGCTGAATGTCCAGGCGGGGCAGATCCCCTCAAATCCCCCTCCCGTCATCTCTGAGACCCATTTCTTTCTCTCCAGCCTCATGGGCCTGCCTCCGGCTAGCCTGACGCAGTGCTAGACTTCGTAGCTTTCAAACTAATCTCTTTAAGCCCCTCTTTCCCCATATCCTTCTCTTTCTAATAAAGAACAGAAACAGGCTCTTTTGTAAGTGGAAATGTCAGCAAGACTATCTCGTAATCCAGGCACCTTTTATCCTGATATATTCTCTGGAATAGGTTTTTTATACCCCTGGTTCTAAGGCTGATGTCAAATCTGTTGCCAGCAGGATGTATAGAGTTTAACAAGGTTATTTCTGGGGTGTCTCAGTTGAATCTATCATAACTCCTCACTGTAAAAAGTCATCTTCTTGCTTTGTCCCATCCAGGTGAAGGAGAGTTTATACTTTTTTTAGTATTTAAAAGAACTGCCCAATAGTGACAGTTTTCTTTAAATTTTCTAGCATGAGTATATATTGCATGTTCACTTTTAGTTCCTCTAAACCTAAAAATCTTATGTGCCAATTTTTATTATTTTTCTTTTTTTAATTTCTTATCTTTTCTCTTGTGTACTTCACCTTCCTAGAAAAATCACTCAATGATTTCTTCATGGTATTATACATTTTTATGATCCTTTTGTTTAAAAAATATTATGTCATTTCTGTAAACTTTATAGTATTTGGCTATAGCAAGTAAGACTGCTCCACTCTAAAACTGGCCATTTCTTTGGGGGAAGTTCTTCTGGGGCTGGAGGACAACTCCTGAGCGTTGGCCTTGCCTCAGCGATGTGGTTGTGATCATTGTGTCGGTGTGGCCATCCCCTTATTCCATTCCTAACACCAGCATCATCCAACAGATACATCCACTACAACATTCACACCTATGCAATGAAGCCCCTGCATGTCTTGCCTCTTTACTCTAATTCATGCAAAGTGATGAGATAAAACTTTTCTATTCATTGGGATTAATAGGGGAGGCGGTTAATATGGCATAAAGTATGGTAAGCCAGAACGACCTGAATTCTGCCCCTGCTGGCCACATATCCCAGCAAAATTCCAGGGAAAGTATATATACAGAGGACAAAGCACGTTAGGCAGGGCCACACCCATGCGCTTGCTACCCTGTGAGCCTTTTCAAATCAGCACCCTCTAGGGTGGTGGGCCAAGGCCTGGCCTTCAAAGGGAAGCTTTATGAAGAGCTTCAGCACTTCTATCCATTCTTGGGGATTCAGGGAGGAGGCAGGTGAAGCAGGTTTTGTCAAGACAAGTGCTGCTTTCTATTTGGGAATAGAACGCTGGAAGGCGTAGCCCTCTGTGGAGAAAGGTCAGCATGTGAGGCTCGGGCACACCTCTATGTGGGCTCAGGAACACCTCTGTGCGGCCTCAGGCACACCTTTATGTGAGGCCCGGGCACACCTCTATGTGGGCCTAGGCACACCTAAGTGTGGGCTCGGGCACACCTCTATGTGAGGCCCGGGCACACCTCTATGTGGGCCTAGGCACACCTAAGTGTGGGCTCGGGCACACCTCCATGTGGGCTCAGGAACACCTCTATGTGGGCTCAGGAACACCTCTGTGCAGGCTCGGGCACACCTCTGTGCGGGCCCGGGCACACCTCTATATGGGCCCAGGCACGCCTGTGTGCGGGCTCGGGCACGCCTGTGTGTGAGGAGTCCCATGGAGGTGTGTGCTTCCTAATGAACATTAAACAACACAGACCATCAGACACAGAGACAATAATAACAACTCCATACTCCTTTTAGGTAAAAAACTCGGATACACCTTCAACAACAGGAACTTTCACAACGTATCTTTGGGGCAAGGACAAGAGGTGGTGGCTGAGGCTGCACTGGATCTGGCTGCGAAGAAAGGTCACTGGGTTATTTTGCAGGTAAGCACCCTCCACCCTGAGCAGTGTCATTCTGGACCCCGTCCCTGTCCGGACCTCACGACGCAGCCTCTTCGCATCTCTTTCCTCTCTCCTCACCTCCTTTCCTCCACACCCTTGCCCCCCTTGATCAGTCCTCATTATCTCCCCAATCTTCTCCCTTGTGTGTTCCCCTCCTCTCCCCTCCCCAATAACTTTTCTCCCTCCTTTCCCCTGCTGTGGCCACTCTGCCTCTCTAAGCAGCTCCGCTTACAGCAGGAAGCCGGCGCCCCCTTGGATGCCTGCTCAGGAAGTTGGCACTCGGTTGAAGGCCATGCAGGGATTTTTTTGGCTGCTGATCCCCTCTCATGCATTTCATGGAACTTCCTTGATGTATTTTTCTGTTGTGTTATATGTTTGTTTGTTTTGTAATATGTTTTTATTGATTTCAGAGAGAGGAAGGGAAAGGGAGAGAGAGAGAGAGAGAAACATCAATGATGAGAGTCATTGATTGGCTGCCTCCTGCACACACCCTATTGGGGATCGAGCCCGCAACCCGGGCATGTGCCCTGACGGGGGATCGAACCCCATCTCCTGGTTCATAGGCTGATGCTGAACCACTGAGCCAGGCTGTTGTGTTATATGTTTTACGTTCTGGTTACATGCATGACTAGAACATCACGGTGTAACTAGAGCTTAGCCTCTTCACTGAGAGTTCATGCTAAGGTTGGAAATCTGGGCCCACTACTGGTAATTTCACTGGACGGTTACAAGAAATAACGGGCACCCCTCTTCCACTATGGCCTGTCCTCTTATTTCTTTTTTGTGCAACTCATATGGCTGCCGGGGCTGAGGCCAAACAAGTGCCTTACTCCTCTCTTTCTCGAGGGCCCATGGCTATGTGGAGATGACTCGGTGTATGGGTATGTCCTTCACTCCATTCTCTAGGGAAAGACCTTTCTTATTTACCTTTTCGCGCCTAGCACATTACTGTGGACACAGTAGACACTCAACAAAACCACCCAATGAAGAAATCAATGAAAGAAAAATAAGTGAAAAGGCCAGGCACTCTCATTCCACCTTGGCTTTGGTTTCTAGGAACTTCCCCCGTCTCCTTATAGTTCACTGCACTGTATTTTGCTGCTGGGTCTTCATCCTCAATTATTCTGTTATTTATTCAGAACTTAGCACCTGTCCATCCCCAGGGACCTGCCATTACCTGGGACTCCTTCTCTAGAGACAGCGGGTACCTCAGGAGAAAAACTGACAATAGCCGGGGGTTCCTCTCCCTCCATGTGGATCAGCATGGTGCTGGGGAAGGTGATCTCCCAGCCATCTCAGGCTCATTTGCCAAAGAGACACCCTGTGGGCAGCAGGGACCTTACGAACCCAGCCCGCAACCAAATGAACAGGGAGTGTTTCCTCCCCCAGAACCTACTGGCTTCTCAGGACCCCCACATCTTGTGCTGATGTGGTTTCTGAGAGCTCTTCAAGATTAAACTCAGAAGTCAGAGCTCCTGAAGAGGTGGCACAGGCACTCGCTTGTGCGTTGCTGGCACGTCCTGGCTGACAGAACCCTGCTCTCTGGGCAGCCCACTGAAGTTTCCGCTCCAAAACAGCGACTGTAAATGAATTTTTAGTTTAATATTTTCATTTCAACAACCTTTCAGATCCATTACCTTTGGTTATTTGCAGCAACTCTGTGAAATAAGTATGGCAAATATTACTGTTATTTCCCTTTTTTAGAAGAGAAAACAAGAGACCAGATGTCTGTGGCCCAAGTACTGTGTGTGCTCAGTGCCAATCTGCATACTCCTGGCTCTGTGAGCAGGCTGCCCCGAGTGTTTATCGAGGAGCTTCTACCTGGCCATTATAAGGAAACACACTGCGATGAAGCAGAGTGACTATGTTTACTAAGTAATAAATGTAGGTTTAGAGAGATAGACAGACGAACAGACAGATAAAAATCACAATGGGAGAAGAGAAGGGCTCGAAGACATAATAGGAGCCTGGCCTCGGAGGAGGGAGCATCTGTGAGCAGCAGCGACTCTGTGTAGGAAGGCAAGTTTGGGAACAACTAGCAGAATGGTTTGGAGAGAGGGAGGAGAAGCCAGGAAGCTTGCTAGGAGGAGTTTAAATCATTGCTTTTCAAATTGTACGGTACATACAAATTGCTGGAGGATCTTATTAAAATGCACGGAATCAGTGAGTCTGGGTGGGGCCTAAGAGTCTACATTTCTAACTAGCTCCCAAGCAATGCCAACATTGCCGGTCCATGGGCCTCACTTTAGAGCATCGGGAGTTCAATAATCCAGGTGTCAGAATGCAGGGATCTGAATTTGTTATGTAACCATGTGTTAAACTCTTTTTTTGTTGTTTTTTTTGTGGGGGTTTTTTAATCCTCACATGAGGATATTTTTTCCATTGCTTTTCAGAGAGAGTGAAAGGGAGTGAGTGTGAGAGAGAGAAACATCGATGTGAGAGACACATCAATTGGTTGCCTCCTGCATGCACCTCAACCAGGGCCGGAGATCGAGCTTGCAACCAAGGTACTTGCCCTTGGCTGGAATTGAACCCAGGACCCTTCAGTCCACAGGCCGACGCTCTAATGACTGAGCCAAACTAGCTAGGGCCCATGTGTTAGACTCTTCAAGGGTGGGCCCCCTAGACCAGCAGCATCAACATCACCTGGGAACATGTTAGAAATGCAAATTCTCAGGCCCCACACTAGACCTACTGAATCAGAAACTCTGGGGTGGGCTCCAAGAATCTTTGTTTCAACAGTCCCTCCAGGGGATTCTGATGCAAAGTCAAGCTTGAGAACACTGTGCTAGAGAGACTTGGGGCATCATGGGAAAGGGTTCAGTTGCAGGATACTAGGAGGTCCCCATTACTGGGACTCCCAAGACTGCTCTAGCTGCCTTCCTAATAACTGTTTACTGGCACAGAACTAAGCAAATGCCTATGTTTGGGGGGATCCATCCTTTCCACCAGAACATCCACCTGGTTGCCAAGTGGCTCAGCACCCTGGAGAAGAAGCTGGAGGAGCACAGTGAAAACAGCCACCCAGAGTTCAGGGTCTTCATCAGTGCAGAGCCTGCGCCCTCCCCTGAGGGCCACATCATTCCCCAGGGCATCCTGGAGAACTCCATTAAAATCACCAATGAGCCTCCCACGGGCATGCATGCCAACCTGCACAAGGCCCTGGACAACTTCACTCAGGTAAGGCCCTGGGAGGGAGGGAAGAAAAGCACCCCATCCCACAAAGAGCCGATTCAACTGGGGAGGAGAAGAGCACGCAGCTGGGGGCGGGGTGGGGACCCACTGGGCTATGGAGCAATGCCCTTAGTGGGCAAAATGTGTTCCCTTTGAGACTGACCTCCACCCTGTGGCTACTCAGTACAACCCAGCTCTCAACTCCTGGATACCCCTGGGGGACCAAGCTTAGGGTCTTTCTTTAGCAAGAGGTTTGGGGGAACTTGTGCAAGTCCACGTGTTAGCTAAATATCCCAAGACCGAAAAGGGCGTGTTACTGTACACCTAACTGATGTGATCCTTGGGTCACACACTTATTGGCTAAGCATACACTCTTCAGGCAGGGGGTTGATACATTCAGATGACAGCAGTTGACGTCCGTATGCACCATGGCTATCAAAGCTTCAAATACCATGGTGTCAGGTAGTGGCCATCTAGGCTTAGAATGTAACCATGTCTTAGACTCTTAAAGTGCAACCCGCAGAACAGCAGCATCAGCATCAACTTGTTAGAAATGCAAGTTCTCAGGCCCCCTCCCAGACCTACTGGACAGAAACTCCAGGGTGGGGCCCAGGAGTCTGCGTCCTAACGAGCTCTCCAGGGGACTCTGTCGCTCCACTTTGAGAACACTGCCGCAGGGAGAGGAAGAATATCAAATGCAGGCCACTACATCCCCGGAATTCCACTGCTGGGAATCCTCAGGCTCAGGTTGTGGAGTGTTTATTAAAAGTCAAGGCCGCCCCCATGCGTGGCTCACTCCCTCTGGAACGCAGCGCTGGAAAAGTCTGCTGCGCAGGCCTCTCTCACCTCAGGAAGGCTCCCTTTCTTCTGCTTCTACCTTGGCAGTTCTACCTTCCTGGGAAGGGAAATGCACGAGGTGTGACTATCAGGAGGGTGGGGGTCACGGGGGCCACTTTAAGGTTCATCCACTACGCCGGGCCTTGGCGGGGTCCGGAGGGATGGTTCCAGGATCTGTTGGGAAGGCTTTCCTCTCCGATGTCATAACAGCATCGGTGGGTCTCTGGCTTCGTGGGACCCGTGCAAAACTCACTGCAAGCCCCAGGTGGGTCATCTAGGTAACTTGAAACAGACCAACACGAACCAGCAGGACCAGGGGCCCTTGGGGGTCTGGTTCAACTCAAAATAAGATGAAGACCACTAGGCAGTCAGAGTCTCAGATTTTACTGAGGTGTGATGTCCCTCACAGTGTCGGAATCAAGCAGCCCAACCTGGAGAGGAAGCTGCCACAGAGATCGGAGAAGTGAAACTCGTCCAGTCTCCTTTTTCAGTCACCTTCCCAACCCAACTCCAAACACACAAAATGTGGAACAGAGAATGGGGGACATGACTGGGAGACTCGGGATGCTTCAGCTTGCTGCTTTGTTAGCCCCCTTTATAGGTGGCGAGGCTTTATAGGCACCCTCTTTATAGGCCAGGCTTTACAGGCGCCCTCTCTATAGGTGGCCAGGCTTTACAGGCACCCTCTCTATAGGTGGCCAGGCTTTATAGGCACCCTCTCTATGGGTGGCCAGGCTTTATAGGCGCCCTCTCTATAGGTGGCCAGGCTTTATAGGCGCCCTCTCTATAGGTGGCCAGGCTTTACAGGCGCCCTCTCTATAGGTGGCCAGGCTTTATAGGCGCCCTCTCTATATTTGGCCAGGCTTTATAGGCACCCTCTCTGTAGGTGGCCAGGCTTTATAGGCGCCCTCTCTATAGGTGGCCAGGCTTTATAGGCGCCCTCTCTATAGGTGGCCAGGCTTTATAGGCGCCCTCTCTATAGGTGGCCAGGCTAGCCCCAAGCAAAGACATTGCTGCCCTGAAGAGGCGCAGGGTTGCGCAACAAGGTGAATGCGCAAGATGCCACTTAGCTGTGCCCTTCAGAGTGGTTAGGGTGGTAAATTTTATGTTATGGATATTTAATCACAATTTTTAAAATCAAAAGTTGAACAAAAAGGCACCGGTTGTAGTTAGCTAGCTCTGCTGAAGGATGCAGTGGCCGATCCTCTCCAGTTCTGCCTTGAGGGTCTGGGACAGAGCCAGGAGGGGGGCAGCAGGTGCCTCGCATGCTACGTCTCCTAATAATTAATATTAAAACAGTATAGTGCCACTGGGTTATTGTCATCTACAGCACACCTGGTGCCATCATCCCAGCATCCCCGGGCCGTGGCTACAGAGTTGATTTCCCAGCAAGGCCGAGGTCGGTCTGGCTCTCAGGCAACTGGGGAGTCATCCCAAGAGCTGCTGGCTTTTCCTGATTATTCTGTCCCTGCCGCAGCTGGGTTTTTTGACCATTTATAACCATCTTCAGTAGCACATTCCAAGGAAGAGGGATAGACCTATGGTTATATTCATTGTTTAAGTGAGTTCTAATTCCACACACACACCACTATTCACTCTGTCTCTTCAGAGCCCTATTTTAACCATTTAAGGGACAAATTGCGGAACTGAGCTCTTGCCCTGCTTCCCTGAGAGCTGTGCTGTTTGGGGTGATCATTTTATTCTGACTTTTGAGTGCACCACTGTCAGCCAATTTCAGCTTTTTCATACATGATTTCTTGTCGTTGGGCTTAGAGGCATTTTTCAGCAGGACCCAATTTTTTTCAAATGTGCCTTTCAAAAGGGAAAAAGGAAGCACTCTATGTGTCCACAGAGAGCTCCCCTGTCCAGAGAGCAGTTAATAAATTCTTGTTTGCCCTCTACACCACCTCTGACCTCTCACACCTATATCTTCATGGCACAATGGTGCCCAACGAAGGCACCAGGGTGATCCCCAAATAACCAAAGGGAGATTAAGATTGTGTCTTGGGTTTTCCATGGGAAAACCAGATGTACCAGAAGCTTAATCTGTCCTGTCCCCTCTGCTCCTCCTGCCCACGTGAGCAGTCCTAGGACCAGTTCTCAGAAGAAACCCCAGGACTGACCCCAGCCCCCTTGGCATGAACTTTGAAAGTGCCTCCCTGGCTACACCTGCACCATCGGGCTCCTTCCTGAACGGAGGGCCCTCCCTCCGAAGAAACGTTTAATTCCAAAGAATCCAGGGGTTCTCGTCCTACCATCCCTTCAAAGTGCACGTTTCCCGTCCCCACTGTTACACCGTCCCCCTGAAAATCCACCAACCACGAGCCCGTTGCCTCCCCCTCGGACCACCTCCTGCTGGTCTCTTCTCCCTCCTGTCCCCTCCATCTCTCTGGAGCCCACCTTCTCCGCCCGCTGTGCGCTCTGCAGCCAGGACCCCTCGGCGCCCTTGTCCCTGCAGCTGCGTGTCCGTAGCCCGCTCGGTTAGGCTGGTGGCTGGATCCCCATGCTCACTCCACACCGCGGCTCCCCCAACAGTGACCGGGACTCAGCCACACGGGCAGGAATTACCCCTCCGAGGGCCCGGGACGGCTAAGAAAAGCATGGCAGGAAGGGAAGAAGTGAGGGGATGCTGTGGGAGTCCCCACCCCACACAACGCAACATGAGTGTGACAGACGCAACCCCCCCCCCCCCCCCCCCCGGTCACTTCCCTGTTCTCCATTAGCTCCGCTTGAGGACTGAATTAGCAGGTCTACACGTGCCAACTTTTACCGTAAACGAAGCCGCACTGTAAGCTGGACGCGAGCCTTCGCTCAGATTCTAAAGGAAACCTCAGCCCCCCGCAGGGTCCCCTCAAGCCCGAGCGCACGCCTGTCCGCAGTGCAGCCTGTGGCCCTGCTGTGGGGAGCGCAGACCCTGCCCAGGTCACACTGAAACTCTACCCAGAGCCACCCCAGGCCCCCGACCCCACCCGGCCCTGCGCACAACAGCAGCTCTGTGCTGACATGGGAGGCGACACTCTCCTTTCAGGACACCCTGGAGATGTGTTCCCGGGAGACGGAGTTTAAGAGCATCCTCTTTGCCCTCTGCTATTTCCACGCGGTGGTGGCCGAAAGACGCAAGTTTGGGCCCCAAGGGTGGAATCGCTCCTACCCCTTCAACACCGGGGACCTCACCATCTCCGTCAACGTGCTCTACAACTTCCTGGAGGCCAACACAAAGGTGACGGTTCCAGCCAGCTCGGGGCAGGGACGGGGCGGGGGGGGGGCACAGAACACACCCCGAGAGAGGAGTGGGGCCACGCGAGCTGTACCGGGTGGCCAACCCCAGGACCAGGACCAGCAAGAGGCCTGGAAACCAAACCTGGGTCTCTGGCCTGGTGTGAGCCGGTCCGTGAGCATTTGACCCAGGGCCCGGCCACCCCCGTGTGCTCTCAGCTTTGCAGGGGACTGTGGTTGGCAAGACGCGGCCCCACGCTCACCTGATACAAGTTCCCAAATGTATTAGCTGAGGACGCAGAACTTCTCTGTCACACCAAAGTTAAAGAGGCCAAGTCCTCGTTACACCTTGGTGCCTTCCCTCTCCGTCCGACGTTCCTGTTTCACAGGACACTGACACCGACAGTCCACGCTCTTCCGTTTAAGGGAACGTCACACCATCCGGGCTCTTCTGGCTCATAGACCAAATGCAGCGTCCACAAGGCCTCCTCCTTCCTGGTGGGGAAGTGAGTGGGGCTCAGGAGCCCTGAGCACGCCCCTGCCTCCAGCTCCAGGGATCCGGGAAGCACCCCCTACCCCTCGTAGCTCCCCTCCTCCATTTGTTGCCCTTGGACAAGGCTTCCCCGAAGGCAGGGTGCGGGTGGGGCTTCCTCCACAGCTTCACCCGCCTTGAACTTGCCCGCTGCAGTTCATTCACTTTGGACTTCCAGGAGACAGTTAATTAATACGCTAATTAATGGCAGGAAATTAGAAAAGTACGCTGGTTCCTATTTTCTTCCATTTGACACTTGCCTGTCTATAGGACTTGTCGGTAGAGCCCGCCTCCACTGCCACGGTTAAGGACCCCGAAAGAGGGAAGGTATATATTCGAGGGGTGAACGCCTCACCCCTCGTCACCCGTTGATGTAAGGCTTCGAGCATTTAACGAGCTCATACATGTACCTGTCTCTTCTGGGGACTGGGGTGCCAGGTAATAAAACACTGCCACACGCGAGGCCAGCCCCGTGCCTGTGTGGAGACTTTTCTTCTGCCTGTCTCTCAGGTCCCCTATGATGACTTGCGTTACCTCTTTGGAGAGATCATGTATGGAGGCCATATCACTGATGACTGGGACAGGAGACTGTGCAGGACGTATCTGGAGGAATTCATCAAGCCAGAAATGCTTGAAGGAGAGCTGTGTCTGGCCCCAGGGTTCCCACTCCCAGGCAACATGGACTACAATGGTTACCACCAGGTAAGGCTCGCTCTGTCCTCAGGACAGCACCGTGCTGCCCACGGGGACCCGGGTCCTCCTTCAGCACTGCCCTGCGTGGCTCGGGGATGCTCACGCAGGGCCCGGAAGGGTGGCTTACATCGCCGAGCAGATACCAAGTGTGACTGTCAGCCCCGAGTTTGCTCAGTGCAATTTGAGAGCTATGGGATTTCTAGCCTCAACTTCATGATACAGCTGAGCTTTTGGAGATCATTTATTGATTTCAGAGACGGGAGGGAGAGGGAGAGAGAGAGAGAAACATCAATGATGAGAGTCATTGATCGGCTGCCTAGCACACAACCCCGGCATGTGCCCTGACCGGGAATCGAACCTCGATCTCCTGGATCCTAGGTCGATGCTCAACCGCTGAGCCACTCCGGCAAGATCTTTTTATTCTTGAGGTTTGGCTCAATAATTCTATTTGTTTTTCTTTTCTACAAATAACATCCAGGGCATTCATTTGATTGTTTTCATTCAGGATGCTGGCAAAGCCATCAGGAGCAAACTTTCAGGAATGAACTCAGCTAATTTTTGCCAAAGTGTATCGCAGGGATTCTAAACCTCTTCCACCATCTCTCCTGTTCTTTCTTGGTTGCTGTGAACACAGGCATACGTGCCCACATACACATACCAAGCAAAATGTTCAAACAGAGCTTTTTTATATTATTACTTTGGGGTTTTATTTTGCTGTTACTAAAGCTATTTTTAAGGTGCTCATCTTTGCCTATTTAACCTGTCATGGAAAATATATTAAAATACAATTTTTTTTAAAAAAACTGTTTTCAGTAAAAACACTCAAAAACATTCAAACAGATGGAGGCTAAATAGCATGCTATTAAACAATGAATGTGTTACCAATAAGATCAAGAAAGAAATCAAAAACTTCCTGGTAACAAATGAAAATGAACACACAACCACTCAAAATCTATGGGACACAGCGAAAGCAGTCCTGAGAGGGAAGTTCATAGCCCTGCAGGCCTCCCTCATAAAGCAGGAAAAATTTCTAGTAAACTACCTAAGTCTACAATTTAAAGAATTAGAAAGCTCGCCTGTGAAGCCGTCCAGACCAGGGCTTTTGTTTGCTGGGAGTATTTTATTCCTGCTTCGATTTCATCAGGTGTTATTACCCTATGCAGGTTTTCTGATTCTTCCTGATCCAGTTTTACATGATCTCACTCATATGTGAAACCTAATGAATAAAACAGACTGAGGGACAAAACAGATCCAGAGACACAGAAGCATGGAACAGACTGAGGGATCTCAGTGGGAAGGCGGGGGTGGGGGAGTGGGTGGGGAGAGATTAAACAGAGAACTTATATGCATATATGCAAACCCATGGACACAGACAATAGTGTGGAGAAGGCCGGGGGGGGGGGGGGGGTGTGGATGTGGGGTGGAGGGGATCAATGGGGGAAAAAGGGAGGATATCTGTAATACTTTCAACAATAACAATAAATTTTTTAAAAAATATATATTTATTGCTTGACTTTTGAAGATGCCTAAAAGAACTTTGATTACCAAAGTTGAGGGAAATACTGTTCATAAAAACATTAACTACAAGCTTTTAAATTTTTTAATTCATAAAATTTAAGAAGGTAAGTCATAAAAGTCATTCAATCCAGAAAAAAATGGACCTATGAAAAGAAATTAAAAACAATAGGACTCAAAAAAATAAGAGGACTTTTTATTTAATCCCCACCCGAGGATATTTTTTCCACTGCTTTTTCAGAGAGAGTGGAAGGGAGAGAGGAGAGAAACATGGATGTGAGAGAGACACAGCGAGTGGTTGCCTCAGTTGCCTCCCACACGCGCCCGGACCAGGGCCAGGGACTGAGCCTGCAACCAAGGTACTTGACTGGAATCGAACCCGAGGCCCTTCCCCTCTAACCACTGAGCCAAACCAGCTAGGGCAAGAGGATTTTTTAAAAACTACTTGACCAAAAGTCTTCAAGGCTTTAGCCAAGAAAATTGTGCACGAGCGTCCCCTAGTGTCCCCTAGTGGGACAATTCGACAAGCAGCTGGAGCAGCTTGGTTGCACACTTGCAAGTAACTGAGGTAGATTTTCCTTTTCTCCGCCCCTCCCTCGATCTGTCAGTTAACAGGGTTGCAGGGAACCTAGCAAGAAGCCCAGGAGTGTGCTGGCTGCTGGAAGAAATGCAAAAATGAGCACGCAAACTTGCCTTTAAGGGATATTTTACTTAGACTAGACATTACTAACACCAAGAAATCATTAAACTCAAATCCGGAGCTAAACTCAGGGATATTTTCTCACCATAATAGAAAGAATTGTACTCAGAGGATATTCAGAGAAGAAATTGAGCCTTAAAAACTGAGGAAGATTTTTAGGTCCTGCAGGATGTGGCCCACCCTGACTGGCCCCTGACACATGCAATTTGGGTGACACACTGTTTTAAAAAAATTTTATTTTAAATATATCTTTATTGATTTCAGAGAGAGGAAAGGAGAGTGAGAGAGATAGAAACATCAATGATAAGAGAGTCATTGATCGGCTGCAGCCCGCAACCCGGGAATGTGCCCTGACCGGGAATCGAACCCCTATCGCCTGGATCCTAGGTCGATGCTCAACCGCTGAGCCACGCCCGGCCGGGCTGTTTTAAAATTTTTAAATGAGAGTACTTTTCGCCAGAGGCAGGACCTCTCCCGTTCTCGCAAAGCTAGCCCTGCGTCCCAGTTCACACGTTTATTTTGCATGCGTTGTCCCGTGTTCCTGTTTAGGTTTGTCATCCCTGGTTTAGCTAAACAGGGGAGAGGAAAGTAATTCAAGGGCAAGAGGTCTGAGGTCCTGGACGAGCTTGAGAAAAAAACACCAGGTGGGGTTCAGTATTTCTACATGACTCGAGGAGCTCTCCTTGCGTGTGGAAGGCGGGGGGGGTGTCGGGGAGCACGGAAGGGGTGAGACTGGAGATGCATAAAATCCCCTAAGCTCCCCCGACAAGACAATGATGTCACGAATGCGGGAGTTCTGGAGGACTCGCCCAGCGCACAGGCATGAGCGGCGTGGAGGAAAGGAGGGGCCAGGATGCCACTAATCGGTGGCGAGCAGCGGGCAGCCGGGTTGGTGAGCAGTGTTCACCTGGAGGGCCGAAGGGCCCCCGCAGCCTGGGCCTCCTCTGGCCCACGGACTGCGCTTTGGAGCATGAACCAGGGTGGGAGGTGGGAGGTGTCTCAGCTGCTTTCTAAGGAAGCCTGCCCTTGCCTTTCAGTACATTGATGCCGAGCTGCCCCCCGAGTCTCCGCATCTCTACGGCCTCCACCCCAACGCGGAGATCGGCTTCCTGACCCAGACCTCAGACCAGCTCTTTCGCACGGTACTGGAGCTGCAGCCCCGGGACAGCCAGGCCGGCGAAGGAGCAGGGGCCACGCGAGAAGAAAAGGTACAAGGAGGGGTTTCCGAGATCACTCTGGGGGCCGAGGGCTGCAGGCGGAGACCTTGTCCCACTGGCCGGTTGGCCGAACACAGCACAGACCCTTGTGCACACCTTCCCCCCCACGCGCCCGGGACATGCCCGCCCTTCAACCCAAGAGCCCCTCCCCCTGCCCAGTCACGTCACCACCCAGGCCATCTGGTTACATCCTGGGAAGTCGCGGCCATTGGGTTTGGCAGTTTGCTTTGCTAGGGCACCTATTTAATTCAGCGTGTCGGCAAAGTGAAGGAAGTGCGTGAGTGGTTTGGGAAGCTTGAAACTGGCTCCATGATTCCTTGGGAAACTAAGTAATGAGGTGGGGAGCTGTCCCCCAAATCCTCCACCCTCATTCCACCTTCCAGATGCTCCGTGGACTCTCGCATTTTCCTCCCTCACCTCTCTGTGGACCACGTGTAGTCAGAGAGCCTCCTAACGCACAGTTACTGCTACTAAGCCGGGATCCCTGACATTTCAGGAAGGCAGAGGGGGGTTATGGGGTGGAAAGCAGACCAGGGTGAGGGATGGGTTTGGGGACAACCAGAGGCAATGCAAGGGCAGAAAAGCAATGAGGCACCCAAATGTAATTTCTCTGTGAAGTTTTTCCTAAGACAAGCTAATCCATCCTGAGGGATGCACCCCCTTCACTCCCCTCCACCCCGCAGCGCTGCTCAGATTCCTCTAAGAGACTCCATTGGGTTTATGAGGAAACATTCCTGGAAGACTAAGGACTGAGAAACCTGGGAGCCATCAAACTTTTAGGCCCTGGGGATTTGCACCCTCGCAATTTGAGGCAGGTGAGAATACTTTGGGGAAGCGGCCTGTAAATCACACTGCTCGGGCTGCCCCGCCAGCTGATGCATAAGACATAACCTGAGAACAAAAGGAAGAGAGGGAATTTTACATTACCCAGAGTCTGAACCGTGTAGAGTGGAAAACACTCCCAGCCCTAAAGATGGAAAAGGCCGAGACAATATAGACAACAGGCAGGATTCCCCAGGCAGCATTCAAAGGAGATTCTAGTTCTTGTAACTTTCTTACCCTCTTCTTCCAACTAATTCAAGAAATAATGAGTGTGCCTGTGTGTGTGTGTGTGTGCACGCTTCAAAAATGGGTAAACTATGCGCACCCGCCAAACTAGGAAAACCTATTAGCACCACAGATACCGGGAAACAGGCAAATTTTGTGAATCTACAAAGGGCTCCTGCACCTGGGAAAAGAAAGAAAGAGAAGAGAGGAGGGGAGGAGGGACCCAACTAAATTCATAGTAACTGGCCAGAATAAAACAAATGGCCAATTAAAATATTCTCGGTGTCACTCAGAACTAAATGAAGTTATGTGAAATATCATTTTTTACCTAATAGTAAAGATTTTTAAATGGGGTTATACCCAGTGAGGAGGGCCTAGGAAAACAGGCACCCTCATCTCTGCGGGTAGAGGTTTAAGTTCGGGAACAATTTGACCACAGTTACTAAAATTTAAATTGTTCATATTTTTACTCATAATTCTATACATAGGAATTCAATCAGTGGGAACACTCAAAAGTGCACAGATTTTATGATTTATGTGTTGCAGGATTGCTTATAGCAGTAGAAATAATAAACAGACCAAGTATCCAATAAATAACACAAACTATGGTCTGCCAAAATAGAGAAATAAGATATACTAGTTTTAAAAAAAACTAGGAGCCTGGCTCAGCAGTTGAGCGTCAACCTAGGATCCAGGCGACCAGGGTTCGATTCCCGGTCAGGGCACATGCCCAGGTTGTGGGCTCCATCCCCAGTGGGGGGCTTGCAGGAGGCAGCCGATCAATGACTCTCATCATTGATTTTTCTATCTCTCTCTCTCCCTCTCCTTTCCTCTCTCTGAAATCAATAAAGATATATTTAAAATAAAATAAATAAAATAAAATAAAATAAAATAAAATAAAATAAAATAAAATAAAATAAAAAAGGCAAATCCATATGTACTAACAAGGGAATGGGTCCAAGATTTATTATAAGGTGGAAAAATCAAGTTGGAAAAGCTACGTGCAGTATGAGTCCATTAGCGACAGAAAGAAAGTAAGAAAGTAGGGGCCGGAGGGGAAAGGGAGGGAGGAAGGAAGAATGACAGACGTGATAAATATGGGGAGGGAGGGAGGGAGGGAGGGAGTTACGTGCATTGAAGGCTGCCTACAGAAATTATAAATCCCACAATCAGCAGTTAGTGGTTTCTCCCCCCTTTGAGGGAATAGGCAAAATTGTGGGAGGATTTTTCTTCTAATATTATATGGGTCTGTGATGTTTAAATCTTTATGGTGAGCACTTACTACTTTCCCCATAAGTAAAAAGGGCAGAGGTTCACCTGTTAGATAAAGCGGATCACATCCCTTGCAACCCACTCCTCCCATCGGCAGGGGCCATTGGGCTTCTCTGAGCAGAAGAGGGACTTGTGGCTGTCCCTAACCGTCCCCACCGTCCTCAGGCCCAGTCTCCGCCTGCTCCGCGGCCGATCAGTGACAGAATAGAACTGTTTCCCACACTCAGTGTATTTTGGAACAGTGCCTCCAGACGATCTTTTCATCTCTTTGTGAATAGTGTCCAAATGGCAGCTCACTGTTATAGGACTGTTTCTTCAAATTCTGCTCCAGAGACAGAAATATGATATAATTTTAGCCATTTGTCTTCCGCCCTAGCAGCAGCTTTCAGGTACCATTAAAATTCCATTCCAGCTTCTGCTCTGACAGCACCAGAGACCCATTTGTGACAGGGTGATGAGTTCTACTTTCTTTTTTCTAACATCAGCTCTTTTCCTAGAGAATGTATTATATGTTAACAATACAAGGCAAAGTGAATATTAATAATCCTTTACATTTATGTCATTTTTTTATAGCTTTCAGATGCTGCCACATTCATCAACTCATCTGATTTGATCTTTGCCTCAGCCCCGGGAGTTGGGGGAGAGGGGACAGGTGGAGAAAAACACTCTTAGAAATCTTTATAGATGCAGAAAATTGAGACCTAAACGGCTTGCTAAAATTCACATGTGTGGTGCATAAGCAGAACTGTATTAACTCAGGCATGGTTCTCTGGTGGCAAGCAACAGAGACCAATTGAGCTGAAATAGGCAAGAAATAGCTCACATATCAAAGGAATCCTGACAAAGAAGAGAAGTGGACGGTCCTCTCAGGACACTTCATCCTGGCAGTGGCTCCAGCACTTTCTGCCCCTGAATTCTAGTCTTGAGATTCAAATTTTCATGTGTCTGGAAAAAAAAAATCTGATGGGCCTACTTGGGTCACAGGAGGGCTGGGCCTGGGCACTGTGCCCCAAAACAATGAGGAAGAGGTAATTTCATAAATGAGCTAGGGACCAGTCAAGAAAAGATGGGGAGAGAGACTACGAACAGATGAAAACCATAGACATCCACGCTTGCACCTGAGGACCCAGGAGGCTGCACTCCCTCTCGCTGGCTCCCTCCCTGGCTCCATCTTTTTCTGCTGGCCACACGTGTCATGTCTGCACTTGTTTCATTTTTCTTTCTCTGCTGACAGACCTCCTGGGCTTACTCATTTACTTCAAAATGGCAAGCTCAGCCTCCAAATAAGCCAGTATCTCGGTGCCTCAATTCCCATTTCCAGGAGAGAGACCCTGGTGGCTCTAGCTCCCCTGGTCTAATTAGCTGACAGTTTGTGTGCCAAAAGGAATCATGGGGTGGGGAAGGTGGTTTGCATGATAGATGGGGGTGCTTCTTCCAGGACCTGAGGACAGAAAACCTCAGTGCAGCCTTCAGGAAACTCAGAATGGAAGATATACACTAGCTTCGTGGGGTCCAAAATGACCATCCTTGGTCCAAGTCTGTCCTAGGCCTTTCTAGTTTGTTTCTCACAGCTAACTGTTTTAGTCTCTGCGTTTCCCCAACTCCCAATTCTTGGAAAGGCAAGGCATCTATGTTCGTCTTTTTAAGCTGGTTGCACAAGTCACAGCCTATGAAGAGGCCATCCATGGTTGGTCCTCAACCCCTGACCCAGTTGACCTAAGCAAGTAGGCAAGAGGATGGCCAGGGATGGACTACTGGCACTGTTGGTTCCATATTACAGGAGGACGGAGACCTTCTGGAGAACTAGGGCCCCCTCTTAGCTCTGTTTCCTGTGTGCGGCAGGTCAAGGCCCTTCTGGAAGAAATACTGGAACGGCTAACAGACGAGTTCAACATCCCGGAGCTGATGGCCACGGTGGAGGAGCGCACGCCCTATGTCGTGGTTGCCTTCCAGGAGTGTGAGCGGATGAACCTCCTCACCAGGGAGGTGCGGCGCTCCCTGCGGGAGCTGAACCTCGGCTTGAAGGTGGGTGAGGTCTTGGGTGGGAAGGGCATTGCCAGCTGGCCCCCTTGAGAACGCGGCACCGGGGACCCGGGAGCTGGAGAGCAGTTACCCTGCAGCAATCTAAATGCCCAAGAAGGCGTAGTTCCCAGGAACTGGAGCCTGTTCGTGCTCCAGGGAGGGTAACACACAAGCTCTAGACACCGAGCTGTGCTGAGGTTAGAATGAGCTACGACGGGCTGGTCGGCACGCGTGGGCTACCCAGGAGACTGCAGGCTGAATGACAACCAAGACAGACGTCTTGACATCCTGGCGTCTTCTACTGACATAAGTAAAATACTTTCATATGAGGCAAAAAGGTGTGCTAGATAGAAGTAGGGTTCTAGTCTGCTCGAGATCAGCTCCCGCTCTCCCAGTTCCTCACCGTGTGGCCTTAAAGTGACTTAAATCTCACTGTGTCTCAGTGTCTTCACCTGTAAAACAGGGGTGATGGTCCTAGTTCATAGGGCTTTAGAAGAATTCAATAAATTCATTGACGTAGAATGTTTGGAATAATGCCTAGCATGTGGCAAGTACCCAAAGTATCAGCTGGAAAGTCTTATCACCCCATCAGGGGAAGGGAAAGAATTTTAATCTTTTACAACCTCAAGGTTGTTGAAAGATCCAAAGATCTGCAAGATCAAAGGTTGCACAAGCTGAGGTTTCTTGTGAGCAATGAAGGAGTCTAGTATTTCCACAACTGTTCGCCTAAACGAGATTACTTTATTTACCAGAAGGCGTATGTCAAATACCTCGCACAGAGCCTCACAGATACGCATTGTCGTAACCGTTCGCCTGGCTAATAGGTAAATGGGAGGCCTGCTGCCTTGTGGGAGAAGCTGGGAAGGTGACTGCTTGTCACTTTACATCAGCACATTTGGTAAGAGAATTATGACGCCACAGAGAGGGAAAGAAAAGGCCCAGTTTTGCAGCCAACAATGAAAAGTCGGCCCGGCCCTGGATGTCGGGGCTGTGGTGTGCTGCCACCTGGAGTCTGGCTCTTGGAGTTACTCAGCCATGGTCACATGTGCATAGGAAAAACAACCGTGAGTTCCTTCTCATGCAGTCACATAGAAAGTGCAAAATAAATTGCAAAATCTAGGTTAGTGGGTTTCTTAAAAATCTGTTCATTTCCCTTCTCCCCCAGTAAGGATGAGACGGGAAGGGATGTTGAAGACTTGGACGATGTTTGGTAATGTTTCCAAATTGGGCACCAGCTTGTAATGAAATGAAATGCAAAATTTCGTGGGACGATCTGAAACGTAAATAAGGCCCTTGCCCGTCACGCCCGCGGCTCCGTTACTGTGGCAGGCACGTACATGTGGTGATTATCTGGAGGGGGCTTCTTGCAGCCTGAGCGTAGGAATCCCGCGATCTGGTGCAGCCTCACCCATTGGGCTCTCTGTTCCTTCACTCGTTTTCCTTCCGAGAGCCTCGCTGCGGTCAGGGGTCAGGAATGGCAGAGAGTGGCCGGGAGAAGATGAAGGGGGCAGGGAGGGCCTTCTCTGCTCTTTCGGTCTAGGCAAGCTTTGGGCAAGTCTCAGCCCTCTGTGCCAGAGGGGAGCCTTCCTCTCCAGAATGGCAGCCTTGGAAAAACAAGCATAGGGCGGATTATAACAAGAAAGAATCAATTCAGTGCACATAGAGAGATGTCTTTGGAGGAAGAGTAGCATTATGACAGGTGGTGACAAGAAGAGTCTTCCAGAGCCTCCCAGCACAGGAACCCTAAGGCTGCTCTAAGGTTTCGCCTGCTTTGGCCCGAGAGAAGGGTCCACGCCAGTGAGTAATAGCGATATGGTGAACTTCAAAAGGTGGCCGGCATTCACAACGACCCAGAGCAGTAAGGACAACTGCATATCGCCTTTCCCTTTTGTCCCTCTGTAAGCTGGAGGACAGACAGAGCGATCTCCACTTAAAAATGTGGTCATGAAAAACAAGTCTCACTAAAGAAGGTCCCCAGACTGGTCTGGTCAGCAGACTCCCTGGGGGCTGCATCGCTGTACACACTCCCGTCTGCACCCCCCAGTCCTACCAGCCCCTGGAAACCTGCATGTTTAACCAGCAGCCAGGCAAGTCTTGTGACGAGTCCAGCTTGTGAAGCGCAGCGTTAAGGCAAGTAGGCAGAAGGAGAGGCTGGGCAGACGTCTTCGTGGAGAAATGAAGGCCCAAGGGGATGGCGGCATAGTTCAGAGCAAGGAAAGTTTTTAAGTCTGTGGAAGAGAGAGCTGAGCTTGCAAGAAATGAGAGCAGGAAAGAAAACCGCAGAAGGGACTGCCTGCGACAGGAGGGGTTCACAGAACGGCCTGACAGGAGAGGGAGATGTGAGGACCCCACTGGACAGTCCAATAAACGAAGAAGTGAGAAACTCCTCAGCTCCAAGCTTCCCGCCAGAACACCAGTGGGGCAGCGTGACTGGCCCCGCTGACCAGCTTACCTGGCGGGGGCAGCGAGGAAATTCTCATTGAGCTGCTCCTTTTCCTTCCCTTTCCTTCTCTTCAACAGTCACCTTAAAGTTCTAGGAGGATTTGAGGTGGAGCACAGGGGGACATGGGACAACTTAATGCTAACTGGCAGAATAAACAGGCAAAGCCAAATGCACTGCCCAGGCTGGGCACTAAAGTTTGAAAACATCTAATTTTTAAATCATTAAACCAATACTCTTGGCATTGATGATAAAGAAATTTTTATTTGTAGTCATGCACAATTGGATGGATTGGAAGCCATAATGCTACCCAAAAAGTGTTAGCTGAACTGAGAGGCCCTGATGACTGAGATCTCCAAGCACACAGCACACAGAAGTGGTAAGAAAGGCAGGGTGGTCACCAGGAGAGGTCAGCTAGCCACAGCCATGCTCCCACAGAGGAATTCCCTTGGGAATTCACCACAGTCAGAAACCTGGCTCTCAGCCTTACACAGTGAAGAACCAGGCCCTGCCTGTATCTGAGAGCTGGCTGGTCAAAAGTACTGACTCCCACTAACCCAACGCATAAACGTCTGATGTACAAAACTCCCACAGGCCAATTTATTCTTCACAGTAACAACGAGGTATAAATTTCAAAGGGCCATATACTGATGGCAGCCTATCCAGAAAATTCTCTGCCTATATAAGAAAACTACATGAAACTTCAAATTCTTAGACCTGCACTGTACAATACAGTAGCTACTAAAGACAGGTTAGCACTTGAAATGTGGCTAGTCCACACTGAGATGCGTCATAAGCTTAAATGAAACACCAGATTTAAAAGATTTTTTAATGTAAAATATCCTATTAATAATTTTTATATTGATTGCATATTGAAATAGTGGGTATTTTAGATATATTGAGTTAAATAATATATATTATGAAAATTAAGTTCATCTGTTTCTTTTTACTTTTCTAAATGTGGCTACCAGAAAATTCAAAAGTGCCTGCACAACTCACATTTGCAGCTTGCATTATATGTATTGCAGTTGGGATGTGCTATCTGAGATGGAGCTGTGGCCAGCCTAGAATCTGGGCAGGGCTGAGAACTATTTTTTATTATTCAAATGTTTGATGGCATTTTCCCTGTGCTTCAGTGGCTGATTACCCCTTCTGATTGACAAAATTTGTTTCTAAATATGTGAAAAATGTTTGAACGTAAAGTCCAGCTTGCTGACTTGGAGAATTACTCCAGCTCTTTTACTCTGATCCACTGTGTGTGGACTTAACAGCACAGGTCTGAGAGGCGTGCCGTGCTTTGGCCCTATAATGATTTAGTCACCACTCAGCAGGCGGCTGCCCCAGCCCAGATGCCTTCAATCTTCTGGCCACACTCCATCAGAATCCCCAGGTGGATCAGAATCTTTGAAATCCAGTGTTTCATTTATGCTTTAGAAACAAATTTTGACAATCAGAAGGGATAATCAGCCACTGAAGCATAGGGGAGAAGTCTGATGCCATCAAACATTTGAATAATAAAAAATAGTTCTCAGCCTGGAAGCCAGCCTGGAAGGGGTGGAACCCATATCATTCCTGCCTCCCTCCCCATCTCCCCACCTCCCGTGTTTTATACAAATGAAAGCTGATTGCAAAGACCATCTTCATCGGCAGGGAAAAGCAGACAGGAGCTGACCCTCAGGACAGGGTGCAGCCAGCAGCCTCTGAAGAAGGAAGCACATGGGAGTTGCTGCTCCTGTAGATTGATGTCAGCCGCACGCCGGCAAGCCCAGAGCACCAGCATCAGGCGCACCAGCGGTGCCCCTTCCAAACAGGCCGTCCTGGCCCTCCAGAGGCTGAAATTCTGAGGTTTGGACAGGAGCCTACGAATCTGAGCTTTTAACAAGCTCACTGACTTAAAGCAATGAAGGCTTACCAGAAAAATAAGGCTTTTATTCTATATCATAGCAAAGAAAGTTTCTGAGAGCACTTATTTATAGGGATGAATTAATGGGTAAGGTCACAGCCAGACAGCCCCCACATCCACCATGAGGTACCCCCATCCTTTACTTCTCCGAGATTTTCCTGAAATGCTGACAGGTAGCAAGCAAGTCACAGGAGCCTGAAATGGGTCATTTTCTCAAGAGCAGGATTCAGTGTTTTCTTCATAAGTTTTCTGTTTGTTGACTGTTGACCTGGGACCTGGGGCCTAGGGCCTGGGACCTGGGACCTGGGACCTGGGACCTGGGACCTGGGACCTGGGACCTGGGACCCAAGCAGGAGGAGCCTGGCCCCCCTCCATCAGAATGTGGAGAACTTGGGCTTGAGCGAATGGAAGCAGGAGTTCCTATGCTAGCACAGCTTGAGTCTAAGAAGGGCCTAACTGCCCAGAGTTGCCACAGAACTTCCCGTCTGCCCACTCCAGCCTCCGCCAATCTGACAGCATCTTAGTAAACTGATTTTTTCTGAACACCTTTCAGGAAATGCTGTCCTAGAGTCTGTAGATATATTGCTCTCCTAAGAGAGGGACACAAGGTACACTAGGGGAATCCAGGGCAGCGCTCTCTCATTTCTCCTGGGCCCCTCCTCTGAAGATGAGTCATTTCCGCTTCTGCTCCAGGTCATGGGAACATCTGAGCTCAGAAACAGAACCACAAGGCCAGTGATCTCTTCTTTTCCCAGCCCCTGCTTCACTCTCAAACTGACAAAACCTAAACGATCGCACCTTTTCTAAGGCTCCATCACTCGTACATTCAACTAGTAAATGCAAAATCATTGTCACAATAAGTTATAATCATATATAAGCAGATGTGAGCAATTTTTAAGAAAGCCAAGTTACACATTTTAAGTTCCTCTGTTATCAAAGTGATTTCGGGTTTCTGAAGGGTGTTAAAATGTAAGTATTGCATATATTTTTCATTATCAGATTTTCTTTTTAGAGCATTTTTGGGTTTACAGCAAAATTGTGCAGAAGGCACAGCGCATTCCCAACACCCTCTGCCCCCTCCATGCACAGTTGTC
Source organism: Miniopterus natalensis (assembly GCF_054644295.1). NCBI lineage: Eukaryota > Metazoa > Chordata > Mammalia > Chiroptera > Miniopteridae > Miniopterus > Miniopterus natalensis. The sequence continues at coordinate 6,744,562 of NC_142097.1, read as the reverse complement.
CCCACGATCCACAGCCCACCAGACGGTCCGCTTGTTACAACTGATGAGCCTGCTGGGACTCATCACAGTGCCCCAAGCAGGGACCGTAGTTTGCATTAGGGTTGGCTCCTGATGCTCTGCATTCGGTGGATTTGGACACATGTGTCATGACATGTACCCACCATCCTGGTGTCTTAGAGAATAACTTCACTGCCCTAAAAACCCGCTCTATTACGTATATTTTAACCTTAAGCACGTCATTCCTTGTTACAGTGGAACTCGGAACTCGGAGAAGTGGGTGCTCAGGTGACAGCGCTGTGTCTGAAGCGGCACATGGTTGTAGGAGGCCTGGTGGCACGGAGTAAGGGTGGACTCAGCCGGGGAGAGAGCCGGGACCACGGGACTTCTCTGTACAAGCAGATGGCAGCGGCTGGCAGAGCCGGTCCCGTCTGTCTATCCCTGTTTGTTTCACTCTGCCACAGCCCCAGGAGGGGTGCCAAAGGACAGGGACATTGCATCCCACTGTTTCCAGTACTGCCGAGCCAGTTCTGCTAGTCCATGTCATGGGACGACTCCAGGACGGGGGACACTTACTCCCAGCAACCCACGCGGCAGACAGCATTCACCTGCACGGCACAGTTCCATAGATGCACCCAGATTTAACAAAACCCCACATTTTTTCAGAAAATCTAATTTATTTTGCTGTATTTTTTATAAAAGCATTGTATAATCATGTAAGTAAAATGGCCATTGACAACTTCTTAGAATTTTTATGTTAAAAAGAAAAATAAGTAGGGCTTATATCTTTTAAAAAAAAAAAAAAAGTCTATTGGACTTTATTTTTTTGTAATGAGTCTTGATATGTCTACATGTCTTCTTAACTACAGTGTGGCAAGCAAGTTTGTACAACAGTATACCCAATGACATATTTTATTAAATTGCAATATAGAGGCCCTGGCAGGGTGGTTCAGTGGTTAGAGCATCATCCCGATGCACTAAGGCTGCAGGTTCAATCCCCCATGAGGACACATACAAGAAGCACTCAATGATGCAGAAGTAAGTGGAGCAACAAATCAATGTTTTTCTCCCCCCTTCTCTCCCCTCTCTCTCTCCCCTTCCTCTCTCTCTCTAAAAATCTATAAAATAATTTAAAAAAAACAACAACACCTGCAATATATAGGATTTTTAACATAGCCCTGGCACAAACACACATACAGTTTACATTGCCAAACAGAAAACTCAGCCTTTCTGTTTAGACCTGATTTGTCCAATAGAACTTTCTGTGATGATGGGAATGTTCCATCTGTGCTAATAAGCTCACATGTGGCTATTGAGCATGCAAAATGTAGCTACTGTGACTAAGGAGCTGATATTTAATTTTATAATTTTAATTCACTTGCACTTAAATAGCTCTTCAGTTGGACTAAGGGTTATTGGGTTGGACACAGTAGACCTAAAGCATCTGTGTAGAATGTGATGTAAGGCCCAAAACAATGGGTAAGGACTTGCCCAGCAGCTGTGTCCTCTAGGGAGAATATCAGGTAGTTTTTCCAGAAAAAAAGAGACCCTCATCCTGCCCCAAAGATGAATCAAAGCCCCGCCCCACCAAATGGTTTGCAGCTCTTAAAGGCCCTGGTTTCAGTCCATTGCAAATACTCCTCCCATTGGCCTCTCTTCCGACTCTCTTCTCTGGCGTGTATTAGTCTGTTCTGGCTGCCGTAACAAAATACCACGGACTGGAGGGCTCACGCAACAGACATTATATTCTCACAGTTCTGGGGGCTGGAAGTCCAAGATCGAGGTTCTGGCTGATTAGGTTTCTGGTGAAAGCCCTCTTCCTGGCTTGCACAGGGCCACCTTCTCTCTGTGTACTCACATGCCGGGGGAGAGGGAGGGAGGAATATTGAGAGAGAGACAGAGATTGATCTTCCTCTTCTTTCTTATAAGGCCATCAATCCTATTAGACTAGGGTCTCCCTGATGACCTCATTTAACCTTAATTACCTCCTGAAGCCCTATCTCCAGTATAGTCACATGCAGGCTAGTTAGCGCTTCAACACACAAACTTCAGGTGACACCATTCAGTCCATAGCAGGGGTTTCTCACCTGTCAGCTCTGAGGGATGTAGCTGCCCCCACGGACAAGTTGCTGTACTAGCCTGACTGATGTGGACCCAGTGGTTCCGGCCCCTACCCTCTCCACCTTCCCGGGCTCCATGGCGCGCCAATGCATCCTGTCCGTGGCTTCGCCTTGCTTTGCCCCTTTATCACTTTCACTCACCTGATTAAGATTCTCTTTGATGAATGAGCGAAGGGAAGTAGCTACAAATCTGCAGGGCACCGGGACTGTGTCCTGTTTATGGGCATCACCCACTGTGTTTGTTAGAAAAGGAGAGTTGAGAACCGCCGACTTGGGCCTGCCAACCCTCCCGCCTCCCGAGAACACACTGGGCTCGGCCGCTGCCCCCTGCATGACGCAGGCCCCCAGGCTGTCAGGACACATCTCTGCCACAGCCATCCCCTAGCCTCCTGGCACAGCTATGGCTCTTCCCATCTTAAAAACACACCTGTAAATGTACCCTATGCATAAGCCTTTCTCTGGCCGGTACCACCTGACCGTGTTCGCTGTACGCTTCCACACCTGCGCCACACAGAGACCAAGCTTCGTCCCTGGGTCAATGTGCTGGCGTGCCTGTACCTCTGGCACTGCTCAAGCCTTTCCACAAATATAAACTCTGTTTCCTCAGTTAAACTGTAAACTCATCAGGCAAGAACTCTTCTAATTGTTATACATTTCTGGGAGGAAAAAATTAGTGTAGCCCTCGCTGTGTTGCTGTGGGTCTAAGTGCAAAGGTGATGTAGGGAAGGGGCAGGGAGGTCAACCAGCCACCTGCACCCATTCACTCCTCAGCGTGTGTAATTTGTGTGTTCGCACTGCAAATACTGGGCAGCCTGTGAAGAATTCAGTGTGCTTGCCTTTATAAACCAGGGATTTAGACAATTGCATGCACGGTTATCAGTCCATTAAGAGTCCTTGGCTTGGATTATTCTCGATGGCTTTAAGTTTTTCAATAATTCCTTTTCCACATTTAGAGTTCTTTTTTTGGCCCAAACAGAGATAGGCTCTGATTACAAAAGAAAAATTTTACAATTGCAATAGTAACTTTTGTGAAGTATTGAAATGATGCTTAAAAGTGACTTATCTGGTTTTCTTTTTGTGGCCAACAAAACAGATTTACCTTAACTAGAAAACTAGACAATATATGAAAAATGTCAGTTTTCAGATATCAGACAGGTGCCACAGCACTGTGATACTTGAAAGAAACAGGGAAAGTTTCCCTTCATTGAATGAGCCCCTCATTGCACAAACTTACTATGGGGAAGAAGTTTCAGGAAAGAGCCCCACAGTTCTGCTGAACTGAGGAGACAACAGAGTTTACAGAGGCCAAGGTACAGTTTGCACAGTAGAATGCCTAAGGCAGGGAGCTGCACGGAGAAAGAGCTCCAGAGATCTGCAGACACATCCCTGGAGACTTTGGCTGGCTACTGCTCTGCACACGAGTAAGAAAAAACTACCTGAAGCTTGGAAAGACCATCAGAAAGGAGCAGTGAAAACGACTATCAGAGCTCACACAAAGCTGAGAATAGATTGTGTTCCCAGTAGTCAGAGAAGAAAAAACTCACACAACATATGATATCAGGGAGGATTCTCAGTGGCACAGCTAAATTGGACCTAAACTAAAAGCTGGTCCAGACCCTCCTCTCTTCCCACCAACACACTCAAAGCCAAAATGCATGCTTCTGACAGATTCATTGTTTTCGAGTGAGTTAACTACAGGAAAAAATAAACTCTAGCACTCTTTAAAGGAATACAGCAAAATCCAGCACTCACTATGTAAAATTCACAGCATTTGACATGAAATAAACAAATGACAGGCATGTAAAGAAGCAGGACAATATGGTTCATAGCCAGGAGAAATGCTGATCGGTTGAAATGAAGCAAGAAATGGCAGAGACGATGGAATTAGTAGACAAAGACGTTAAGACAACTATTATGAGTTTGCTCTATACGTTCAAGAAGATAGGAGGAAATAAAAACATGATGAAATAGAAAACAAAGATATAAAAAAAGACCCAGTGAAATACATGGAGATGAAAAATACATTATCTGAAATGAAAAAAAAAAAAACCCACCTTTGGAAGATAACAACTAATTAGGTGCTGCAGAAGGAAAAATCAGTAATGATGAAAACCGAGCAATAAAACTGTCCAAACGAGGGGCAAAGGAAAAAAATACTGAAAATAAGTAAATGAAGCATCAGTGACCTCTGGAATAATGTCAGGTCATCTAACGTATGTGCAATTGGAGTCCTAGGAGGCAGGGGAAAGTAGACAGAAAAAAAAGTACTTGAAGAATTAAGGCCACATTTCTGCAAATTTTATGAAAACTAAAAGCCCACAGGTACAACAAGCCCCATACAACAAGCCTAATAAAAACTATGTAAAGATACTTCATAATAAAGTTTCTAAAACCCAGGGGTAAAGAAAAATCTTAAAATCTGCCAGAGGAAAAAATTTAAAATATATACAAAGGAGCAAAAAAATGACAGCAGTTTGTAGGAAGCTATGCAAGCAGAAGACAGTAAAGAGATATCTTTAAAGTGCTAAAAAAAAAGTACCAAAAATATTCAGAAAGGTCACAGGATACAAGATAAACACAAAAATTAATAATATTTCTATATACAAGTAATGAAAACATAGACACAAAAACTTGAACCACTTTAACAATTCAAAAATCGAAATACTTATAAAACTAATAAATAAATGACTTGTATGCTCAAAACTATAAAACACTGGTAAAAGAAATTAAAGAATATATAAATAAATGGAGGACCATACAATTGTTCATGGATTGTAACAACACAGTAAAGATGTCAGTTCTATTCAAACTGATATACAGGTTTAATGCAATTTCAATAAAAATCCCAGCAAGAACCTTTGGTAGATACAGAGATTATTCTAAAAGTTATATATAAAAACAAAGCAACTAGAAGAGTGAAAACAATTTTGAAAAAGAAGAATAAAGTAGGGAAAAGTAGTTTACCTAATTTCAAGACTTATTACAGCATATAGGTACAGTAATTAAGACTGTGTGGTATTGGAGGAGGGATAGACACCCAAAACAGAATAAAAAGCTGGGAGGGGCTGTTATTCTGGCCACCACATAGACCATGGAATACTACTCCGTAATAAAAAGGAATGAACTATTTGGTATATGCAAAAACATGGATAAATTTTCAGAGAATTATGCTGAGTGAAAAAAGGCAATCCCAAAGGGTTTCAAACTCTATGATTCCAATGACACAGCATTCCTAAAAAGACAAAATTACAGAAATGGAGACTAGGTTGGTGGTTACTAGGGGCTACAGAAAGGATGAGACGGGAAAGGTTGGCGGGACTACACAAGGAATCCTTGTGGTGATGTAAATGTTTTGTGTCTGATTGTATCGGTATCGGTATCCTGTTTGGCCTATTGTACTATAGTTTTGCAAGATGTTTCCATTGGGGGAAACGGTCTGTATTTTTTCTTAAAACTGCATGTGTATCTACAATTATCTCAAAATAAAAAGTTTATAAATAAAAGCAGAGGGAACACTGCCCAACAAATTTTATGAGGCCAGAACTAACTTCATACCAAAGACATTACAAGAAAAAAGAATGAGAGATTAGTATTCCTCATGCACATGAGAAGTCAAGGACTGAGGATCTATATTCCCTCTAATCAAAGATTTCCTTCAGAAATCTAACTATTAGGCAACTTTCAGGAACCCTCTTCCAATGGCTAGATGAAATTTGTAAAGAAAGGTTTCTATTGAAAACCATCTCCAAATTAAACTTACCCTTGTGTGTCTAAGCTGCATGAAAAAGCCTGCGGGGCTGCTGCAAGGCCGGCGCAGAGCCATGGAGGTCAAGTTTGAGGGCAGGGTTGAGTCAGCCTGGAACCCGCAGGTGGTCTGAGGCCCGCAGTGGACCGGGCCTCTACCGCCAGTAGATAGACGTAGACCCCGAGATCGCTGGGCAGGGAGAGTTTTGAAAGACTAGCCTCTGAGACAAACCTGTGTCACCCACCTCTGGGGTCATCTCCTGTCTTCCTGAGGGCAGGAGCCGGAAGTCCCTAAGGCTGGTTGTTTGTGGGAACTTGCCCCTCACCTTCTCCTCTCATTCTTTGTCTTCAGGGGGAGCTGACCATGACCAGTGACATGGAGAACTTACAGAGCAACCTGTACCTGGACACGGTGCCAGAGCCCTGGGCCAGGCGGGCCTACCCTTCCACGGCAGGCCTGGCCGCCTGGTTTTTGGACCTGCTCAGCCGAGTCAAGGAGCTGGAGGCTTGGATGGGTGACTTTGCAATGCCCTCCACTGTGTGGCTGACGGGCTTCTTCAACCCCCAGTCCTTCCTGACGGCCATCATGCAATCCATGGCCCGCAAGAACGAGTGGCCGCTGGACCAGATGGCCCTGCAATGTGACGTGACAAAGAAGAACAGAGAGGAATTCAGAAGCCCTCCTCGGGAAGGAGCCTACATCCACGGCCTCTTCATGGAAGGTGCTCGCTGGGACGCACAGGTAAGTCCCGGGATGAGCCACGGGACATCCTCTGGGGGCTGATTAACTACACACTGCCTCCCATAAAGTGTGATTACTAAAAGGGATGCCCCTGAACCTTTTGACCTGGATCATCTTTCCTTGAGGCTGACAAGCCATTTTTATGCCACCAGGGACCGGGCAAAGAGCACAGGCTTGGCAGAGTGAGAAGGGAAGAGTGGTTAAAAGCCACAGCTCTGGAACCAGGCAGGCTGGATCCGATTCCGAGCACCATCATTTAATTCTGTGACCTGGGGATATAAGTCTACTTCTCCAAATCTCAGTTTACTCAGCTATTGTGTGGGGAAATTGAGTTGCCGTGAAAATGAAATGAGTTCATGTGCAAGACACTTGGAACAGCTCCAGGCATACAGGGAGTGCTCAGAAGGTGTTGGAGTCAGCTCTATCTGCTGCTGTGTAACCTGGGGTATCATTTCACCTCCCTGGTCCACTCTTCTCATTCATGAGCTCTAGGAGGACAGGAATCCCTTCAGCAAAGGGGAGCCAGTAGATAATCACTTAAAGTGATATTTTGAAAGGATTCCTTACTGAAGACTAATAAAAATTCGAGTCATCATAAGATTGGAGATGTTTATAATGGATAGAAAGCTGGTAAACAAGCACAGACGACTGAGATAAATGACATAAACAAAAATGGATAACTCTAAACAAATTTACATTTGTTATACATGTGGTCTGGAAAGAGTTCTCAGTCAAATATCCCACTTGGCAAGTGACACTAAACTATTCTTAGCAGTCAGTATCAAGATAATGGGGAAAAACTGTTAGAAGGTCTAGAAGATCCTAGAAGGCCATGTAAACTGACATGTAGAGCTATCCTGGGTTGAATAGTGTCCCTCCAAAATTCAAGTCCACCCAGGACCTCAGAATGCGACCTTATTTGGAATTAGGGTCATGCTAGAGTAGGACCTAAATCCTCAGTGTAAGAAGGCCATATCGGAGACATAGAAAAGAATGTCCTGTGAAGGTGGAGGCAGAGATTGGAGGGCTGCATCTGCAGCCCAGGGAATGCAAGGATTGCCAGCAACCACCAGAAGCTAGGAAGCGGCATGGGACAGAAGGAACCAACATTACCTATACCTTGATTTAAGACTTCTGGCCTTGCCCAGCTGGTGTGGCTCAGTGGTTGAGCATTGACCCACGCACCAAGAGGTCACCAGTTCAGTTCCCCATCAGGGCACACATGCCCAGGTTGAGGACTCCATCCCCAGTAGGGAGGGTGCAGGAGGCAGCCGATCAATGTTTCTATCTCTCTCTCTCCCTGTCCCTTCGAAGCTCTCCCTCTAAAATCAATAAAAATTTATTTAAAAAAAAATACTTCTGGCCTTCAGAGCTTAAAAGAATACATTTCTGTTGTATCAAGCCACCAAGTCTGTGGCAATTTGTTATGCCAGCCCCAGGAAGCCAAGCAGGAGCCAACAGAAAGGACAGTAAAGTGGAACAGTGTTTTTAAACAGTCTGAACCTCGAGAAGGAAGCTGACTTCCCTCTCTCTAGCTGAACGCTGAACGTTTGTATAAGATTCTGTTAGTGGAGATCACACGTGGATTGTATTAGGGTAGGGTGGTGCAGGGAGAGCCAGAGCTAGGATACCAAAAACACCAAAATGAGAGAAGTACAAAGAAATAGGAAAGAAGCTCCAAAGGAATAGCAGTGGCACTGTTGAGGGAGGATATTGATTCCAATCACCTACCTCCAATTCTTCATTACCTTGTTTCTATGTACTAATAATAAAAACTTTCCAAAAAGCAATGCCTGCCTACCAAAAACTCTTGTTCTCACAGCATCTGTCCCAGAAAGATTTTAGCAAAAATGTAAGAGTAAGGATGTCCAAAACCCTCTCCTCCGTAAAACAGTGAGAGCATTGGCCAAAAATAATTTGTCAGAATCACCATTTTCAGAACTCTGGGAATTAAACAAAGGCTTTTAGCAATCCAAGGGGTGTTTATTGAGAGAAAATGGCTGAATCTCACTAAGAAGAGCAAGCTTTGTGGCCTTTTAACTTGCCCTATTTCCATCCCTTCTCCCCCAAACTCTGGTACCCTTGACATCCAACAGACCAGTCACAGTGAAAAGAGCAACCTAGCAGCCACTGGAGGGAGCTGTAGTGTCTTTGAAGCCGCATTCCCGGAAAACTGTGATTATTTTCCCTATCTGGTGACTTCTTGGGAGACCCCACTCACAAATTTTTCTTTACTTGCCCTGAGTTGGAGCTCACTCAGGGCAATAGCCTTTCCTCAAGGGCATTTACTGTTTAACACTGAAGCTTGCCTGAACAAATAACAGGATGACTAAAAAGCTTAAAAGGAGAAGCTGGGAAATGAGAAACTTCCAAAATGTTCCTGGAAACCTAGAAGGCCATGGCCATATGCAGAGATGTGCACATGCCCAGGGTGATGCACTTGCTCAAAAAACACTTGAGAAGGCCATAAGCTCTCACCTCTAGCTAACCTCGAGGCTCTCTGCAAGCAGGAAGGAATGCTAAGGCAGAGTTTTAAACTGCCTGGCTGAGCATTGAAGGCATGCCCCCAATACACACACACAACCCCTAAGCAAAGACTGTGAGATTTATTGGTTCCAGGTTTTTTTTAAAAAATCTGTGTGCAATTATCTGCTGACCACTAACTGAGCAGGACAATTCTGTGGCCACACATGAAAAAGAATACAGATTTTAAAGAATCAGTTCAGAAGAGTCACTAAACAACAACAACAAATGCTATGGAAGGAGATCTGATTTCCAGAGTTTCCCCATTTTATTATTTAAAATGCTCAGTTTTCACTTTTCCTTTCGGCGGTGCACAGTGGCAAGATGGTGGGGCAAATTTCCAAGAAGAGGAAGTTTGTTGCTGATGGTGTCTTCAAAGCTGAACTGAATCAGTTTCTCACTCAGGAGCTGGCTGAAGATGGCTACTCTTGAGTTGAGTTCTGAGTTACAAACCAACCAGGACAGAAATTATTATTTTGGCCACCAGGATGCATAATGTTCTTGGTGAGAAGGGCTGAAGGACTCAGGAATTGACTGCTGAGGTTCAGAAAAGGTTTGGCTTCTCTGAGGCAGTGTAGAGCTTAATGCTGAAAAGGTGGCCACAGACGATCTGTGTGCCATTGCCCAGGCAGAGTCTCTGCATTACAAACTCCTAGGAGGCCTTGCTGTGTGGAGGGGCTGCTATGATGTGCTTCAGTTCATCATGGAGAGTGGGGCCAAAGGCTGCAAGGTCATGGTGTCTGGGAAACTCTGAGGGCAGAGAGCTAAGTCCATGAAGTTTATCGATGGTCTGATGATCCACAACGGAGACCCTGTTAACTACTACATTGACATTGCCATGCACCATGTGCTGCTCAGGCAGGGTGTGCTGGGCATCAAAGTGAAGATCGTGCTTCCTTGGTACCCAAGTGGTAAGATAAGCCCTAAGAAGCCCCTGTGTGACCATGTGAGCATTGTGGAACCCAAAGATGGGATACTGCCCACCACTCCCATCTCAGAACATTTTCACACTTCTGGTGGAAAGCCAGAGACACCTGCCATGACCCAGCCAGTACCCACAGCATAACAGGGTCTCCTTGGCAGCTGAATCTAGAGTCTTGATGTTGTTCTATAAAGACCTTTAATTTTAAAAATTTAATAGATAAAAAAGTAAAATGTTCAGTTTTCAACAAAACATTATAAGATATGCAAAGAAACAAAAAGGAATGGCCCATACACACAGAAAAAAGCAGTCAACAGAAACAGTCCTTAAGGAAGTCAGAACCTGGACATACTAGACAATGACTTTTAATCAGCTATTTTAAATATATTCAAAGAACTAAAGGAAACCAGGTCTAAAGAGCTAAAGGGAAGTATGTGAACAGTGTCTCACTGAATAGAGAATATTAATGAAAAGATAGAATTTATTTTTAAAAAAATAGTAACTCTGCCCTGGCTGTGTGGCTCAGTTGGTTGGAGCATTGTTCCATATACCAAAAGGTTGGGTGTTCAATTCCCAGTTCACGCACATATGGAAGACAACCAATCAATGTTCTCTCTCACATCAATATTTCTCTCCCCCCCCCTTCCCCTCTCTCTAAAATCAATAAGCATATCCTTGGGTGAGGATTAAAATAAATAAATTAATAAATAAATAATAAATAAATAAATAAAATAGTAACTCTGGAGTTGAAAAGTATAATACCTGAAATAAAAAGTCAATAGAGGAATTCAACAGATTCCAGTAGGCAAGAATCACTAAACTGGGAAACAATCAATTGAGTTTATCCAATCTGAGAAACAGAAAGCAAAAAAAATGAAGAAAAATGAACATTTTGGAGACCTGAGAAACACCATAAAGCATACCGACATATGCATAGTATGAGTCCCAGAAGGAGAGAAGAGAAAAAAGAAAAAGTATTTGAAGAAAATAATGGCCAACACTTTCCAAATTTGATGAAAAATATTAATGTGCACATCCAAGAAGCTCAACAAAATCCAAATAAAATAAACTTAGATATCCATACCTAGATATGTTTAATCAAACTGTTAAAACATAAAGACAAACAGAGAATCTTGAAAGCAGCAAGAGAAAAGCAATTCATAACTTACAAGAGGTCCTCAATGATGTTAGTTGCTGATTTCTCATAAGAAACCATGAAGGCCAGAAGGCAGTAGAATTACATAGTCGAAGTGCTGAAAGAAAAAGACCATCAGCCAAGAATTCTATATCCAGCAAAAATATCTTTCAAAAATGAAGGAGAAATTAAGATATTCCCAGATTTATTTTTTATATGAAAGAGACAATTAATTACTAGCAGACTAGCCCTACCAAAAATATGAAAGGAAGTCTTTCAGGATGAAAGGAATGGACCCTAGACAGTAACTCAAGTCACATGAAGAAATAGAGTACCAGTAAAGGTAATTGCATATGTAAATATAAAAGACAATATAAGTGAATTTTTGCTTGTAACTTTTTTTCTCCTGTTTGACTTAAAGGACAACTGCATAAAGCACTACTTATATATCTGTGTTGATAGGCATAAAATGTATAAAGATGTAATTTGTATGATGAAAAAAATACAAGTTCTTAGGCATAGGAAAGGGAAGGAATAGAACTATATAGGAGTAAAGGTTTTTGTATACTACTGAAATTTAGTTGGTATTAACCTGGAACAGATTTTTATAAGTTAAGATTTATAAACCACTAAGAAAATAATTTTAAAATATAGTAAAATAAATAGCAAGGGAATTAAAATATTATACCACTATATATCGATTTAATACAAAAGAAGGCATTAATGGAGGAACAGAGGATCAAAAAAGACACAAGACATATAGAAAACAAATAGTAAAATGGCAGATGTAAGTCTTACCTCATCAGTAATTACATAAATAAATGGATTAAACACTAAATTTAAAAGGGAAGGAATGACAGAATGGATTCTTTTATATGATCCAACTATATGCTCTCTACAAGACACAAACTTTAGATTCAAAGACACAAATAGCTTGAAAGTAAACAGGTGGAAAAACCATGCCATTCAAGTAGAGAATTCAATCATAGTAATTGGAGAGGTCAACACCCCACTATTAATGGTGATTGCGAATGGTTACGGTTTCCTGGAGGGAAATAAAAATGTTCTGAATCACAAAGTGATGATTATACATTAAAAAACACTGAACTGTACATTTTTAAAGGGTTGGTTTTATGGCATGTGGAGAACAAAAGTTCTACCCCGGCTCCCACTGCCATAAACATTCAGTTGAGGGGGATGGGAAGGGGGTTTCCCTTAGTTCTGTCACTCATCATGCCTCATATTGGCCTCTAACAGAAGTTAAAAGGTGCATCCCTACCTTTCAATACATTTCATAGAAAATAAACCAAACTCTATTCATAGCATAAGGGGCTCAGAGTCACCTGGACATACTCAAAGAATCTGAGAATCACTCAGTATCAGCATTTTCCAAAGTATGTTTCATAAAACACTTGTGCAATAGGAAATGAATAGGTTGCAGAGAAAAGGGTCCTGTTGTCAAATAAATTTGGGAAACACTAGGTTAAGTAAAATTACACTGTTTTCTGTACTGCTAGGGCTTCTCCTTGTCTTCAGTATCCTGTAAGGCTGCAAGTCCAGGGCATGGTAGAACCATTTCTCAAGCTTATTTGATAAGGAACCCTTTTGATCCTCATGACATTTCTCAGGACTAGTAGGAAAACTGCCCTAGAAAGCTCTATTGAGACATCTCAGAAAGCCATAGAGAGGCTCCAACGGGAAAGCTACAAAAGGACAGGTCCCTGTTCCATGAGTAAAGATAGAGCATAGCTTCCTCGGCTCAAAAGTCAAAATGCTCTAGAGGGGGGATGAGGTCACATAAGGAAGTGGAACAGGACATAACCAAAGTCTTAAAATCTGCCCAGCCGGCATGGCTCAGAGGTTGAGCATCGACTTAGGATCCAGGAAATCGAGGTTCGATTCCCAGTCAGGACACGTGCCTGGATTTCGGGCTTGATCCCCAGTGGGGGGCATGCAGAAGGCAGCCGATCAGTGACTCATCATTGATGTTTCTATCTCTCTCTCCCTCTCCCTTCCTCTCTGAAATCAATATTTAAAAAAAAAAAAACTAAAGCATTTGCTGATAGATGGCTTACTCATCTTTAAATCTCCAGCACCTAACATGAACATCTGGCAAATAGCTACATGCAATATGCTTATGAAATGAGTTAATCAAAAAATAAAACTAGGAGAGACTCAGGCTTCAAAGGGATTAATTTGTATATGAAAAATATCAGCTTTTGGAACCCTCCTTCAAAAAGTGATTTAGGCGAGAAAACAGTATCAGATGCATTCCACCGTGGGTTGTTGCAAGTACCTGTGAGGGGGTAGGCGTAACTATGGCAGCCAGCCCTTCCCAGTCTCATCTCCTGGATCTTCTGCCAGGAGAAGGCTGGCTGGCTGAGCGCTGGGTCTGATCTAAGCATGGCTCTTCTTGTGTTCTTGCCCTCAGGCTGGGGTCATTACGGAGGCAAAACTAAAGGATCTGACACCCCCCATGCCTGTGGTGTTCGTCAAGGCCATCCCTGCAGATAAGCAAGATTGCCGCAGTGTCTATCCGTGTCCGGTGTACAAGACTTCTCAGCGGGGACCCACCTACGTATGGACGTTCAACCTGAAGACCAAGGAGAACCCATCTAAGTGGGTTCTAGCTGGAGTAGCTTTGCTTCTCCAGATTTAGCTTCCTGCAGAGCCACTGAGAGGACAAGCTGGGCTGGAGACTGCCCAGAGGGACAAGTGGGGGAGGCGTGACCACAGACACAGAGACAAGAAATCATAAGCGCTCACAATTCTGTATAATTTTAAGGAACTCGGAGAGAAGTGCCTACAGGGAAGCTGAGCTGGAAGAGTGTGCACCTAGGAGCTAGGGGGGAGGCACCTTTCCTAATAAAGTGATTTATTCTTCAACTGTGTCTGGTCCAGGCTTTGAGTTGCAGAGTCATAAATGACCCTTGAGAGCCAAAGAGAAACAGGCCACAGACACGAGCCCTGCCGCTGTTGCGCGGCACTGTGCTCAGTGCGCCAGCTCCCAGCTACTCCACAGATGCGCAGCACTGGCATCACCCATAAATCAGTCTGCGTTTCAACAAGCTCCCCAGGTGCTTTGTATGCACGTTATGGTTTGAGAAACATTACTCTGGAACAGGAGTCACATTTTCTATAAAGGATAAGAGTAAATATTTTAGGATTTGCAGGGCATATTGTTTGGTTGCAACTACTCAATTCTTCCACTGTAGCCCCAAAGCAGCCATAAACAATATAGAAACGAATGGGCGTGGCCACAAACAAAATTTTCTTTATGAAAACAGGCGGTGAGCTATATTTTGCTGATCACTACTCTAGAGGATAAGAAGAGTGTATATACAGATACATATGTACATATATGGTGTCCCAAAATAATGTACACACACACTTTGAATAATTATAAAGGCAGTGTTATTAAAATACATTTCATTTTCAAAACTGACCTATCAGCTGTTAAAGGGTGTATATATTGTTTTGGGACACCCGGTATATCCATCCTTAATTCACACATCCATTCAATACATTGTTATCTAACATCTATTTGCGGAGAACACAACTGTAAATAATAGGTTGTTTCCTGTATCTCCATCAGCCATCAGATCGAGAGGAGGGACCCAAGGAGAAACCCTTCACCTAAGGCTGTTTAACTTAGTTTTCTAGAATTTATTCTGTGGAATGCATTTTCACTGGGAGCGTAAGCAGTTCCAGTTTCATGAGTTTTAAAGAGTTCTATGGGTAGGCTTCTTTGGTAAGAAGAGTCCAGGAGGGCCGAGTATCCTTTTCAGCATCACTCTTCACACATATCCTTGCAGAGACTTTTCTGGATTGAGCAGACATCAGAGTCCCCTTGGAGGGCTTGTTAACACAAAGATTGCTGGTCCCCACCCTTTAGAGTCTACGATTCAGTAAATTGCCAATGCTGCTGGTCCGGGAACCACTCTTTGCGAACTCCTGATTTAGAACATAAATACCCATGCCCTGGCTGGTGTTGCTCAGAGCGCTGGCCCACGCACCAAAGGGTCGCAGGTTTGATTCCCAGCCAAGGGCACATACCTAGGTTGTAGGTTCGATGCCCAGTCCCGGTTGGGGAGCTTGCAGAAAGCAACCAATAGATGTTTCTCTCTCTCCCCCACCACCCTTCCTCCCTTCCACTCTCTCTAAAAATCAATGGAAAAAATATCCTCAGGTGAAGATTAACAAAAAATAAAATTAAAACATAAAAACCCAGCCCTGGCCAATGTGACTGTTGGCTGAGCATCCTCACATGCTCCAAAAGGCGTAGGTTCGTTTCCTGATCAGGGCACATGCCCATGTTGTGGGTTCAATCCCCAGTCGGGATGCATGCAGAAGACAATCAATCAATGTTTCTCACATCTGTCTCTCTCCCTTCCTCTAAAATGAATTTAATAAAAAACACTTTTTTGCCCGGCCAGGCGTGGCTCAGCGGTTGAGCGTTGGCCTAGGATCCAGGCAATTAGGGTTCGATTCCCGGTCAGGGCACATGCCCGGGTTGCGGGCTCAATCCCCAGTTGGTGTGTACAGGAGGCAGCCCATCAATGACTCTCATCATTGATGTTTCTCTCTCTCTCCCTCTCCTTTCCTCTATCTGAAATCAATATATATTTTTTTTAATTAAAAAACACTTTTTTAAAAGTATTTTTTTAAAAACCATAAAACCCCATCCTACAAACCTCTGCTCTGCAGAATGCAGCATCTAATGCCAGTTCTTTCAGGATTTTCCTGCTTCCTGCCCTGTGGCCCCCACACCCCCTAAGGGCCTTATTCTTGTCTTCATGCTCTAAGGGAGTTAAGTGCCTCTGGAATCCAAGAATTCCAATTTCAGTTTGGTCTCCCCTCTCACCAACCAGTAATGGACTTCCCATTGTGTGCCAACAACTAGCAGTTTCCTGCCTACAGGTTAATGTCTTCAGCTGCCTCCCTCATTAGCATTGTGTCCTGCCCCCCCCCCCCCCCCCCCCCCAGCGAGAACAGTAAAATAAGAGCACACAAGGGGAGAACCACAAAGGAAAGGAGAGGAAGTCTAACTATACAAGAGCAGCCAGCTTCGGGACATGTAACTTTTGAAGATAAGGACAAGTGAGCAGGTTAGATATATGTGTTAATAAGCCTCTAGATATTACTATAAATTAAATCAATATTACTGACTTCTTCCTAACACCTACAAGCAAAATTATGTCATAAAGATAATTTTAAAGCACAGAACACTTTGGCAAAAATGGTAGCCTAAGTGGGATGCCAGTAGAAAGAGGGGCAGCTTGAGGTGTGCAAGCCAGTGGGAGGTGGGCTCAGACAGAGGATACCAGGGACAGACTTACCTGAGACAAGCAAGCACAGCACTGGCCAAGCTCTCACATCTGAGCACCAGGCCAGCACTTTCCTACCAATGTGCAGCTGGTTGATAGGTTTGTGTGGGATGCTCTAAGCGCTCGACTACCATTGAGGGTCTACGAGAAATGCACTTTGAGTTACAGTCAACACACAATGGACACAAATGAGACAGGAGTGACTCTACTAAGTTTATTTAAAACAGGGACAGAACATTAACTTTGCACTGGTGTGACAAAGAGCACAGGTGAGCTCACTGGCCCTCTATGTCCCCCCTTTCCTAACAGACGGCCTGCTCTAGGACCCCACTTCTAAAGGGCTGGTCCAAGGTTCTTCACATGAGCAGCAATTGTGGCTCCCCAGGCAGCACTTCTAAAACTGGATCTCCAAGCAACAGCTTTGTCCCATCTCGTCCCCAAAAAAGAGAGGAGGTGAAAGACAAAGACTATCCTTTCTCCTGATGCAGAAGCAAGAAAACCAGAGTAAAATCCAATCCAGGCTGACATATCCTCCAAGTCCAAACTCACGTTCAGGTACTCTTCTCCAATCCACGCAGGATAGCCTCTAAGAGACGTAATTTCTCCCGAGGAGCTCAGTGTTGTAAAATGGACCAGCATACAGAAATGGGCTAAGACAGTGTGGCTACTGAAAGGACTTCTTTCCTAAATGGGATCTTTGATGTTTATCAAGACTGGAACTCCAGCTGAAACTTTTCCCACAGCGGGAACATTTGTAAGGTTTCTCTCCTGTGTGAACCCTCTGATGTCTATTAAAGTTTGATCTCTGGATAAAACTCTTCTCACAGATGGGACATTTGTAGGGTTTCTCTCCTGTGTGTATTTTCTCATGGTGGCGCAGTCCTGAGAAGTCACTGAAGCCTTTCCCACAGTAGTCACATTTACAGGGCTTCTCTCCCGTGTGAATTCGCTGATGTTTCACAAAGTCAGAGCTCCGCAGGAAGGCCTTTTTGCAGGTGGGGCACTGGAGGTATGTCTCCCTGGTGTGAGTTCTTTGGTGAAAAACAAGCTGAGAATTCCTGTAAAAGGTTTTCCCGCACTCCCTGCAGGTGGGCAGCTTCTGGGCCATGGGGGCTCTCAGCTGCCCTTTAGGGGAGGCCTCTCTCTTCTCTTCCAGCCACAGCACGGACAGTTCTCCTGCATGAGGATCAGGCAGGTGATGGCCTAGTTGTTTCACAGAGTTCCTTTCTTGAGGAGAGAGCTGTCCCCCTGTCCCCTCACCCTGAAGGTTTTCCTGAGCCTCAGGGAGATTCTCTCCTTCTCCAAAGTGTCTCGGCTCATCCGCAGTGAAGAGGCCACTTAAGGAAGCCTGAAAAGGTGCCTCCTCTGAGGCATGACAGGAGGCATCTGGAGGTTCCTGGTCCCTATAATTTTCCAAGTTCAGGTTCTCTTTGTCATTTTCCTGTCTACTGCCTGAAAGAAGAGAGATTTAAAATAGTTCAGTACATGGCATGCCCGATTTTCTAATTCATATGTCAAAGAAAGAGCCATCATAAAACATTAATTCTTTTACCAAGGGGGCATCAGTGAATGAGGGAGAAAAGCTCCATCTGCCCTGAGTGCCTGGCACTCGCTTCACTTGTGCTATCCTTTCTCCTGATGCAGAAGCAAGAGATGCAGATGCAAAGCAAGTGACTTTGCATCTCCTGACTCAGCCGGGACCCGAGGAGAACGTCTGATGCAGAGGAGGGCTCACAGAGAGCACTGTTGACACACACACATCTCCCCGCAGAAAAGCAGCATGTGCTTTTTTCTAATTACAGTTGACATACTATATTAGTTCAGTTGTACGACATAGGGATTTGACATTTATATACCTTAAAAAGTGATCACCACAGAAGTTTAGTAACCATCTGTCTCTGTACATAGTTAGTGCAACATTAATGACTATCCCCCAGGCTGTACATTACATTCCCGGGACTTATTTTATAATCTCAGGTTTGTACTTCTTAATCCCCTTCCCCTCTTCCACTCATCTCTCAAAATCCTCTTGCTTCTGACAACTATCAGTTTGTTATTTGTATCTATGAGTTTGCTTCGGTTTCATTTTGTTTGTTCATTTGTATTGTTTTTTAGATTCTGAATATAAGCGAAATCATATGGTATTTGTCTTTCTCTCTCTGACTTATCTCACTTAGCATAATACTCTTTAGGTCCATCCATATTGTTGCAAATGACAAGATTTCGTTCTTTTTTATGGCTGAGTAATATCCCATTATATTTATTTGTTTCTGTGTGCGTGTGTGTGTCACCTCTTCTTTATCCACTCATCTGTCAACGGAAATCTAGGTTGCTTCCCTTGGCTATTGTAAACAATGCTGCAATGAACAAGGAGATGCATATGTTTTTTTGAATTAGTGTTTTCACTTTCTGAAGATAAATACCCAGAAATGGAATTGCTGGGTCATAGAGTAGCACTATTTTTACATGTATTTATTAAGAACCAGGAAAAACAAGTATATTATATGAGAGCACTACTTTAAAAAATGACTGGTTATTATCTGAATATATGTAAATATAAATATGATCACTAAAAATAATTTTAAAAGTATACAGAAGATAACCAAATCAACCTTAATTATACAACCTAGAGGTAACAAGTATACATTTCCTTCCAGTCTTTTTTTTTTTTTTTAAACTATATCTTTATTGACCCGAGAGAGAGGAAAGAAGAGGGAGAGAGAGAAAAACATCAATGATGAGAGAGTCATTGATGGGCTGCCTCCTGCACGCCCCCAACTGGGGATCGAGGCCACAACCCGGGCATGTGCCCTGACTGGGAATCGAACTCCAATCGCCTGGATCCTAGGTCGACGCGCAACCGCTGAGGCACACCTGGCCAGGCTCCAGTCCTTATTTAACCAATACATATGAGTG
The DNA here is from genome assembly GCF_054644295.1 of Miniopterus natalensis. NCBI lineage: Eukaryota > Metazoa > Chordata > Mammalia > Chiroptera > Miniopteridae > Miniopterus > Miniopterus natalensis. The sequence continues at coordinate 6,725,136 of NC_142097.1, read as the reverse complement.
TACGTGCTTTCATCTGACATAATTGATAGGTTGTATATACAGTTCTATATCTGGCTTTGTAGCATTTAAATTGTAAACGACGGTCTTTATCAATTTCACATGGTTCCTTTACAAGGAACCTAGAAATTCATGAAATGCAATGTGTCATTTTATTATGGTTTTAATGTACAGTGAGGTTGTAGCATAAAAGTGAATCTATGCTTGAATCCAGCATTCACTGTGCTTTGTTAACTCATGTAACAGTTGAAATTTTATTTTTCTCATCATAACTTAGGTGTTTGGTCATTACAAGTTAATGATGCATATAGCAAAGATTTTATTTTGGTGGTGGAATTTATTTTCAGCTTTTGTAAATTACTTTATTCCTGTAGATCTAATGAAGTTATTTACCTTTCTCTTTCCTATATTAGTCTTTCAGATTATCTGCTAAAGACCCAGGAACCTGCAAGAGAAGTAGACCTGAACTTGTTAATTTACAAAGCCTTAGAACATACATATTCTTCTCAAATGGCAAAGGCACTTTCTCTTGTCCTTAAAGAAGCCTTTATAAATATCATTTAAAAAGCTGAATAATGGTCCATCATGAAGATGTCATAATAATAAACTTATAATTTATTTAAGAATTCTCCTACTGTGGTGTTTTTACAACTATAAATAATGCAGTGATAGCATTTTTCTTCATAAATTTTTACCCACATTTCTGATCAATACCTTAAAGGAAGTTCCTTGAAGTGGAATTACTATGTCAACAGGCATAAATATTGTCATTAAGGCTCTTGATGCGTATTGACACACTGATTTCCAGAATGACTCTATCCCCCTCTGGTGTGAGAAGCCAGGCCAAGTGAAGAACAGTTTCAATAGTTAAGTACTGAATACTTTAAAAAGATTGCCCATTATTTAGACCAGTGAAAAATGGCTTTTCATTGTTAAAAGTTTTAATTTTTAAAGCATGAATTTTTCACATTTATGAGCTATTTTTCATACTCCAACACACTGCTGTCCATTTTTTATTAGGAAAGTCATTTTTTATTATCAACTTGCATTAACTATACACTAAGAAAAATAATCATTTATCTGTCATGTTCATAAAAAATGTTCTTCACCAATCTGGTTTCGTTTCCTGGGGTTATTTCTATGTATAAAAGTTGTAAGGGGTTTTCTTTTTAAATATATTGAAGTCTATAAATCTTTTCCTTAATGATTTTTCCATTGCTTTTATACTTATAAAAACCTCCATCCTGCCCTGGCCAGGTGGCTCAGTGGTTGGAGTACCATCCCATATACCAGGAGGTTGCGGGTTCGATTCCTAGTCAGGACACACACCGTTCAATCCCAGGTGGGAGGTGAGAGGCAAAGGATCGATTTTTTTCTCGCATGGATGTTTCTCTCTCTCCCCCTCCGCATTCTAAAATCAATAAAACATGCCCTAGGGTGAGGGTTATAAAAAGAAAAAAACTTTCATCCAGACATGAGTCAAATAGTCACTCACTTTCCTCTTTACTATTATCATATTTTATGTCTTTTTCATCTATTTCCAACTTTTTTTTAGTATATAACATACATCAAATTTAAACCACTTCCTTTTCCCAAAGAGTCTTTTTCCTGACATTGCTCACTGAAGACAGGTCGTCCCACGGATCTGTGAGAATCCCAGGGTATGGAGATTCGCACACAGACCAGCTTCCTTCCCTGGGCTGCCTTTTCTGTTCCATTAGTCTGTGCATCTATTTTCACATCAGTATCCCAATATTTTAATGATTTTACCTATTTTAAATGACAGGATCTTAATATTTAGAGATCTAATATTGATGAAACATTCTTCTTTCTAAACTTTTTACTATTCTTGCAGTATTATTCCAGATAATTACTTAAGAATCATTTTTGCAAATAATGTTTTTAATCTCTTGGGATTTTGATTAGAGGCATGTGTAGACGGCTTTGTGAGGCTCGCTCCTCTGCTGGCCTGTGTTACCTAGGAGCTGTTCTTCCATATGCTCAAGTGAAACAGCGTGCACATGCTCTCCTGTAACTTTCACACCCCGACTAAGTCCAGATCTGGCACACCAGCTAGCTGGATCTTTCCATCTTTTCCTCGTTGCTTCCACATGGGTCTGCGGTCTCATGCCTGCACATCTGGACTCCTACATCAACTTCCCACAGGGTTCCTCTCCCCCAAGTACCCCCTCCCAGGCTTTCCTGCACACTGCTACTTCCTCAGCCTCTCTCTTTCACATATCCTCTCCACAAGAACCTGCAATGGCTTTAGTTTCCCTTATCGAGACAGGCTGCCTCTGTTGGTTCTCTACAGTCTGGTACAAGGCAAGATGTAATGGGCATGTCAGCAGATGGAATGAAGGGAACAAGAAAAGAATGAGTTGGGGACATAGGGAGCTATATATCACAAGCAGTCCTACTGCAAGGAAGTGCATGGGAAATCTCTGTACCTTCCACTCAATTCTGCTGTGATCATGAAACTGCTCTAAAAAATAAAGTCTATTAAAACATAATTCCTACTGCAATAACCTCTAAAGCAATATTCTCAAACTTTTTTGTCTGCTACCCACAGTAAGAAATATGTTTATATTGAAATACAGTATATGCACATATATTTGGAACAAAAATTTCCTGAAACACTATCTATCCTGATATTTAATATTTCCTACTTACATCCTGATATTTTCTATTTAATTGTATTTTTGTTTTTTTATGATGGCTGTAACCTATAAAATGATTTCATAATACACTAATTGGTCATGAAATGCAGTTTGAAAAATACTGCTCCAAAGGTAACTTTGTGAAATAGTATTATGATAAATATATTCCTTAAAATTAAAATCCTGTCTCATTTGATGTTTTCTCTCTGTGGTATTTAGCAAAGAAAAAGAATTCAATACCACTGGGGAGAAAGAATGATGTCATACAGTTCATGTCCTTCCTACAAGACGGGTCTTTTGCGTATGTAATAGTGTGTATGTCTAAGTAGATTTGGCAGAAAGGTTTCACATAAGGGCAGTATTTTAGAATAATGTAGAAGGCAAAGGGGGATTGCTATTTTACAACAGAACAAGTTCATATTTCTTCTTCCCCAGACCTAAACACATATTTGTATGAAATATTTGTTGTTTGTGCTACTTAATGAGTTACATGCATTAAGATTAGCTAACACGTGTCTGTGTGTGTGTTTGTTTTACTTTATTTTGTTGAGGGTGAGGTGGTTACTATTCACTACAAACAGAATAAAAAAAGTCTAATTACTCTGAACCCTCGAACAAGAGGAAGGGTAGTAACAGCTGTCACATGACCTTTTTTGTAATAGAATTCTACCCATATCTGTACTGGTCTCCATCTGTACTAATCTTAGCTCTCTCTGAGAAAGATAGTTGTCACAACAGATAAGGCTGAAGGCAGCAGATTCAGGTGTGGTCTTTCTTCCCTCATTAACTATGAGTGTCAACAGCACCAGAGCCAGAGATTAAGGAGACCTGACTTCCATTTTCAAACCAGACTAACCAGATCATGCCTAGTCAGAATCAATGGAACAGAAACCAAATCCTAATATCTCCCCCCCATCTCCATTCCATGACAGACCAGAAATGGCTCTGACCAATGAAAGATTACTCACCTCTGCAGGTGGGTCTCGGGATCTTCTCACTGACGTGAAGGTACAGTCCTGCCAGTTCTTGCCCATATTCTGTTGAAGTAGTCAGGTCAGGCTTGGAATTGGAAATGCCTGGTACAAAGAGAGATAACATGTGGGCCTCGATGAACTAGGAGGACTGGGGACCCAGCTGTTTTTCAAAGGAGTGTCCTGAGTATGAAAGGAAATATGAAGGCTCTGGAGACCACTTAAGGCAACTCATCTTAGGATATGAGGAGCTTCTAAGATACCAATGCTCACAAGATAAGCAGGATAGATGGTGAAGACCACAAAAAGAAGAGTCTGGGCAGGTAGAGTCAGACCACCTGATGACTACAACCCCTCTAATAGTTGGTTGAGACTGTGGTTTAGTATTAAAGAGCATGGACTCAGAACCAGCCACAACTGAGTTCCATCGTAACTCAGCACTTACGAGCTAGGTAACAGTGAGCAAGTGACCTGATCTGACACTCACCTCCATCACCTTAAAAACAGGAACAACATCACCCACTTCATAGATTCAAGGTGCATAATGCACCTCTGACAGTTCCTGGTACACAAAATACGTTCAATACCAGGAAGTTCTTACTATAACTCTGCTACCTCCAACTCACTCCAGTTCCCAATGGTGTTGCTATGATACTCTGCACCCAGACATATTCAAGGAGAGAAGCTATCTCTAAGAGTACATAGAAATGCTTAACAGTCCTTCCATCTCCTTGCATCAGGCTAGCCCATGCCCTCACCTCCTGAGACCATTTTCCCATAGGTCTCCAGCATGAGATCCCAGTATTGCTCCTTTTGAGTGGAATCCAGGTGCCTCCACTGCTCCTAGAAAACACACAATGCTGTGAATTCACTGAAAGTCTTTGAACCCTGCCTTCCCTGCCTATAGGAGGCTGAGAAGAAGGGGTTGTACCTTCGGAGCCTGGCCGCTGGAATATGTAGGAATCATGGGAGGTAGTTCAAGGAAAAAGGCCAAAGGGAAACCACAGTCCCTACATTAGTATTTCTTGCCTATGTCTTTGAACAGTGGGAGCGTGGTATTCCCAAAATTTCATTAAAACCTGGAAATTCAAGAGGGAAAAGAAGAAAATTAAAAAGGTATTTGTTGGAAAAGCAGCTGTAAATCAGTAAAAAAGCGGGAAGAAGTAACGATGAAGTCAACTGAGCTGTAAACCTCACTGGGAAAGAGACTGGTGGACTCAGAGCATCGGGAGAGGCTGCAGCCATCCACCGGGGATCTCCAACAGTTCTGAGTTTAGTGTCTAACATCAAATCAGTTTCCTGGGAAATTGATGAGTTGTCTAGAGCAAGATGCCCCTCAAGTATCCCCAAAACATCTTTTTCTTAGCCTATGACACTGGAGACTCGAGACTCAACACTGGGAATGCCATCTAAGTAGGGTCTACTTTCGTGAATTCAAATTTCAATCTCCCCACCAAGGAAACAACTGTGAGAAACTCAGATGATATAGGAGAGTGATTTACAGCACAGTCCTTGGAGTCAGACATACTGGGTTTCAAGTCCCAGTTCTGCCACTTCCTAGCTGTGATCCTGAACAAGCTACTTAACCTTTCTGGGTCTCAGTCCTCACTTAATGAGAGTACCAAACTCAAAAACTGTTGGGAGGCTTAACAGGAGTAGTGCAAGTGTCATCTGTTTTGAGCACACTGCACTCTTCACTCACAACACTCATCAGTTTATTAAGTAGCTATGTAAATGTACACTATGTATATGACAGAACACCCAATCTTTTTTATACACACACATATGAAAGTATTTCATCAACAGTCGGCTCCACTGGCACATAGCACCATGAGAAAAGATTCTCCACTGTGCTCTTCTAGCCCCCAGACCCAGCACATCACAGCGAAGGACAAGTCTTTTAACTATCAGATCCTGAGGAGGGGAGGGGGGGGGAGAAGGGGAGAAGGGAGGGGAGGGAGAAGAAGGAGGAGGGAAGGAAGGGGAGGGAGGAGGAGAAGAAAGAAACAAAGAAAGAGAGGGGGGGAGGGAGGGGGGAGGGAGGGAGGGGGGGGGAGGGAGGGAGGGAGGGAGGAAAAGGTGTTGTTGAAAAATGAAAAGGTGAAAAGAGACCTTGATATATTTGACTATGTATTTAACTATTTACTATAACCGCATTTTTAATATAAACTTTCACTTAGAGTGTTTTTATTTTTAAAGTAAAAATCGTTAGCAGCTTATTTTGTTCATCTCCTGTGAATGAAGCTACCTTAACAACTTCCTAAAAATAGCCAACTTGAGCAAACACTGCCGACTACAGGAGCACTCTGTCTTCCCAGGGGGAACACAGGCCCCCGCCTCAGCGCTGCCAGAGAGAAGGCTGGCAACTCCAAGGATGTGACATCTGACTGGCAGTCTGGCTTGCAGGATATGACGCTATTCCATAGGCACCAAACAGTAGCCACCAAGCACAGTACAAGATAAAAAAGAACACAGCCACCAAAATCCCAAGGGCTGCAATCAGTCCTCAGAAGCCAGCAGAGGCTTCAGGAGTCTCCAAACAGTATACCCGCAGCTGAAAGCCACTAATTTACTCAAGGAACTGCAAACAGCTCAGGACGCTTGAACAAAACCTCTTACCTAAGAGGCAGGGCACCTGACCTGGCCAGTGTGGTTCAGTTAGTTGGAGCATCATCCAATGCACCGAAGGGTTGAGGGTTCGATTCCCTTTCAGGGCACATACCTAGGTTGTGGGTTCAATCCCTGAACGAATATGGGAGGCAACCAATTGATGTTCCTCCCCCCCTCGCCCCGCCTTCCCCTCTCTCTAGAGAAAATCAATAAACATATCCTCGTGTGCAGATTAAAAAAAAAGAGAGAGGCAAGACACCAAGTGCAGCCATCTTGCTTTTAAAAGAGGAGGAAAAATTAAATTCCTACTTTGGAAGGGTGGAAGTAGGAGTTTGATGGAGAAATTATGTCAATTTTGTGTGGAAACAGCACCACCTTGTGGGACATTATGAGACATTACCACAACTGACTTGCACCAAGTTCTTTGCACTGGGTTCCATTCCCGAAATCTGGAAACACAGGGATGTGAGTCAAGTATCCCCATGTGTATGTGAGGTTCTAACTCAGTCACGGGTTCTAACAATAAAATCCTGCTGTGTAGGGCCACTACTGCATTATCCTGGCATTATTCATCAAGTTCCTAATTTATGAGAGATTAGGGAAAGCAATTACTTATATTTTAAAAATCCCTTCACTGTCCTGGCCAGGGTGCACAGCGGTTAGTGTCGCCGTGTGCACTGAAGGGTCGCGGGTTCAATTCCCAGTCAAGGGCATGTATGTCAGTTATAGGTTCAATCCCTGGCCCCAACTGGGGTGCATGCAGGAGGCAACCAATCGATGTGTCTCTCCCACATCGATGTTTCTCTCTCTTTCCCACCCCTTTCCACTCTCTCTAAAATTCAATGGAAAAAATATCCTCGGGGGAGGATTAACAAAAGATAAAGTAAAAATAAATAAATAAATGAAAAAGCCCTTCACTTACAAGGGATTCCATCAAATATCAAGGTCCTTCTGATGTAAATACTTGTTAGTTTGGGGAAAGGATATTAGGATTGAGTAGGGATGATATTTATTTGTTTAGACTGAGTGGCTGTTAATCAGTTATCTGCTAAATATAAGGAATTTAACACACACCACACACACATACCACACATTCACATAGTACTGCTGGTGAGCATTTTAAATCTTTTGACTTTAAGCAATCCAGAACAGGTCACGGTTAATGTTGTTATGTTATGTAGATTTAAAATGTGTTAATAAGTTGTATATACTTTTCATAGGGATGTCCTGTACTTACTATAGGATCAACAATAATCCTCCAAATCTGCTTGAAATATTTAAGAGAATACACAGTTTTTTTTACCAAGCAATCTCCTGCCTAACAGTTTGGTTTCTGGGTACCTTGAAAGCAAGAAGGCACCCCTGAGTCACTGAAAAGGCACCCGTATATCCCTTCCCTGCACCCTCCCCATCCCTTTCCCAGGGTGAACTACAAAGCTGGTGTCCAGTTTCTAAATCCCAGAGCCCAGCACGCTGAGGCTCAGGCCCGATCTTCAGTCCCACATTAAGCAGCACCTATGGGCTTCCCTATGTTCATCTGCACTCTGTATTACCTCATGAGGCAAATCCCAAGAAGGGTTCCCCAAAGGTTTCAAACAATGTTTTGATTAAGATATATAGGTTCCTGGAAAACTTTATTTTTATCAAATATAACTTTTCAGAATTTTTAACTACATTATCAAGATGAACCTGTCCCAGAGACTTCTGTTTACAGACAAGATGTAGTAATAGGGACTGGATTTACTTTTGTGTCTGAAAAAACTGAAAGAAGAGACAAAATATTCAAAACAACGGTTTTTGGATATAGCACGTTAGAGTAGAACAGAGATCCCTGAAAGTGGTAACAAATCAGGTGAGCCCTACAGTTGCCCACAATTACACCTATAGAACATCCAGAGCAGCAGAGAGGGGAAGCTGGCAGAGCCAGGCAGGCCCCTGGTTGAACAGGAGGAGCACAACGGGGTTAGAGAGTCAGCAAGGGAGAAGACCAGAGTGGGGGATCTGCACTAAGAGAGCTCCAGAGATCTGCAGAGGGCCCCCCCTGGGTCCAGAAAAGAACCACATAAAAGAAGTGGAGGGAACAAGCCTCTGAGCTTGCATGGTGCTGGGAATACCTCACATCTCAAGAACTGCAGTGGAAAACCTTGTCTATCAAGGAGCAGCAGGTAGAGTCCTAAGAAGGGTATTGCTTCAGTAGTGGGGAAAATTAGCCCTATACTAAATGCTTCTCTGATGCCATATAACACACCGTGTCCAAGTAATCTAACCATATCCCAGAGCACAGCTCAAAGACATTTATAGGAATGCAAAAATATCCAGCCCTAGCAAGGTAAAATTCATGTTTGCCACATGATTAAAGATTACTGGGCACACAAAGAAGCAGAAAAACACAACTCATAATGAGGAAATCAATTCATCCATCAAAACTGACACAGGTGATAAATTAGTAGACAAGGACATTAATACAGATGTTATACCTATATTCTATATGTTTAAGAAGGTGGAAAAAAGATTGTACATATTAAGTACATACACAGAAGATATAATAAAGCCCCAATTCAAACTTCTAGAGATTAAAAATATATCTGAGATAAAAAATACACTGGATAGAATTAACAGCAGATTAGACACCAAAGAAGAAAAGATTAATGAACCTGAAAACATTAAAATAGAAACTACCCAAAATAAAGCAGAAATTAGAAAAAGAGCATCAATAAGCTGTAGGACAACTTAGAGAGATCTAATACATGTACACACATTATCATCACATACATCCTACATGTGTATTATTCTCAGAGTCCTCAAAGAAGGAAAAAAGGAAGAAAGGCAGAGAAAAAGTTGAAGAAATCATGGCAAAAAATGTTCCAAATTTGATGAAAACTATAAATCCACAGACCCAAGAAATTTAATGGACACAAGCATAAGAAACATGAAGAAAATGATTCCAAGGCATATCACAGTCAAACTATTAAAAACCAGTGAGAAAATATTCAAAACAAGCAAGCAAGATACATTATATGCAGAACAAAGATAAGAGTACATAATGGCATGATTCTGTTTCATACAAGATTCTAGGAAATGCAAACTAATGTATGGTAACAGAAAACAGATCAGTAGTTGCCTTAGAACTAGGCAAGTGTGGAGGGGGAGCAGGGAGGGAAAGGAAACTTCTGGTGGTGACAGATGTGTTTTATTATCTTGTTTGTTGTCACTGTTTCATGTTTGTGTATATATATATATATATATATATATATATATATATATATATATATATATATATATATATATATCAAAAAACTTACCAAATTGTACACTTTAAACATGTGCAGTTTACTGTTTGTCAATTATACCTCCATAGAGTTGGGGAGGGGGAGAAGATTAACCTGTCCCACACTGATACAACCACTCAAAATCTCGAACTGACTCCTCTGTGAGAGGCTTAAACTAGGAAATGAAATAGTCACTTCTTAGCATTACCCAAAAATAATAAAAAAGGAGAGACAAGATTGCCTCTTCAGGGCAACTTCTTCCAGGGCCCAGATTCCATTACTCAAGATGATAATTAGGAAACAGTCTGTCTTAAGAAAAATGCTGAAGGTTGGGTTTCATCCCACAGGTATAGATATTCTAGATAACTGCTAGGCCATCCTTTCTACTCATTTGAAACCTCTCCCCCTTCAATCCTCCTCTCTACTGACACATCCTCAAAGCCTGGTTCAGGCGCGAAAGGAACAGGGCGACGCAGCTCACCTGAGGTGCTGTGTGGAGAAGTGAGGCTCCGAAGTCCTGGTCCCTGGTGAGCCTCTCCTCGGGTTGGGCAGGAAACTGGGAAGCAGCCACTGCTGAAGAGAAACAGGAAGTGTAAAGAACCAGCTGTCCTCCTCAACCAGTCCCCAGAGGGTACAGGTAAGAATCTTCACAAATCACAACTGATCCGCTCCACCATCTATGATTTCAAGAACTGTAGTTACCTCCCTAACAAACTGCAACTCCCTCCAACCTTCCAGATTCACCCAGATTTTCTCCCATCTTTCCTCAAAACCAAAATCCAAAAGGCCTAGCCCAGTCACAAAGAGTTTAAACCACAGGCTGCGAATATGCAAATTAGAGTGGTTCATGTAGGACTACACTGTTTCTGAACTTTCTAGAGATACCCCAATCTGGGCAGCATTATCGTTTGCAACCCACTCTCAGGCCTAGTAACCACAATCCCCAAGTTTCTCCAAGAGAGCACACACTCCACCTAAATAACTGCCCCCACCTAACTCCTGTTCCGCGTCAGACTCCTCCTTCACCACGTGGCTCAGTGGCTCCCCTCGCCCAGGGGGTGAATTCTGAAGTTCCAGCTCCTGAGGCATCACTTCAAGACGAGACTCCACTTCCCCCACTTGGCAGCTTGCAGATTCCACCTTCTTGGATAAGATGTCCTGACCTAGAACCTGGATGCTGATCTGGAGACCACACAGTACTAATTACTGAAAGATCCAGAGTGAGGGTTTCTGAAAGCTTCTATAATAGATTGTAAACAGTTCTCAGGGACATGGAGTAAGAAAAGAGAAAAACAGCTTTTATTTCTAGTATAGCAGGAACCAGTGAGGGAAACATCCTGAGAAAGGCCAAAAGCTGAGGCCTGAACCAGGCTGGAGGCCTTTGAGACACACCACTAATATTGCATTTCTGCTGAACAGTCTCCACCAGTTGAGACACAGGTGTCTTTTGAACAACATCTCAAACATTCTAGTCTAAAGGTGGAATGGGATGGAAGGCTTTATCTTCAACCCCTAATGGATAAGTGTTGAGAGTCACAAGGACTCTTAGAATTAGATGAGGTGTGTGGATACACTGATGAAGTATAATAAGAATTATACTTGGTCTCTGTCCCTGTTTCTGGGCACAGAGCTCCTAAAACCCTTGGAATTACCTGAAGGAGTGACAGGAGCAGGGGTTGTTATTTATAATGAGCCCCTTTCAACCATACCTGAGTTGATGCTAATGAAGTGATTCTTGGTAGGCCCTCAGATAGCTTCAGGATGGAGGCTGGTCACCAGAGGAACCCACCAGGTGATTAGAAGGTTGGAACTTTCAGCCCCTGCCCTCAACCTCTGGAGAGGGCTGGAAATTTTCACTCATAGTGGCCAATGATAAACCAATCATGCCTAAGTAATGAAACCTCCATAACAACACGTAAACTACAGGTTTCAGGGAGCTTGAGTTAGTGAACATACAGGAGTGGGTGGCCTGGAGAAAACGTGGAAGCTGTGTGACCCCATCTCCTCCAACTGCCTATTCCTGAATCATCCTTCATAATAAGCTGGTAAATGTAAGTAAAGTGTTTTCCTGAGTCCTATGAGTCAGTCTAACAAATTATCTGAGGACAGGGTTTTGGAAACCTCCAAATTTATAGCCAGTGGGTTATAAGTATGGGTAGCCCTTGAGACTTATAACTGGTATCTGAAATGGGGGCAGTCTTTGAGACTGACCCTTATCCTGTGGGATCTGAGTTAACCCCAGATATTCAGTGTCAGAACTGAACTGAATTGTAAGACATCCAGCTGGTATCAGAGAATTGGAGAGCCGGTTGCTAGTATAGAAAACTCCACATATTTGTTATCAGAAAAAAGACCACACACTTGATAAGACTCCAGAGGAGCGCTGTGCTTCACTAACAGATCACTGTACCCTATGCTTACCCACTGCCACAGCCTCTGGGGGTCTCCCTTCAAGCTCTCCACCAGGGTCACTGCCTCCTCTCCGCTGCCTGGACACTGTTTCCGCACCCACATCTGAATCTCTCCAGGGAGGATGGTCAGGAACTGCTCCAACATGAGGATCTCTAGGATCTGCTCCTTGGTGTGAACCTCTGGCTGCAGCCACTGGAAACAGAGCTTCCGAAGTTGTCTCAGGGTTTCCTGGGGCCCAGACATCACCTGGTAACGAAACTGCCTGAAAAGCTGGCGTGCAGTCTCGGGGCTGGAGGGCTCCCCTCTAAGAGCAGCATCTGGTCCAGAGAACGGGAAGTCCTCAGCCTTTGCCAGTGGTGGCAGCAGGACTAGGGCCTGCCCCAGCTCAACGGGCATCATCTGGCCTGGCAAGTCCTTTTATGTGAAGTTCTTCTGGGATGAAGTTGTCTCTGGGGAGAACCAGGTTCTCACAGAGCCTCTCACAGGGACACAAGAGGAGTGAGATCGAGGGCTACACAGAAGAAAGGAACACATTTTGAGAAAGAACAAATCCACATGCCCTACCTGAGAAGCCTAGGAGTCAACCACCGATGTTTTCAAATCAATGGACACACTATTTTATTTTGAAAGACTGTAAACATGAAGCCACAAAGCTAACCACTAATACATATCTAAACAGTCACCATCACCCTGCGCATTTTATAACATCCCCTCTTGGTATTCAAATGTCCAGCCTGAGTAGAAAAATTAAATGCACCACATGAAGCATCTTTACTACGGGTTTCCAGGGAAACAGCTCTTCTGCAAAATACTTCTATATCTGCAGCCACATGTCAGCAGACTAAAAAAATAAAGCTGAGCCCTAGCCAGTCTTGGTCAGTGGTTAGAACGTCAGCTTGCAGACTGAAGGGTCTCAGGTTCCATTCCAGTCAAGGGCACGTACCTCGGTAGCAGGCTCAATCCCCGGCCCGTCGGGGTGTGTGCAGGAAGCAACCAATCGATATGTCTCTCTCACATCAATGTCTCTCCCTCACTCTGTCTCTCTCTCCCTTCCACTGTCTCTGAAAAGCAATAGAAAAAATATCCTCAGGTGAGGATTAAAAAAATAATAATAAAAAAATAAAGCTGAACAAAGGCATCAATGCCCTAGAAATAAAGGCTAATGCTGAAATGATCAGATGCTTCCACAACAAATATGAGGTTGAAGAGAACAAATTAACTCTTCCTCAAAAAGTGCAATGAAGTTTCTAAGTGACCTCTTTTGAGTGTCATGGGAGTTTATAAAAAAACCTGACACACCTGAAATTTTCAACCTTGGGCTAAAAGAAGGTATAGAATAAATACTAACTACCTCGAAAACATTCTTACAGGCTTGAACCAAGTAATGTTATAGTGAATGGTATCAAAATTTAGAAGAGAGCAATTAAGATGGTAAAAAGAAATATTAAATGTCAAAGTAAATGCTATATCTCGTTAGCTTTCTTGCACATAATTCTAACACTGGATTGATTACTGGGTCAATCCTTAAATGTTATGAAGGACCTAGAGGTCATCATTCTCCATAACACCAACCACAACAACCAAAAGACACCCAGTCACTGGGTATCTGGTGTAATTAGACATCAGTACAACACTCTAGCTTTTGATAGCTGCTTTTTACTCAACATATAAAAACCAATGTCCCTATCCCTACCTACCACCTCACCCAAACAGCTCATCCTATATCACAAAATCATCTAAAAACCAAAACAAAGAAAACAAAACAAAATTTCTCAAGAGAACACAAAAGAAAAGAGCAAAGTAAACATATTTCATTCATATATTCATGCAGCAACCAGTATACTACAGTGACATATATTATGTGCTCAATAAATGTTTCACGAATTCTATTCTGGTCATGACAGAGTAACTGGTAGTATATATAAAACTCAAGAAAACTGATAAGGCAACTTTCTCAAGCACTAGACAACAGGCAGGCAGAAATGAAACCCCTGAAAGAAGAAAAGCTCATGAGGTGAATCCCATGAATATCCTGGCTGTCAGGGTGGGGACAATTTCCCATGGAAAGGAAGCTGGAGCTCAAGCAGACATCAGTCGTCTCATTAAAAAACTAAACTGAGGAGGCAGATATCAGAATTTGGAGCCACTGTCTGGCCAGCATGGCTCAGTGGTTGAGCATTGACCTACGATCCAGGAGACTGAGGTTCCATTCCTGGTCAGGGCACATGCCGGAGTTGGAGACTCGATCCCCAGCAGGGGGCATGCAGGAGGCAGCCAATCAATGACTCTCATCATTGATGTTTCTCTCTCTCTCTCTCCCTCTCCCTTCCTCTCTTTGAAATCAATAAAAAGTATATTAAAAAAAAAAAAAGAATTTGGAGCCACTGAAATGGCTGGAATCTAAAGAACAGGGCAGCAGAGAGCAGGGAGCTACAGGGGTGGAGGCAGAAGTCTGTGTGGGGTTTCCCTGTGATCCCTTGGCCAAGGGTTAGACTGCTCATTAGCAAGGTGAAACTATGCAAGGTGTAACAAGAAAGTAGCTGCTACCAGATTAAGAACAAAAGAGAGATACAAAAGACCAATCAGTGATGAGAGGCATGGGAGTTTTTGACCACTGAGAGTGGGGAGACCTCTTCCTTCATTAACACTCGAGGCATCCTGAGATACCAGAAAGGCCCCATGTTCAAAGACCATATCCTAGAGTAAGACCTACTCTAAACCTGCCCTGAAAAGCCTAAAGCCAAGCCTCAACAAGATCGACAGAGGTGAGCCAGTCTACTGGTCTAGTCTGATCTAGTTAGAACTTGGGAAATGCCTTGGGCTTTCCAACAGCCTGCCCTAACAAGGCATAAAACCAAGCCAACACAAGTCAAACGTGATTAGTCAGTAACTGAACTGCCAGCTAGAACAAAAGTCAACACACTTTAGAGGAAGATAACAGAATCCTTAGCATCAACAATGTGTCATCCACAATAACTAGGATGCAACAGAAAATTAAAGACATGTTTCATATAAATAAGGTAGGAGAATTATCCCCCACTGACTTGTACTACAAGAAATGCTAAAGGACATTCTTCCAGTTGAAGGGAAACTCAGATCTACAGAAAGGAATTAAAATCTCCAAAAATAGTAAATATATGATGAATAAATATAAAGTACCATGCTTTTATTTCTAACTTCCTTCAAAGGCAACTGACTTTTAAAAGCAAAAATAACAGTACAAATAGAACATAACATAAGTAGAAGGTATTAAAATAGTACAAAGGAGGGGGTAAATGGAATCAATGGCTTGTTAGGTTATTACATTTATGAACTGCTAGTTGAGAAATAAAAAGTGGGAAGTGAGTGGTAGTGGAAATGGAAAGTGTAAAGGTATTGAGAGGCAAGAAATGAGAAATGTAAACCATGGAGTGTAAAGTGGTACAATATTAAAGTAGACTCTGACAAGTTAAGGTGAACTTTGATCATTTAAGGATACATACTGTTAGTTGTAAAAATAGAAAAAGAGGTTTAGCTAAAAAGCCAAAAAGGGATACTAAAAAACATTCAATAACCCAAAATGCGATAGGAATGGGTCAAGAGAAGAGTAAGAAAGATCAAATGGAAAAAAGACTACAGTAGACTAACACACAACCATACCAATAATTACATTAAATGTAAATAGGCTAAACACTTGAATTGCACAGTAGATTGTCAGATTTTAAAAAAGTAAGACCCAATCAAATACTGTCTGCAAGAGGTATTTTACATATAAAGACACAGCTTGGAAATAAAATAGTGGGGAAAAGACATTCTATGCAAGTAGCAAGCACATGAAAGCTGGTATGGTTATATTAGTATTTGACCAAGAGATCTCAAGACAAAGAGAAAAAAGGGGACATTTCATTATGATAAATGGGTTAAGTCATCTAGAACACAAAAGAATCCTAAATGTGTATGCACTTAATACAAGTCTAAAGGGACAAATCCTCAATCATACTTAGAGATTTTAACATCCTTCTGTCAATAACTGATAGAACACGTACAAACTCCCCCTCAAAAGAAAAAAAAATCAGTAAGGATATAGAAAATCTGAACAACACTATCAACCAACTTGATCTTATTGACATTTAGACCCAACAATTGTCAAATACACATTCAAGTGAAGATGTAACATTCACCAAAACAGACTATATGCTTAATTAAGTTTCAAAAGACCGGAATCTTAAAGTATATATTCTCTGATCATAGTGCAATTAAATTTGAAATCGGTAAGATACCAAGAAAATCCTAATATATGAAAATTATTAAATAACAATCTTTAATAATCTATGGTCAAAGGAAAAAATCACAAAGAATTAAAATATGTTATCATATTGAATGATAATAAAAACACAACATATCAAAATTTGTAGAAAACAGCGAAAGCACTGTTTAGAGAGAAATGTACAGCCTCACATAAATATGTTTTAAAAACTGAATAAATATACATGTATCCTTCATTAATCTATTTAGTTCCTGAGTGTCAAATAACAAGTAGCAAGATTTTAGAGACTGATCGGTAGGCTTATTCAAATTTATTTGGTTCCTAAGTTAAGGTGGCAGTTTTAGATAACATTTAAGAAAAATGGCATTTAAGGAAAACTATAGATCTTATAAAATATTTAAATCTGATTTTAGTAATTATATTCTCAAATAATGGTAAGAAAAATGCCTCAATTATTCAAAATTAAATTTCTTTATAGAGAATTTCTGGGTTTCTATCCCAATGACTTCATGAAAATCTGCTTGTTTGTTACCAAAAAAAAAAAGGTTATCCCAAATGTACAGTTGCTATATTTATTAAAGCAGTAATAAATTAGAATGAATTTTAAAACGTACATCTAGGTAAGTATACTTACTATACATACATGCATAAGTAACCTTTTGTCAAGCACCTACTATTGACACAGACTCTCTTTAACCAAACTTTAGTCCAGCTCCCGAGACCTCTTTTTTGACTAGACCTAGCCCTTGTGCTCTGTCCTCGGACATTCTAGTCCAGTTTTATCAAGAATCTTGCTGCGTCTAGTTTAGGGAAAATGCTCCAGCTTTGGCGTCTGATCAAAGTCTATATTCCCCCACCCTTGGTAGCTGACCACCCTTGATAAACAAATTCCTTCTTCACCCCAGTCTGCCTTCAGCAAAACACCTGTCAAGTCCGCTTAGTCAGAATCCCCCCTTAATCCAGATGTTTCCTTCAGTTGTCCATCCACTGACCGCCCCCTTACTCCCTGACTATGAATCTCCACTTGTCCTTGTTGTATTCACTCTCTTTTATGCAAAACCCCATTTTAGTCGTCCCCCTGAGTGAAGTCGGCCTTACCGTCTTTAACAAGCGTCTGGAGTAACGTGTTCTTTCTTTGGGGTGCCTTGAGTAAGGGATCAGCTCCGTATTAGGCCCTGTTCATGTCATTTCTAATCCTCGCAATTACCCTGCAAGGGAAGAATTCAAGTTTATAGATCAGAGGCTCCCCTGGCAGCCACATTCAAACCCAGGAAGCTCTAATGCCTGTGCTTTGGGGTAGGGAGCTTGCCAACGTTTGGGAATTTGGGGGGGCGTGTTTGGGGGTTGCCACGCACGCTTCGGGGGAGCCTCAGGTACTTAGCGCCCCGGAGGCCAGGGCCGCTCGAGCCCTAAAAGGCGCTGGGCGGTGCTACCCACCGGCCGTTCCCCACCCTCCGGCCCCGGGAGGGGCCCGGGCACCGGCCCCTCAGGGCTCCCTGCTCCTGAGGGTCACGTCCAGCCCTGGGGAAGGCAGGACGGAGGGGCCCGTCTCTGGTCCCAGTCCAGAGAAGCGGCTGGAGAGTCCAGGGGGACCCACGGGCTCCGGGACGGGGAGCCGGGTCGGGGCGCAACCCCCGGCCCGCTCACAGACCGCCGCCCCTCCCCCGCACCCGCCGCGGCCCCGCGCGCACGCCCAGGCCCACGCGCGCCCACGGACGCCGCCGCCCTCTCGGGGGCCTGGCCGGTTCCGCGCGGACCGGGGCAGCGAGCGCCCGGCTCGACCCGGGAGAACGCGGCCGGGCCCGCCCCGCCCGCGCGCTCTCACCTCGGCCCTCGGCGCCGGCTCCGGGCGCACTTCCGGGAGACCCGCGACTGCGCGCGCCTCCGGCGGCGGGAGAGGGGCGGGCGGTCGGGGGCGGGGCGAGGGGCGGGACCGGAACTGAGGCGCGGATTCCGATTGGCCACCCGCGCCGTCAAGCCTCGCGGGTCCCTGCGCGGCGCTAAGGCCGCTCCCCGCCGCCGGTGCTCCGTCCAGCAGTTGATTCAAGCTTCGCGGGCTCCTGCGGTTCTCCGCGAGCACGCGTTTATTAAGGCTCTAGTTGGTTCCCGGCACAGGACCGCGCACTGCGACGGCTGCAAAGATAATTTCCGATCTGCCCCAGGTGCACAGCCAAAGCTGCAATACTCTGCCACGACCCCGGCTCTTAGCCGGCTCGCGCCTGTGGCCGTTCGGACCCCAGCCGGCCTCCCCGAGGCCTTTGATGCCCCGACCGGGCTCCGTCTTGCTTCTCCAGCTCTCTCCGCCTCTGCAGTTCCTGGGCGCTCGCCTCCCGCTTCTCCCCGTGCAGCGCTGGAGTTCAGCGGGGTGCCAGCCTCTCCTCCCGCGGAGACACCTGGTGAGAAGCCAGGACGAGCGGAAGAGGGAAACTGAGGCCGGTAGTCACACGGCACTTCACAGCCACCTAGAAAATCTACATGCCAAGCAGTTAGTCGCCATTTAGTAAATCCTGTCTTCCCTAAACCAGGGACACAAGAGTAAGTTGTTTGCACTTCTCCCAAACCAGGGGGTAAATAGCTTAAATCACCGACTCAGGGAGACAGGTAGCAGAAACCCAATTAGTGCCGTTTGCCACCCACACCCAAGGACAGATGAAGGTAAGAGAATAAACCTCATTTTCATACATCAGCATAAAGCTGATGAATATTCTATTGGATCCCCCCTAAGACCTCCCCTAAATGCCCAGCCCTTAAAAACCCTGCAAACGCAGTTCCAGCTCTTGCTCTCCCTCCCAGGAGCACCGCATGCCTTCTGCCTCCCTCCTCCCCCTTTCCCCACAGGCCTGCATCTCCTAAACTCAGGGTCCCCAGAGGTTTGCAACCTGGGCGGCAATGGGCAGCAGCCGTTCATCCCAGACAGACCCCCTGAACCTGTCCCCCAGGCCCTCTTTTTTCTGACTGCTTAGTGAGCCAAAGCAGCCCAGCCTAGGCTCATTTCCTCAGCCCTTTCTTGTTTCACTGTCTCTAGCTTTAAGAAACCTCCTCTAAAATTCACCTGGAGACTTGTGTTGTGAAATTTTTCCTGCACAAAGTCAAGAACCCACATACTACCAGCTGGCCCTAGGCAGAGCCCTTCAGGGCCAGGTCCCCTTTCTGGTAACACCCCCTTCCTCTCTTCTCAGCCCATCTGTCTCCCTCCCTCTTTCCCCCTACCCAGATGTCCCCTACCCCGCATGTACTACTTAAACAGGGATGCCATCCCTGCCTCTTCCCCCCCCTCTCCTTCCCTTTCCCGCATCCCAAATCTCCAAGTCTTATGATTTTCCCTCCGGACCTCTCAGGCACCAATTCCTTTCTCCATTCTCTACCTTTACCTCCTTTCCTCATCGTTTCTGACAGAGGTAACGGCCGCAGCATTGTCACCAGTTTCCAAACTTCAGCCTTGGCCATTTCCAGGCCACCCTGCACTCAGCCACACAGTCATTAGTAGAGGTGTCATGTCCACATCCAGGCAACCAAAGTTGTGTGTGTATTATGTGTGCATTCAATCTCAGGCAATTGGCAAACTGGAGACCATTCAAAAAAGGACCTGCCTGTAGGGTGAAGTGCCCTGTCCCATCTTAGGAGGAATTGGAGATATCTCTTCTGGAGAAATAAAGCTTTGGGGGGGGGCAGAGAGGTGTGGATCATGATATAGTCACATATCTGAAAAACTGACCAGTAGGAAAGGGATTCAGTATGTTCTCTGGATCCTAGGAACTGAACAAGAGTCAATGTGTGGAAACTATTCAGCAGGTGGAAGTTTCTAAAGATTACTTGTATAACAATGCTGCTTTATGAATTTCTGAGCAGAGCATGGGTAACAATTTATCAGGAGATCGCGGTTCGATTCCCGGTCAGGGCGCATGCCTGGGTTGCAGGTTCAATCCTCGGTCAGGGGCGTGCAGGAGGCAGCCAATCAATGACTCTCTCATCATTGACATTTCTCTCTCTCTCCCTCTCTCTGAAGTCAATAAAGATATATATTTAAAAAGGGACAGTCATCAGTTACCAAAAAAAGAGAGAGAGAAAGAACTTGCACTCTAAGGATTTGAGATAATAGGACAACCTGAAAAAGGGTTTAAAAGAAATATTCTGAGTTGTTCAAATGGGCAAAAGAAAAAGTATAAACCATAAACCAAAAGCACCATTATGGGGGGAAAGGAGAAAGGGTGGTAATAAGGAAACAATAAAACTGTAGGGCCAAGTATGTTTTTACAAACTAAAAGATCTTCACTTTTTAGAAAAGAAAAAGTCTAATCCTCATGCTGGTCAAGAACAGCAACTGTACTGGTTCCCGCCGCGGAGATAAGGAGACAGATCTTCCAAGAGGAGATAAGTGCCTGACTCAGAGCCGCGGCTGCTCGCAGCTGCGAATCCTGAACGTGAACCCTGCTTTCCTGACTCTGAACCCCACGCCCTCGCCTCTCGGCTGCCTGAGGCCCAGAAGAGAGCAGGGCAGCCAGGCGGGGCTGCTCTAAGAGATGGTGTAAGTGTCGGGGAACTATTACGGTAGAGCTACAATGAGGAGACTTTGAAATGAATGCAGAATGAAATTAGCTTGCATGAGGTTGCAGTGGTAGGTCAGTTATTTCACCGAGGATTCTCTGACACCTAGGAGCAATTTGAAAAGATTGGGGGGAGATGCTGGTTGACTCAAGGTTAAGGAAACTCAAGGTATCAGGGTGGAGATGCCGACCACAGAGACAGGTCAGGGGAGGGAGACCAGAGCAGGGCCCAGTCCCAATTCTCTCCCTCTGCCGCCAGGTTCTGGTTTGTATCCTGTTGATTTCTTTGGAGCAAAGAGTGATTTAACTCATGGGAGGAGAAACCTGTATTGTCTTCTATGGGCTATTTAGAGAACAAAGAATGAAACAACACGCTAAGTCTATTTTGCGGTGAGGAGACAGTCTTGTTTTATGGGGGGATGTCCTGAAGGAGATTCTTTTTTTTTTTTTTTTTAATCCTCACTGGAGGGTATTTTTTCCATTGCTCTTAAGAGAGTATGGAAGGGAGAGAGAGAGAGAAAGAAAGAAAGAAAGAAACATCAGTGTGAGAGAGACACATCAAGGGGCTGCCTCCTGCCCGAGCCCAGACCAGGGCCAGGATCGAGCCTGCAACCGAGATATGTGTCCTTGGCCAGAATCAAATCGCTGGCCAAGGCTCTAACCACTGAGCAAACCGGCTAGGGCTGAAGGAGATTCTTAAGATGTTCAAAAAGTTCTGGTGGGGCTCGGCACCTATAGAGCCTACAGGTGACACAAGAGACCATAAAAGAAGGGATCTGACTTGAGAAATTAGAGTCCCAAAGTTTATACCTTTAAAAAAAATATGTGGATAAATCTTAATGCTTCTATAATCAAACCAAATTCCTTTCTGAGAAGATAACATGTCTTTAGACAGTGGGTTGTCAGTCTGGGGCTTCAAGATTTCAGTGACCAACTGCCCTCAATGAAATGTTTGTAGGTATAGGAATTTTTCTGGGGCATTCCTCAAACCGATCTATAATTTTTTTTTTTTTTAAGTTTAAAAGTGATTGTATGCTTAGGCAGACTCCTTTAAACCTCTAAGTCCATGTATCTGGAGAGACAAGAAAGAAATTCAGCTCCACCAGTACTGAATATAATGGGCTGACTCTTCCCCTCATTTGTCATATGTTGAGTCACAGTTTGAGACATTCGGTCGGGAAAGAGGGGAGGGTTCACATGATTGAGCAGTTGACAGTGGGGTCCCACATTTTCATTTGCTTACAACATATCGAGACATATTAAAGTTGACAAGTGTTGGATTCAGTGGATCTACAGATTATATTACCTACTTTTAATATATATATGTGCATATATATATATATATATATTTATTTTTCTTTTTTTTTTTTTATTGATTTCAGAGAAAGGAAGGGAGAGGGAGATAGAGACAGAAACATCAATGGTGAGAGGGAGTCATTGATCGGCTGCCTCCTCACGCCCCCTGCTGGGGACCGAGCCCTCAGCCTGGGCGTGCGCGCTGACCAAGAATTGAACTGTGATCTCCTGGAGCATGGGTTGACACTCAACCACTGAGCCACACTGGCGGGGCCTATATTACCTCCCCTTAACTAAACTAACCCTAACAAAATGGACATGTAATGTCAAAAGTTTTCTGCAAAGTAATCTCAATTTGAAGGTTACGGTAATGCAGACACAGGTTAAAAACAAACAAATAAATTGAAAAGAAAATGGCGATATTACACTTCTAGTCTGAGCCCTTTTTCAGATACACTGGGAGGTCCTGACAATGCCAACCTAATAAGACCTGACACAAACTATTTTCACATGTTAAGAAGTCTACTAGAATGTGCATTTATATCCAGTCACTATGATGAATGTCACCTTAACATACATGTGTAGATATGTGTATTTATGTACAGTATATACACTTATATATACTGTATGTAAATACATGTATATATACTTATCTATACTATATGTAAATATCTATATGTACATATATGTATGTGTATATTTATACTGTATATACTAGTATACATACATATGTATATTTATGTGACAGTATATATATACACAGAGTATTAAATATATACAAATTATGAATATATATAGATTATATGTATACACAGATCATATATGTGTCTATATCTCCAGATCACAAAGGTAATTTTTTAATTTTTTTAATTCTCCCCCGAGGATATTTTTTCCATTGTTTTTCAGAGAGAGTGGAAGGGAAAGAGAGAGAGAAACACCGATGTGAGAGAGACACATTGATTGGTTGCCTCCTGCACACACCCCAACCAGAGTCGGGACGAGCCTGCAACTGAGGTAAGTGCCCTTGGCCGGAATCGAACCCAGGACCGTTCATGGGTTGATGCTCTAACCACTGAGCCAATGCAGCGAAAGCCAAAGGTAAATTTTTAGCTTGTTTAAGGTCATACAATATCCTACCAGGTACTCTATGAAATTTCATCATGAAAAATGTTTGGCAGCCTCTTTGGATCCTAAGAAAGGAAAATCAGCACACAAAATTGTTTCATAGGAAAGGGTTTAGTGCTTTTTATTTTAAGTCTGCAGGTTAAAATTATTAAAATTCAACTTATCTTACAATTAGTTTGCAAGTGCTTGTGACTTACATCAGGGACTATGAAAATTAGTAGCCACATGTTACCAAAAATTATGGCTTAATTAGCAGATGGTATTGAAAAACAAATATGTGCTGCCAGTGACATACTTTTCCCATGTGGAGGTACTGCAAAGTTTCTTTTTACACTTATAATGACCATTAAAACTAAGTGTCAAAACTAAACTGAACTTAGAACCAGGCCTGAAAAATCTTTGTACAATGAAGTGTCGAACCAAGATTTGTTGAAATAATGAGGAAAGTTTGATCTCATTGTTAGTTATAGTTTTAGTGGGAACTTTACTCAATACATAAATACATAATTTTAAATTTTATTTTTCATTCTTACCTCAGATTTTCTTGACTTTTATATGTGCATATGTTTTAAAATATATAATATGTAGATAAGATAATACATGTATGTTATTTATGAATAAGCACATATACAAGTAGTGGCTACCCAGCCTCAAAATATTTTTACTTCGAAGGAGTGCCTGACCAAAAAGTATAGAGCCCACTGCTCAGAATCAGTGCTTCTCAAATGTGGCTGCACGTCCGACTCACAGAGGGCGTGCTGAGCTCGGGCTTCTTGCCTTCTCCCCTAACCAGGTTCTCTGAGAAGCAGAGCTTAGAAATATGATTCCTTAAAACATTTCTAAAGTGATATTTTGGGCACTGATCTGAGATGCATTATAATGCATGTTTATAAATAATCGTGTATTAAATCAAACTTCAAGAGAAAAACATATCTGGTTAGTTGCCAAAAGTTCTATGGGTGGGAATGGTGATAACACAACATAGGGAATAACGCAGGTGGTGTAATTGGATGCCTTTGGGAGAAGTTACAACAGAACAAGCTTTCGGTGCCAACTTTTCCTCTTAGCATAGGAGTCCCTTTAGTATAATAGCTCCCCACCTCTTTGTGCCTCACTTCTCTCATCAATAAAATGAGAGGTATAATAACCACCTACTTCTTAGGATTGTTAAGAGAATTAAGTGAGATAATATATGTAAAATGCCTACAATGGTGTCTGGCATTAGTGAAATCTTGCTGTTACTGATATCATAATTTTTCCTTACCATCCATTCTAGAATAGGAGATTCCTGGAGAGAATGGCAATAAAAATTATTGTATCTGAGCATAAACATTGTTTTTAACTACACTTTTTACTACAGTGTTTCAACATAATGTCTAGATATCTGAGGAGAAAAAACTGATTTGTAACTATTAGAAAGGTAATAAAAGTCTCAACTAAAGGAATTTAGTTATGTAAAAGGTGACACATTCTGCAATAGTGCAATAAATACCATATTTTTTTCAATATTAAAAGTAAACCCAAAATGAAAACTGTGAATGCTCTCTCAAAGAGATACCTACCTACCACTAATGTGGTTTTCTGTGACAGGCCAATCTTCATTTTATTTTATTTCTACCTTTTTAGAGTGAGCCCGTGCCTCTGAGCTTAATCTCTGTTTTCGTACATATCAAGATTCCAGTTTGAGTCCATCCAAAAGGGGATTAGGGATCTTGTCACAGAGCCAAAAATTGAATGTTGGGATCTCACCTGTCCAAGGCCCTCTCCATATTATGTTGATCTCTCTGTTGAACTTCAACTCAGGACAGAAAAGGAGCTCCAGCCTTCAGAAGCAGATCTGGAAAGCTTCTGACTCTACAGGTGATTCTTTTTTCCTTTTTTAAAATCCTCACCCAAGGATATATATATATTTTTTATTGACTTTTAGAGAGTAAGAGAGGAAAGAGAGAGAAACATGGATGTGAGAGAGAAGCATTGTTCAGTTGCTTCACATATGCGCCACAACTTGGGATCAAACCTGCAACCTAGGTATGTGCCCTGACCAGGAAAGGAACCTGCAACCTTTTGGTGCACAAAATGATGCTCCAACCAACTGAGCCACCCTGCCAGGACTATAGGTGACTCTTGATAGCATTAACTGACCAGGGTCCCTTTAAAACTTGGGGAGTTCTATTCAGGTAATAGTCTTGGAAGGATCTGGTGAAAGGCCTTGTTCTCCCTCAACCTTCCACCACCCAGATCTCTCCTTCTTTGGTTCCCATCAATGCTTCATCTTGACCCCTTTTTAACTGATTTCTATTTTTTCCATGGTCGCTTATTGCCACCCATGGGCCTCCTTCACTTTAAGCTGCTGGACCCCTTTCTGGGCTGATGACTCTGCCAACCTTGTCCTTGCTGGGTCTGTGACATTTACCTCACCTTAATGGGCTGGACTCCCAAAAATCCCATCACATTGAGCAGTGGGAAGTCCCATCTGTCCCTGCTGTCTGGTGCTGGGGATGGCTGGACATCTGCCAACACTGAGCTTCTGTGTGCACTGGGGTTTTCAGATTGAACTTTCCTCCCTCAAACCGGAGCTTCCAGGACCATGTGGTGGCTCCGGAAGGTCTCCCAGATCATTGAGAGAAGCAAGCTTTTTCTTCCCCTGGGGAGACAGCAAGAGGAGTGACTCATCTGTCACTGCTAATTAGCACTAAGGGTCTGAACGTTGGGGAGCACAGAGAGGAAAGGATTGAGATTAACCAGACACCCAGGGTTTTAATTTTTTCTCCAGAACATAGCCTATTTATTCTGTGATGTTAGAAGGAAAGGGAGAAAATAAAGTTAATCAGCAGCAATAGTCTGTTTTAGGAAGCCTTAAAGAAAGCCACTGCAGAGAAATTCAGGTTGCCTGTGGAAGTGTGCAGAAGAAACAGCATGTAGCCAAAGACACAAAACATAAGCTCCACCTTGGAAGAAATTGGTTACCAAGAATTAGGCATGGAGTGCATTCACTAAAGTTTGCAGAATTCCACCCAAGATCCCTTCTTCTCTCTGATGCTGACGTAGACACCGCAGATCAGGAGTTGGAAACAAAACATCTATTTTCATTTGGCAAGTGCAGTTTCAAAAATTCTCACTTTGAGTGTGAACACCTTTTATGGTGCATGCAATTTCCTGTTCTCCATAAGTCTGACCCTCCTTTAAAATCAGGCTTCTTTACATATTTTACAGTGCTTTACGAGAGGGCCTCTGAAGGCATTTGGACAAGATTCCTCTCTAGAAGGCAAAGGAAATGAGAGGTCGGGATGCTCAACTTGGATTCTGACTTTTGGAGCCCATTAAGGATGGGCGAGGGCCTGCTGCTCAGAGGGTCTGGGGGGATTCAGGCAAAGAGGCAAGGCTGGCTGCTGCAGGCTGGGCAGAGCACTGACCTCGTCACAGCCTTCACCCCACAGTACGCTCAGCTTGCTTGTCTGTCTGTTGCCTCCACTAGGCACTGGGCATCTAAAAACAGTTCATTCCTCAAGATCCCCATTATGAGGTGCAACTCTTAAGAAAGAAATACTAAGGAACTGGCCAAGGTGCACTGTAACCATATTTCCAGAATCAAAATTCATACCTCATGGTCCAAAATTGAGAACACAGTATTTGAAATTTGCCCTGGAAAATTCTTCACACATGAGCACTAGAGCTGTCCAGAGCTTAGCCACTGTCCAGTGGGGGGTGGAGGTGGTACCTGGGAGAGGGAGACACGTTTTCAGGGGTACGCTCACTTGTAAATTGGGGTCTGGACTTCTTTCTCAGTGAGGAGTCCACTGAATGATCTCGGATTTCCTCCCAACACCTGAAGACATATATATTCAAAGAGGGACGACTGGGTAGACAACCTTCTTTGTGGGCTCGTGGGCCTGTATAGGTCTATTCCCAGAACCAGCCACACCTCCCACGGTTCCAGGGAGACAGCCTTGCAAACACATTCCTTTTACTCCAAATTGGATGTCAGAAAACAACGATGTGAATCCCCTTTAGGTTCCTGCAGGGTCCTGTGGCTCTCCACGACCACATTCCATCCATCTTCGTGTCAGACATTCGTGGCTCTTTAAAGAGCCTATATCTCCTTGCTCCTTGCCTGGCTGAGAGGGCAAGGAGACAAAGCATCCCCTGACTCTGCTTCCTGAAAACCGCTGAACCCCACCAAATTATCTAAAGGTGCGTTCCTAAATTCTGACACATAGATTTATGAGACGGTAGAAGAGAAGAGCCAAAATTTGGCTTATATGTACAACATCAGGAGGGGATAGTTTAGAAATGACAACAAGAATATCACTTTTTCTTTGACTGCATATGTGGCCTGGCTTTAATAAGACACAAAGGACCAAAGCTAGGGTGAAAGCCCTATAGCAGCACCTATGGGGAATAGAGTAGAGTAGATAACAGGACTCTATTCTCACTTAAGGAGAACCAATGAGGACTTTTAAGTAACACAGTTCTATTGATGAATTTTACTCTATCAATCTAGTAACAAATTCTTACAGGATTAATCATCTATGTATCTTACAATTCTTTGCTGTTCAAGAAGAATTTGAGCAAAAAATAGAAGCTCAGTGCATTTATTTCCTGGTTTAATAAAGGGGGGAAAAAGAAACGTTTTTGTATAAGCAGAGAATATATTTATAAGGAAAAGGCATATCTTTTTATAAAACAGACATTTCAAAAAAATTTGGTTTGAGTCATTTTTATTTTATTGTATTATTATTATTACTTTTTTGGTTTTGTTTTTGGTGAATCCTCACCTGAGGATATTTTTTTCATTGCTTTTCTTTTTTCTCCCCCCCCCCATTGGGTTTCTGAGTTTATATTCCCTTAATTTTTAAGTTTTTGGTTTTTTTTTAAATTTATCTTTATTGTTGAAAGCACTACAGGTGTCCCATTTTTCCCCCCAATTGACCCCCTCCACCTCACTCCCATCCCCTCCCCAGTCCTTCACCCGTCATTGTCCATGTCCATGGGTTATGCATATAACTTCTTTGGTCAATCTCCTCCCACCCTCCACTCCCCTTCCCTCTGAAATATGATCGTCTGTTGCATGCATCAACGTCTCTGGATCTACTTAGTTTGTCAGATTCTTTTGTTCATTAGCTTCTTCTTAAAGAAGACCTTTCAACATTTCACATAATACTGGTCTGGTGGTGATGAACTCCTTTAGCTTTTCCTTGTCTGAGAAGCTCTTTATCTGACCTTTAATTATAAATGATAACTTTTGCTGAGTAGAGTAATCTTGGTTGTAGATTCTTGCTTTTCATCACTTCGAATATTTCTCGACACTCCCTTCTGGTCTGCAAGGTTTCTGTTGAGAAATCAGCTGACAGTCCTATGGGTGCTCCCTTGTAGATAACTAATTGCTTTTCTCTTGCTGCTTTTAAGATTCTCTCTTTGTCTTTAACCTTTGGCATTTTAATTATGATGTGTCTTGCTGTGGGCCTCTTTGGGTTCCTCTTGTTTGGGACCCTCTGTGCTTCCTGGACTTGTAAGTCTATTTCTTTCCCCAGTTAGGGGATGTTTTCTGTAATTATTTTTTCAAATAGCATTTCAATTTCTTGCTCTCTTTCTTCTCCTTCTGACATACCAATAATATGAATGTTGGGCCACTTAAGTTGTTCCAGAGACTCCTTACACTATCTTCATCATTGCTTTTCAAAGAGAGTGGAAGGGAGGGAGAGATGATGATAGATAGATGATGATTGATAGATGATAGATAGATAGATAGATAGATAGATAGATAGATAGATAGATAGATAGATAGATGATAGATAGATGATAGAGGGAGAGAGAGAAACATCAATGTGGGAGAGACACACCAATTGGTTGCCTCCTACACAGGCCTTGACCGGGGGGCAGGGAGTGAACCCAAAACCCAGGTAGGTGCCCTTGACTGGGAATTGAACCAGCAACCTTTCAGCTGCAAGGGCTGACACTCTAACCACTGGGCAATACTAGTCAGGGCTTGAGTCATTTATAAATAATACTGTTTAAAAAAGATAAATATATGGTAATAAATATTCTGTAATTGTTTTCATGAGATTGCTCCCCACAACAACAAAAGGACAGCATCACTCCTGATTTAGCTACATATTAATTAATTTTCATTACGTATTACATTCACAATATTCAAAATTCAAAAGCAACCAAAGAGTATATAATGAAAGAACCTTCTCCCAATCCTGCTGTCCAGTCACCCAGTTTCACTCCCTTGGGACAATTAATATTTTTAGTTTTTTGGGGTATTCTTCCAAATATATTTTAAACAAGTGTGTGTATATTAAACATACATTTCTCCTCTTTCATACAAATAGTAGTATACTAAGCATGGTGCTTTCATCTGGCCTTTTTAGCCTCACTATACATATCGGCAATCATTCCACACCGCGACCTAAAGAGCAGCCCCACGCACACAGCGGCACCGTAGAGCTAGCTCCCCCTGCATTCCTTTAATTCTTCTCCTGCTAAAGGCCATCTAGGTTGATTTACTATTTTGCTGTCAAAATGCTACCTGCAAAAACCTCTACATGTCTCATTTTGCAAACATGCAAGAATATTTGTAGGAATGAACTCTTAGGAGTATAATTTCTGGATTAAAGGGCATAAACTTTTGTAATTTCAATAGTCATTGCTAAATTGTGCTTCTCAAAGCTGCACAAATCTGCATCCCCACTGGCGATGCATAAGAATGCCAATTCCCGGCACTCTCATCAACATAGTGTATTAATTAAACTTTGCGCTTTAGATAATTGAGAAACAATATTTCAAGTGTGGTTTAATTTGCTTTTTTTTCATTTCAAGTGAGGCTGAACGACTTTGCATTTTAAATTGACATTTCTTTTCTGCAATCTATTTGATATCATTGTCTGATTTTTCTACTGGGCTGTTGGTCTTTTGCTTGTTGATTTGTAGGAAATCTTTATTAGTCAAATTACACCTTTATCTGTGTTATAAGTTGAATCATCCAGTAAATTGTATGTGTTTTGACTTTGCTTATTGTGTGGTGGTGTTGTTTTTTGCCAAGAGGAATTTTATAAAAAGGTTTTTCTTTATCAACTTTGTGTCATCCTTAGAAAGGATGAGCTCATATTATATTTTAATATTTTTTTTCTTTTACACTAAAAGAAATTTTGATTCATTTGGAACTTATTCTGGTTTAAAGTTTGAGCTATGAACTCAAATTTACTTTTTCCCAAATACACAATTCTCACCATTGAAATCCTTTTTTTTTATTTTTATTCTCACCCAAGGATATTTTTTCTATTGTTTTTTCAGAGAGAGTGGAAGGGAGAGAGAGAGAGAGAAAGAGAGAGAGAGAGGGAGGGAGAGAAACATCGATGTAAGAGAGACACATCAATTGGTTGGTTGCTGGGGATTTAGCTTGCAACCAAGGTACATGCCCTTGGCTGGAATTGAACCCAGGACCCTTCAGTTCACTGGTCGACGCTTTAACCACTGAGCCGAACTTGCTAGGGCTGAAATCCTACTTTTAATTATACTATATTCTTAGAAGTATTTGAGTCTATTTCTGGTCTTCTTCTTAATTAGTTCTCCCATGGGCTGTGTGTAGCATATAACTTTATTATCAATTCTGATGTTGAGTAATTCAGTTTTTAACATTCCAAAAACAGATAAATTTCTGTGCCCAGCAATAATTCTTCAGTTAGTCTATGTAGCTGATAAAGTGCTTCATCAACAACTAATAAGAGTTCAGTTATGGATTTCTGATCATTAGCATAATCCAACAACTCTGTGTGTACCTCTTGGAAAAGGGGATAATTTTCTAGAGCTCTGATTGGTAGAATTTGATGTGGTCTGATTGTACCAAAAGTGACTGGTATATGGTCACAAGAATTTGTGTTGTGGCATCTCCTCTTGAAATGAACATATGTTTCAGTTTTAGTTTATAAAATATATCATGTCTACCAATATTCAGTTTAGTCGATACTATAGATGAAAATGCCTCAAAGCACATGTGACCCAGTAGGGTGGCTATAATAAAACAGATAGATAATAGTAAGTGTTGACTAAGATGTGGAGTCACTGGAACACTGATACACTGCCAGTAGCAATGTAAAATGAATGGTGGAGCCACTTTGGAAAAGACTCTGGCAGTTCCTCAAGTGGTTAAACATGAAATTACCATATGACCCAACAATTCCACTCCTAGGTATGTACACAAAAGATTAAAAAACATATGTCCATACAAAAACTTGTACACAAATGTTCATAGCAGCATTATTCATAATAGTCAAAAAGTAGAAACAACTCCAAATGTCCCTCAGTGGGAATAAAAAAGAAAAGTGGTACATTCATACCATGGAATATTAGCCAGCCATGAAAAAGAATGAAGTACTGATACATGCTACCAATATGGATGAGCCTTAAAAATAACCTCAGTGCAAGAAGTCAGATAGAAAAGGCCACATATCATATGATCTAATTTATAGGACATGTCTAGCACAGGCAAATCTATGGTGATAGAAAGGAGATTAATAGTTGCCTAAAGCTGGGGAGGTGTGGGAGGTTGGGGCCAATAGGAAGGGACTGTAAATGGTATGAAGTTTCTTTTGATGAAAATATTCTAAATTTATTTATCATGATGGTAGTACAACTCCATGAATATACTAAAACACACTGAATTGTACACTTCATTATATGGTGGTATATGAGTTATATATAGCTCAAGATATCTGTTCCAAAAAAAACCCCAATGAAACAAAAAGAGTTATTGAATTCAAATGAGATACTGTTACTTAATCTAAAAACGAAAAACAAAACACACAATGTCCTCCCTTAAGTAATTATTAAATTCTACAATATTGAGTTAACCAGAGATGCTGGTGTGGTCTCATGTAAGTCCATAAAGACATATGTCCTCACACATGAGGAGCCTGCATGGCTGTACCCGAGGTGATGCCTTTCTTTTAGATGAGGGATTTCAATATGTACTGATTTCTATAAGAAAACTATCCAATTAGACAAATTAGACTAATTTATACTTAGTCATTAGAACTTTTATTATTTGGTTTGTAAGTTTCACTCTAGGGGGGCAATATAAATTTGCAATATGTTTAATTTTTGTGTGATTTTTAATTTTTTTTAATTGTTTTTCATTTCTCCCTAATATTTTATTATGAAAAATTCAAACATACAGTTGAAAAAATTGTACTTAACATCAGCCTACCTACCACCCAGATTTTACCATTAATATTTCATTATGCTGGTTGGTATCTATCCGTCTATCTATCCCACTTTCGTTTCATTCATCTATCTTGTTTTGGACATCTTTCAGAATTGCAGATAGCAGTACATGTCCTTTTGAATATTTTAGCATTTATACCATTAGCTAGAGTTCAGTCTTTATTCATTATTTTTTCTTTTGAGGCATAATTTACATACATTGAAGTGCACAAATCCTCAGCATGTATTTGCTGCATTTGACAAGTGCACATACTTGCGTAACCCAAACCCCTATCAAGGTATAGAGACTGGCCATTACCTTCGAAAGACCCCCCCTCCCGTTCCCGATCATGCAGCACTTCCTCCTCCTCTGCCAAAGACATGCCCACTGCCTTCTTTTTTTCCATTTTAGTTCCTTAAAAAAAAATAGTGAGGATAGATGAACAGAATACAAAATCTGAGGACAGGCTGTAGGTTAGTTCGAACTGATGAGAACCACATCTTTACAGCATGTATTTGTATCCGGTCAGACCGTGGCTAAGACCGCCCATATTACCTTTCACTCAGTGGTAGTGTTTTAAAGTGAGATGTTTCAATTTTTTTCTCATAAATAATGTTGTGATGAACATTTACCTATAACTCTTTATACCCATGCATGGCTATTAATAGTAAAATGTAGTGTCTTCTTTTATCTGAACCAGACAGAACTTTGGTTCTTCCAATGGCATAAGCCAGTCAAAGCTTCCCACGTGCCCTTTATTTTCAATTACTTGCAATGTTCAACCGATATCCAGAAAGCTCCACAGCACGCTGCCCGCCGCCTAAGGAGGCAAAGTCAGTCATTGCGTGGCCTGTTCTTGAGCCCTCAGTGATTTGGGGGTGGGCAGAACCATGGATTTTGCTCAAAGCCCATTGCTGAGCACTTATAGGGGAATATCTGATGATTGTTCCAGCCAAATAGAGGTGTCTGACCCTTCTTATTATCTTTTCAGAGGCTGAAATTGGGGTCCTAAGGTGAAATCCAGCTGTAACTTATTTTTGTTGTTGTTATTAGTCTTCACCTGAGGATATTTTTTCCATTGCTTTTTCAGAGAGAGTAGGAGGGAGGGAGGGAGGGGGAGAGAGAGAAAAAACATCTATGTGAGAGAAACACATCAGCTGGTTGCCTCCAAAATGCACCCCAATGGAGGTGAGGAACCTGCAATCCAGGTGCGTGCCCTGGCCTGGGATTCGAACCCTTGATCCACTGGCACGCAGGCCGATGCTCTGCACCACCAGCCAGGGTGTAACTTACTTTTAATGTATTTGGAACATGAAGTGAAAAGCGTCTTCCTAATCTAACCACTGAGACAGATGTGTCAAAAAGAGCCAGCAAACCAGGTTTCTAAACAAAGGTGCTCTGAGCAGGGGATACACAGACGTTGCTCCTCTCTGCAGCCTCTGTCAGGACAGGACACTCTGAGCTTGCCATGGATTACTCCTATCAAGGGTCTTAATCTGTCATTTCCATCCTCTAGTGGGAAGGGAACATCACTATGAGGCAGAGCCAAGAATTTTGAGCCCATCTGGAGATTTTCCTAAGGAGCTCTTATAAATATGAATTTGCTGGTTATTGATACCTATTGCCTAATTGCCTGTCCCTCTCCCCCAAGATTATGCCAATTGCTATATTATTAGTAGCAAAGAGGCTATACTTCTTTTAAGCCATTCAGTTTTGAACCATATGTGAGTGAGTTAGGGCTGCCTTACAACCGCAGACTGGTGGCTTAAACAAGAGAAATTTATCTTCTCACAGATTTGAAGGCTGGAAGTCTGAGATGAAGGTGCTGGTTTCTTCTCAGGCCTGTCTCCTTGGCATGTAGGTGGCCTCTTCTCCCTGTGCCCTCGCAGTCTTCCCCCTGTGTGTGTGTCTGTAGCCTGTTCTCCCTATAAGAATACCAGTCTTATTGGATTGGGGTCCACTCATATGACCTCATTTCACCTTAATTACCTATTTAAAGGTTTTATCTCCAAATACAACCTCGGTCTGAGGTACTGGGAGTTAGGACATCAACATACAGATATTTGGGGGACACAATTCAGTCTATAACAAACCATAAAACACATAAGAAAAAACACACCTCATAAATCCATAAGAAAAATACGAACGTATGAAAAAGTAAAAATCTCAGAACTTTGTTAGTTTGAACAAATAAAGGTCCTTTCTCATTTTGCCCATATGCAGACCTAATTGATGGTTCTTTCTCCTGGTGCTTATCCAGCAGCTTACAATGCTAACATCAATGCAAGTGCACTGTCAGTTTTATCACAAACCCAGCATTAGGTATTATTAAACAAACAAACGTAATTAGTTTTACATTACTCTTTTAATTTTCCTGAGTGAATTTCCTAGTTTGAATGTTTTCCCTTAAGTTTATTTGTTACATATATTTTTCTTATTTAAGTTTATTTAACTATATTGTCAATTTTTTTTTTTTTTTTTTTTTTTTTACTTTATTAAACTCCTTTTGAACAAACTTAAATGTAACCTATACATAATCTAAAACAATACCGGGAAAACTATATGTTTAAAAATTTTTTTTCTAGTAGTTGCCTGATCTCTACTGTTGCCTCTAGGATTTCTATTAAAGAATTAATAAGTTTCTATTAAAGAAATACATGTAATTGGAAAAGAGGGCTTGTAGCACTTTACATAAGACTGTGAATGTATCAATTGTCCACGTCAAAGAACGAGGTTGGGATTCTGGAAGTAGAAACCAGAAATGAGAAGGCACACACACAGCAGCGACATTTAGACACCAGGAACTGGTTGGCAACTCTACTGGCAGTTACTGGAAAAAGGTGTCAGAAAATTGCTCAAATTGAACTATATGGCATCTGGTCATCCTGCAGCCGGAGCCTGACCATGACAGGATGCTGTGCTTGGTTCATCTGCCAGCCAGCTAAGGGGCCGTGGATGCCTTTTTCTCGGTGTGCCAAAGTGGCCGGCCCAGTGCAAATGCAAGGCGTGCGTACCCCTGTTTTTCTGCATCAGTCTTTTCTAATCTTTGGCAAGTTGTGCTGATGTTTTGAAAGAAGAATTTCGTTTGATTATTGACAGTAACTCACCCAGGCACTACAATGTAAACCCCAAAGAAAAGAAAGCCATCTACCAATCTGTACCTTACCTGGGGAGACTGGTAGGGACCCAGGGCTCCCCTCTTCTGCTGTCGTGTGTTATTTGCTTTCTACCAGCACCAGGCAGAAAGAAGATGACAGAATATTTAGTCTGCACTCTGGGCTGAAGAGCCTAGATGGGAAACTTCCCTTTCTGATATTTCCCCTCTGAGGAGCCCACATTTAGGATTCCCCAGGACCAGCAAGAGCAGGTGGCTGCTGGTTCCTTACTTGGGGATTTGGCCATGTTTCTAACAGCCTGGCCTGGGCCAGCCGGCCCCGAGCAGAGCGGCAGGTGGGCAGGTAAGAGGCTGTCCGCGTAAGCACACCTACGGGCTCTCCCCTTCCACCGGTCTTTAGTGCTGCCCCGTTCACCTTCCCTAAGCCCTATCTGTTAGCATCTGAACAGTGAGGTTGGCGGCCGAGGTCGGCTTTGGAGCAGGACGGCAGGGCCCTTTTGACTTAGGACACAGGTCCCACGGGCCATGAGGAAGTCCCGGCACAGGTAAGGTCTGGGGGGAAGGGGGTCGCGGAAGGAGATGCTGGTCTATGCGCACTTCGCACCGGGATATTATTAAGATGCTGATTCTGATTCGGTGGTGGATTCTGAGCCCCGGGGCAGTGCAGAGGGCTGGGGTGTCAGGTAGGGCCCGCCAGGGGCTTCCGATGGAGCGCGAGCTAGAGCCGCTCCCCTCTGGAAAGCACACGCCGGCCCCTCGGCAAGAAGCACGGCCCCGGAGATCCCCCCGGGTTTGCCATTCTGATTCCGGGATCTGAGAGCCAACACGAGGCTCTCAAACTTCTGGGGTCACAGACCTCTGTGGGCACGGTGCAAGCCATGCAGCCTCTGTTTGCCCCAAGCGCACGCACCCCTGATCCTGCAAACCGCGTTAGCAGCGGGGCGCAGGACCCCCGCCGGCCTCCGGGGTCTGCACCCGGGCCCGGGCGCTGCTCGGCTCGGCGTCCGCTGCGGCGCCGCGTCGGGCGCGGGGGGCGTGCCGGGGGCGTGCCGGGGCGGGGCCAAGGCGGAGGCCACGCCCCTCGCGAGAGAGGCCGAGCTTGCTGCATTGCAGCCGCCGCGGCGCCGCTCGGCTCCTCACTCCCAACAATGGCGGCTCCGAGCCCGAGCGGCGGCGGCGGCTCCGGGGGTGGCAGCGGCAGCGGCACCCCGGGCCCCGTGGGGTCCCCGGCGCCGGGCCACCCGGCCGTCAGCAGCATGCAGGGTAAGGAACGCGGCGGCGCGGAGACCCCGGCTCCCTGGCGCGGCCGGCGGCGGCGTCGCGGCCTGTCCCCGCCGCTGCGGACGCCCCCGACCCGGCTGAGGAAGCCGCGGAGCCAACCGCCCTGCCTGCCTGCCTGCCTGCCTGCCGCCCTCCCTCGCGGCTTCCCGCCCCAGGCCGGCCGCCTCGGGCTCGGCCGGGCTCCGGGCTCGGGCTCGGGCTCGGGCTCGGGCTCGCGCAGGCCCCGGCCGCGGCCTCCGCCCGCCCGCGCGCGGCCCTGGGCCCTGCGCCCTGCCGGATCCCCGGTCCCCGGGGCCCACCTGGCCGGGTCCGCCCCCGCGGCCGCCCGGTCGCCGCCGGCCTACCTGGCGCGCCCCGCCCGCGTTTCCGGGGCCGCGCCGGCTCGGCGCTGGCGGGCGGGCGGGAGGCGCCGCGGAGCCCGGCCCCGCGTCCTCGCTGCCCAGGTAGGCGGCGGCGGCGGCGGCGGCGGCGGCGGCGTCCCGGCCCGCGCCCCTCGGCCCGCGCCCTCGCCCCGGCCCGCCGCCGCAGCGGGCCCCGCGCGGGCCATCTTGTCCCCGTCGGGGCCCCGCTGCAGCCGGCCCAGCGAGCGGCCCTCAGCGCCCCGCCGTCCTGCTGGAACTTCGCGGGGTTTGCTCAGGCCTGTGCCCCTGGAAGGTGGTCGCGCAGCCACCGCCTGGGAGAGGCCACTGGTTCCGGGCCGGGGGTTTCTCCGTTGGCTGCATGCAGAAAAAAAAAAAAAAAAAAAATGAAGAGTGGGTTCTGCTAAATGGAGAGATCCAGGAAATAGAAAGCAGGGGTCAAGGTGGCACCGCGGAGCGCCTGGACGCCGAGGCGGCTCCTAGTTAATGGCTCTTCCCGCTGGAAGTGCTCCTTGGCTCCGTGGCTCCTGACTGGGGCCCTGTGAAAGCACCAGGGCCCAGCCCATTGGGGACCATTTCCTTCAGTGCACCCGGGAATTTCGAGGGGCGATGCTATTTTTAAAAGGGAATCTCGGGATTCTCTTGACAGCTTGAGCAGACTGCTTAGTTACATTGTAGCGGGACCGGTCGGAGTACCCTGGCTACTGTGGCCATCGTGATTCCCCCATGAACGTCTCTCAGGGGCTCCCTGGGTGTCTACTTAGACTCAACATGTAGTGACTGTCTCGTGTTTATGAGAATGCGTGTGCTTCAGGAAGCAGGGACCGGACTGTATTCATTTTTATAACCCTGCCACCCTCCCCGTGAGATCCTTTTAATCTAAGGGACGGTGATAGATACCTAGCGAGGATGACGTCAGGGCTCAGGGGCCACTTTCTGTTGGGGCCTCAGGTAATTAATTCAAACTGAATCGTTGTTGGATGCCACCGTGTTGCAAATCACAGCATACAGTCAGAGGACGATTTGGGTTTCCTGACCTTACAGCTTTACAGCCTAGGTGGTGGTGGTGGGGAGATGAAACAGCAGAATGACAATTGAGGGTTGTATTGCTTATCCAATGGGGGTGACATAAAAATAATTTTTTTGGGGGGAGGTGGGGAGTTGGAATTTTAGGGGAGAAGGTAAGGAGGTTGGTAGCATGAAGAGGCTGTATAGATTTGTTGTTGTTCAAAAAATATTTATTGAGCATGTGCCCGGTGCCAGACGTAGTATTCCAGTCCTGGGTGTACAGGAAAGAGTGACGGGACAGCCTTGTCCCCAAGGAGTTCACCCTCCCCTAGGGTGGGGGAGGGCAGGCAGTGTGCAGGTAGATCAGGAAAATTACTAATTGAGAAAAGTGTTACAAAGGTAACACGCTGGGTTTTGTGACAGGTGATAATAGGGGAGCGAGCAGTCCGCTTTGATAAGGTGGTCGAAGGTGCCCTGTCGGGAAAGGTGACTCTCGTGCTAAAGAAGAGCGCTCCAGTTCTAAGCAGGAGGAGCCGCGTGTGTGAGGTGCCAAAGTGGGAAAGACCTTGGCATAGCCTAGGGATTCAAAGACAGTCATGCGGTTGGGAATTGTTCTGATGCCCTCGGTTCTCCCCCCCAGCCCTGGGTCTGTACACCTGTAAGCAAAACTCATCAGAGGAACCCACTTTAAAACGGAGAAGGAGGACATCAAACTTTTCCTTGAATTATTGATGACTTTTCTTTTATCAATACGGTGATTGATTCAGGAACTTGTTAGCTATGTCGGGTCTTGAACCTCTTTTGATTACTCGATGAAGAGAAGTGCTTGAAATCCTCAGGATGCTGCCTAGCTGAGTTCAGGTTATAACGCATGAGCTTAAGCAGTGATTTAGGGTCTCTCTTGCTTGTTTGTTTTGTAATGTTAGAGCCTAACCTCCAATGCTTCATCTACCAAAGACCTTTGGCTTTAGATAAACTTCACAGAGATGGTCCTTAAAAGATGTTTGTTGTATTTCCACCCCCTTCTCACAGTCTGCTTCTATTTGCCACCCAAACACTGCCTTTCTGGGAGCTAATGACCATGCTCTTTTAAACAGCAGCATTCAGTTTTGGGACATAATGGAAGACATTTCATATAACAGGTATTGGAGGTCCTGCTGTGTGGTAAGCACTGCGTGGGGCACGGGTAACCTTGCACACCTTTTTAATACTTCCCAACTTGGACCATTCTTGACGTTTGTGGCTCAAGAGTGGTCCAAGCTGGGAAATACTGTTTTCTTACTATCATAATGCTTAAGAGCCAGAGCTCTGGAGTCCCGGACTTGAATCCCCTCGTCAGGACTTCAGATATTTGTGACTGAGGGCGAGATATTTAACCTCTTCAAGCCTCATTCTCTCAGTTGGAAAGTAGAAGCAACGCTCACCTCACTGGTGCTTGGAGACTGTTACAGAGCAGGGGGCTGGCGTATGATAAGGGTGCTATACATTTTAGCAATCGTCCTTGGTAACAGCAACAATACTGTTACTTATAGTGGTCTCATTAATGTCTCTCATGATTAGTCCCTAACCCCTCATGATCCACTCAGTTTCTTTGGTCTACTCACGGTTTATTTCGCTTCACTATTAATGGGCCCTATCCTTTTCTCTAACCTGTTGATTCCCATTTTTCATTATTGAGCATTCCCTTTCAGAATATGCTTGATGAATCTGTTCTGCCTGGGTTCAGGTAGCTGTTCTGCCATATACAAGCTCTGTGACCTTGGGGAAAGTACCCACCTTTTCTGAACTCTGAGTATTTCAATCTGTTAAACCTTATAGGGCTATTATGAAAATCCTATTATTAGATGAATGCATGTGAAAGTTCTTTGAAAATTGTAAAATACAAGTATATAAGAATTGTTATCAGAGATGGTAACCTGCTTTAGTTACTAGTCACTTAAAATGTAATAGATTTAAAAGATCTCATAAACACAAGAAGTTAAATTTCTTATAGAAGAGAAAACGGAAAAATAATAGTTTTTTAAAACTTTATGCAGGTAGCTAAGAATTAAAAATTTAAAAAATGGTTAGAATCGATAATTGATTCTGAAAAACATGGAGGCATTTGTAAAGTATTTGTTATAGGAAATATAGAATATGTTGTAGGTGCCTCTGATTCTCTTAATATACTGGTCTAAACAGTTATTCTTTTTTTCTTAGGTTTCAAATGTAGGTATGTAACAGAAAACTTATGGACTTACTATTTTGTTTACCCTTAGCTGAACGTTTTATACATATCAGTTGAAGTAAAGATATGATAGTGTGACTCTACTTTTAAAAAACACACAAAACTTTCAAGTGTAATGACGCATATCTGTTAATAAAAAGTGAAGATTTAAAATCAATATGCTTTTTCTTGCAATAATATTAGGATATATAAAATATGTGTGAGATGCCCTATATGTGATTATATTGGACTATCCACCATGTAGTCTGTGGTTTTCAAGAACCATAGGAGGGTGCCTTTATCTCAATTTGAAAGAGCTGAATTGTGTGAACATTGGCTATACATAGTTCTAAATCCTAGAATTGTTTGCTTTTCTCTGTGTTGCATACTATTTCTTTTACTGTTGATTTGCTATAACCTGATACAAGTCCAGCTCAGAAAAAATTAGTTCCCTTTGAAAGCACATATTGCAGTACTCTTTGTTCCTCTAAAAATGAGAGCAACCCTAGTGCTAAATTTTTTTTTCTCACCTGAGGATATGTTTATTGATTTTTAGAGAGGAATGCGTGGGGTGGGGAGAGTGAGCGAGAAAAAAACATTGATGTGAGAGTGAAACATTGATCTGTGCCTCCCATATGTGCCCCAACTGGGGATCGAACCTGAAACCTGGGTATATGCCTTGACTGGGAATCGAACCCACCACCGTTTTGGTGTATGGGATGATGCTTCAGCCAACTGAGCCACCCAGCTGGGCCCTAGTGTTAAAATTTAAAAAGAATAAAAACATACTGCTTTTAGTACACTTTTGTCACATTTTCCTTTCATATATATCTCATACCAGAGTGAGTGTGTGCTGAAACTTATTGGAGGTAGGACATTATTAGTTAACCTTGTATTTTGAGTCATATTTTCTTTTTTTGTGAAGTTCTCTTTTTAAAATTATATTTCTTTACCTAACTTGAGAAACTGGATTGATTTGGGCCCATAGAATTTTCCTTATTTTTAGGGGTCTGGAGATCATAATCGACTCCATCATAATCCAAGTCAGTCTCCTTTGCAATCTCCCTCTCTAGAAGATAGAGCTGGCCCAAATGATACAACCTGAGAAACGTTAATTCAGACTTAGAAAGGGAAGCTAATGGTTAACAAAGTTCTTTTTCTCTAGCCTTACCTAATTTGATGGTCACATGCATCCTTTAAGGGTAGCTGGGCATAGTCTCCCTTCATAGGTTGGGGAACTGACCTTAAGTAATTTGCCCTAGTAGAGGCGGGTTTTAGTCCACCTGTGTGACTGGTAGCCATTGTTTTTCTTGCTACTCTGTTTACACAGGTTCACATGTTCTCTGAGCTCTCTCTAAGTCATTTCAGCCTTTCAGGGCTAAGAGAAGACTCTTTGCCAGAAGTGATGCAGGTTCAGGAATAGAAGGGACTTGAGGTTTCAGTTAGGGGATGGGAACTCTACGCACCCAGCCACACTTGGGTTGGTTTTGGAGCCTTGGTGTTTCCTGATGCTCCTGTATGAAATAGAGATTTAAACTTACTGGAGGGTTTCTGGTGGCATTTTGAATTTGGAGGCATTTTGACTGGGAATTTACAAGTAGGTAGAAAACTTTAATTAGGCCTGAGGCCCAAGAGGCCAATGTAGAAATGAAAGGTAATAGAACTCTTTGAACATTACATAAAACATATAAAAGGAACCCATTTAGCATAGGAGTTAATAACATGTTGCTATTCTGGATAAGTCTGTCATCTGGGCAAATTATTGTCCCTGCTAATGGACATGGGTTAGCTTCTAGCCCTTTCCCCCCAAATCCAAAAAGTCTTCATGTGTCTCTTCATATTCTTAGCAGGGTCGGGAATTAATGGGTACTTAGAGAAAGGATACAAGGGCAGGAGCGGTAAGATTGGCCTGACTTGTGCTGTGCTCTACAGTGAAAGGGAGCATTGGCCAGTAGTTAAACACAACTCAAGACGGACCTTTTGAAAGAAGATAACAGCCACATCATATACAGCTTGATTCTTGAGGATCAACACATCATTCCCACCACAGGGAAAGGCGATTGAAGTGGATACTGCAGTAGTTTTCTCAAACTGTACTTCATCTTACCAAAAGTCACTCAAAAATTTAAAAAGGGGAAACTAGGTAACTGTTGCTAGAGATAGCTCTGCTATGTGTTTGACGTGCCTGTGTCTGTTAGTTGCCTGACTTTGCTAAGAAATAAAGACGTTAAGTGGTTCCCCTGATATGTTTGCCAGTATCCCTGATACCAGTTAGGTTCCTGTTGGGGGAGGGGGGAAGTACCCACCTTTTTGGCGTTTGAGTCCTCAGGACACCAGACAGGGTCTAGGGAGGGCTGTAGCAGCCATGTAGAGAGCCCTGGCCAGATGGCTCGGTTGGTTGGAACGTCGCCCCTTATACCAAAAGGTTGGGGTTCGATTCCAGGTCAGGGCACATACTTAGGCTACAGGTTTGATACCTGGTTGGGGCACATACAGGAGGCAACCAATTGGTGTTTTGCTCTCACGTTGACCTCCCTCTCTCCCTCCCTCCCTCCCTCCCTCCCTCCCTCCCTCCCTCCCTCCCTCCCTCCCTTCCTCCCTCCCTCCCTCCCTCCCCCCCTCCCCCTCTCTCCCCCCCTCCCCCTCTCTCCCCCTTCCTCTCTAAAAATCAATAAAAAAAAAAATATCGGTGAGGATAAAAAAATATATTGAGAAAAATGTGGAGAGTGGGGTGGAGTTCTTCCCTTTTAACTGTCTTAAGGTGACTGAGAATGAAAGGAGAGGGAGGGACTGGTTTTGTGTAGGTTAAGCTGGTCTGGTAGGGAGGGTGCCACAGTCATTGCTCACCTGAGGGAGAGGCCAGGAATGATGATGACTATGATAATATTAACCTGCTTTATTCCAGGCTCTGTGGTGGACA
Organism: Miniopterus natalensis; assembly: GCF_054644295.1. Classification (NCBI taxonomy): domain Eukaryota; kingdom Metazoa; phylum Chordata; class Mammalia; order Chiroptera; family Miniopteridae; genus Miniopterus; species Miniopterus natalensis. Next base: position 6,681,912 of record NC_142097.1, on the reverse strand, counting down.
TTTTAGATATATTGCCTTATTTAATCATCACAGAACACTTTTGTATATTACTATTCTATTATACAGATGAGAGAGTTGAGGCTTCTAGAGGTTAGATACTCTCCTGAGTGTACGAGGCTTCATTGAAAAGGCTTGAGGCCCTGGCTGGGTGGCTCAGTTGGTTAGAGCGTTGTCCTGATAATCCAAGGGTGCAGGTTCGATCCAAGGTTAGGGCACATATAAGAGTCAACCAATGAGAGCATAAAAAAGTGAAACAACAAATTGATGTTTCTCTCTCTCCCCCTTTCTCTCTCACTAAACAATTAATTGAAAAGAAAAGGCTTGAGATGATAATATAGCATTAAAGTTACATCACCAGAGTAAATATAAATAAGGTAGTCATTGGCCACAGGGAGGAATAAGAACTGGCATATTTGATTAGTATTTATAAAATCATGAATGGTTCTAGATGATGCCGACAACCTGGAGTTCTTAAATTAAGGTGGCTCCCTTTTAAGTGTGAGAGGTGAAGTCAGGAAAGCTAAAGAAATAACATAGCAGGAAATAAATCTTGTGTGGCTCACTCTAACTACAGTGGACATTTTGGACAAGCTTAGATAAATTCTTAGATGTTAGAACCATAATGATGTACTGTGAGTAATTTTGCAGTCTAAGACATGTGCCAAAATTTTGAGGTTGAAGCTTGAAGGTAGCAAATGACTAGACTCTTCATGCTTGTGTCAGAAGGAAGACTTGGTGGCTTGGTCTGTGGGCGTGACCCAGTAAGGCAGCTCTGATTTTCTTTACATTGGCGGGGTTCGTGTTGTGTTCATACTCCATTTTCAGTAGTACCCAAATCCAGGATGCCCAGGGAACCATCGGAACTGCCCCCCACCCTCCCCGGATTATACGGTCAGCGCAGGGGAAGGGGAGCGGGGGTAACGGCGCTGCCCACGAGGGCCAGTACTCAGGCAAGATTAGGTGTGGACACCCTGTTTCAGATTCTGAGATAAGATTATGCCTGTTTAAGTTTCCCACTTGGAGCTAGAACCCTGGTCTCCTGGAATTCTTCATTTCATTTTCTGCTTTACCAAACACTGTTTGCCTTCATGTTTGCATGTACTTACACCCGTCCTTAAGCCTTTTAAACTAACGTGGGCCTCTCACTTTACTTGGTAAATACAGCCCATTGTAGGTTTCAGGTATGGCCAAGTCAAGGGATCTCGAGTCAGGCGAGAGGGGGAGACTGTGGGGAGACGGGGGAGAGGCCTAGTGAGAAAAGGGAAAGCCCCTCGTAGCTTCTTTCTTTTGTAGGCTCACCAGCGAGCACTCTGCCCGGCACCTTTTCTTTTCTTCGTCTTTTTTTAATCCTCACCCAAGGATATGTTTTTTTTGTGTGTGTGTTTTTAATTGATTGGAGAGAGAGAGAGGAAGGGAGAGGGAGAGGGAGAGAGAGAAAAGTCAACATCCATGGGTTGCTTCCCACACAGGCTCTGACCTCTGACGGGGCCAGACCTGCACACTGCGTCGGGCCCTGACAGTCTCCTGCGCCCGGCAGTGCAGGCAGATGCTTTAGCCACCTGAACCACACAGCCGGGGTGCCTGGAAGCAGGCAGAACGAGACTGAAATTGGAAGGGGAAGATCATGGTACTAATAACTCACCAGGATAAGAAAGAGTGGGGCATCTAAGATTTTAAAAACAAATCGGTTATTAGCAACATATCCCGGAGATGCAGGACCTCAAGAACGTGAGTGGAAAGAAGGCATTTAGGATTTTTGATAAAAGGAGACCTCAGAAATTGAACGTGAATGAGTAGTAATGCACTAATTGTAGCCTAGCCCCAAGGCTGTTTTTCATGAAGTTGAGGATAGTGAAAGTTTCCTTCACCATTACTCTCCCACCTTTCCCTTGTACTCCAGTGCTCTTGGTCCCCTGCGCCCTTCCCTGCTCTTTGCATACAATGAGCTAGGGCAGCTGTTTGGTACTTTCCCAAATCTGTACTATAAGCACCAACTTTCTGACCTCTGCGGGTTCTTTTTCATATATACGTAAAATCTCTTTATATATATAGTCTCATATATATATGTGTATATATGTATATATAGTCTTTTAGAGGTGTAGAAAGATTTAGCTAAATAGCTTTTTATCTGATATATAATTGATAAGATTAAATGGAATTCCAAGGAAAAGGTGAGCCATTATGTTCCAGTAAGTTCAGCCCTTGCTTGCCTGGTGGACTCTGGGTCAGACAGCAGTTGGGAAGTCTTTTTCTGAGGGAGAAATAATGCAGAAATGGATGCTGGGATGAGGCTTAGACTCCTACCTGGTGACTTCATCCATAATTAGGTAAAAAGAGCAAGTCTGTAGTTATGCTTTGATAATTTCACTGCCTTTTTAGCTACTTGCATTGATTCTGTACTGGCAGAACTTCAAATTTTGAGAGTTTTTAAGTGCTTATAAAAATGGGCTTAACTTCTAAGTGTTAGAGCAGTAATTGGTGACATTCTAACATCCTCAGTTACATACACCTTTAAAATTTGTTTCTATTTATTGTGCTTTGTTCTGTAACTTATTTTTATACAACCGTAAGTATAGATCCAACTCATTTTTTTCATGCTTTTCAAATTTCTTTTTCTTGCTCCTTTCCCCATAGGTACTATTTTATTTACCTTTTCTCTCACATTTTGTTTTAGCTACCTAATAGCAGCTGTTGACTGTGTTTAGAGCTAAAAAGACAAGAGTAACTATTGCATTAAAATTGTTTCAGTGTTTCATCAGCTTCCTCTCTAGTTGTGGAATAGGTGAATTTTCTCTTTCTTCTAGTGGGAGAGGGTGGGCGACTGGCTTCTGAGCTGTGACTCAGGCTTCCCTGAGCTCTATCCCAAGCTGATTCCAGAGGAGCCAGTTCTTTTTCCTCCTGACCTGTGCTCTGCTCATTTGTTCGATAGGAGGCTGGCTAGTTTTTAGTTGCTTAGGTTTGTAAAATCCATGGCTCTTTGGTTTTTTTTCTTTCTGAAGTCTTGCTGCTGCTCGTCTGGTAGGGCACATACTGAGCTTCAGTGGTAGTGTCTGTCTGTGCCCTGCCCTGCCTCCATGAGGTCTCCATTCCCACTTCCTCCTGTGTTGCCACTTGTGTCATTAGGTAGTAAGCAGTGGGTTATTTCTGTGCACCAAAAGGTACCTTCATGTCAAGTAGCTACACTAGCATTTTCCAGGTTTTCTGCATTATAGGTGATATCTTTATCTTCTTAGAATCCCAAGCATTTTGATAACTAGATGGGAAAGACTACTTAAATATTCTTTAGTCCTGGTTCTTTTTCCTACAAATTTTGACTGAATTTGTATAAATACAAGCTTGAGTGATACTCATTCTAAATTTACTTTTCCCGTTTTGTTCCCCAAAGCAGTAATAAACACAGATATAGGTAGACTACTAAGAAAACCAGACCTTCAGCCGGTGAGCTAAGTGGGTGAAAGAATATTTTGAAAAGGCGTCTATTTTAAACATCTTATTTTACTGGGTGTATTTTATAAAAAATTACATCCGCAAACACTGTATGCATAAGGTACAACCAGATTCAATTGGATTGGGAAAATGTGTTCATGTTTCTAAGGAGAATTCACAGGTTTCCTTATAACTAAAGTCCTGCTCTTATCATATCTAGGGACATGGTCTTTTTAAGAAATTTTATCAGGCCTACTCTAGAAGAATTTCAACACCTCTTCAGTAGCTCATTTTCTTATCATTTGGAGGGTAGCTGATTAACTAGAAAATGTTTAGGTTTCACAATTTATGAACTACTAAAGTTTTTGAATCATAGGTAGTAATCACTAGTAGTTCTAAGTCAGTAATTTGAGTTAATAAAATAGCAATATTCTGAATTTGTAGATTGAAAGAATTGACAAATATATCTTAAATAGTACTCTTAGCTTCCAAGGGTAATAGCTATTCTTTTTATTGTGTAGATGTGAAAAATAAAGGTAAAGACAATGTAACTCTTAAAATTTAAACTTGATTTCAGTTCTATAATAAAGTACATCTATATCAGAAAAAAGCTGAATTATTAAAGAAATGTGTGCCAGTTGCATGCGACGGTGGGGGTACATGATTTGAACTGCTCTTAAATTAGTTTATTCAGAATGTAATATAAAAATGCCATGTCATGTTCTAATTTTGGTTTGTTTGATTTGCAGTAAATGAACTGGAACTTATCTCTTTTACTTTAGGCTTTCAGATAAACTTCTGTGAAAAGGCACAAAGTAAGCTACACATTTTATGATACTATGCTGCTTATTTTTTCATATCCATCTTGGTACTGGGAATGTGTCTACTGTTGTTTTAACTAACCAGCCATGGCAACTTTGCATTGAAAGAGCTTCCATTTTTCATTCTTTTTCCAAATGTAAAAAAAAATTGTTATGTTCTTTTCGTTTGAAATTGAAATAGAACATGTATTGAAGTATTCAAGTGTGTATGGGTTTGGAAAGATTTTTATATATATATAGATAGATATATTATCCCCCAAAATTTATATACATACTTTGAGTACTTATAAAGGCAGTGTTTATTAAAATACAGCTCATTTGCAAAATGGAGCTGTCAGCTGTTAAAGTGTGTCTACATTGTTTTTGGGACACCCTGTATATTCAGCTGTATATAAGTATAGAAGGATATATTAGCTTTAGAAAGGTGTGTGTGGGTATAGGAAGGTATATATAAGTGGTCATGTATAGATAGTTACAGAAGGATGTACATAGGTATTTGGACTTAACTGTAATTTAAGTCACAAGTTAAGGAAAGTTCACTTTTAAGATTGTAGTGCAAAAAGCATATAACTGTATTAGAGGTCTCATGCTTTAAAATTAATGTATTTAAACCATACATATAATGCATTTTGTTATTTTTTCTTAAAACAACGCTTGTTTCTCCTGCCTTCCCCAACCTCCCAATATAGACTAGTGTATTATATTCGAACACTAGTCTTCATAGAATACAGAATGTGTTTCTATTAAAAAGCAAGATTTATAAAACTAAAACAAATGCATCTTAAGCGTACACATCACTGAATAAAATGCAGTTTAAAAAATCCCAGCTCAAGGAGACTGTTCTCTAGTTAACATAAAAATATCCCAAAGTAAAATATAATTATTTTCACCTCTGCTTATTTATTCATAGAGTGGGGAAGCATGATGAGCACTTTCTACATATATTCTTCTTTTTCACTAGTAGCTTTACTGAAATACAATTGATATATAATAGTGTGTAAGCCTAATGTGTGTAGCGTGATTTGCTACGCTTCTGCATTGTGAAATGGTAATAACAATGGGTTAATTCACACTTCTGTCACCTCACATAATTAATTCTTCTGTGAACATTTAAGATTTATTCTTTTAGCAAATTTTAAGTATATAATACAATATTATTAAGTACGTTTTAGATCCCCTGATATGTATCATTCCTAAGGAAGTTAGTTCAAAGGAAACAAAGTTTAACCTGAAGAAAATATTTCTGTTTTTAAATTTTCTAATAGAATCAAATGCCTCGTTTCTATTGGTTGAACACTGTGACTTTGAAATGTAGTTAGCAAACATTTATTTATTGAGTGACTCACCCATAATATAAGTACATAATTAGTAACAGAGTGGGATACCTACACCCTGGGATAGTTTCTTTAACTGGCCCAGTATTATTACCCTTCTCTCACTTTACATTAAAAACAGTGTATGGGTGCCTCAGCTGCTTAGAGCACCGTCCCCATACACAAGGTTGTAAGTTGGATCCCCGGTCAGGGCACGTACAGAAAACAACCAGTGAATGCATAAATAAGTAACAACAAATCTCTCTCTCTTTCTCTCCCCTTCTCTCTCTAAAAATCAGTAAAAAATAGTGTAAAGTTTCCTGTCCATAATGAACATACATATATATATGTAATGAGGTTACAACTTGTATTTTATACTATCTTTTAATTTTAACATATTAATAGGACAATTTTTAGTTTTCATTTACCTTTTAGTATAAAATATTTCTGTTTAATATTTAATATAATTTTTAGTTTTTATATATGACATCAAATCTAAAGAAAAATGCCGAGGGTTTTAAAATTAACAACTGCATATGCATTGTTGCCCTTTTTTTCTAACTTAGACCTATTGTGTACATAAAACAACAGAATGTACTGATTTTATTAAGTTTAAAATGAGTATGCAGTGTCTGTAAATAGCTTTGTAGATAGATTAAAAATGCCTTTAGGTCCTGTCCCTTTCCCATTGCTATAGGAATGGTAGGTTTGCAGTGTTGCCTACTGTAATACGCAGGGAAGACTAACACAGGAGCACATATATTCCCACTCTGATGCTTACTTTGGGTTGCCTTCACTACCTTGTCGTGCTGTGACTCCTTTCTCACGTGTCCCTTTTTATTTCTCCCTCTCTTTGGGAGTCGTCCTCTTTATTTTTCTGCTTTTGGGATTCAACACAGTAACTTATACATTCACTCACAAAGCACATATTGAACACCTGGGTACCATAAAGTGAGGAAGGTTGTTGTTATAGAAATGAACAGACTTGTTCCCTGCCCTTAAGTGTTCTCTTAGTGCAGGGGACTAGAGTTAGTCCTGCTTTGATTTAAGTGCTCCGCTATTCATCCTACAGATTGGTTAGTAGCAGAGCCCACCGTGAGGTGGTGCAGGTGCAGATGTGTACTGGGCACCGTTGCTCTGCTATTCCGTCATGAGAGAGGACAAGCCTGAGGAGCGCTGTGGGTCTCATGATAGCTGCTTCCTGATTGGAGACTGTGACTCAGATCCAGCAACGGGCCTGTCTGCTGTGGAGCTAAGCAGAGCTGTCTGTGCTGGCTGAGACTTTTGTTGAAGACTCTAGAAAAGGGAGCACACATATGAGGAAGGGTTGGATCTGCTTTGTTGGTAGGGATGGCGAGCTCTAAGTTGACAGCATTTATTTTTGCACTATTGGTACCTGTATTTTAGGATAAATTTTCACTTGCTTACATATATTAACACTTTTTGTTAAAACTGGTCCTGTGATTGACATGACTTAATTAAAACTGCAGTTTTGTAATGGTTGCCAACAATCAGTTTTCCAGTTTGCTCTGGCATATAGACATTAATTTTATGTTAAAAGTGGTAACTCATTTCTATAAAAATAGAGGGCTTAGCTCAGTTGGCGTGGCTCAGCGGTTGAGCATCAAACTATGATCCAGGAGATAGAGGTTCGATCCCCAGTAGGGGGCGTGCAGGAGGCAATTATGCAATGACTCTCTCATCATCGATGCTTCTCTCTCTCCCTCTCCTTCCTCTCTCTGAAATCAATAAAGATATATTAAAAAAAAAAATAGAGGGTTTGAAATTACTAAAGCAGCATTTTCTCACCTATTAGGGCATACTTTAGTGTCAGAATGTTCCAATTTTTTTCTAAGGGTGTTTCAGAATTATCATAAACATATTTAATTCATTAAAAATAATTACACAGGGTGGGCAAAAGTAGGTTTACTTTTGTTCATATGGAAAATAATACAATAATTAATTAATAATACAAGCATAAACTTTTTCTTGTTCTCACAACTGTAAACCTACTTTTGCCCCACTCTGTATATCATACAGCAGTTGTGGGGGGCACCGGGCAAAGGAGTTAAAAATTAGATAGTGTTAAAAGTCCAGTAAGCTTGACTGCTGCTGCTTCAAAAGCTAAATTCTCCATCATAAATCAAAGAAACTTGTAAGATAATTTTGATGACTAATGGAAGCTCTCAAGGTTTAATTTTCCATTGTTTGACTTTCACGTAGTTTTTGTTTTTTATATTGCCATGTCACTATTCCACTCAGTTTATTATAATTGCCTGCTATAAGTTAGTGGAGTTTTATTGGAGATGTGTGTGTAGGTATTTACACACACAAATAGTGTGAGATGATGTATTTAATTTTGGAACCAGATTTTTATAGAAATTCAATAAAAATCCACTTTGCATCTCATCCTTTTTATCAGTTATAGTCTGTGCATTTATTTGCTTTTTGGTTTTCTAAATATATGTTTAAGATGATATATGTTTAAGATAATAAGTAATAAATAAGTTATAATTATTTTTTAAAAGTATTTCTTTTAACACTGTTGGATGATTGAATTTTTCTGAAGTCTGAATGTAAAATGACTGAAGGGAATACATTTTCTACGATGTAGAGCTACATTTAGAAGGTTGATTAAGTCATCACTGACCATTTGAAGATGATAACTTTGTACTTGTAAAGATGTTTATGTGATTTATGACCAAGTTGGAATTATCGTATCTCAGTGACTTTAACGAGCTAACTTGTAAGCACCGTTCTTTAGAATACGATTTTTACTTTGCTTTATAATACCAGTTTTTTGAAGGTGGTAATAGATTTGCCTAGGAACAAAGTTTTTTGAGAAGTTCTTTTATAAATGTCAAGTTTACCTTAGTGTCCAAGCATTCTGATTTTTTATTTCTATGGAATTGTGACCCATTAAGGATCCAGGGGCATAGGAATTCTCCTCAGAAAATGCCTAACAGAATCCTTGCCCATCAGAGTGAGCGTGGGTAGCACTTTGGCAATCCTCTGTTAATAGTTCAGTTTCACACAAGCTCTCTTCACAGTTCCCTCCTGTACTGCAGTGTATTTTTAGCCATGGGCTATAGAGTTCTTGAGTGCTAAAGACAAGTTTGGATAGTGTTGAATTTCTGTAGCTTTGCCTTTTACACTTTTGGTAGCTTTAAAAACTTTTAGTGGCTTTAAAAAATTGTTTTATTGGGAATATTTGCATAGCAATGGGATCTTTATTTAGAAAATTATATGCTCTAGAGGAAATTAGATTGCAGGTAGGGATTGCTTTTGGTCATACTGCATGTCAGAGTATTTGGAGAAAATGGAAGTATCCTAATGATAGGTTCTCATTTCATTGGGAAACTATTCTTTTAAGTTAAGTATCCCTAATAGTTTTTAAATTGGTAGTAATGAAGAGGAAACAATAAAGAGGAGGAAGGATGTTTATTGAATCTTTACAGAAATTTGAGTATGCCATTGATAAGTTTACTGACCTGATAAGAAATGTCTATACAAGGTGACCTTTTGCTCAAGAGAGTATTTGACTTTTTTGGAGGTGGAGTATAAAAAACCAGGGGAGGTAAGGAGTGGAGGACAGAGACAAGCCATCCTTTATTTAAAATTAAGACCTTAGAAATTTCAGCTGATTAAATTTCCAATTTCCCATTTTATGTAGTAAAAATCTACACCCAGTGACTAAAATTTTATCATTTAGAATTTTTAAAACTCAGCTAAGATTTTCAGCAGTCCTGAGAAACAGAATGACTACATTTGTTACTACTGGAGTTTAACAAGGTTTATTTAAATTTATATAGATGCCGCAGTAAGTTGAAAATGAGACTTTTGTGGGATTTGCCGTAAGCCCAGCTAGCATCCAGTATATTCATCACTGTCTTTGTGGACCATGCTGAACTGCCATTGGAGAGTCCATCTGCTTGGGAATGGCTTTTATACTACTTAAATCCCAAGAATGGTAGTAGTGGTATAGGCAGAGTCAAGATTTACGCAGTCCCTTTCTGCGTTATGCCATTCCAAGGGGAATGTTACCGAATTATCTTTTGCCTTGGATTCTGGCCTAGACAGATGTAGAAAATGAATTTACTTGGGTTCCTCAAATGACTTGTGTGTCTGGAAAACAGCTGATCAAGATGCATGGTCTGGAGACTTGGTAGTCAGTGAACAAGGTGGCATAGCCATGCATTGCATGGAGACAGATTTGTGTACGCAGGCTCTCTTTAACGATTTGATGCTTTTAGCAAAAAGATTTATGTCCCTTCTGCTTTCTTTTACTTAGGGCTGGAAGAGAGAACATTATTTAATTTTTAGAAACTTTTAATTATAGAAGTTTTCAAACACACACAAAAGTAGAATAGTATAATGAACCCCCAGTGCGCCCTATAGTATCAACACTCGGCCAATGTGATTTCATTTGTTCCTTCTCCCGCCACCTATCTCTCCTGAAATATCTTAAAGCTGATTCTGATTATCATTATTTCATCGATATGTCTGTCAGACACATATCTTCTAAGTGATAAAAACTCTTAAATACATAACCTCAATACCATTATTACACCATTAAATAAATAAAACAATATCGTATAGCCACTCCATGTTCACATTTCCTCGTTTGCCTTAAAATGCCGTGTTTACAGTTTATTTGTTCAAGTTGATATCTCAACAAGGTCCACACAAGTTGCACTTGGTTGATATATCTCCTAAGTTTCTTTAGATCTAGAGCAATTTCTTCTTCTCTCCTTTTTTTTTGCCATTTATACATTGAAAAAGTTAGGTCATGTATTTTGTAGCATTTTGCAAAAGGCTGATTATATCCTTTTAGTAATTAGTGTGGCACATGTTCCTCTTTGCCCTGTGTTTCCTGTTAATTGGTAGCTAGATAGAGGCTGTATCACAGAGATTCAGATTTTGGGGGAAAACTTCAAAGGTAGTGCTGTGTTTCTGGTTGCATCACATCAAGAAGCAGATGATTTCTAGTTGTCCATCTAATTGAGTTTGGTTAGTGGGTTTAGGTACTGTCAGTGTGATTCATATAGGCTAATGTTCCTCATCAGCCTTCACCTGATGGTTTGGCCACCATCAGTGATTTTTGTCTAAATTAATTATTTTATTAGGAACTGATTAACTTGTGTCCCCAAATATTTGTGGGCTCTGCAAATAGTGGCTATAGTCAGCCAAAAAAGTTTATGTTTGGGGCATGCTATCGAATGCAAATTATAGAGGTAAGCATTGATCATCTCTGACTTAAATGTAGAATTATGTGTATATATGCACACATATGCAAAAACATTTATTGTGATTTTCTGTACTGGACAGGATAAACTGGACATTTATCCTTAATACCCTGGAATGTGAGTCGATCTGTTCTTTAATCAGGGTTCTTTTTAACATTTTAAAATCTCTGAAGACAATGAAAAACCATGCCAAATAACTCTTGACATTTTTTGGTGAAGCTGTAGAGCCAGTGGGTATGTGTGACCAGTTTTGTTAAATTAAGATCAATTCAAAACTGCTATAAACTTTGTTTATTAGTTTATATTCAGTGCTCAGAACGCTCAGTTCCTTCGGGGCATTACCTTCGCAGTACTTGGGATCCAGAATTAGTCATCAAAAGGCAGGCACTTTGGTAAGAATGGAAGTAAGTATAAGTTCTCATTGAGGACATAAAAATCCTGGTGAAATCCTTGTGTTCCAGTGAGCAGTTACCTTTTCAGTGACCAGCATATTGTCCAGGTGTAATTATCCACCCTTCAGTAGTAACAGTTTCTTAACCGGCTCTCCGTTTTCAGTATTCCTGTTGAGTCACCTATCTTGTAAATAAATTATTATTAAAGTCCCTCCTTCATGATATTCTAAGACTGACTTGATCTTGCACAATTTGTAAATAACAAATTAGAGAAATTTCAGTCACGGTATTCTCATGTACTTATACATTCAGGAAGTAGATAGGATACAACAGACCCTCTTTGAAATTTACTCTTGATCAGTATTACTTTATTCTAACTTTTTAAAAACTTCAATTTCTAGAATCCATTTATGGGCAAACAATAGTACTTACTTGTGGTCACTGTGAAGTGAAAGTATTGTTCACATCTTACTGATTTTTACATTGCGAGGTAGTGTTCAGTGCAGTCCAAAGAGGCTGTTCAGATGCTGGTGAGACGGGTCTAATAGCGCTGCGGTTACTGCTTATACACACACAATATGAACTTCGTGTAGAAGGTGCTTCCACCTCTGCTATTTGCTTTGGTAGTAACACAGTTGGGTCTGAATTTAAATTTGGATAGCAAATCATTACTTTAACTTTCTTAGAAAGATATGTAGCTGAAATGGAAAAAGTTGAGTATACAAAAGATTGTCATGTCGTACAACTTGAGACAGTTAAAAATAGCAAATTATCTTTTTAAAAGCCCGAAGTTGGCTGACTAACTCATGTGTCGTGCGGTTCTATCAGTAAGGAGCAGTTTTCTGGTTAAAGCTTCTGGCTAACCTTTTCAGAGAACCTATATCACTTCTAGTTATACATATTTTGATTGATAAAAAAATGAAGCAACAAATTAGATCTACCAAGAAATACAGATCAAACCCCCAATTGAGATGTCTGAGTGAAAACTATTTGTCCTAAAGTTGTTAAGTCAAAAACTTAAGCTTGGATTATTCACTAATTCAAGAAATGTTTGAGTTGCTGTGATACTCCAGGTGCTGTTACATAAAGCACCCAGTCACTGGACTTCTGTATCTAATTTACTGTGGTCAGAGTCACCCAGTGAATAGCAGGTTCTGAGTGTGAAGAAAGCATGGGTTCAGTGCTCACTGTGTGCCTGAGAAAGAAAGGAGTTATTTTATAGATATAGTTAAAAATTACGTAGTGTGCTTTTTCGTGTGTGCCCCTCCTCTGCAGTTACTAAGTTATTGCTAAACTATTGATGGTGCTTTAGAATTGGGAAGTCACCTTTGAAATAAAGCTTTACTTCTGCTTTAGGTAGGGCAAGCTACCAGGACAAAGCTTGTATTCCACTGCTTCACTGCAGTAACTAGCCCACTAGCTCAGTGTTTGTGTGCAGGCTGTCTTCAGCCACAGATGGTCAGTAAAATTGAGCCTTATTGTCATTTAAAGGTGCTATTTAGGGGTAAAAGTTTACAGGAAGGCTTTCCAGATTATCTTAATTTAATTAAAATATGTGCAAAATGTTGTGTATGAACAAAGTTGATTCCTTCTTTTGCCTTTCTGAACTCCTAAGGACACGTGGTGAGAAGCAAGGTTATTACAGGTAAAGTTTTATATGGTGGTGTGAATTTTTTGCTTTGGGGATAAGGTAATTGGGTAGTAGGGTGAGGGAGGCAAGTGTTCCCTGGAGAGTGAGAGAAGTCAACTTAGGTAAAAAGTTAACTATGATCCATTATGGAGCCAAACAGAGAGGAAAAGAAGTGAGACCCTGTGCCCGACTTTCCTGGGTCAGCACAGGGTGGTCATGTGTGTCCATTCTTTGCTTCAGAAAGACCCTTATGAAATCAAGAGTTTGCCTGGTATAGTATTTTAAGCTTGATAATCCTTGATAATGTTATATTTGTTTATAAATCAACTATTGATATATGATAGAGAAAAATATATTCATAAATGATATCTTTCCACTTTATCTCTAATTGCATTGGAATATTTTTAACTTGTTTTTAGGCTTGCTTATAGATTTTGATAGTATAAAATATCAATTACAAGTATTAATGGAAATAAAAAGATTTGTTTCTTGAAACTGACTTCTGTTGCTTTTAGAAAATCTTAATATTCTTTACTTTCCAGTATTCCAAATGTTAACACTCAGGTATTTTCTGACACCAAGTGAATGTCCAATAGTTCAATTCTGACACTATCTACTTGGAGTTAGTATAATATCTCACAAGTTAAAAGGTTTAGCCCCACAAAACTTCCGCTGCTTCAGATCTGATTGCAAATGTGCCCAGGTTACCCACATTTCTGCTTGGCTGTCTACAAATTAGAGGGTTCCCTTGATACCCCCACCTCTGCCTCCCCACCACCCCACCCAGGTTCAATTATTTTCTAGAACAGCTCACAGAACTCAGGAAAACACTTTATGTATGTTTACCAGTTTATGATAAAAGATGCAACTCAGAAACAACCAAATAGAAGAGATGCACAGGTCAAGGTATGGAGGGAGAGGTGGTGCAGAGCTTCTGTGCCTGCTTTGGGTACGGCTTTCTCCTAGCGCTTTGACGTGCTCACCAACTGGAAATCTCCTTGGGGAGATTCATTGCTTAGGGGTTTCATTACCTAGGCAGGATTGATTAAATCTTTGGCCATTAATGATTGAACTCAGTCTCCAGCCCTTCTCCCCTCTATGGAGTTAAGGGGCCGGGGCTAAATGTTATAACCCTCTAATCACTTAATTGATTTCTCTGGAGAGCTGGCCTCATCCAGAAGTTTTGTATGGTCTCCCCTAACCCCCATCCCTCATTAGCATAAACTCTGGTTTGGTTGAAAGGGACTTGTTATGAATAACAAAAGACATGCCTATCACTTAGGAAATTCCTTGGGTTGCTTGGGACTAATACCAATGGTGTAAAGGGAAGAAGCAGTTATCATGAATTTATATGGGAAAAATTTTGAGTGTTCCCAGGCCCATATTCAACTCTTGTCTTTATTTTGTTTACCACAATCGAAATGCTTAATTACATTCAGTTTTACAACAAACCTAACATCCTCACGAACTCTTTTAGGCTTTTCTGATACCTTAAGATGCACAGAATAATTGAGATAAAGCACAGATGCTCTCAGACATAGTTCAGAACTGTGGCACTTGATGCTGAGATGTAGAGTGTAGGGAAGGAGCTTGGCGGGACCACTCTGGATGCTTGAGGTACACTTCCTCTAATGTTGTTGGAGAAATGCGTGGATGGTCTTTCTTCTTTGTTAGTGGGAATGGGGTTCTTGGGGTACCACTGGAATAAGCACTTCCGGGTGCCCGCACAGGAGGGTGAGATGTGGTAGAAAGCTTTATTTTCATAGAATTACATCCTTGGATTTTCAAAGTCCCATTTCCTTTAATACAGTCCTGGAAGATGTGCAGCTGGGGATTCAGTGGACCTAGAAGCAAAGCCAGTGTCCAAAGTTTCCTTTCCATGGTGCAGTTGAGTCTGAAACAGTATCAGGCTTTTTTGTGTGGGGTCCACATGGCCCTGGGTCTCGTGGGCGCATGCAGGTGCGTGAGGGTCAGGAGCCAAGAGGGCAAGAGCACAAGAGGCAAGCCAAGAGAGCGAACTTCTTTGTTTAGGAGATGACATATCTCATCTTCCTGCGCTTACAGTGGCCTCGCCTACTCTGGCCAATGACCTGTTCCCAAGTGTGACCAACACGGAAGTACCTTCTCTGTGTCACCCAGACTTTACTGGGCATGCGTCTATTCTCCTCTGTCCAGTCCCTTCCCCCAGAGATCTGTGGGGAATAGACCTGGGGAATGTTAAATTGCAATTCCCTGGCAAAGCTGCACAAATGGCATGCCTATACTATTTGGCCCTCTCATTGCTCCTTTCCAGTTATTAGTAACTGGGTTAATTACAGTGCTATCAATAACAGCTTGCTGCAAATCACTGAACAGTATTTTCATTTTTTGCCCTTTTTGTAAAAGCCAAAGTCGTCTTTGAATTTATTTCAGTTAGCAAAAACAGGTACTAATGTCGCTCTTTAGTAAAAGCCAAGTGACGTAATACAAACCTTTAAAAAGCAGGTCTGTATATTTTTTGTTATATCACAGAACTATCTATAGTAAAATTCCCTTGCATACAATAGACCCATAGCTTTGAATCTGTAAGGTTTCTAGATGGGCTAATCTACAGTTACCTGGAAAGATGTGTGGGTACCCAGTATCATTTTGTCCAGTGGGTGGTTGATTTTCTGTTGTGAAAAGGATCTACACGCCCTGTCTCCCAGGACCAAAGGAGTACCTTCATTGTGAGGTTAAATTGCCTTTTTCTTAAGCTTGCTTTATCTTAATCTACTTGCTAATGAAGTTTATGTAGGGCTGAGTATAGGAGAGTTAATTATTATTGGCGGGAATCCTTATGGTATTTTTGGCTGATAAGGGAAGAAGTTAACATGTGATGAAAGTCTGGGTTTGTTGTGCGGTTGGTAATATGATTCTACCTAAACTTTTCAAGGAGAAGTCAGATCTGGTTGTTTTGGTAGCTCCTTAGTTGAGTTGGTGCTTCTGTGAATACTTTACCTCTCAGCTGAAATATAGATCTCTGTAGCCCTGTGTCCTGGAGCTGCTTATTAGAGCTCTAGGTCAGTGGCCTTTGGCCAAGAAGTGTTTTTCTTTCATTGTGTTGTACAGATGTTCTTTTCTTCAGAACATCATGACACACATAAAAAGGTTTAAGCACTGATTGAAAAAATTCTGATGGTATAGTTAGAATATATGGTTAATGTGCTTATTTCATTTATAAGTGGTGGAAAGTTACAGTGGTAATGATAGAATATTGTGGGGTTTACCAAGCAGGAAAAATTAATGTGACATAAGCCCAGTGAGCAGTTGGTTCCCTGTAAGAGTTCAAGTGTGCTGATCTGAGAATATCTGCTGTGTGATTTTGGTGCCTGCCTGTACAGTGAGGTCAGCTAGAAGCCACTGTATGGGCTCTGGAGTACTGATGCAAATCGGAACAAGCCTTGTGACTTTTCTTGACACAGTTTCTTTCCTAAGTGTAATGTGCCTTGTCCCACTAGGAAGATGGCCACCAAAAAGTAAGAGTCAGTTATGTGGATAGTTTTCAAGAAATCCAATATTGATCAGACAGTAACTTAAAACTTTGAGGAGCTAGTTAGAATGTTGAGGGGTCTGATTGGGAGGCAGAGGTCAGTCTATGGCCTACATGTCACAGAAGAAGAGATCACTTTGACCATTCTGCACAGAAACTTTTGTTGGAGTTGACCAACGTAGCATTTGTGTCTCACTTGTCTCCATGGGGCCACTGTGGGTATGTTCACAAATTTGAGGCTTAAGAACATAAATGCCTTGTGTATTCGGCTGAGTTTGAGGCATTACATGGATTTAAAGTGTTGCGAGCACCTGGACAAGGTGCTGAGTAAATTTACAGACTTGCTCACTATAACCATTCCCTTTTCCTGACTGGAACTCTGAGCGTCCTGTGTAGCAACAGTGCTTCTGTGCGAATGGAATGAGTGCAGGTGTGTAGCAGGGTAGGCCTTTCCTAGTAAGGGTTCTGAAGGATGGTGGCTTGCAAGAGAACTCTAAAGAAGCTTATCCAACACAGTCACCCCCACAATGCCACGCTCCAATTATTTTGCAAGCACAGCCTTCACAAAAATCTAAAAAGACTTGGAATTCCAGTTACACAGCCACCTAGAGAAGGTTCCAAATGGAACCCAAAAGGTGACTGCCATTACTTCTCTAGGCCTCCATAAGATTGGTCTCTTAGAAAGTTCTGGTATGAGTTGCAAGGAGATTCTAACTAAAACAGAAAACATAAATGCTTAATGAAGAAAAATTTAACACAGAAAAGTAGAAAAAGAAAAAAATTACCTGTAATTCTAGCACCTTGAATTAATCACCAGTGATATTTTGGAGAATGACCTGTATGTATTATAAATTATGGTCATATGTGCTTTTACTAAAATGATAACTTATTAGACACATTCCTTACTGTCTGATTTTTAAAAAACCTTACCACTTATTAACATTTTCTGGTGTCACTAGTCATTTAAATTTTTTTTGGTGGTAGTGTAGTATTCCAGTTATAGATGTTCCATAATTTTTGTAACTAATCTAGTGTAAACATCAATGCTTTACCTTTATTTGCATATTCTGTAACTTCCTAAAGGGTAAATTCTTAGGAATGGAGTTACTGGGTTAATTGTAAGGACATTTTGAGGTACTTGCTAGATACTGTCCTCTCAGAAAGTGGACCAGTTTATATTTATTTTGGTAATTTGTTTCATCATTTGTCTATTTTCATTTGTTTACTGAACAAATGTTAAAGGTTTATGTGTCTGGTATAATTCTAGGCATTAAGGTGCATGAGAAATATGCCCCCCTGGAGCTTATGGTTTGGGGGGGAAGGTAGAGATCAGGTAACCACAAAGAGATGTAAATGTACAGCTGCATTACAAGTTCAGAAGCAACCACTTGCCTCTTCTGCCTTGTTAACATTGATGTTACGATTCTTTTTATGTATGTGTGGTATAAAAGGCAAAAATTGAATTTAATTTATTTGGATAACTAGGAGAATTTGATCTTATTCATGTTAATGGTACATTTGTATTCTTTTATTTGTTAATTACCTGTTTATGTTCTGTGTTTATTTTCTAATTGAGATATTTGCTATCATGTCCATAAGTAAGGCCCTTATATTCCCCTGCCCCTCCCTCAGGTTTTCATTTCAGAAGGTAGTGACTTCACCTGGGACTATAAAGTTCAGACAGAGGTGTTTTCTTTTTGCCCCTCAATGAATCTGGGTCCTTCACAGGAGAATTTGGGACCATTGAGATCTAAAGCCAAGATTCTGCTCAGCAGAATCTGTTTGATTCCACTTTCATGACTGTGAGGACAAGCATCTCAAGCCCTGTTTATTTCAGTAAAGCCTTGACATTTGGGCTGTGTTGGTAATCCCAGCAGGGTCTTCCTGCTTAACTGGCCCCCTGTGTATTTTTGAGAAGTTTGGACTAATCAGGACTTAACCAATTTAGCCTGAGGAATTATATTTGCTTGCTGGTGGTAGACATCTGGCTCAGTCTGATCAAAAGTGATGTTGGTTTTAATTAATTGCTAGCTCAAAAGTGTGGCTGCCTATAGAAACCATAATGATATTTTGCATAACTGAGTTAAAATTCCTGGTAATCACAGAGGGGTTCATATAACCATGTCAGCGAGTTGCTGGTTAGCTGAATCAGAGTGAAGTATCAAATCTGAGTTTCTAATACTAGGTTTGGAAGGATTTCAAAGCATATTCTGAGCTTCATTCCATGAAATTTACTATGATAGAAAAGAGTTAAAACATTTTTTTTTCTTGTTGGAAGATCAACTTGGGTGCAAATTTGGAGGTTTTAAGCCCACAAACTCTCCCTGAAGATGTCTGTTAACCAGACAAGAGTCTCATAGTGAAATGTAGTCTGTGGTTAGTAAAATGCCTGTTTTTGCCTTTGTCTGGAGTCTGTAAGTACAAAGCTGCACCCTTCACGAACTGATAGAGGAATAACAGACTCTTTGATATTCCAGGTTTAAAAAACATTCTTCCTACCCAAGGAGAGGACTCCTGAGTCATCTGCTAGTTAGGAATGCTGACAGTGAATTATTTCTGTTCTTTCTTTGGCAGCTGAGCCTCAGGTCCAGGCTTGTGATGAGGAAAATGTTTAACACTGAGGAAGCATTGACTGGTGTTAGTGACTACCACCCTAGTTCCGGACCTGCCACTGTAGACTTCAACATAACTGATGATAAAAGCTGGGAAACAATGAGTGACAATGTGGCTAACACTGTCAAACATACACACTCACTCCTTTACTCCTCCCAAGGCCCCTCTGAGGAAGGTAATACTAATTTCCTTTGTCAGGAATGGGACTGGGGCTGAGAGGTGAAGTCACTTGCCCAGGTGTGTAGCTAGTAAGTAGCAGAGCTGAGTTTCAGAACTAGGTAAACTGGCTCTGTCACTCCATGTTGTTTTTTCTGGTTTCTAATTGAGCACCATTGGAATGCTGGATTTAGGTAGGAATAGGGATTTTTATGGGATAGTACTTTAAACAAATCTACAAAGCAAGCTGAATTTCTTTCTTTCCTTGTTCTGTATTTTGTTGGCTTAACATGTATCAGACAAATTACTTCCGGTTTTTTTCTTTATAGAGAATTTAATAAACTAACTTTTCAATCAGTTTTAATGCTTATAACTAGTATCATAGTAGTTATCCTTTTTCATAGCTACTGTTTACCAGCCATTGTAATTTTAAGGTATAGTACTCCTCACCACAACAGTGCTGCCAAGTAAGGGATTGTTTTTATCTTGGCTTTACAGATGTGTAAATGATTGTACTGTAGAAATGTCCCTGTTTTTATCCCCAGTATTTCAGTGGTGATCATTTAGCATCTAGCAGAAATAATTTTCTTTCCTATTCCTATCCTTTAGCCCCTCTTACCACATTCCTTTATAATTTTGGCAGGGTGCCAAACAAAACAGTCTTTGAGGATGGGTCAGCTACTTTATCTATCATTTTTTCTCCATTGCCTGACACACCAGCTTGTGTATAATTGTGATATTTCTGCCCGTATGGCTATGTAAATTATTACATTGAACTTTCCCCCAAACCCATCTTATACAGGAGTGTTAAAATGTGTTAAAGGGGGCTGTTGGCATATTAACTTGTTTTTTTAAACAAACTCAGAACAATTCAGTTTCCAAAATGTTTAGCTGCATGGAAGAATAACAGCGTTTTATTTTATTGATGGGAGTTCCAAGTTCCAAGTGGAGTTACAATTTTTGGAAATTGCTCACTGTTATGTATTAAAGACTGGACGAGGAGAGGGGCAATATAATATTAGCGGGTAATAGCTCATTCATTACTTGGAATGCCTGAGATTGCGAGTTGAGGACGGAGCTGACAAAGTTTTCAGTTCTTCTGTTCCAAGTTTGACCTCCTCCCTCTCTTATTCTCTTGAACTTATGAAATTCATTAGGGCAGTCATTACTGTAGTCATTCAGGCAGAAAAGGAAATGAAAATAAGTTCTTGTCTACCACCTTAGTTCCTCATTTCTGAAATTGTTTGAATATAAAGTTGCATAGTTAGAATTGTGTGTTCCTCATTTCATAACCAGTGATTATAAATAATTATTTATAAAAAGTTATTCTGGATTCTCTTTCTCTTTTAAAAACAAGGTACTAAGAATTAAAGCCAAGGGAGAAATGAGAATTTAAGGCAACCGCCATCTCTCCACCTTAGGTAGGATGCTTTGAGTACTTGCAGATCAGTCTCCAATATTCTTGAAGATATTCTGAGTGACTTGTACATTGTACTTCAGGTTCTCACTTCCTGCTATGTTGGGTTCCAGGGAATTCCCTGTGGTGGTAGTGGGGGTTCCTTAAGAGGGACTGATTATTCCTACCTAGCTCCTTTGGCCTGTGAGTAGTGGCTAAAAGAGCAACTATTTAATTTTCATGATTCTGTTAGTTGAGTGGTACTTCTGCTGGTCTCACTTGAGCTCACTCACTTGTCTGCATTCAGTTAGTAGGTCTATTGGGGCTGAGTAAGCTCAGCTGGGATGGCTGGTATTTCTGGACCTCTTGGTCCCTGTGGTCTTTCATTATCAAGGAAGCTAGACTGAACTGCTTTATGTTTAGACTTGGTAGCTTTCCAAAAGGGTGAAAGTGGAAGCCACAAGGCCTCAAGGCTTAGCTTTGGAAGCCATTAAACATCTCCTCTGCTTGCTGTATTTTTCTGATCAAAGCAATTCCCAAGGCCAACCCAGATTCAAGAGGTAGGGAAATCGACTTTACCTATAGATGGGAGGAGCAGCAAAATCACATTACAAAGAGGTATGGACACAGAGCTGTGGATCATTGGTGACTGCATACTATATTTTTGTAATCTACTATATAACCCACAGTGATTCATTATTAGTATTATATCAAAAAGGCCATCCTCTAGAGGCAGCTATTACAATGAAATTTATTGCCATAAAGTTCAACCATAAGAACTTTGCTATTTACTATTTCAAATTTGGTGAGATCACTGGTGTTGAAATTATGTAGACTGACTAAAATATTTTAGAGATGGTCTCCATTCTTACGGGTTGGGTGGAAGGATTCTGATTCTCTCACTCTGAACATAAGGGTAAATGAATCTTACTTTCCTCTGATAAAATACAAGAAAAGAAGCCCACTAGGTTGTATGAGAGGGTAGTGCAATGCTGATTAAAAAACAATCTAATAATTCCAATTCAGTAAGTATTTGTTGAACTGCTGTTTTCTAGTTACCTATTACAGGTGATTTGTGGAGCTCAAAGATAAATTAAGATAGTTAGACATATAGAACAGAAAATTGTTCACAATTTGATGATGGGAACAGCCTTGAGGAGGAAGGGAGAGGGTTATAAGGTAGACCTAACGTAAACATAGTATCTCTCTGAGGACAGGCTGGTTTTTGAAACTATAAATAATGCTGCTTCTTAATGAATAATGAGGCAATGACACTCTTTCCTTACCTGCAAAAGGTGAAGGAGAGATGCTTGTGGTAACCTAGCTTGCAGAGAGTAGAGTAGTCATCTTCCATATGTGAGTGGTAGACTCTCTACTGTCCTTGGCGAGATCTTTGGCCAAGGTTGAACTCAACTATTTTGTTAGCTTGGCTGATTTTGAAAGTGATGTTATAGGTTTGCATTGCTTGAGAAGGTACTGGAGGGAGAGCATTCAGGGCTCTTTATCATCTTGCTTAAGGCCAAATAAAGCTGAAAGATACCTTCCTTCCAACTTCACTATTTTGTGAGCCTGTGAGATGCTCTGTGGTCAGAATTACAGCAAAAGGTATTCTTAGGCTTTAGTGAGTATGGATGCGCTTGGGCAAATTCTTCAGTCACGGTTCTGAATATCCTTGAAGATCTAATGGTTGGGAATGCTGCTCTCATGCGAGCTCTTGAGGAAGAAATTGTCTTAGATGATGTGGACAGGTTGTTTAAATAGTACTGGGTGCTCTCTTAAGGGAGAGCTTTGAAACCAAAATTTGAGATTGGTCTTCTCAGTTTTTGGAGTGGCTGAGTGGAGCAGGAGGCTGCTGAACCACCTAGGCCAGCCTCTGGGCTAGCTGTGATTCTAATTTTCCCAGTGTGTCAAACAAGCACCCTCATTTTCAATATAAGTCAGAAGATGAAAAAAGTTAGTGTTGCCCTAAAGCAGGGATGGGGAACCTTTTTTCTGCCAAGGGCCATTTAGATATTTATAACATCATTTGAGGGCCATACAAAATTATCAACTTAAAATTAGCTATGCAAAAAGCTCCTAAATTTATTGAATTTCGAGTCCCACCTGCGGTTGCCTTGGCAGGGCGAGACCAAGTGATTTTGTGGGCTGTAGATGGCCCATGGGCTGGACTTTCCCCACATCTGCCCTAAGGGATGTAGTGGTGCTTTGGAAACGGTTTTGGATGAGGAAGGATATGTTTTCCTTATCGGTCAGGGTCTTGGCTGCAGACAACAGAAACTTACTCTAGCTATTTCAGCCCACACTTGAGCTGTCTGGGGCTGTCCACGTCCAATTTACTTCCTTATTAATACACATTTGAAAGCACTTTCTACATAAAGCACTGAACTTAGGTATTAAGCATGTAAAGACAATTTTTTCTCTTAGGAGAGAAGATATTCTCTCCTGCCATGTAAATAATGTAAGATGTTTGATCATGCCTGGTTTCTATCCTGTTGTAGATAAAGGGGAGATCTGTTAATCTCTGCTATTGGTTAGGAATTTATTAGGTGGAGACAGTCTCACCAAAGGGGTAATTATAATCACAAATTTATGATCTATCTTGATCAATTACTTGAAACTCTGCTGTACTAATATTTTAATTCCTGTTAGCTTCTAACAATCTCCACAGGCCTGTTATGGTATAACTTCTTTCCTTATACCCTTTTCTTCTTGTGGAAGTTGTTGCAGGCTTTTGAAAAAAATTCATGTTGTTCTAATGTCTCTTTGTAGTTTTGTCATTAAAAATATCTAATACATGGCAACAGGTTTCCTTTAGGGTTTAGTTTTTGTGACCTTTGAGAAAGAGAAGTAAAGATGAGATAGACCAGTCCTAAAGAGGTTCTTAGAGAAAGTTAATGGGAGGAGAGATGTTTAAACAAATATAAAAGGCCCATGCCTACAGGTCTACAGGGAGCCTGGAGTACCCTCTCTAAAGTATTGTAGAAGTTGCCTCTTTCTATCCTTCCCTGAATCTCACCTTTGATTGACTTTCTGGGTTGTTCCTTTTCCTCCTCAGCACTGCCTTGTGAGTTAATCTTAAACTGATCATCATTTGAAAAGTTGGGGGGCACTACTGAGAACAGGGCATGTAACTTGATCTTACACTAAACCCCCTGGCACCAGCTTTAGGCTCTCAGTGGTCTCTGCTTAAAGAGGCTTTGAAGTTTTATGGAATTATTTAGTGTGTTTTGCTAGTGAAACATCAGAATATATACTTGGATAGTTTTCAAGATAGTTGAAGATGTTTCTGAAGTATAGAGTGTGTTTAAATCTAAATTTGCAGGTTAAGTCACATTCCATTACACATGTGCTTGTTCATTTTTGCAGTAAATGTTCTTTGAAGACCCCAGTTTATTTTTGTATACATGTGGCTACAATGCTGAAAAAGAATGTGTGTATGTGTATTACATATTTTTAATTGTAGTGATAGATTTTGTTTGCCTGCAGAGGTTAGCTACTGACCCCTTAAATTGGGCTTTTGAAGAAAGGACCAATTTTGGTGTTTTTCTTTGGATAGTTATCACAATGATTCTTTGTTGTGTTGTTGTCCTGCCTTTGATGTTTGTCCTTTATGGTTTTTTCACCATATAGAGATCATGGGTGATGTACCCGGGGGGTTTCAGACATAATTCACATGACAGGCGGTGTTCAGCTTTTGATTTGGGGTGTTTGTGGGCATTGAGCTTATTCAAATTTATGATTGAAAAAGTTCTTAATTTTATCTTCAGAAACTTTGCTACATAAAGTAATATTCATAGGTTCCTGGGATTAGGACCTGGTATCTTTGGGGTCTGCTATAGTCTGCCTTCTGGCCCCCAAATATTCACATCTGCCCCACATGCAAAGTACATTCACCCTACAGGTCAAATCCAGACCTCACCTGGACATCATCAGCTCAACAGTCTGAAATCTCACCACCAAAATCATCTAAAGCAGGTATGGGTGAGACTAAGTACAGTCCATTTTGACACAAAATTCCTCTATCTGTGGACCTAGAAACAAGTTATCTGCTTCCAGGATACAGTGGGGGTCAGTCATCGGATAAAACTGAAGGGAGAATGGGAGCAGTTGATGGAAGAGAGGAGTCAGCAGTCGCGAGCAATTAAAAAACCTAACAGGGCAAAGTCCACCAAGTTTCAGGGGCTGAGAACAATCTGCCTTTAGATATTTCCTAAAGACAGATTTCCAAGAAGTAAAAGAGCACATTTATTTTAAAATTTTTCTTATATCAATTTACTTTTCCACCAACAGTGTATTGTACTAGTGATTATTTTACCTAGTCGCTTTGATCAATGTTATCATTAAAAATTTGTATGCATATGTATAAAATAAAACCCCTAAACTTTGACAGTTTCACATGAATGGAATTTTTAATTGTTTTTGGTTAGTGAGTGCCTTTCATAATTTTACTTTACTATTTATACCCTTGCCAGTTTTTCAAATTTTCTTGATTTGTGTGATGTTTTTGTATATTGGGAGCTTTTGATTTTGTATTGCAAGGATTTCCCTAAGTTTTCATTTTCAGTTTTTAAAGTTTTTTTGTAATATACAGAATTTTCTTTTCAATACAGCCATATCTACCATTTTTCATAGAGTACCTGTTGCATGTATAGTTTGAATGTCCTTCCTTACTCGCTGTCAAATAAACATGATTTTCAAGAAAATATTTGGTACCTGAAAGGCAAATTATGTGGAAAACTGATGTCATACTGTGCTTACTTCTGAAAATGATGTGTCTGGTCTTCGGAATTCACATCCTGTAGAAGGCCCACTCCTGAGAGCTGCTGCGGAACCCTGGCCAGGAGCTCTGTGCATTCTGCAGTCTTGTCCAGCTAGTGTGCACACTCAAACTTTCAAACCCCATCGGAAGTACCGGGCTGAACAGGTTGAGCTCTCTAATACATCTTTTGAATCTACAGAGGTGGGAAAGTGTCTGGATTGCAGAGATGTTGTTTGAGTAGGTAGATATATATATAATAAACTATGAAGAGTGAATGCTGGAAAAAAGTATCCTTAAAATGTAATGAAACCAAGATGGGCTTAAAAATGCTTCAAAACCCAACTCTGTTACAAAGGTTCCACATACTGGAATCCTAAAGAAATGCCTTATAAGACTTATTGACATAGAATGAAATATGGTCAGTGGCTAAATCATGTTACAAAATGGTACTATGGTCTGATTTTAGTTGTAGAGAAAAAAATAATGTCTGTCTGTATAGATAATAGTTTGCAATAGACAATGATTAGTCTGGGGTAATTGGACTTTTAAGTGTATATAAATATTTTTTAAAACCCTATATATTTTATAGGTGTATATATAATATATATTTTCTGTTTTATCTTTTCTGAATTTTCTGGCTTTTTGTAATGGACGTGCTTTGCTTGTTTAATATAAAATATTGGTATCTTCTTCCTTCCCAAAGAAATTGCTCCAAGTAGATGAATATTTGGTATTCCTTTGTTATTAATTTGAAGTTGACTCTACCATGATATTTTCAGCCCATTGTGGTTGCGAATGCTTCAGGTTCTACACTCAGTTATTTATATTACATTTGAGGGAAAATGATTTTTATTAAACTAAGGCATTAAAGTGTAACACTGAAAAGGTAGTAATTTAGCATTTTTCAATATAATGGCTGAGGTAAATGATTTTTATGGTGGTATTTTCATTTGCAAAAGTTAGCGTCTCTGAAGAACATAAACTTGATGCTCTGAGCATTGTTTTCTGTTTTACTGGAGCATAGTGAGTGATTTATGGATAGTAACAACTTTAGATCATTTTTACTTACTTTTTCTTAATTCTGGAAATTCTTTGTTGCCTTTTAAAATACTATATTTACTATATGTTAAAGCAAAATTTTCTGCCTTTTGGTATGAATTTCTTATGCCCTCAGAATAGTACCTGTTTTATAGTACTTGAAACTTTTACTTTTTATTTGTTATTTCTTAGGTAAACGCAAAGCACTGAAGTTGAATTTTGCAAATCCACCTTTCAAATCTACAGCAAGGTTTACTCTGAATCCCAATCCTACCGGAGTTCAAAACCCACACATGTGAGTATTTCTGTAACCAAGTAAAAGGCTCAATTCAAGCAAAGGTTTTGAAAGTTAATGTATTTTATGGATTTTTTCTGAGTTGAGGGATTGGTATTTCCATTATTTTTATGGGCCATTTGAAATATTACCATTTGAACTTAAATAGAAAGCTATTGGTGCTGTAGTTTGAAGTAGGTAAACACAGTTTTCCTTTTTAAAGTTTAAGGAAAAATAGCTAAAGATTCAGATATATTTATATCTTTTTAATTTCTCTCTCACTGAACTGAGAATATTGCTCATGCCTTTCATTCTAGATTTCCAGTTAAATTGTAAGTGGTATTTAGGAAACTTAATTCTTTCCTGTAGATCTGCACTAATCATCCCCACTGACTGGGTGACAGACTAGATTGCTGTTCTTAACAAACTGACTTCCTCTGAGATTTCCATGTCACAGTAAATTGAAACTGTGTGTACATATCAGTGTACAGGTGTCAGTGATTATTCTTAAAATTTGTTCCCTGAATATTTTTATTGAAAAATAGATACTGTGTTATAACATCTCACTGAAATTGTTAGAAACATCTGTTAATTTAAATAATATCTTCAGAATAATATTTTACAGAAACCTTTGATTGAATTGAAGTGATGTATTAATAGATAATGCCTTCCCCGCACCCAAAAACCTGTCGTGAACAGAGTCAAAAGTAGTGGGTTTACGTTTTATATTCATGTCCATAAAAATAATTTTCACCCACTTCTGATATTGAGAACTATAAAGCAAGTGGTGAAAGGTATGGTTAAAAAAACTGTCAGAATAAATTATTTTATAGTTTTTAATAATTTCTCAACAATTTGTATTCACACCTTATTAGTCTACAAGTATATTTATTCTTCCCAAAGAGACACATTTATTGCTGTTTTCTCATCTTTTGATGTTAGGTGTGCATTGTAACAGATTGGTAGAAGGAAGGGTGTCTTCAGTGGGAATACTGAAGATACTTTACTGTTACAATAGCAGCCTAGAAGGGAGTAATGTGTGTTCATGTGTATCTGCTCTTAGACTTTCACCTATGACCTAAGGGAATGAAAGAGATTTTAAAAGAAAGCTGGAGGGACAGTTTATTTGACTGGGAATAGTGTCTTCCAATTTAATTAGACTGATGCTCATAATGGGATTTTGTCAGAGCTCAGCCTAGAGTCCCAACCTTTTTACCTTCTGAAACATCAAGTGGGGGTATAGTATTGAGGAAGGAAACTCTTAGTACTTCTCAATTAGTCAGAGCCTCAGCAGCAAGGAAACACTCTCAGAAGAATTTCCTTCCTCCTTTCCTAGAAGTTTTAGTGAAAGCTGTTATAAAACTAATTGTTGAACATAGTCTATTTATCTTGATTGCTAGCTGAACATATATTTGAAGTCTAAGAAGGAAAGGTTATGCAATAATCACCAAACTTAAGAGAGATTTCTTCGTCTCTTTTTTTAAAGCCCTTTTGGACAAAGACAAAGACAGCCTGACTTATATTAGAACTGGAAAAACAGTCACATAGATTGGAACTCTCTTCCCTCAAGAGTTTCTTCATGTATAGGGAATTCATGGACAAAAATCTTTCTTTTTTTTTTAAATTAACAGTAAACAGTAAAAAGGGTGAAAAAAAGCTTTCTTCTAAAATTCAGCTTAATCAGATGTTTTTTTGTTTTTTGTTAAACCTACTTCGTAGTAATCCTATAACCAGCTAGGTTTCTTATCCTTTGTCTCTTCCCAGCAGGTGTTAAAAGTTTGAGAGGGCAACGTAGTAGGCCTTTTTGGTAGGATCTCTAGAATTTGATTGTGGTGTGTAAAATTTTAGACCCAGACTTTGTGTGAATTTTATTACTGCACTGGTTTATTATCTGGATCTGAGCAGCAACTTCCTGCTTAGATATTGGTCAAAGACAATTGTGTCACTGCTTAGAGCAGCGTGTCTCCTGTGTCCTCCCACCCCTTTCGGTGAAGGAGTCGTTTTGTGTTCTTACTCTGAATTGTGTCCTGTCAGGCACTAAAACTACTGGAGGCTACTGTTTAGGGTAAGTAGTTTGCAATTAGAAAATATAACTTGCAGTTTTTGGGGGCTTTGAGAAAGACATCTCTGTACTATTTATATGTGTTTCCTCTTAAAATTTCCTTCAACTTTAGTTACAGATATAAATAGAAAACTTTTTCATGAATTTAGGGAAAGATAAGATTAACTATAAGCAACTAATGATATTAAGATATGTCCAGGGAACAAGTTTCAGATCATTTGGCATTTGATGCCTCCTGGCTGCAGTGTTCTGTAAAAGATTAAAAAAAGAAAAAGAAAAAAAAAAGGCTGTCCTTATTTTCTGTGAACCAACAGCTTAAATAAGTTTTAAGAACTGGTAGTTGACTATAGCAGTTCAGAAGTAAGGTGTAAGGTAGTACAGATTGAATGGCAAATGAGTGGTGCAGCAGGGGTAAGATCACTTTAGATAAACAAGTTGGTGAAAAGTTTCACAAAGGGAACAAGATTTGAACTGGATTTTGAAAGACAAGTAGAGAATAGGTGGGCATAGATGGGTGGAGAGAAGGGGGCATGGCATTGTGGTGAGTGTGAGTACAAGGTAAGTTTTGGGCACCATGTGTAGATCTATGTAATTGTAGCAGAGGTGTTATGTATGTAGTACCTCTTTCTATCTCTCACTGGAAACTTAGAATTTTTTCTTTATTCTTGGTATTCTGTAATTATGTGAGGATGTGCTGAGGTTCGGATCATCTTTCTCTGTGTACTCTGGCTGGGGCTGGTTTTCCGAGGATGTTGGATTTCTTGAATTCCCTGGGCCTCTGACTTTTCTTTCATATTTTCCATCTCTTTGTGTTTTTTGCTCTGTATCCTAGGAGATTACTTTTATATTGTGATTCTAATTTAGGATACTGTATTTTGATTTTAATTTCTATGAGTTGATTGTGGCTTTTTCTTCATACCTTATTCTTAATTTATAAGTGTAAAATCTGGAATTTTAAAGTCTTTTCTGTCCTCTAGGTCACTTATTTCCTCAGAGGTCAGTGTTTCTTTTATCCTTGTTGCTCTGCTTTGGGTTAGGTCTTCCCCACACTGCCTTATAATTCTTGATTGTCCCTAGATGGTTGAGGGTGAGGAAATTAGAAAGCCGATTGGAAACTGTGGTTACTGATGGTCGACTGGTGAGCTTGACTTTAGTTTCCTGTGAAAGATTTGAGAGCTGGCAGTCAGGCCCTGAGTATTCTAGATGCCAGAGTAATAGTAGGACCACATTTGCCCTAGGAGGCCTAGTTCTTCCCAAATAGTGTGTTTGTTTTCTTTAGAGACATGCTCTTTCATTATTATTTTCAGGGGAGGGTAGAGAGGAAGGAGGAGCTGACTGGACCCTTCTACAAAGGTTTTTAATGAACTCATCTGTTTGTAGGCCTCCATGCCTTCCAGCTGTGATCTCCTCTAAGGTTCTGTTTGGACTGTTTATCTCTCATCTCTGCTGTATGCTCCCTCCCACCATGTGTATGGGCTGTAGTTTTCTTTATTACTGTTTTTTAAAAATCTTTTGTTATGGAAAGTTGCAAATATATACAAAACTAGAGAGTGGTAGGTGAATCTGTATATATTTATCAATCAGCGTTAGCAGTGTCAGCAGCTAATGCAGCCAATATTGTTTTTATCTGTTCCTCCATTCCCTCCCCCCCCTTAGTTTTAACCAAATTTCAGACCTGTTATTCCATCTATTCATATTTCAAGGTGTATTTCTAAAAGACAAGGACTCCTTTTTAAAAACATAATCACAATATGCCATTATTACATTCAGTAGAATGAATAAATCTTGACTATCATCAAATAAGTACATTACTTCAGTTTTTATTTTTTCTTGAATAGTTTGAAGCAGGATTAAAACAAGGTCCTGCCTGCAGCTGGCTGATAAGTCTGAAACTATAGAGTCCTGTCTCGTGGAATTGATCAGTTTTACTTTGTTTAGACATTTTGTCTGCTTTCAGGCATTCAGAAAATTTGTTTAAATCTGTTTTTCATTACTTTCTTTTTTAGGGGGAAAAAATCGTTCTTTTTATGTATGTCCTTGGAGAGTAGAGAGAGAACCTGAACAGGAAACCTTTGATTTTAATTGCTATTGGTTAAAATTATTATAAACATTTCCAAAATATAAAAAAATGAGTTTATAGAGACTCTGACGTCTACTCCCTGGGTGTAATAGATGTTAACATTTGCCCCTTGGCTCTTTAAGTGAAACTTAAGCTGTAAAACTAAAGAGTAAAAGGAAAAATGCAAGGAAAATGTATGGCTGCCTTTTAAATTTCCACCAGAATTGGCTTATCTATGCACTGTAGTCTTTTTAATACCCAGGGGTATTTTACAAATGTGACAGGCTTGTGCTAAAGTCAGGTTCTCTATATAACTCGACATGAGCAGTAAGTAGCAGATATTCTGTTACATTCTATGCTTCCCTCATGCTGAAAATGTGTGAATGATCTCAGTGTACTGAGCCATTTAGAATGCACCAAGTACAATTGTTACTCTGAGAGAACAGCCCCTTTATCTTCACAGCGTCTCAGATCCATCCAGAAGAAACGCTGGCTTAAAAGCTAGCACAGGGAATGAGGAACGATGCACACTGGTACATTTTGGGGCGTAAGCTAAACAATTAGGAACCATATGTTCTGGGTTTGTTGAGACCAAGAGGATCTCTAGTATCTCCTTTATCTTTATTGCATTTGAGCAGAAAAAGGCTCAGTTGTGCTACAAAGCATCTAGGATGTTTTAAAGCCCCCCAGTTACTACTCATCAGTATTCTTCATTCCACGGTGAGCCCTCTCAGTAGAGCTCTATCTTAAAACTTGAACAGTAATTATAAATTATCTAGGCACTTATTGCAGGTTAAATTGTGGGAATTTTATCTTTTAAATGCTATTGTCTTCGATTAACTGTTTTAGTTAATTTTGGAGTCCTGGTTTCCATCCCAGTATCATCACTATTTCTGTGTTACTTACCTCTGATCTCCATTCAGGCCTTGAATTAGAATAGTGACTTTCATTGTTTTGTATGGTGAGTTAGAAGAGAAGGAGTTGGAATGTGTGTGTGTGTGTGTGTGTGTGTGAGAGAGAGAGAGAGAGAGAGAGAGAGAGAGAGAGAGAGAGAGAGAGAGAGAGAATTGATCCAGTTGTGTGCTACTTTCTTCAAATAAAATCTCTTTCATAAGCTTCACAGGCTAAGTGTTGTGAGGGGGGAGAGGCTCTGTAGTCTCGTGTACCCTCATTCCCCAAGGTTCCGAGGACATCTCTGGTTGATTCCTAAGTGTGAAAGCCACTAGTATACATGAGCTTAAAAGGTTTTTTATTTTTTCATCTTTGAAAATTTTTAACAGTCTCAGTAATTTGTAATTTTTACAGTGGAGCGCTTTCTACAGTGGAGGGCTTTCTACAGTGGAGCGCTTTTGTAAAATGACAGCAATGGTACAAATGTGTATAAGTACAAATTACTACCCCCAAATTTAAAACATCGAAGGTGTTAAGTATTATGGGATAATCTTTTTATTTTTGACTGGTTTAGATGCACTGCTGCATTTTTCTTACTGTGGCAAAACATACATAACATAAACCTAATCATTTCTAAGTGTACTGCTCAGTGGCGTTAAGTACATTCACATTGTTTTGGGTCTGTCACTACCATCTATCTTCAGAACTCTGTCATTTCTCAGACTGAAACTCTGTATCCATTACACTAACTCTTCATTCCTCCTTCCTGCCATTCTGCTTTCTGTCTGAGTATGGTTACTCTAGGTATCGCACATAAGTGGTTGTACAATATTTTGTGTCTGGCTTATTTTACTCAACATAATATTTTTATACTCCATCTGTGTTGCAGTACATGTCAGAATTTCATTTTTAATGCCGAATAATAATGTATTGTATGTGTATATGACATTTTGGTTATCATTAATCTTTGATGGACATTTGAGTGTTAAATCTTTTGAGTGTAGTGAGTAATACTGCTGTGTGAGAGAGTTTTTAAAGCTTGCATACTGTACTTCTTAAAGTCCAGAGGTATTTACTCTTTTTTTCAGTCCCACATTCCACTTCAGTGCGCCTGCCAGCTGTGGTACATTCCCTTAAGTGAGAGATTCGTGGAGGAGTGATTCTCTGCAGAGGGATTAACTGATTACCAGTCTGTGTGGCCCCTCACTCCTGGGGATTCACTAGTATCATTCTCCTTAAACTGGATGTAAACATCCTATAAATAGGCTAGGTATTGAGTAAAAATTCTGGAATGTTTATTTAAAGAAATTAATGATAAATACTGTTGAGTTGCTTGTCTACTAAAAATGAATTTACTTTTGGTGTTTTAAGTCATCTGTGTTCTTGAATCAGAGACTTAGGCAGCCATTTAAAAGATTGCCCTGGTTCTTTAACCTATAGTCCTGCAAAGTTCTCTTTAAAGAAATATCTGGTTTCTTTGCTTTTCAATGAGGTTTCCAACTGTTTCTAATCAGGCAGCAAGCTTTTAAGTTCTGATTTAGTTCAGAATATTATAGAGGTCCTTCTTTGGTGTAGGCATGTTTCTGGAAACTTTTATCTGTTAATAAGGAATTACACTATTTGAAGGAAACATCATGTATTTTTAGGTTATTCTTTTTTTATTATCATTTACAAATGAGTCAGAGTATGATTACATTACTGTTCTTGAGCAAGTTTGTTTTCCCCAGAGTCAATAATTGTCTCATTTAATGGCTCATTGTGAATCTTCTCTCAGCATGATTTTTGTTTTGTTTTATTTTGCCTTGATTTTAGAGTTGTTTCTCCATCTGTGCTCTTGCTGTAATCTGGATTAGTTGTACTTTTAGGCCTGCATCATTGCTGGTGCCCTTGTTTAGTGAACGCATCTCATGATTTTGATTCCCTGCTTCTGAGAGTTCAAGTGTTTTTTTGTGTGAGGTGAGGTTTTTTGTTTTCCCCCACATTTTGAGGGAGTATAGCCCCCCCCCGCCCCCCCCCCCCCCCAGTGAGTCAACAAAAAGTTGATTGGAAGCTTTGTGATTTGGCTAGTGGGAGTCACAGTGAAGTGGAGAGGTGCCCGATTTTTCCCTTTGGAAGATTTCCAAATGTTAGTATCAGTTCTTTTTTTCTTTTCTTTTGGGCAAATCTCCTTTAACAGTGAGAAGTGGGTTAGCCTGGATTGCTGAGAGAAGGATTATATGCCAGGCTAATAATTCTGCAGCAGATGAAGGTAAAGGAGGCTAGGCATGGTTCTATTGTATAGACTTTGACTTATTCCACCTACATTTTTTCTTTTTGCCTGATGCCTTTCTTGTAGTTTGTCCAGAATATATAGCCTTGGGTCACCTTCTGAGGCAGAGAAGGGATCATTCCCTGGTTGGGGAAAGTAGGGATTTACTTACTCCTTATGTAGAATTTT
The DNA here is from genome assembly GCF_054644295.1 of Miniopterus natalensis. Classification (NCBI taxonomy): domain Eukaryota; kingdom Metazoa; phylum Chordata; class Mammalia; order Chiroptera; family Miniopteridae; genus Miniopterus; species Miniopterus natalensis. Next base: position 6,647,888 of record NC_142097.1, on the reverse strand, counting down.
AATAATGCCTTTGGCTTTAACCCCCACCCATTACCCTTAAGCAATGCTTCCCATTCTGGAACTTTTCTGGGTTTCTGTAATACAAATCAGTTTACTGTTTTTGCTATTCCCTGTTGCAGGGAGTTTTAGTTTCACCATTCTCTACCTTGCTAAATCTGTTACTGCTTGTTCCTTTACTTTTGATCTTCCGAAAATGTGTTGCTATTTCTTACCTAGTGTGGTTTCCCCAGTCTTTTTTGTATTGTGAGTTCATATATTTAAACATTTTTTCTGATGTTTTATTGGGGTTTCAGAAGTGAGGGGAGACCAACGCATGTTTATATGGACATCTCTTCATTAAGTGGGCTTTTAAAATTAAGGTTCTTGACATAAGGTTTATGTCAAGCATTATACACTTTTCCTATAACTGATCATTTAAACATTTGTGTGTGTGTGTTTTTTAATATATCTTTATTGATTTCAGAGAGAGGAAAGGAGAGAGAGATAGAAACATCAAAGATGAGAGAGTCATCATTGACCGGCTGCCTTCTGCATGCCCCTGACTGGGGATCGAGCCCGCAACCCTGGCATGTTCCTTGACTGGGAATCGAACCCCGATCACCTGGATCCTAGGTCAGTGCTCAACCACTGAGCCACGCCCGGCTGGGCTAAATATTTGTTTCTTAATTTAGGGATTTAAAGAAAAGAAATGGGCATGAATTAAAGTCATTTGAGGGAAATTATCGATTCTGAATGAATCAGAAAGAAATAGAAAGTGTGATGGTATTGTTCCTAAATATTTAAATGCCTAGGCAAGGCATAAACACAGAATCATTACAAAGAGTAATAACATTAAGGACTAGGAAAGGAAGAGCAAATGAAATCTAAGGTAAGTAGAAGAAAGGAACTAAAGATAACAGAAAGCAATGAAATAGAAAATGGACAAGTAGTAGAGAAAGTCAATAACTTCAAAGGTATTTTTTTGAAAGATCAATAAAAGTGAAGAACCCCTAACAAGACAGATCAAAAACAAGAAGAGCCCAAGTTATCACTGTCAAGAATAACAGAGAGAATATCACTACAGATCCCACAGACAACAAAAGCATAATAAGGAAATATAGTAAATAACTCATGCCAATAAATTTAGTAACCTGAATGATACAGACATTCCTTGAAAAACATAAATAATAAAAACTGACCCAAGAAGAAATAGAAGATCTGACTATCCCTATATCTGTTAAAAAATCGAACTTGTAAGGAAAAGCTTTCACACAAAGGAAACTTGGGACCACACGTGGTTTTGCTAATAAATCTTACAAACATTAAAAGAAATAAGACTAAGCTTCCACAATTTTCTTTTTTTTTTTTTTTTAAGAAAATAGAAGGGTAGGGGCTGGGCGTGGCTCAGTGGTTGAGTATCGACCTAGGATCCAGGAGATAGGGGTTCGATTCCTGGTCAGGGCACATGCCCGGGTTGTGGGCTAGGCAGAGCCGATCAGTGACTCATCATTTCTGTTTCAATCTCTCTCTCTCCCCTTCCTTTCCTCTCTCTGGAATCAATAAAGATGTGTTTCAAAAAAAAAAAAAAGGGGGGGAGAGTAGGGAACACTGCCCAACTCATTTTATGAGGGCATCATAACCCTGATATAAAAACTAGACAAGGACATTATAAAAAGAATACTACAGACCACTACCCCTCATGAACATACGCTTGAAAATTTTCAACAAAATAATATATATATAGTGTGTGTGTGTGTGTGTGTGTGTGTGTAATTTTGTTTTTTCTATTCACACCATTATACACCCGCTGGAATGGGTAAATTTACAAGACCACACAATATATTGGCAAGAATATGGTATAACTGGAATTTTCATACATTATTGGGGTAGTAAAAAATGGTACAACCACTTTAGAAAATTCTGATAGTTTCTTACAAAGTTAAACCTACATCCACTCCGTTACTCAGCAGTTCTACTCCTTGTTACTCCTTGTTCTTTACACAGGATGAAACCATCCTCAGAAAGATTTTCATATGAATGTTCATAAACACTTTATTTGTAGTAGCCCCCAAACAAGAAACAACCCAGATGTCCAATGATGGAAGGATGGATAAAACTGTGGTACAGTCATCCCTGGGTATCTGGGGGGATTAGTCTAGGACCCCTGCAGATAACCTAAATCTGTGGATGCGCTCATATATATATATATATATACCTTATATAAAATAGTATAGAATCTGCATATCATCTACACACATCTCCCATGTACTTTAAGTCATCTTTAGATTAATTATAATAGCTAACAATGTAAATGCTATGTAAGTAGTTACACTGTATTGTTTAGGGAGTAATGACAGGGACAAAAGGTCTGGGCATGTTCAGTGCAGACACGACCATCATAGGCCTAACTACTTAGTACATGTCAGCAACAATGCAGCTTTTTAAAAAAAAATTTGGATATGTGGTTGGATCCATGGATGAGGAACTTGCAGATATAGATGGCCAGCTGTATATTATTCAATGAAATAGTCCTCAACAGTAAAAAACAACCAAATACTGATGCCCACAATCACATTGATGAATCTCCAAAAATGCTGAGCAGAAGCCAGGCACAAGAGAACACGCTGCTTGATTCTATCCACATGAAATTCTAAAGTAGGCAAAACTAATCTATGGTGATCAAAGTCAGAACTGTGTTTGTCTAGGAGGGGTCTGATAAGAATGGCACAAGAGAGCTTTCTGGGGTGATGGGATGTTCTGCATCTTGTTAAGTTATAATGTATAAGTTATATGCATCTCTCACCTCATCCCACTGTATAGTTATGATCTGTGCATTTCATGATATGAAAATGATGGGTGTGTGATTTACTCTCCCCAACAGTACTTGTGGCCTTTCGTCCCTGTTCTCAAAGCACAGTGTGCTTCAACAGTCAAGTGATAAGTATGTGGACACTGTGTTTTTATGGAACTCGGCCCTTACGCCTGTAGGACAGTGTTGTGACATATTTGGCTTCTGCACATTTGATTTCCCTTGTCATTATGTTAGAAAGAAACCTAGAATAAAATTCTTAAGAAGTTTATCAAGTATCTTTTTAGAGTTAATCCAGAGCATCTGTCAAATCACATCAGGTATGGTATGCTCCTCAGTAGTTGGATTCTCCTGGAGAAAGTGTGGGACATACTGTCTTTATTGTGCTTTTATTTAAAAAGAACATTCACTAGTCTTTTTAGCCTCCCACCCCCCCTACAGAAAATTATAAAGAAGAAAACCAAAATGGCCCATAATTTTTTCATTCAGATAGTTCATGTTACCCTTTATAAAACGAGTCATACATGCTTCTGGTAAGAGAACTCAATGGTACAGAAAGTTATAAAATAAAAAGTAAGCTTCATGCCCTTAATATTTCTCTCTGAAGATAAAACACTATAAGTATAATAGGTCCTTGCAGAAAAACTTGTTCAAATATTAAAACATATAATAATTTGTGTAAATTCTTGGAAGTAATTATACAGAAGGCAATTTTATTGTATGCTTTGTAGCGTGATATTTCTCACTTAGTACAGCTTGAAGGTACTTCTAAATTTCCATTACCCTGTTCTTACATTATACAGGTGCATTATATACTTACCTAGTTTACTGATAACCATTAGATCATTTTCATTTTTTTAATTAAAAACAATCTTTTAAAGAACAACTCTGTGCTGGTGAAATGTATTTTTTTTTTAATTATTAAAAAATGTTTAATCCTTCACCGAGTGCCAGTTTTTGATCCTTCTATCTAAGGAGACTGTGGAAGTGGCTGTCTCTTCTCAACCTTGACACTATTGACATTTTAGGCTGGATAATTCTTTGTTGTGGGGGCTGTCCTGTGCATTATAGGATGTTTAGCAGCATCTCTGGACTCTACCCACTAGATGCCAGTAGCACTCTCCTCCCCCAGTTGTAATCACCAAAATTGTCTCCAGACATTGTCAAATGACCCTTGAAGTGCAAAACTGTCCGTGGTTGCAGACCACTGGTACAGAGAGCATTGCAGGTTCACACAGGTGATTACTGCTGCCTCTCTCCTGACTGAGGAGCTGCCAAAGTCCTCAGGTATAAGAGGTGTGTTCCTCCTTATCTTGAGATTTGAGTGGATGCCAAAAAAAAGGAGAGTTTGGGGAATGGAATAAGGGTATCTCAGAGTCCAGAGAGTTTATCAACACTTTTTGAGCAGCTGGTAACTGTCAGAAACCAAAGCAACTCAATACACTTTCTTTCATGCACTCAGCAAGTGTTTGTTGAATACTAACCTCTACGAAGTACTGTGGTGGGTATAGGGTATTTCATGTGTAAAAAAAGAAATGTGATTGCTACTTCATGAAGATTAAGGCTTAGAGGTAGACAGATGCAGGAGTTCCCAAAATATATAGCGGTATCATATTATTTTCCATATGAACATCTCTAAACTACTTTTGCCCACCCCTGTATATTTTTTTCAAATTATATTTTATATGTGATTATAAATAGTATATATACTATTGAAGGAAAAGAACCAGGTGTGATGAGAGAATGAAAGAGGAGTCTGGTTTAGAGTGGGGATGCTAGGAGGTAGTCTCCTGTGCAGGTTTTTAGTGGATTTGAGGAAGGGACTGACCGATAAAATGCCCCAGGTGGAGGGAATAGCATGTCTTTGAAATTGCAGGATGACAAAGTGGGAAAAAGTCAGCTTTTCACAGAACTGAGCGAATGGCAGTTTGATTAGAGAACGATTGAATGAGGAGGATAGTGGATTTAAAACAGGCGTGGAGAGATAGTCATGGGCCAGATAACGTATGACCTTGTAGATGAGGACTTGGGATGACATCTGAAGTGCTTTGGGAAGGGCCAGGGGTGGGCTGGGAACAGGTGAGTGACCTGATTTGATTTGTATTGTAAAGTGGTGGTTCTGACTGCTGTGGGGAGTATGTATTGGAAGGAAGCAGACATGGAATTAGGGAGTCCTAGTAAGGTTGTGGTTATGCAGCTGAAACATAACGGGTGACAGCTTGATCATAGGCTGATGACAGGGGAGGCAGAGGGAAATGGACAGATTTCAAAGAAATTTTGAAAGTTGCATTAACAAAAATTGATACTGTTTTGAATGTGGATGGGGAAGAGGGGAAGGTGTTCTTAGTGACTTCCCGACTTCTGGGTGGGCTGGTGGGCTCAGTTTCCGTTCAGGAGATGGGGACCCTGGGAGTGCAGAACAGGAGTTTGGCTTCCCGAAGGAGAGGGTCTGGACTGGAGGTTAGAGGTTGAGAGTTGTCAGCACGTAGGTGATAGCATTGTCTAGGGAGAGAGCGTATCTTGTTGAGAATTGGATCCAGGGGTCAGCCCCCAGGAAACACTTCGAGGTTGGATAGAAGAGGAGCAGCAGGCCAAGATAGGGAAGACGCTTGAGAGGTAGGAAGGAAATTAGAGGGTGCGATGCCATCTAAGCCAAGCACTGTCTCAAAGGGCAGGAGGTTGGGGGTGGCCAGCTGTGTCGGATGCACTGAGGATATACCAGGAAGGCTGCTTTGTTGGGGTGCCTCCTGGGGTCCACTTTGAGCTATTCTGACTTATGTACTTGGGGGAAGGGATTTTAGCTACCAGTGGAGATTGGGGCTCAAACAGGGAAAGGATCTTAAGAAAACTTACCTGTTCGTTTGGGCAGCTTCCCTGATTTTTTCTATAGGAAACACAGCCCAGAAATGCTATCGTCATGGTAAGCTCTGAGTACAGCTGATACCCCTCAGCTCTCAGAGAATGTGCAGCAGGATGCAAGCACGATGTTTATCTTACTCTCTAATATCACTCTTTTCCTCGGTGATAGAAATGCTTTCTACTTCCTAAATCTGTACTGCTTCGGAATGCTGCAGATTTGTATAATTAATACTTTCTGTTCACTGAATATGGACATCAGAATTTGAAAATTTATATTTGGAGTGTTTGAGCAATTTTTCTAGAGATCTTTCTTTTTTCAGTTCTTTTTCCTTTTGCGTTACCTTACATCTTAGCAGATACTCATTTTGTTAGTAGTGCCAGGAAGCAGGCAGTTTCCATGGCAACTGGCAGACTGAGTTTACTGTGGAAATTTCCGGAATTAATAGAGCTGCATTGCAGAAGGATGCATAAAGCAGTATTCATCTTCAGAGCCTACCAGAATGGACACTGAAGAACAGTTGCAGTGGTGTGCAGGGTATGTTACATTTATTTTCCTGTCTAAGGAGGATTGCTAGTTATCTATCTGTCTATCTCTATGTGGTGAAAAGAGTAAAAGAGCTTGAGGCACTTTAGTGTATGCTGGCTTGATAAAATCAAGGGTGCTTAGGGAAAAATCTGGGGAGAAACGTGTGAGAGCATTTCTGGGAAATCAGGATCAAGATGAAGTAGGAGAACGAGGCAGTGAAATAGGAGAAAACACTTCAGATTGATTAAATAAAGGGTTCTCCTGGATGGTGGTTCTAGATACAACTTCTTTATCTCATATTTATATATTAAAGGAAAATTAGCAGGCATTGGAAAGTTTGAGGAATCAAGTTCTCATGTCTAGAAGGAAGAAATCTGTTAAAAGTAATTAGCTCTTGCTGAAAGACAGAGATAGGAAAGAAGGAGCCTGGCTGCCACCTTAATATACACATTTACCTGATAGGATTAGGGAAGGGATACCAGACCTTTCCATTCCCTGTTGATTGCTAGGAGATTTTTAAGAAAAAGCTTGAAATGTACCTTGAGATTAAATTCTAGAAATAAAATGATAGGGTTTGGGTGGATAATTGAAGTTACTTGTCTTTCAGATCTGATGATAAATTTGAAAGAGAAAAGGTAAAAAATGAGTAGATATAATTTAGATATGTCATTTAGATGACAATGTTATTTAGATCATGTGATCAGCAAACTGTAGCTCAGGAACCAAATGTGGACATCTGCCAGTTTTTGTAAATAAAGTTTTATTGGAACATGGTCACACCCATTTGGTTACATAGTTGCAACAAAGACTTGTATGGCTGTAAACTATTTAATATCTCTCCCTTTACAGAAAAATTTTGGTGACTTCCTGTTTAGGTGGTGTATTGGATTCCTAGAGCTGCCAACAAATTAACACAGACTTGATGGCTTCAACAACAGAAATTTATTCTCTCACAGTGCTGGAGGCTGGAAATCAGAAATCAAGGTGTTGGCAGGGACTCGCTTCTTCTGAGGGCTCTAGAGGAGGAGCCTTCCTTTCTTCTTTCAGCTCTAGTTGCTCCTGGCATTCCTTGGTGGTAGCAGAATCCCAGTTGCTGCCTCCAGCCTCTTTTGGCCTTCTTCCTTGTGTCTCTCTTTGCTCTGTCTTCTCCTTGACTGTCTCTTATATCATAAGGGTATTTGTCATTATATTTAGAGTCTACCCTAATCTACAATGACCTTTTTTTGAGACCCTTATCTTAATTATATCTTTAAAGATAAGCACAGCTCTGAGGTCCCATGTGACCTATCTTTTGTTGGGGGGGTACAATTTCACCCTCTGCACATGGTATTGAAGACTTGCTTTTAGCTTTTTAGACCACATTCTATGTTAAGAGTAGCTAGCTCCTGGCAAGTTTCCTTTGAAACCTGTGAAGAATATATTCTCAGCAATAGATTTGTTGACCTGCTATGGAAGCTATTAAATTCACTTTTAAAGGACAGGATGATACAGGCATAGCTAAAAATCATAGAAGACAGCCTCTGTGATGCAAACATAAGTAGCAGGGTAGGGGTAGTACTAGAATATTCACAGGAAAACAGCATAAAATATTCACAGGAAAGTGATGAAGAGCAGTGTTGAGTCTAACACTTCCTGTTTTCATTAGTATCTCAACTTCCACTCATCCAAAACAACAAAGTGAATTTGGAATTTTAATGAAAGATAGTTGGTACCAAAACAAGATTCAGAGTTTTGAGGGGATAGACTCATGACTAGATTATGACAATGGTAAACATTTATATATATATATATATATATATATATATATATATATATATGATTCAAAATAAGTAGGTTTATAAATGCATGGAGGAGTGGCAATGCAGAATGTGCACAGTGGTGTATAGGGCTGTGAGTCTGAGACTTAACTCTGGTTGGAGAACCTTTGTGTCATTTGTTATGGGAGTACATAGACTCACAGGCTATTCGCCTATGCTGGAGAGGTCTGTGCTGTGCTCTTAGTGGACACATTTGTAGGCCATAGTAACAGTAGTAGATATCTATTCTTGCATCCCGTGGAAGTTTCATTTAGCATATTTGAGTATATTTGGAAATGTCTAAGAAGTGGTATGTGCCCATGGCAAAGAATCAAATAGTAGACGTGGGATTCCAGTGTGGATGCTGGAGCTGCAGGAGAACCCTCTTCATTCTGTAATTTGAGGGATCCTAACGTAATGCCTATATCCTCACCTGTGTAGCTTAAAATGAAACCTGATTTAGATTTATGGAGATAATCATTAGAAGAATTAAGCAAAAATGGCTAGAGGTAGATTCAAATTAGGATATAAGCAGTACCAAATAAGTGTCATATACTTTAAAAAAAGTTATTGGGACCATAGATCAGGAATTTGCCATAGACTGGGTCTTTCTTGATTTCAGTGTACGTGGGTGCAGAGCAGGAACACGAAGCCCAGGATTTTAGGCAGTGTTTCCCGAAGGACAAGATGGGATGAAGTCTGTTTCCTTTCTAATCAAATTCTGTTGTTTGTAACTGTATGTCCTGAACACCAAATTGAGAAGCCAGGAAGCCATGGGAATGAAAGTTTTCCCCAACAAAGTATTGTGTGCATTAAGTGCCACGCCTGTCGACATGTACGCTTAAGCTGAAATAGTTTCACAGAAATATTCAGATTCAACTAGAATTAGACTTTAATGTTCTATATTTTATTGGCAGGTATCTAGAATATACATAAGGAAATAGAATGAGATAAAGTTTAAAGCATAGATTGGAATTAAATTAAGCTGGTTGATTATAGTTCATACAAGCAAAAATGTAAGTACTGTAAAGGGTTCAAAAATACTCTAGGCTTCAAGTATGTATATTATACTATATTAAGTACATGTGTTCCTAAATGTGTTTGTTAGTTAAATGTATTTCTATAAAATCTGTTTTCTTATTGACCTGTTTGGATAAATGTCCCCCAGAAATAATAAAAGTAAGCTTGAGATTGTAACTATTTCATACTTATTTGTTTAAAAGACAGTTCACACAATAGTGGCATTAAAAATTAGGTATAGATTATGAATGAAATGTAGTTAAGACTCCTGGTTCTTACCTCAAGAAGAAAAGTTCTGACTTTGTGAAAGCAATTTCAGATTTGTAGTACAAAATCATGTACGAGTAGAAGCGTCCTTAATTTTATTAAGAACAAAGATGATAATATAAACAAAATTAAGACAACTTAATGCTAAGCTCTGCAGGATCTTTAATAAAATAACAGCCAGAATAAAGAAAAGAATTGCCTAGGGTTTCTCTTACAGCATTCCTGCAGACACGTCCAAGGAAAGGTGGCTTTTCTGAGCCACTAGTGTCAAAGACAGAGCACCTTCATCCCCTTTCATGCCCTCCTCCCTCACCGGTGGCCACACAGAAATAAATGTGGGAGGAATGGGAAGAGGGAAGAGAAACGGAGTAGACACGTTCTACCTGGGGAGCATGGTCTCTCTGAGTAGTGCTGTAGGTGGACATAGAGGAGGACTGTGGTAACAATATAGACTGAGCATGGTGTTTTTATATTTGCTCCTGTCAGTTGAGAGCACAGTATTGGAGAACAAGGAGATTGAGGGTCAGAGAACTTGCCCTTGGAGCAGTGCGTGCTCTAAGTGGTAAGACTCCGAGCCCTGGACATCGTAAACTATAGGCATGCTTTGAACTGTAGACGTGATTGGCAAATCCCTTTCATATAAGTAGAGTGGGCCCGAGGGCAGGTCTCTCTCACAACAGCTTTATTGAGGTATAATTGGCTGTTATAAATGGCACATATCTAAAGTATACAATTTGATAAGGTTTGACATGTTCATACCCACAAAACCATCACTCCTGGCATGGTGGTGAACCTGTCCATCCCTGCCAGAAGCTTTCAGCTGCCCCATCTGTTGCACTTTTACGTCTGGGTGTTTGAGTTGGTTCTGATTTACACATTTCATGTCTGTCTAACATGCTGGCTTCACCTGCAGTTTCCTGACACACGGAGCACAGTAATTCACACTGTTGTGTCGTCCTCGCCTCCTAATTCTGGCATCGCAGTTGTTTCTGGGTTGCTCTAAATTGTTTTATTTTTCTGTTTACTATGGATTGTATTATCTTGCTTCTTTACATAGTTGGTGATTTTAGATATTGACTGCTGTATGTTTTTCAATTCTTATAAATATTTTTGAGCTTTGTTCTTGGTTAAGTTACTTGGAAATAGTTTGGTCCTTTTAGGTCTTTTTTTTTTATAAATATGTTTTTATTGATTTCAGAGAGAGGAAGGGAGAGGGAGAGAGAAACAGAAATGCCAATGATGAGAGTCATTGATCGGCTGCCTCCTGCATGCCCCCTGCTGGGGATCGAGCCCACAACCCGGGCATGTGCCCCAACTGGGAATACTGTGACCTCCAGGTTCATAGGTTGATGGTCAACCACTGAGCAACACCGGCCAGACGGTCCTTTCAGGTCTTGCTTTTTAGCTGTGGTAGGTGACACCAGATCCTTTTGAGTACTTTAGTAGTTTCCCTGTGGATGATGGAGTTTTCCACTTTAGTGGCCAGAAGCAGGAATTGTATGAGTGTGGCTTTTGTTCCCTCTATCCTTTTTGGTGGTTCATTTCTCAGGCTTATGTAGGTTCTTGATAGGTGTGTGCTGACTCATGAGGGACCTTTGCATAATGGCAGGGTTCTCTTTCTGTGCGGCTCTCTTACCCTGTATTCTGCCTTTCGAACTCCAGTTGCATTCTTAAATATAATGGGAAGGTAAACAACGCCCTGGAGAAATATTTGTAGTGCAGGAGAAACATTTGAGAGATATGTTAATAGATAAAGAACTTTTTAGCTTGGGCATGAAGAGCTCAGGGTGTTAGGCAGTAAAAGAAGAAACATTTGTTCACCAAATATCTAAAAGTAATAAATCAAAATGCAACTTAAAACAGTGATCTAACACTAGTCACCTGTCAGGTTGACGTGACGGAAGAGGGCATTGTGGGCACACTAGCTGCTGGAGCTGCTAAAGCAGTGCAGACTCACTGTGCAGCATTACAGTAACCGTGTGGACCACGTAATGACCAATAGGTCAAGTATATTAAGTGAAGTCTAAAAGCAATGGGTGTGAGATGTCATTTGTAACCTATACACATAGTACAGAAAAATACAAAGGATTCAGGAAATTGTTAATAGTGGCTTTCTCTGGATTTTGATTGATTTTTTTCTCTCTTTTTTTTCTCAATCCCCCACCTCAACCCCCCCCCCGAGGATTACCATTGATTATTTTATTTTAATTATCTTCTACCTGTGTAGCTTTAAGAGGGATTTAGGATTGGGTAATCTGATTGGAAAAAGGGGTTCAAGTACTTTTCCTGTTGCTGAATTCAGGGGTAGGGGTGGCAGTAGAGATTGGGACTCAAGATATACCAGGTAACCTTGGCTGTGCCACTATATTTCTTTAAGAGCCAAGTCCATCCACCCATATGCAAAGCCGCAGGCAGCTTTATTGGACACACTAGAAAGAAAGAGAGCTTTTCTCAGTGCCTAGTCTGATTAATAGTCTGGAACATTAGTACTTCGGTGTTTCTGGAATCTGTAGGATTTCAGAAATTTATGGATTAGCCTGGGTCATTGAAAGGACAGCAATTAAAGTACTCTAGCAGTGACTCAGTATTAAATAGTAAGTGGACAGATTGGTCAGTTCTATCCAGAAGCTCAGTTACCAAAGAAAGTGTTCAGAAAGGATTTCAGTGCAAACATGGAATAAACGATGATAGTTTTCAGATTTTCATGTAACAAGATAACTCTCTGATTTCAAAACATAATTTCTATACATTGAATTGTGTTTTATTTTTATTTTTTTTAAAAAATATAAAAATCTTTATTGATTTTCAGAGAGAGGAAAGGAGAGGGAGAGAGAGATAGAAACATCAATGATGAGAGAGTCATTGATCTAGCCCACAACCAGGGCATGTGCCCTGACCAGGAATCAAACCCCGATCGCCTGGATCCTCGGTCAACGCTCAACCGCTAAGCCACACCCAGCTGGGCTGAATTGTGTTTTAATGAGGCCTGTATTGCATGGATTCAGGCTGTATATTAAGTGTTCTACCTATAATCTTGCTTGTGTAAAAGTTGCCTCTATGAACACATTTCACTTTTGGGGGATGCCCATAGCACCTCCCCCCAGTTCTTCCCTCCCTCCCTCCCCCGCCTCCCTCCCTCCCTCCTTCCTTCCCCCTTTTTTCCCTCGACTGTGGAACTGCTGGTCTCTAGGAACCAATAATTATTAGGTATGGGAATTAGATGAGCTTTAAGAAATCAGGGACATAGGAGTTCAGGGTTTTAGTTAAGGAAATGCTTTTGGCCTGTTGTCTGGAACTGGTCTTTGGATTTGAAGACATTGAGCATCATTGGCCTTCAGCCACTAAATGCTCATAGTGATTGCCAGTCACCAGGATGACGGAACTGCTCCTGCCCTCCCCACTTAGATGCTCAGGGTCTGGGATAGTACCTCTTTCTGTGAGCATCACTGGGAAATAAAGTAATGTTAGGGGCCGTATTAACTAAAAATAAATTTTTGCATATAAACAACAGCAATTGTAGTAGGAAGTTACTCAGGCATGAGCAGAACAGAAAACAAGGACCTGGTTCCCAAGGTGACCTTTCCTCCCCTCGCATGTTGATAGTCATGCGGTAGACCTCCCTAGAGGAGGAACAAGGGGACCGGAGAACCTCTTATGACCCCATACAAGCCCTTGCACGACCACTCCTTTAAGCATTAAACCCTTAAATCAGTGAGGCTCTGGCTGCATCAAATAATCTTAGGAACAAAGCCTTGGGTCTGTTGACAGAGTTTTGGTCAAACTAGAGAGAATATCTAGGCCTCAGTTGTGGTTCTGCTTCAGGCCCGGAAAAGCAGCAAGGCCAGGTGGGGCGATCAGGACCAGCTTTGATGCCTAATGACCTCCTGCCCTGCTGACAAGGAAGGTTTCATTCTGAGGTTTCTGCTCTTGGCCATCTTGCTGCGTGCTTACAGGACCTCTTTGTGCGGGTGAGGCTGGAGGAGAGACTGTGCTGTTTGAGTAGCTCTCAGGTCTCTTTGTATAAGGACATGGATCCTATCGGATCAGGGCTCTACACTTATGACCTTATTTAATCTTAATTTCCTCCTCAGGGCCCTGTCTTCAATACAGTCATATTGGGGGGTGCACAGTTCAGTTCATAGCAGTTGGGAAGTGTAGCAGTTGGAGATATTGCTGCCCAGAATAAAAGAAGATCCCATTAAGAAGGAGAGCATGGATGTTGGTTGGCAACCAGTAGGAGTTCCTACAGGGGCTCTTGGCTGAGTTTCCCAGGCTGATAATCAGGGGCCTGGAGCTGGAACCTTATGGAGTGTTCACTGAAGGCAGGCGAGGATAATTTGTATAAAAGTATGCATAGGAAATTATGAAAGGAAACATGAGGATATTTAGGAATTATTTCTGATAAAATACAGTTCCTATTCTTAAGAAAGTGATATTCCCAAAGAGAAGTTGGGGAACCTATTTTCTTTTTAAGAGCTCAACTGTAGGTAAATGTCTGTCAGTAGGTGAGGGCAGCTCGCCACTGGGGCTGCGTTCTGCTTCCCCTGTCTTCTCAGCGAGCGTGTTTCTCCTCTTCACGTCTCCTAGGTCTCCTGTGTGGTGTAGGACAGAAATTCCACTTAGCACACTGCATGTGATTCCCTGTTGCCCTTGAGACTCTTGGTGAACTTTTTCCAAAAGCGGAATAAACCAGCACTTTAAAGCTATAGGTATAACTCAGTTTTGCCAGAAACATTTGTCTTATGTTCTTCGATGTACTTCTCCAAGGGGATTAAAGGGAGCTGGTTATAGGGTCTCTTGCATAGCTCTGAAACTCTTGGAGCCTAGAAGATCTTAGGTCACATGGAAAGTGTTTTATTCTCTTTGAACCCTAGGAATTGCATTTAGTTTTATTTCTATCTAATACTTGTTAAAACTTTCAAAATTTATGGGTCTTAGTTATATGGAAATCTAGTAAATAATGGAAAAGCCTCCTTTCAATTTGTGTTTGGGACCAGTTAAGAGAGATGCAGGAGCCAAAGAGATGGAGATTATAAGGTTCATCCTGTTCTTTATAAAATTGGAAATGTAGCTCTACATTTGAGGCCAGGATAGTTTGCTAGCTCCCCCTGCCCTCGAACAATTGGACTACCACCCCACAAGTGGCAGTCTCTCAGAGAGACAGCCGTAGAGCACATAGCTTTCTATTGGCAGGCCAGCTTTGAAAGGGGAGAGTTGAATGGAGTGTGTCAGTTTCTTCTTCCATGTTCACTATTAGAGGGCTCAGGTGAGAGAGCAGATTCCTCTGCATGGAGAGATGAGGTATGGGGGAGTTAGTGTTCCCTTAAACAGCTGGGAGAGGTAACCCCTGACATCTTTGGTATTTTCCAGTCATTCATATAGTATCTCTTTATAAAGCTAAGCAATGTAGTCTTTTGAAATGGAGCATATTAGTAACCCATGGGGCATAAGCCTAGTCTGTTTATATTAATCAGTGAATGTGGTGGTAAGGTATAGCACATCCATGAATTGGCTTTTCAAATTGGATTCAAATCAGCCAGTAAGGTTCTTTATTTATTTATTTATTTATTTATTTATTTATTTATTTATTTATTTATTTATTTTTAGATTTTAATCCTTAGTATTGGTGTCTGTAGATTTCAAGTTCATATTGCCACTAAAATTCTACTTACCTTTGTATAGGAGAAAATATTTTAATGCTAACATCAGTCTGTATCTAAACATTGTCCCTGATGTTAATATGTATCCAAAAATGCATACTGTTCGAAATACTGTATTCAAGAGATACACCCGTTTAATTCAGATTTGTGATTTTAGGCATTAAAAATGTTAGTGTGTAGCTGATTTTTTTAACTGGAATGTGTATCATTTGATAGTCTTAATTACAAGTCCTGTTACAACAAAAACGACTGGAACTTGTTTTCATATTAAAGACCTTTACATGCAAAGGAGAATGTTACTCATTTTTCTTTGGACTTTTTTTCTGCTGGACTGGTTTACGGAGAGGGTTTGATACGGGGCCGGGATTGTATTTGTCTTGGACTTTAGTTAATTTAAAACTTGGAACCTCAATCCCTTGTTTGTTTGCTGAGTGGACCAAAAAAGAGAATGGTGGGATGTCTTGGTTAAGAACTGCCCGTGTAGATACTTCACATATACTTTAGGAGGAATATGGATAAATGAAAGTTCACAGGCAGAACTAACTTACTCATAGGGCAGTGGTACTGGGGATAACTTCTGGGTATGGAGTCATTGAATTTTCAGGTAAGAAATTAATAATGAAGTGATGAGGAATTTCTGATTACTGTCTAGTAGAAGTAACACTTAAATCTTGTTTGATAAATTTGTCTTAGATGAAACACTGCAGCTAAGGTTTGGCCACGTGGCCCAGTTGCCTCAGTGATGGACTGCTGGAGTTGAACGGTAAAGGTTCAGGCCAGGCTGCCAGGTCTAGTCACTAGGGCGCTACGTCTATTCTATTTACAGTTCTTTGGAAGTCAGCATGGTTGGCCTCACACTTAAAACTAGCTGCAAAATTGATTCAGTGTCACTGAAAAGATGGCCAGCCCAGTATTGAAGACTATGAACATGCCCTGGTGACATTCCAGAGCATATTTTTCTGTGGTTTTCATGACTCTTTTCCTGTCTAAATGAGAAAATGGAACTCTGGGTAGTAGTCACATTCTTCTGTTTATCTTTAACTTTTAGCAACTTTTTGAGATATAATCCATATACCATACAATTCACCCATTTAAATTGTACAATTCAGTTGCTTTTAGTACATTCAGAGTTGCTCATCTGTTACCTTACTCAAGTTTTGAACATTTTCATTAGCTTAAGAAGGTAACCTGCATGCCTTAGCTGTCAATCTGTTCACTTTCTAAAAGAAAAAAAAGGACTTTCTCTAGAAACCACACAACAGGCTATATATAGTAAGCTAAACTATTAGCAGAGATATTCTATAACTCTAAAACGCGATATTTAAAGTAATGGGTAAGATAGCTATTGTTACTCTGTGGTTTTTATTGAATAATGAAATATTCATTTTGTTTCTTAGGAATGCTAGTAATAAATGTTATGTAACACAATGCAGCCATGTGAGTGATATCCTTTGTCACATTTTATTGGTTAGAAGTAAGTTACAGGTCCCATCTGTGCTCAGAGAGGAGTTTACACAGAGATGTGAGCACCAGGAAAGGAGCTCATAGGGACAACCTTAGAGCCTCTGCCACAGCCTCCAATTAGAATACTTTAAAATTGCTGCTTCCAGTTTACACATAATTTTAATTACCTTTCCTCAGCTCCCTCAGCCGTAGATGGGTACTGAATATTTCACCAGTGATTAAACTGCACCATAGAAGTGGTGTTTACTTGCCATTGATCTAGAACAGTAATTATTATGCTTGGAACTTCTTTATGTTAGAGTATTTCCTGGCTTACTTTGTCTACTTCATGAAAAAAATTACTGAGAACATTAGTCCCTGGGCTTGATGTACTGGCCTAGATCTGATTTCAGATCTTAAAAACTTCATTCAGGCTTCACCTTCGTCCCTGACTAGTCACATATGCCACCGATTTCCAGTCTTCTGTGACTCTGGCTTCTAGAGTATGAATAAAGTTGGTGAAAGTATTTTGTAAACTGAAAACTTGTATGAATGAAAGCTGGTATTATGGCATATTAATATTATGATTTGAGAATCTGGCATTTGGAATGCTAGTTCACTAAGTTGTTATTTAGACAAAGTGTAACTAATCTTTGAACTGTAATCTCGAATCTTGGCTGTTATTATTTTTTCACCTGAAAGAGGTTTTATTTATTTTTATTGCAGTATAACTGACAATATTATATTCATTTCAGGTGTATGACTTAATGATTGAATATTTGTGTATATTGTGAAATGATCGTCACAATAAGTCTAGTTAAAATCCATCACCACATATAGTTACAATTTGTGGGTGATGGGAACTTTAAAGATGTACACTCTTAGAAACTTTCAGATATATAACATTATTATTGACTATAGTCACCGTGCTGTACATTACATCCCCAGGACTTACTTATTTGTAACTGGAAATTTGTAATTTTTGACCAAATCTTAGTTATTGTTAATACTAGTGTACATTATTATTAATGGAGCACTTTTAAAATTCTAAATATTTTGAGAACCTTAAAAATAGCTACAAAACCCTCAAAATATGAGAAACATTCATAAATTCTAGAAGAAGAAAAATAAATAACCAAGCCTGTAAACTTTTGCTTGTATCTCCAGATCAGATTTTAAAAGAGATTCTGATTATTTACTATGAAATTGAAAAAATGTAGATGATATTCAGTGGAATGTTTTTCTTTCTGTATGTTTCACTCTAGTTTATTCCTACACATTGGTGTGTGTGAAAGAGAGAGAGAGAGAAAGAGAGAGGGATAGACAGAGGGAGATGTGATTGGTTTTATATTTTTCATTGGATTTGCTTTTTTACAAAGCATAGTTAGAAGTGAATATGTTGATCTCCAGGTTGGAATTTTGGAGGTGATGTTTTTATTTAATGAAAATCTGTAACAAGTGAGCACTTTTTTCCATGAATCATCTGTTTTCACTCCATTGCTTTATCTATTGAACAAGGGCTAAAAGTTTCAAATTTGAATAGCAAATGACAGTTTTCCTCGTAGAACCGTTGGACTATTCACCCCCACCTCAGCATGGCTTTCATGTGAACCGGGCAGTACACTGAGGTGCTGGTTCCCAATCTCTGCCACAATCACCTGGGTATCTTTAAAAATACTGTTTTCTGCCTCATTTCCCTAGATATTCAGACTTAACTGCTATGGGATTTTAAAAATCACCCCAGATGATTCGAATATGCAGCAGAGTTTGTGAACAGCTGTACTAAGGGAGTGAGGACCTGGAATAAATAATGGTGTGTAAGGCAGGATAAGAACTTTTTGGAAATGAGGTTTATAGCTCCTGGGATTCTGCATTTGATATTACAGTTTGCAAAGTTTGAAAAAGATCTTATATTTGGAAATGAAACTGGTTTGCAGAATGAGTTTCTTCGATAAATGAAAATTGGTTTTATGAATCCCATTAAAGCTATGTGTATAGATTACCTATATTTTGGTCTTTCTTAATTCAGTGTGTAAAATACCAAGGTGATACAAGAAAAAAACAAAAAACACCTCCTGAAATCTGGCTCAGACTGTTTTAGTAAATTATGAGAAAACAAATTTCTCACATATTAATCGCTACTAGCTAAAATAAAAAAAGTCAATCCCCGCTGGGTGTGGCTCAGCGGTTGAGCATCCACCTAGGATCCAGGCGATCAGGGTTCGATTCCCTGTTTAGGGCACATGCCCGGGTTGTGGGCTCGATCAATGACTTGACTCTCTCATCATTGATGTTTCTCTCTCTCTCTCTCCCTCTCCTTTCCTCTCTCTGAAATCAATAAAAGATATATTTAAAAAAAAAAGGTCAAAACCTATTTAAAATGTGGAAATTGCTTCCCAATATTTTAACAGAGAGAGACTGAGAACACACAGCATCGAATCGTCGGGAAAACTGAAGATCTCCCCTGAACAACACTGGGATTTCACTGCAGAGGACTTGAAGGACCTGGGAGAAATCGGGCGAGGAGCATATGGCTCTGTCAACAAAATGGTCCACAAACCGAGTGGACAGATAATGGCAGTGAAAGTAGGTGAAGTCCATAGTTATTTTTGGTACTTTAATCCATTAGGTGCAATTTCTTGGTGTAGTAATACTACTATTCTGTTCTTTCTTTTGTGGTAAATGTGGGTGTTTATAAAATTGATTTTTGGAATTCTTTGAGGGTGTTTTGTATAGAGGTTGTCTTATTGGTGGCACGTTTTCTATCTATGGAACCATGAGTGTATGAAGTATGCATGTTCACTGCACTTTTGGCATGATGCATTAACATGTTTTAAACTTCAGGCCCTTCCACTGCCAAGGTGAGTTCAGGCTGGGCGGCTGCACCCCTGGGAGCAGGGCAGTGCTGCGCAGAGCCAGGCGGGGAGCTGGAAGAAGAGGCAGCGCACTGGGTTGGGCAAGGTGCGGGGCTAGGGCTAACAGCAGTCTTACTGAAGGTTTCCTGGAAACCACACACATGCTGTTGCCACTAACCTCAACCTTACTCGGTCCTGACCGGCTCGGCTCCTGTTTGTTTATTTCATCTCCACTCAGTACTGCCCTGTTCCCTGGTTTGAAAGTTGTACTGAAATGCATACCTTGTGATAATGCTGTCACATTCTGTCCTGTTGTGAGTGTCATGCCACTTAATATGTTCATTTAAAAAAAAAATCAAGAATGGCCAGAAATGGAGATTGACCCATTGACTGTACCTGGCAGGCTTATGTTGGTACTTGTAATGAACTGTTGTTTCCATCCTACTCTGAGGAGCCCATGTAATTGTAATTTGTTCATTTATTTGTTTGTTCAGATGTTAATGAATATTTGCTCTGTGTAAGATATTTTAGGAAAATTGACAATTGGGGTGGGTGGGCAATTTAAAGAGAAAAAGAAAAAAATTAAGATATGGATATACTGTCACTGACCTCGAAATTCTTAGAGTGATAAATACTGTGCCAGTTTGCAAGACTTGAGAATGGGTTTGCAGGCAGTCTGAGCTAGCCACCTTCCTCTTAATCCTGTTTGGGCTTCATGAGAGGAGGAGCCTCAGTTTCTTATTTGGTTTTGGGAGTGGATTTATATTATATTGATATAAAAGGCTACCTGTGTTGAAGTTTATTGTGAGCAAAATGTTACTATTTTAGCCTCCTTCATTGTCCGAGCGTTTCTCTTTGCTGGGTCATATAAAAGTAATGAGAAATCAGTGGTGGGAGAAATTTATGTTTTTCTCTGTGGGTTCTTGATCTTGTTTTTGGTCATATGGGAGCTATAGACTTTTCTCTCAGGAAGATGCATACATGTATTCATGTATTTTGGACACAACTGTAGACCACTAAAGATGAAGACACTAAGACTTTGCTCTGGATTATCTGTTGAAATAAAATGTTGTTTTTCTTAGAACTGTGAATCGTTTCTCTTTTGATTTTGTGCCACTGCAGTGTAAGTGGAAAGAAAGTTGTTGTATTTAGACTCCTCTGGATGAGTGTTGCACTGCCCTATGTTATGTGTTCATGACACCTGATTTTACTTAGCTGGGTCTTAAGGGAAATCTATCCTATATAACTAAGTTCTAACTTTCCCCCTCCAACACCAGGGAAAGCACTTTTAAACAAGTGTCCTGCTAGTTTCAGTTTGTGCTGTGTGTGCTTCACTGTGTTGATCTACATCTCGATCTGTTTTAGTAACTGGAATGGCTTAGCCACGGTTAATAGATTTTAAAGGTAAATAAAGAAGGTACTTCCTTTGGACTTTAAAAACGTTTTTCTTAATTTGATAACATTTGGAACTGTATAATGCTTACTCAAGTTTTGAAGGAATTTAAAAGTGAAAATAGGAAATTTTCCTCCATTTGTAATTTGACCTTATTTTGAGAGCCTCTGTTGGGATGCTGTTAAAAATCCCAACTCTTGCCCTGGATGGGTAGCTCAGTTGGTTGAGTGTCGTCCCTTGCACCAAAAGGTTGCCGGTTCGATTCCCAGTCAGGGCACATGCCCGGGCTGCAGGCTTGATCCCTGGTTGGGGGCATGCAGGAGGCTGCTGATTGATGTTCTTACATTGACGTTTCTCTTTCTTTTGCCGTCTCCTTTCCTCTCTCTCTCTTAAAAAAAAAAAAATCCCAACACTTAAGAAATACTTCTAAGGCAGACTTGACCTACAGTCACATTTATACTCACTATTTGATACTGTCTACCTTTGTTTATCACCTTGAATTCTTGAGCAAGCGTGATAATTTAGCATAAGGAGGGTGGTAATATATTAATCAATGTATTGATGGGACGTACTTGTTACCAGTTTGATGACTGATATATGCCATCTACTATAAAATATATTTCTTGTTGGTCTCTGAAAAAGCTTAGCCTTTCATCACACCTAAGACAGTTTGTTCCCTCATTCCTTGGACACACAAGCCAGATTGACAAGTACAATTACATAGAAGCAATGCACAATTAAGGAGTTAGATTTGACATTGTACATGTAGAAGTGAGTTACTGAGCACCCACTGTCTCTAGCTCTGAAATTAGGACTGTAGAGATGTAAATGTACTATGAGACCATGGTTTACAGTCCTGTGAGGTTTCCATTGCTGTGGTAAAATGAGAAAGACACTTGAAGTAGCTCTGTACTAGTGTTTTAATGGGCACCTTGGGACTTTAGAAGGATTACTTTATTAGATATTAATCTCATTCTGGAAATCATCCTTAAGATTTGCTTACAGTATTTGTACAAAGATGAACTGTTGTGTTAGCCTGACAGTTAAATTATTATTTCTCATTTTTATTTTGAGGGAACCCTTCCCCAAGTTTATTTTGCCAAATATAAGAAATGTTTGAAAAGATGACTTTAGTTACCAGAAATAATTACCTCCAAGACTTAATCTAAAAATCAGTTCATATGTAGCAAATCAGACTGAGTAAGATAACATTGTAAGAGTAATACTTGAAATACTTTTTTGACTTTTGGCCTGAGGACAGTCCACACACCCAAGGAAACAGCCTTCTTCTACAAGTGGTGGTGATACAACTAGTTTGTCTAACTCTGCCTGAGTGACTGAGTCACAGCTGCCAAGGGCAAAGCTGTGTCACTGCGTTCTAGAGTTCAGGAAGACAACCTTCAACTCTGGCTGGGTACTTCAGGCTTTGATCAGCAGCCTGAAGCCCATTTTGCATGATAGTGAGATAAGCACTGAATGAAGATGCTGGACGTGCAGTCACTGTTCT
Organism: Miniopterus natalensis; assembly: GCF_054644295.1. Classification (NCBI taxonomy): domain Eukaryota; kingdom Metazoa; phylum Chordata; class Mammalia; order Chiroptera; family Miniopteridae; genus Miniopterus; species Miniopterus natalensis. The sequence continues at coordinate 6,625,774 of NC_142097.1, read as the reverse complement.
CTAAGAGTAAAGTAGGTGCCTGGCTAGCTCTCTGGCTGGATTTATCATGAAAAAAACCCAGATTCAGAACAAATGTTTGAAGAAGCACTCAGGGTTAGGTTTTTGACATAGAATTAGAAACGTCCAGGAGAGTTAGGTCCATGGATGATCAGAATCAGGATGTCAAAGTAAATCCAGGGACACAGGAGTAAAGAGTTGGAGAGAGTAACTGAAGTGCTGTGGTTCAGGCCCATGGGCTGGATTTGAGTGGAGTGACACACACACTGCTGAGAGGGAGGAACAATCTGAGCCTTCAAACCCTGACAGGGAGCCCCCCATCTGGCCCTTCCTGCAGCGTGAACCCTGCTTGTTTAGACTACCAGCTTCCCTAGTGTTTCCTAACAAACTCATGTCCACATTGATTTACTAAAGGCATGCATGACCTGTTCCTATTTGTAGGCTGTGAGAGGAGTGTAGAAAAGAATGGAAATGAGGGGATATAAGGGAATGAAATAGCTGTTGCTAAAGATGGAAGGTAATGGGATTGTTACTTGGAGGGTTAATGCTGGAATAAAGCTGTCCTGTCATTGGAGAATGGAACTAATATTGGACAGGTAGGTGGGGATAGGAAAGTGTTATGTTAAGACTGTCACCTTTGATCATTATGGTGAGCTTTTAGTCTCATACTTGTGGAGGTATCTGGGTTAATCAGAAGACAGATTGGCTACTTGAGGTTAGGTACTTAGGCCAGACTGAATTTGTGATGACTTTGTATTTAAGGGTTTCAGGTTGAGGTATTTTTCCTGTCTTGGTGATATGTCTAACTTGTCTTATTTCTTCAACACTCAGTGCTTTTCCTCTACTCTCCCAAGACTACTGTTGCATTGATTTAAGTGTTGCTGATCCTGGGCTGGTAACTTGACCTGGATTCCTGCATTCCTGCTTCTCTTTGGTATTTGGATCTTGACTTCAGTGTCCTTGACCTGGAATTGAGACCTATGTTAACACCAAGGCTTGCTGGGAAGGATCAGAGCCCTGCATCTGACTGTATCTGCATCCCACAGTTCAGCCCTTCTCTGAGCAGTGTGGGGTTTTATCTGCTCATTAGGAAGGCTTCCTTGGTACACAGGTGGTACTGCATGTATGGGAAGGCAGGAATCGGCAAAGTATGCCTTGGCTTGTTTTCCCCACACTGCAGGGGCCCTGCCATTTCTGTTAGAAGTTCCATTACCGAATAATTTTGGTGGGGAGTGTGAGCATTATTGGAGAATGTTCATTTTAGTCTTTTTAAAAAAATATATGTTTTTATTGATTTTGGAGTGAGGAAGTGGAGAGGGAGGAGAGATAGGAACATCAATGATGAGAGAGAGTCATTGATTAGTTGCCTCCTGTACGCCCCTCACTGGGGATCAAGCCTGTAATCCGGGCATGTGCCTTGACTGGGAATTGAACCATGACCTCCTGGTTCATGAGTTGATGTGCAACTGCTGAGCTAGTTTTTAAACATTGGTCTTGCACACTGTTCTGAAAGCACTAGAATGATATTTGATATGAGTGGCCTTAAATTGAAAAAGTATTTATCTGATGGTGCAGAGTGCTTTGTTGGGCAATTCTGTTGAGTTTCAAAAGGCCACAGTGCTAGTGTTTGGTTATCCAGATCACTTGTGGGATGCAGAAGTTGTGGCTATTTCGTTTTGAATTCAGACTGATTCCAGTGTCTTGTGCTCTCATCTGATTGGCTAGGTCATGTGGCTTAATTAGGAAATACATGATTGATTGAGCCATATTATTTTATGCTTCCTAATGTTGCTTAAATGTTGTGGTGTGACAGTTGAAAAGTGTTAAGTGGATCACTTCCAGCAGTGGGCAGATCCTAAGGATGTGGCAGGGCTGCCCTCTGGTAACCTTGGCTTGGAACTCAGGTCCCTTGTGTAGTTGGGGTTGGAACTCCTAGTAGACACGTGTTTCTTTTGCTGTTGCTCTTAGTGGCTTTCAGAGTGTGGGTTTATTAAGTGAACAGAATTACATATACACCCCCAAAATAAAATAGACAAAATTGGTACTATTCTCGTTGATGTAAGGGGATAGGAGGTGGGAAACCTGCCTACCCCTATTGGAAGTCCTTGGGGCTTGATCTCTGAGGAAACCTTTGGGTCAAAGTGGGACAGTTTGGAAATGGTTGCTCTAGGTGAACTTTAATTAACCATGATGTGTTTCTGAACATTCTGGACACCTAGTTTCTGAATCTCTGCTATTACTTGGCTGATTTGACTGAATTGTGACATAGCACCATATCTCAGCTTATATAGTTACTTGGAGGAAAACCTGTCTCATCACACTCACTCTAAATGAAGGTCACCTGCACCAATGTTTGATATACCTCTTGAACATTTTTCTGTCATTCTTTGTTGTCTTATGGCCATGCCTCTAAAAATGGTTATACACCAGATTTTTACTCCTATCTCACTTTATTGTTGTCGAGTATTGAAGTAATGGTCTGTCATTTATGATCTGTATGTAGGCCCTTAAAAATTTTAATGTTAAGATTAACAGTATGTCCTTTACATGTGGTTGATGTAATAAGTGAGAGGAAGAAGACGCTACAGCCTTTACCATGATATATCAAGTCTGTCCCATGATCTTTGACCCCAGGGAAGCTCTTCCCGTGATGTAATATTACATATGTTTTTGTAACTGATCTCCCAAGTTCTCTGATGATGTGTGGCAGAAGATATGCAAAATCAATTAATTGGGCCTCAGTATCCTCAGAAGAATGGGAGGTACTACTATTGATTAATTAATTATTTTGACTAAGATACAATTGAGAGTTCACTAAATTGATTTTAAAGGCTTAGATGGTTTTGCAATTAAGATTTAGTATCTTTTCTTCCTGCCTTAGTAAAAGCATGTGTTGTCATAATTTCAAACAATTGATTTAACAGACACTATTTGTTACTCTTTGACATGAAAACCATTTTTGCATCAGTGGTCATCATTCCAAGCACTTTGCTTTTTTAATTGTTTGTTTTAGCTAATGTCATCTGGTTGGACCTTATTAGCGATGGCATTGTGAGATGTCATGGGCATTTTTGTTTGTGATCTATTCAGAAGACACTTTAGCATCTAAGAATGAACCTGTGCAGCAGGGATAAGAGTCCTGTTGAGTCTGTGGGATACAGAATCTTAGTTTTGAAATAAGGGAAGTAAGCATGCCTAAGATTTCCTGTGGCCCAGAGGAAGGTGGTTGCAAAGTGATGTGCTGTGGTGGTTTCTCAACTTTGTATTAGCACTAAATTCTGGACATTTCTGCGGGGAAAGCAGTCTGTTTGTAAGGATCAGAATGTTTATTAGGATCCAAGGGGACACTTAGGGCTCTGAGTGTGATCCTTGCTGTTTTACACCCTACATCACTGATTTAAGTTGATCTGAAGTCAGTCACTGACTGGTGATGGACTCCCCTTCATATTTCATTTACAGACACTAACCTTAGGAGGGTTCTTTAGCAAGGAATGCTTAATGAACGAGGGTGCATTTATGGCCGAAACGTATTGGTGTTTGTAGATCCCAGACTATGGACACATTTTCAAAATACCATTTTTAAAACTATATCAATTAAAATAATTCTTGTTCTTTCCATCCTTTTATTTTTTTAAATATTTTTAAAATATGTTTTTATTGATTTTTTACAGAGAGGAAGGGAGAGAGAGAGAAACATTGATGAGAGACAAACATGGATCGACTGTTTCCAGCATGCTCCTGCTGGGGATCAAGCCCACAACTGAGCATGTACCCTGACCTGGAATCGAACCAGGGACCTCTTGGGGCATGGGAGGATGGGGCATGAGCCACACCTGCCAGGCCATCTTTTGATTTTAAAGCGAAGCCTGTATCACTATATCACTTTTTTACTTTCTGTGGTGAGGAGTTCCACCTAAGATCCCATGTGATATGTTCACTGGTATACTGGTTCTAGGATTTCCACATGGGTGGTAGTTATCCACCCAAGTGTATCCACTTGGCACAAAAGGTCAACATAGGGAGCATTTGATTTCATTTGTGTCCTATGTGTGGTTGCTCTGACATCATACCGTTTGACAAGACATTTGGCAGTTACTTGGAATATGGAATACCAGTCCTTTTGGAACCTTAGATGGTGAGAGGTGCTTACATAAAAGAATGAGCCACAATCACTGAGATATAAGTTTTTAGCTTCCTGCAAGTGATAACAGGTCCCACACAGCTTTGCTGAAAAGTAAATACCTTCTGGTGTTCTGATTTGGGTTGGTGGTAAATTGAAAATAACACTTTGCATTGCTAATGGCCATAATACTAATAGCTTGCTTTATTTTATCCCATGTCAAATTGTTTTAATCACTACCTAGAATAATTTTTAAAGCCATACATTGAGCTTGTCCGCAGTTTTGAATCCATCCCCTTGCTGGGTTCCATTGTGTAATGGCCCTCATCTCTGATCGGGAACTTGTCCTGCTCTTACTCGCACACTGTACCTTGCTCACTTAGGCAGCTAAAGGTAAAGGTGTGGCACCTTGCTTGAGCCCTACAGAGAACTGACAAGGATTTGTCATGTGAGAATTTAGAGACTTTATCTGCCAGGGCTAGTGGTCATGCCTTTCCATATTAGTTTCCCCATTTCTTCTTTACCCACATTTCATTCCCCCATGTGTTCTCTCCATTTCAAAACAGAAACACAAAAAAAGAGTATCAGTAAGAAATGATAGACGTTTTGTAAGTGTATTCAACTGTGTTGCTATGTTTAGGTCTGCCTTTCTCAAGTCAGTTCCTGGACTCCTTAGTTCTTGATTCCTCATAGTTTGCAGGTGACCCGTATCTTTTTTGCCTGGACTGCTCAGATCCTAGGAACTAACACCTGTCATACGCACTGCGGAACTACTGTTTTTAACCGAGAACAGAACATGACTTGTCATCAGTCTTTACTCTGAGCCTTTCAAGTAAACGATGACCTAATTTTCCCCTTCTCTAAGCAGGAATGGGATCAGGGACTCAGAGGGCCTTCTCCGTGCACACTGTTCAAGAGCTAGAGCTTGCCTTATAGCTTGAGTTGGTGGGAAGAAAAACTGTAGGTTGGTGAGAGGCAGTTCTCACATCAGGGCACAGGCAGACACAGCCTGGGGTCATTTCAGGCCGAGCCCGGTGTGTTGGTGTATGCCTGGCCTCTCTAGCAATTGAGTGTCTTTGAGAACTTTGCCATGGGGATGTAAGGGTTAACTCTGAATCAGAGTGAGTGGCTGGGACTGCTACCAGTACCCTCTAGGTGTTTATTTAGCCCCTAGGCAGATTGTCCTTGGTGACCAGCTTCTGAAGACCTACTCCTTGGGCCTGTCTTATTTTGTTTCCTCTATAGCTGGTCCCTGAGCCATTGTGTCTTCAGTCTTTCTTCCTTTTCTCTTTGCCACAGGTGAGCCGTCATAGCCTAACCCCATAATAGCGACTGGGTCATCATTATACTTCCCCTCTATCTCTTCTCCCTGTCTCTCCTGACCCAGGACAATAAATTTAGGAAAGGAAGAGAAACTGAAAAATGACACTAATGCAATTAGACTGTCTCAGTAAGAAAAGGTCAGACCAGTTCCATTGAGAGCACGTGTACTGCATGTTTCCACCTGTCCTCCTTGCTTCCCTTTCTCTGCCCTACCTACCTCCAGTCCCAGTTCTTCGGTGAATTTTGTTTCAGTAGTCGCCCCAGTCCCTTTCCATTATAACAGAGTCAATCTTTGAGGCCAAGTATAAGCTGACAGCATTTAAATTTACCAGTGACTTCTAATTTCCATGTTGCACAGAAAGGAAGAAAGCAAACTTTCAACAACTTGGTAGTATTTCTGCATGATTGAGACTGTTTCCAAAGTGGACAGCGCTGTGTTTGGTTCGTGGGGTAGGAGAGAACAAGAGGACAATTCCTAACTGAAACTTTTTAGCCTGTCTTATGGTGCTTGTTAACTGTCTATCATTGTAGCATGATTCCTACAGAATTCCTAGCTGGATTTGTGGCTGTTGCAGCCAATGGCATGAGTTGGATTGGCTGTTTTAGAAAAGGGGCGCTCTTGGAATCGTGTGTAACCCTAACAGTCATAAAACCAGAGAAGTGGGGACTTAATGTCTCCTTTTCCCTGTATCTCTAGGTGACATTCCACTGGTGCCATTTTGGCATCGCTGGTCTATAGCTACATGCTGTTCATATTGGCATTTGTCTGCTTTTAAAGCTTTGTTAGGAGTATAAGCCAACCTTGAATACAGATTTGGACAATAATTAGAAAAAATTTTTAGCTTCAAGTATATAAATTTCTTCACTGTGGAAAACCATTTATATGTGTAGGGTAGTAATTCTTGTTTTGATTTTAAGTATTTTCTCTACATTATGTTCCAAATTAAAACATAATAATTTGAAAATACTTTATAATTGGAAAAGCAATGTGGGTTGATTTAAAAAATAAATAGTTTAATTTGTCCCAAGAGCATGTTCGTAATTACTTAAGCTAGGTTAATAAACTAGTGACAAGTAAAAGAGCTCAATATCCCCATAATGCAGAAACGAGTGATTTTAATGAGTTCTAAGAGGTGGGTGAAAATGATACTTTTTAAAAAAGGTTAAGTCCTTGAGTTGATTTTCTTAAATGTTTTGTACTCTTGGGTGAGATTTTCATCCCACTCTTTATGAGAAAAAGAAAGTTTGTTGAGCCCAAATAAACATCAGCCTTATCTAACTTTTAAATTTATGATATAAATAAATGAAATTACCTTTAATTCAAGACATTTATCAATACATTAGACCTCTGAACATTCCAGTTATAAGAGAATTCCAAGTAGTATAATTGGCTTCACCATTGCACTTCATTTTCAAGTGCCCTCAATTAAGGACATCTTTACAAAGGGAAGAGATGTTTGTTTTTAGTGATGTGTTCCATTTTAGCTGATTATGCTTCCTTAATATTGGAGAACTCAGGCCGTGTTTATTTTAAATGTTAGAACTTTTTCATATACATTGTTTTGATGTTCCATTTTACAAGAACTTTACTGGTAGTGACTTTTGTTACTAAGTATTTTCTCATTTAAATCATTGATTATCATTAAGTATTCTCCAATACAGTGTACAGATAATGACTCATAGAATGGTACACTGAAACCTGTATGATTTTGTTAGCCAGTGTCACCCAATAAAGTCAATAAAAAGGGAAAAAATTAAACCTCAGAATTAAAAAAATAAATAAGATAAAATCTAGTGTCAGTTTTGCCCCGAAAAAAAAGTTTTCTCCAACTTTAATAACTTATTGAATTATTGAATTAATATCAATTTGAAGTTACTGCTATTGTAGGTGTATGTGTAATCTGCTTTTTGAGTCCTTTAGGCCTTTTAAATTAGTTTATTTTATTAAGTGCTCACATATAATAAATGTTGCAATACAACTCTAAAACTTTAGTATAATTAAGAGTCAGGCCTGGGGATGGGATGGATATGGGTTGGAGGGGATCAGTGGTGATAAAAAGGGGACATCTCAACAATAAAGATAAAGAAACATTAAAATAAATAAATAAATAAAATATATACCAAAAAAGGTGAAAAGAAAACTTATAGAAGAAAATATTTGCCAACCACATACCTAAAAAAAAAAAAGAGTCAGCTATACTTGCTTAATCCGTAAGAATTCAGATGCAATACAAGCAGCTACTCTTCTACCCACTGCCGGTCACTTGGGCAAGGTGTTTGGGATTGTGAGGAGGTGTGTGTTTGTTGACAAGCATGCAGGTGCGGAATCAATTTCATGTTAGGCCCTCCAGCGGCCACACGTTCTGTTTTGTACTAGTGGTGGCATTAAAGAATGTTTTAAAGATGAATATATTTTCCTACCATGCTCCTGATCTCAAAGGTTAGAGCTGCGCTAGGAATTATCTCTACATTCTGGTTAATAATAATCCTGTCAGGGATCATTAGATATTAATCAGATGCTGGGGCTACAGTTAGGCCTCCAGTTCATGTAGTAACATGTATTCTTTCTGTAGCTACAGCAGTATTTTTAGTAGTGGTCCCCAAGAGTCAGGTATTGATGATAACTGTTGAGCTTTTGACCATAATATGCTTTCTGATATTTGAAATATAAGCATTTGTGCAAATGTTAAATTTAGAAAACCATATAACCAGTTTAGGGAAACAAAAAATAAACTAGCAAAGAGAGCATCTTTTAAAATAGTATTTTATAGTGTGCGTGCTAGTATATTTTCACTTGCCAATATATACATACAAGTAAAAATAGGGAAAAAAGTATGTTTTGAAGCCTTTTAATAGTGAGAAGTCTTTAGTAGGTGGAAATCTTACCCAGCCAGAGAGCCTTTGCTTTTTCTTCCCTCTTTGTCTCTAATCACTAGGTCTCTGTCTTTTAAATTTAGTTATAGAGATAGAATAATTAAGTCTTTTTGAAAATAATTGCCTTCCCAAATTAGTATTTTTCACAGCTATACTTTTAAAGTTATAGTTTTAAAATAGGAATGAATGTAGTTAGTTAAAATGTTTACAGAAATTATCAGTGTCATGTTTGGAGTAGATACACATTACACCTCTGGGCTGTTTTGACTTTTGAACAATATTTTTGAGCACACACGCCAATGTTGATTTAAAAGCAAGATTATTTATCCCAAAGCTATGAAAAGATAGGAGAGAGAAGGGAAATGTCTTATTTTTAAAAGTACTGGTCTTACTTTGTTTATATTTTTTCCTTGTTTATGTGTGCAGTGAAATTTAATGTCAAAGTTTTAAGTCAGCGTACATAGATGGATGCCAGTTAGTAAATTTTATTTGGTATGAAATACTGTAGCTAGTAGGCCATACATTTTAAGCAGCAAAATTAAATTTGTTTGCATTTGAAATGCATAGAATTCCTATTTAGTGCAGGAAAATGAAAGTGATTGAACCTACTCCTGTTCCTTATATAACTGCGTATTGTCATGTCACATGGAATACATCTCTTGTATCTCCCTGTGCCTCTGGCTTCTCTTCTGAAAAATGGGTTCAAGAATGTAATTGACGGCCTTCATTCCTTTCAAGAACATTGAGGACAGAGACCTTGAAGTCTTTGGAAGACAAAATGCCACCTTATGTGTTTTTTGATACTAACTTGCCTTGTAAGTATGTGCTATGTATTATATACAGTGGCACGGTGTGACATTTTGAATTTCTTATGAGAACAAAAGTTGTTTGCATGCCTTGATGTTAAACCATAGCTTCATTATTAATGTTTCACAATTTCTGAACTTCTTCCCCACTCTGTGGTGCAGCGAGAGCTGTCCCTCTGGCCATCGCATGTCCTGTACTGCTCCTGGGCAGGAGGTGGGGATGCTGATCTTCTGTGGCAGTATTTTAGGATTGCGCACAGAAGTTGTTGTGTAGGTGCGTTAGGGATATACCCTAGGTGTGAGGTGTACAGAACAGGGCCTCATCAGCTTAGGAATGGACAAAGAGCCCTCTGTTTACTCAGTTTTAGGTTTTCTTCAGCATGTTTGTGCTGTCCTGCATTCTGACTCATGGTTTGGAGACTCAGGTAGGAAGTGTGGCGAAGGGGGGAGCTCCAGTCTGGGCTTTGGGAGGCACGGGTGTAGTCCTTGTGCTCCCCCTCGGTAGTTCTCACTTGTACCTGTTCTGAACTGCGTTCTGTCTGCTGAGTGAGGATGCCATGCTGTAAGGATCCCAGGAGGGAAGAGGGCTGTTCTTGCATGGAATACCTAGATTTCATACAGTTCTGAAATGGTGATTAAAAGTGTATTTGAAGCTATCTCTGATTATTCACATGAAAACTGTTTAAAGTATAGTTCATTATGATTTAAAGTATAGTTCATTATGATTTTCTTTTGCACATGGGTTAATTTTCACAGCCCAAGAACTTCGTTGCATAAATTCCAACATCATCAGTGAATGCCTGTGGTTAGAGAGCTTGTGTCCTTTAAAGAGTTATTAAGTACTATTTTGTTAAAAATAAAAATTCTTACATGCTATTTTGTTTTTCTGTGGTAAAAATTTTTCTTGTAAGGTATAACAAAGATGATAATTTCTTTAATGTCAGGTTAGTATTTATGAAGTTTGCTTGGAAATTTTTAGTCTTTTTGTGGCAGTTGTTTTTCTCAGGTTTCTAAAGTTGTTTTATGTTTTTATGACATTTTTTGTCATTCTTTTCCAGAGAATTCGGTCAACAGTGGATGAAAAAGAACAAAAACAACTTCTTATGGATTTGGATGTAGTAATGCGGAGTAGTGATTGCCCATACATTGTTCAGTTTTATGGTGCACTCTTCAGAGAGGTAGGAATGAACTATTTGGGTTTTAGCTGATGAATGAATATCTAATTGGAATAAATAAAAGCATGGCAGGATTAGATTCTGATCTTCAGTTAAATGCCATACATTAGTAACAGGTTAATTTCTCAGTAATTTAGTATATTGCCAAGATAATCTATACAGTAATTCCTACCACTTACTTTTCCTTTTGTTAAGGGGTGAATCTCATACTTTTTAAAAAATGGCTGTCATTTGTGAATCCCATATTTCCTTTCTTCATTTATAAATAGTTTCTGTTCTTTAAGAACCTGTCAGACCAGCTGATTTCTACACATTAGCCCTTTTGCTATAGGTTTAGCTCTATAGGTTTGGCCTTGAACTCTCTTGTGTACCCCATTCCTTTATATTAAAACTTTTATTCATGTGCATCATCAAATGTATCTGCATTTACTATAAAGCAGTTATTCGTATTCACCCATAATCGTCAACGAAATCCATCAGACGTGGAAGTTACCAAGTTGTACAGATATTATTTTATATTATTTTATCCAATTCTGTTACCAGATCTTTATGTAGAAGCTGGAACTCTAACTCTTGGTGTCATGGTCATGCTTCTTCTGTTCGCCTCTGGGTATTGTGTTCTGATGGTATTCCTTCTGTCTCCAACTGTCAACCCACTTCTTCATTTCCAGTCATTTCGCTGCAGGGAAGTAAGTGCAGGGACTACAGCCAGAGCTGTAAATGAATCAGATTCTTTATGGCGTCCTGAACGATCATCATACATTTGTGATATTTAGTTAGGTACTGAGTAGGACTTGAACTGAACTCTTAAGTGTTTTATTTTATTTTTAAAAATTTTATTTTTCAATTATAGTTGACATTCCATATAATTTTGTATTGGTTTCAGGTGTACAGCAGAGTAGTTAGACAACCATATACTTTACAAAGTGTTCTCCCTGATATTTCCAGTACCCACCTGGCACCATACATAGTGATTTCAATATTATTGTCTATATTTCTTATGCTGTATTTTATATCCCCATGATTATTTTCTAATCACCAATTTGTACTTTTTTGTTTTGTTTTCTGTTTTTTTAAAAAATATATCTTTATTGATTTCAGAGAGAGGAAGTGAGGGAGAGAGAGAGAAACATCAGTGATGAGAGAGTCATTGATCGGCTGCCTCCTGCATTCCCCTGACTGGGGATCTAGCCCATAACCTGGGATGTGCCCTGACGGGGAATGGAACCGTGATCTCCTGGATCCTAGGTCGATGCTCAGCTGCTAAGCCACGCCCAGATGGGCCAAATTTGTACTTTTTAATCCCTTCACCTCTTTCACCCAGCTCCCCAACCCCCCTCCAGTCTGGCAATAGTCAGTCTGTTCTCTGTAACTGTGAGTCTGTTTCTGTTTTGTTTGTTCATTTATTTTGTTCTTTAGAGTCCATATAAGTAAAATCATATGATATTTGTTTTTCTGGCTGACTTATTTCACTTAACGTAATACTATCTAGATCCTTCCATATTGTCACAAATGTGATAATATTTCATTCTTTTTTATGGCTGAGTAATATTCCGGTGTATATATGTACCACAGCTTTTTTATCTACTCAACTATTGATGGGCACTTAGGTTGCTTCCATATTTTGGCTATTGTAAATAATGCTTCAATGAACATAGGGGTATATATATTCTTCTGAATTAGTGTTTTGGGTTTCTGAGATATATACTCAGAAGTGGAATCTCTGGGTCATAATGCAGTGTTATTTTTAATTTTTTGAGAACCCTCTATACTACTTTCCACACTGGCTGCACTAATCTGCATTCCCACCAACGGTGCACGAGGGTTCCTTTTTCTCCACACCCTTGCCAATACTTGTTGTTTGTTGATTTATTGATGGCAGCCATTCTGGCAAGTGCGAGGTGATATCTCATTGCGGTTTTAATTTGCATTTCTCTGAAGATTAGTGACATTGGGCATCTTTTCATGTCTATTGGCCAGTCTATATTACTCTTTGGAGAAGTGTCTATTCAATTCTTCTGCCTGTTTTTTAATTGTATTGTTTCTATTTTTGGTGTTGAGCTGTTTGTGTTCTTTATAAATTTTGGATATTAATCCCTTATCAGATGTATCATTGGCGAATATTTTCTTCCTTTCAGTAGGTTGTCTTTTAGTTTTGTTGATGGTTTCCTTTGCTGTGCAAAAACTTTTAAAATTTGTTTATTGATTTTATTTATTTTAAAGAGAGAGAGGAAAGGAGAGAAACATCAATTAATTTTTCTACTTATTCATGCATTCATTCATTGATACTTATGTGTGTCCTGATCCAGAATCGAACCCACAACCTTGGCATATTGGGACGATGCTCTAACCATCTGAGCTACCCAGCCAGGGCTTGATATAGTTTCGTTGGTTTATTTTTATTTTTTTGTTTGTTTCCATTGCCTGAGAAGATGTATCAGAAAGAAGACTGCTAAGAGAAATGTCAGAGATTTTACTGCCTATGTTTTCTTCTAGGAATTTTATGGTTTTGAGTCTTACATTTAAGTCTTTAATCTATTTCAATTTCTTGTATATAGTATAAGAAAGTGGTATTTTATTTTTTGCATGTGTCTTTCCGGTTGACTAGACTGTCTTTACCCCATTGCATCTTCTTGCCTCCTTTGTTTAATATTAATTGACCATGTAGATGTGGGTTTATTTCTGGGCGCTCTATTCTGTTCCATTGATCTATATGTCTGTTTTTATGCCAGTACCATGCTGTTTTGATTACTATTGCCTTGTATTATAGTTTGATATAAGGTAGTGTGATACCTTCAACTTTGAACTCTTAAGCATTTTAAATTCTCTTTTAAAATACCATTCTAATTTTGAAAATGTTCAGTTGTGCTGGAACTAGATCACAAGAGTGTAGCCTTGGGGTTTTTGTTTTAGTTATTGAAACTTAAACTATACCATTCTAAGACAGGACTGAATGTACACTGAATAGAAATATGAAATCTCGTAATTGCAGAAGAGCTTAGAGGTTAGCCAGTTAATTCTCCACCCAATCCTGAAATTTATTTGTTTATTTATTTATTTTTGTGTTCTTAATAGGTAACTTTAGTAGCTAGAAGACTACTTCATGATGGAGCCAATTTCTTTGTTTCATCACTAATTAATCACTGTTAATTCTAGACTCATAGTTTCTTCTTCCTCTTGTCTCCGTACTTTTTATGACCCGTATATTCATTTTTTGACCAGATACATTGAATTTGTTAGCTTACGACCATTTCATGTCAGTATTACGTTGTATCAGTATACAGTCATGTATTTAGGTACATAACTATATCCTGGACCCAAGTATTTCATAATGTTATTCTGTTAGTAAGATCATGAATCTGGGACTTTCTTTAGGTTGCACATTGCATAAGAATCTTGCCATCTCCTCTCCCCTTCTTTCCAGAAACTACAAATTTATTCTTCATAATCACTAAATCCCCTGGCTACATTACTCTTTCAGTCTTATGCAGAACAGTTGTTATTTAGGGATCGGACTAGATTTTCTCTCCTAACTAGATTCCACAGACAGCTTTTCAGTGCTGTGTTCATCATAGCCTCCCACTGGCTTTATCGTAACCACAGTTCACCTCCATAGTGCTTGAATATGCCAATTCAGTTCTTATGTTCACTTATTTAATCTTCCATTTAAGCATCACTTAAATATCTAGCCCCAGGCTAGATAGTGTGGAAGTCTGATTTTATGAAAAGAAGGCAGAGTAAGTGATACCTATGATTGAAACCTTACTGGTAACAAAACAAAAAGGTTTTTAATACAAAAAGAGTAGTTCTGAATAGTATCTTATGGTTTCTTATGAAAAGCTGGGTAAAATTCAGTTTTACATCTCAGGAGGGTTGAAGGGAGTTGAGATGCAGCTATAAGCACTAGCATCTATTGAATGCTCTATAATTTTCACATATATTATCTTCATAGCAGTCTCAGGGAGTTTGGTGGTATTATTCCCCTTTTCCAGAGAGGAAACTGAGATTTGAGTACTAATTTGAAAAAAGTCACATAGCCAGTAAGTGTCAGAGATGGGAATTCAGACAAAGATCTCACTGTTCATTCTATTATATCACAAGTGGTCCTGGGATGAAGAATTTTTAGCTTAATTTAAAACATTACAGTTTTTGACTATGATATGATGGATCTTAGGAACTATATATACAGTTAAGCTGTGTAAAGTCACAAAATGCCTAGATAGTGTGAACTTGAACTTCTTCCCCAAATCTTAGAATGGAAGAAATAATAGGTACTTTCTGAATAATAAAAAAGGAAGTTTTAGAAGCAGAAAATTCATCTTTAAAGAGTATATAGTCAAAGTGTGTTTTCTCAAGTTAGAAAGGGTAAAAATGTTACACATATTTAATAAGAGTTTAGAGAAACATTTTCTTTCAAAATTGGTTACTTTTAAAAATAAAGATCTTTTTTGGCTATAGGATCTTCATTTCTAAAAATAGACCCCAAATTCTAGGTTTATGACAGGAAAGAATGGAAGTGAATGTGTGCAGTCAGGACTTCTTACCTTACCATCACTGTGAGAGAGACAAATGCTTTTAATTCCTGTCACTGTGAGAAACCCTCCAGGATATTTCTTTTCACATAATTTATATGACCACAAGGCATCAGGATTTGGTCTGGTTCAATCGCCATCAATCAAGGGCATATAAAATGTTATTTTTCTTCTTGCAGTTACTATGTAGAGATTAATCTTGCCATTGGGTAATTTTGAGCCTTTGAAAGTTCTATAACTTTATTCAGAGCAGTGAATGAGTAATATTTAATACTGAACTTGGTAACTTATGTGTTGCCATTGTCTCCAGCCATGTATACTTCTTTCTAAGATGGACCTAAACTCAAGTAAAAAGCCCAAAGTACAATTTGGATTTGATTTAGACATCTAATTGCACAGGTTTTAAAATTCATTTTCAGACTTTGTAGATGGGGGAAAAAGAGCTTGATAGTATTGAAAGTGACTTTTAGCCTGTAGCTTACTTAAAGGCTTTTAATATATAAACTTCCAGAATTTAATAGCAAGGAAACCCTTATGTCAAATGTCTGTTGAGGTTGGAGAAATTCTAGTGTAGGCAATACTATTCTGAGTAACTTGTGATTATGGAAGGTCATCAGGTTATATAAAAGGCAGTGAGATTAGCTGAATTTAGTCGCCTCCTCCCTTTCTATCCCTTCTACTCATCTTCTTTCTCTTTCCTTCCCCCTTGCAAGTTATAAATACAGCTTTATGGAGATAATGTTAACACACAATAAACTGCACATATTTAAAGTATACACTTGATACGTTTGGACAAATGTATGCACCTGTAGAATTGTCACCATAATCAAGATAATGAACATCTTCATCACTCACAAGTTTCCTTGTCCCACAGGTAATACACACTTCCTCTCTGCTGTCACCCTCCTCAGAAACCATAGATCAGCTTTTTGCCACTGTAGATAAATTTGCATTTTCTAGAATTTTGTATAAAGGAATCATACATTTTTAAAAGAAATCTTCCTTTACTCAGCATAATTATTTTGCAGTTTGTGTGTGGTATGTATTGGTAGTTTGTTCTTTTGGTTACAGGGTAGTGTCGGTAGTAGTGGTGGTAGTAGTGGTGGTGTGGCAGTGGTAGTGTTGGTAGTAGTGTCTGTAGTATTGTTGGTAATAGTGGTGATAGTAGTGTCGGTAGTGGTGGTAATAGTGGTAGTGTCAGCAGTAGTGGTGGTAGTGTCGGTGGCAGTGTCGGTGATAATGGTGGTAGCAGTGGTGGTGGTGTCAGTAGTGGTGGTGGTGGTGGTGGTGGCGGCGGCGGCAGTAGTAGTGGTGGTAGTGTTGGTAGTAGTGTCAGTAGTGGTGGTGGTGTCGGTGATAATGTTGGTGGTAGCAGTGGTGGTAGTACCGGTAATAGTGGTGGTAATAGTGTCGGTAGTAGTGTCAGGAGTAGTGGTGCTAATTTCAGCGGTAGCGTCGGTA
Source organism: Miniopterus natalensis (assembly GCF_054644295.1). Lineage (NCBI taxonomy): Eukaryota > Metazoa > Chordata > Mammalia > Chiroptera > Miniopteridae > Miniopterus > Miniopterus natalensis. Next base: position 6,609,486 of record NC_142097.1, on the reverse strand, counting down.
GCAGTGGGAGTAGTGTCGGTGGTAGTGGGCGTAGTGTTGGCAGCAGCAGTGGTGGTAGTGTCAGCGGTGGTAGCGGCGGTCGTGTCCATTGCGTGGGCACACCACAGTCTGTTTACTCATTCACCTGTTGATGGACATTTGGGTTTATTCCAGTTTTTATCTGTTACAAATAAAATGCTCTGAGTGTTCGAATACAAGTCTTTGAGTGGACATTTGAGTTTACTTCTCTTGGGTAAATACCTGGGAGTGGAAAGGCTGTATTATACGGTATGTGTATGTTTAAGTTTTTAAAAAATGGTCATATTACCCTGGCTGGTGTGGCTCAGTGGTTAGGGCGCCAGCCCGTGACCCCAGGGGTTCAGTTCCCGGCCAAGGGCACATACCTGGGTCGTGGTTTCACTTCTTGCCCTGTCAGGGTGCATGCAAGACACAACCAGTCGATGTGTCTCTCTTACACGGATGTTCTCTCTCTCTGTGTCCCCCTCCCTCCCGCCTTTCCTCCCTCCCCCATCTTTCCTCCCTCCCTTTCACTCTCTCTGAAAAGCAATGGAAAAAATGTCCTCAGGTGAAGATTAAAAAAAATAGGCAAACTATTTTAAAAAGTGCAGTTGACGTTTGAACAGCTTGGGAGTTGGTGCACTTCCCCTTGCACAGTCGAGAATCCTGCATATAACTTTTGACTCCCCACAAACTTAACCACAGTTGTCCCTCAGTACCTGCAGGGGGGTGATTCCAGGTACTTCACCAATACCAAAACCACAAATGCTCCTGTTCCTTGTATAAAATAAATGCAGTCGGCTCACTGCGGATCCAAAATACTGTTTTTGATCCACAGTTGGTTGAATCGGAGGATGTGAAACCCAGAGATATGGAGGGCCTCCTGTATATTGAAAAAGCATCTACATGTAAGTGAACCTGCGCAGTTCAAACCGTGTTGTTCAAGGGTCACCTGCAGTCTCACCATTTTCAGTGTCTAGCAGTGTATGAGAGTTCTATTTCTTCCACATCTTTTCAACAGTTGGGATGGTCTGTCTTTTTTTTTTTTTTTTTAAATATATTTTTATTTGTTTCACAGAGAGGAAGGGAGAGGGAGAGAGAGAGAAACATCAATGATGAGAATCATTGATCGGCTGCCTCCTGCACACCCCCTGCTAGGGATTGAGCCTGCAACCCAGGCATGTGCCCTGACCAGGAATGGAACTGAGATCTCCTGGATCCTAGGTCGATGCTCAACCGTTGAGCCACACCAGCTGGGCAGGATGGTTTGTCTTTTAATGTTTAGCCACTCTAATAGATTTAGAGTAGACTCTCATTGCATTTTTAATTTGCATTTTTTCTAATAACTAACAATTAAAAAGCTTTTCGTGTGCTTAGTTGCCAGCTGTATGCAGTTTCTGTTCAAATCCTTTGTCATTTTCTTAAAGAGTTTTTTTGTTTGTTTTCTTGCTATTGAGATTTGGGATTTTAAAAAAAATGTTATTCTGGATACAAGTTTATTACCAGATATATGATTGCAAATTGCAAATGTTTGTCCCCCACCATACCTGTGGCTTATCTGCTACACATTTTAACAGTGTTTTTTTTTTTAAGAAAGTGAAAGTTTTAAATATTGATGTAGGACAACTTAGTTTTTTTCTTTTATGTATTGTGCTTTTGGTGTTGTATCTAAGGATTTCTTGCCGAACTCAGAGTCACTTTGATTTTCTTTTATGCTTTTTCTCATAGTTCTTTAGTTTTAGACATCACAATTATGTTTATTATTTATTTAGAATTAGTTTTTGTATGGTGAGAGGTGTGGATTGATGTTTACTTTTTTGCATTTGGAGATCCTTTGTACCTTTGCCCGAAATCAGTGTTTGGGCCTATTTCTGGACTATCTGGTCTGCTCCATTGGTCTGTTTTGTCTCTCTTTGCACCAGCTCCACCCTGTCTTGGTTATTCTCACTTTGTAGTACTGGTCTTTAAATTTTACTTTTTAGAAGTAAGTTTTGGATATTTGAGGTCCTTTCCATTTCCATATGGATTTTGGTATCTGCATGTCAGTTTGTTAAAAAAAAATTTTTTTAAATCCCCAGAATTGTTTGGGATTATTATATTGAATCTATACATCAATTGGGAGAGCACCAATATTTTAACAATATAAGTCTAATGGCCCATTAACATGGTGTCTTATTTCATTTATTTACGTCTTAAAAATTTTTTTCAGCAATATTTTGTAGTTTTCACTGTACAAGTCTTCACATTTTTTGTTAAACTTATCCTTAAGTATGTGGTTTTTTTTGATGCTTTAATAAATGAGGTTTAAAAAAAATTGTTTCCTTTTGTGACTAATGCAGTTGATTCTTGTTTATTTGTCTTGTTGTAGTGCAACCTTATTAAACTCACTTAGGAGTCCTGGAAGCTTTTATAGATTCCATCACATTTTCTACATAGATTATCATGTCATCTGTTAATAGCAAGGTTTTACTTCTTTCTTTCCAATTTGAGTCTCCTTCCCTACCTCCCTCCCTGCCTCTCTCCCTCCCTTCCTTCTCTCTCTTCCTTCCTTTTTAATTTTTCTTTCCCCCTCCCCTTCCCTCCCCTCCCCTCCCCTCCCCCCACCTTTTTTGTTCCTTTTCTTTCTTTCTTTTCTTAATTGCACTGGCTAGATTCTCAAGTACATTTTTCATTAGAAGTGGTGAGACATCCTTGTCGTGTTTCTGATCTTAGGGGGAAAGCATTCAGCCTTTCACTGATGTTAGCTCTAGTTTTCCATAGGTGATCTTTATCAGGCCGAAGAAGTTCCTTTCTATTACTTGTTTGTTGAGAGTTTTTATCAGGAATGGATATTAGAGTTTTGTCAAATTGTTTTTATACATCCTTGAGATGATTGTATGGTGTTACAATTTTCTTTTAAAATATGGTAAGTTACATGGATTGCTTTTCAAATGTTACACCAACCTTGTCTTTCTGGGATAAATCCACTGGATTATTATGTTGTTGTTTTTTTATATTGTTAAATTTGCTAAAACTTATTTAGAAGTTTTATATACATGCCATGAGGGATAGTCATCTGTAATTTTCTTTTTTTTTGCTTTTGTATCAGTGCAATGCTAGCCTTATAGAATGATTTGGGAAATACTCCATCATGTTCAGTTTTCTGGAAGAATTTATAGAGTTGGTATTATTTCTTCTATAAGTATTTGATAGAATTCACCAGTGAAGCCACTTGATTATGGAGTTTTCTTTGTGGGAAGATTTTCTTTTCTTTTTTTAAATTTATTTTTGTTTAAAATAGTACAAATGTCCCTTTTTCTCCCCAATGACCCACTCCACCCCTTCCCATTCCCCTCCCCAGTCCCTCTCCCCACCATTGTCCGTGTCCTTGGGTTGTGCATATATGCTGTGGGAACATTTTCAACTACAAATTTGATTTCTTTCAGAGATAGAATTCTACTCCAGTTATCTCTTTCTTCTGGAGTGATCTTTGGTAGTAAATTTCCTTGAAGAAATTTGTCCCCTTCATGTAAATTGTCACATTAATTGACATAGTTATTTAAAATAGTCCTTTATTATCATCTTAATATCTGTAAACTCCATCGTGATGTTTCCTCCCTCTCCTCTCATTCCTGATACAGGCAATTTGCATGTTCTCTAATCTTTCCTGGTTAGTCTGCATAGAATTTTATCAAATTTATTAATCTTTAAATGAGCCAACTTTCAGTTACATTAATTTTCTGTATTCTAATTTAAATTTTTTTAAAAAAATTGATCACTCATTTTCTTCTTCTTATTTTGGTTTAATTTGCTCTTTTTCTCCCTAGTTTCTTAAGATAGTTCTTACTTTTTTTAAAAACTATGAAATATTCCAAACATGCAGAAAATTACAGGAAATAACAGTGTATCCATAACGCAGGTCAGCATTTCACCACATTTGCTCTTTATCTGTGTGTAAATTATAGATACAGTGGAAGCCCCCATCCTGTTTCCCCTTTTACTCTCCCAGTCGCAACACTACCTTGAAGTTAATGCTTCAACTTGTTTATTTAGGCTTTCCACATATATATTTTTCTCTAAGTAATATATAGTATTGCTTTATATATTTTCTAAGTTTATGGAGATGGAATCATCCTGTTTGTTTCTTCCAAAGCATTTTTTTACTCTGCATAGCTTTCAAGATTTGTCCACGTAAATAGAGATATGTAATACAGAGCAGGGCAAAGTTGTGAGTGTGGAAACAGAGTTTATTCTTGCATTATTATTTATTGTATTATTTTCCCTACGAGCAACTGTATGCCCACTTTTACCCCGCCTTTTATATAGATTTGGTTAATTTATTTTAACTGCTATGCAATATTCTAATGAGTAAACATACCACTTTTAATGTTTAATAATTTTAATGTTTGTTGTTTCTAATTTTTTTTGCAATTATAAAAGTATAAAAATGAACTTCCTTTTGCATGTCTCCTTGACAACTTAGGTTACAGATTTCCTACGGAGTATATACCTAGAAATATAGTTGCTAGGTTAAATGATAATGAATACCTTCAACTTCAGTGGGTGCTGTCATATTTCTCTCCACATTGGTTACACTAACTTATATTCCTCCTAGTCAGAATGATGACTTCTGTGTCAGGAATTTTATTCACCTGTCAGTAATGGAGACTTAGCGGCTTACTTAGTGTGTGGTGTTCATTATTAAGATTGCTTCGTGGTCCAAGTTGGCGCCTGGAGTTCGGCTGTCTTGGCCACAGGAAGGCAGAGAAGGGCTGCCTGGAACCATCAGCTGTTTGCGTTGCCATTTCATTGGCTGCCCTGCTGCACGTAGAAGACTTGGGAGCTGAGCACATTGCCTTTATTGTCATAGATCTCACTGCTGGTATTGGATATTATTTAGTGTTCAGTTTTGGCAGTCAGGTGGGTTTAAAGTGCTATCTAACTTTTAAAATTACATTTACCTAATTACTGGTCAGGTGCAGAATGTTTTGCCCGCGTGTCCAGGTTTTCTTTTCTGTGACGTGCCTGTTCATACACCGTTGCCATTATTCCCTTAAGTGTTGTCTTTTCCTAGTTAATTTAGCATATGCTCTATTATTCAGGGTACTAATCCTTTGTTTCTTTACATCCAAATCGATGTTCTTGTCTTATTTTTGAACTTTCTGTATGGTATCCTTAATCATACAAGTATGTGCATATCCTTTTATAGTGTTATAATCGTGGCATCTGCTTATGTTCTGCATTTTCTCATGCATACCTCATGAACTGTATCGCTTTCAAAAAAATTTAATTTTACATAATCCCTTTAATGATGTACAATTGCCTCTTGTGAGATAATTCAGTGGTTTCCAGTTTGTTTTTGTTTTTGTTTTTGTAATTTATGGACTGTTAGTTTAGGTCAGATTCCCAGTCATGGTTCTTGTTTTATTGTCCAGTTGCCTTCAGACTGTTTTAAGACACACTGGAATGCTGCCATCAGTTTTTGAGTGATGCAGTTTAGTTATAGCCAGCACTCATTCATGTAAGGAGTGCTCACTGAGCCCCTGTGCTGGTGGAGTGTATGTTCTGGCTGGGAATATAGGTGCAAAACATAATAAAATAAGTTACATTCTATATTAGAGATGATAAAGGTCCTTCAAAGTACAGCAGGTAAGATAAGGCAGCGCTACGAGCAGGATTACTTGCATTTTCAATGCTGGATCCTGAGAAGGTGCATTTGAGCAAGGATTTGAGGCTTTGGGTTGGCTTTATGTATCCCCCCCTCTTTTACTAGTTTAAGAAGTTTTTATAATACCTAGATAACTGTAATCTATTTTTTTTGTTAGTGAGAATCAACAGTTTTCCATGTTTTCTATATTTATATATAATTAAGGCAAAATTTGAAATTTTTATAAAAGCGCAAAAGTTTTCAATGTAAGGCTGTTACTGCCCTTAAAATTAAGAGTGGGGAAAACTGGACAAATAAGTTTGTGTTTAAGCATGAGGAGAATATTCTGCCCAGAGCTTTAATAAGGAATCAAAAATTTCTACTAGTACAAGATTTAAAAAAAATAAAAATAAAAGATTGCTTTTTCTTTAATTGTATTTCTATTTTAAGTGAAGGAAAAATGATACTTAAGATATATAAGAATAACAGATATTTGTTATTTTTTAGGGTGACTGTTGGATCTGTATGGAACTCATGTCTACCTCGTTTGATAAGTTTTACAAATATGTATATAGTGTATTAGATGATGTTATTCCAGAAGAAATTTTAGGCAAAATCACTTTAGCAGTAAGTACCTGGTTTTCAAATTATTCATTCTGTATATACTCATATAAAGATGCTGCTGGAGTTTTGAACCCAAATGTCCTTCACAGAATGTTACTGACTTTCCTAGAAAATCATTTGTAATAGGAAAAGAGGCAAAATCATTTCTGTGGGGTAAATTAACACAAGTCATAAGAGCAATTTTCAAAATGGGGTCCACATAAGTACTGCAGCATTCTTTTCGGTAAAATCACAATGAACCATAATAGATTGTGTTTCCAGTGAGATTAGAAAAAGCAATTTTCTGTTCCTTTTTGCTCCTGTGGTTTAACTATTTAAAATACGTTGTATTGTCACAGTTATCCCTAAATTAATCAGAATCGCAGCAGTCTCCCTGAAGTCTCTTAATTAAAACTCTTAAGAGTACTATTTCCTGTGGTGTAAGATTTGGGCTATGCAGCCTGAACTATTTAATTTTTGACTAGCAATTTCATTAACCAGTATTACTGCCGATTCACTTTTACCAGAATACCAAAAAGAAAAGAGGCACTTTTTGCTTGTGTTTTTATAGTCTTGTGAGGTCATGATTATTTCCTTTCTTGCTCTGAGTCTTTTAGTTGACAAAGGTTGTTCATAATTATTTTTCCAAAAAAAAATTTTCTTTGATAGAGTAAAATTAATAAGATTCTTAGAAACCCCTGAGAATCTGATCATGATCAGGGTTAGTGGATATGTAAACTAAATTTTATAGAAAGTTGTAAAGTAGATATCTGGGTGCATGTAGTTTCCTGTCTCTTCCTTTCCTGATATTCAACCTCCAACATAGGTTGTCTGTTCATTGTCATTTTATCCTGTTTAATCACTAATGGTTATTGTTAAAAATACATAGTTTCTGAATTATATTTTAGTTGTAAGAGATGTGTGTGTATAATTGAAATTTTAAAAATCAGGTTAAACTCTGGCCATATAATCTTAAGATTCGTAGGTCTCATGTTAATGTTTTAACTTACTTAGGTGAATTAATGCTTAAATTAAAAAAAAATGCTTTATGAGCTAAATGTAGCGATGTATGCCCTTTCATATATTTTATAAAAAGAAGCTGAATTTTACTAGAAACTTGCTCCTTACTCCAGCGGGTACAGGGGATTTTATACTGGCCAGTTTAGCCCTCCCTCTCCAGGATACCAAACGCAGCATTGTGTTGGGGTTTGTTAGCGCAGTGTTCATAGGGACAGTGGTAGTGTCGTGGTAATAGCTGGTGGGTTTTGAATGTTTATTTCTCTCAGGCCAAGGTCTTATGACATTTTATCTTCGTAGCAGTTCTCTATGATAAATAGTGTAACCTGTTTACAGAGGAGAGATCTGAAATATGGAGAGGTTAAGTAATTAATTTGCTTTGAAGTTTATATAGCTTTAACTGGTGAATGCTTTAAGCCCAGATAGCCTAATCCCAGAATCTTGTTCTTAACTACTATGCAACAGGGTGATCATGACGTTAGAAACCATAGATAAAATTATTTTATTGCATACTGCAATATGTGTAGTATAGATATACTAATAAATAATTTATTATATATTTGCCTATGTTTCTAGACTTGGTGATCACCTTTTATATTAAGCACAACATTTAAAATTACTTCGAGTTAAATCTCTTCTTTTTTTTAATCCTCGCCTGAGGATATGCTCATTGATTTTTAGAGAGAGAGGAAGGGGGGGAGAGAGAGAAAGGGAAACATCCATATGAAAGAGAAATATTGATCAGTTACTGGGATCAAACCCAAAACCTAGGTATGGGCCCTGAATGAGAATCGAACCTACAACCTTTAGGTGTTTTGGGACGATGCTCCAACCAACTGAACCACACCAGGCTGATTAATAACTGCGAACACACAAGCCTGGCTATTTGAAACATTAGTGACACCATGGCTCTGCAAAAGTTACTTTGAAGACTCAGCACTCAATGAGGGTGAATGATGGCGAGAAACAGACTTTGGAAAAACTTTTTAAATTAGGGTTGATAAGGAAACCAGACTGTTGAACTTTCTTGTACTACATATTTCTATTCTTGAAAAGTTTGAAGGTATAAGAACCATTATACAACTTGTTAATGACTTATTTAAAAAATTATAAGTTACAGGGTTTTCTTTATAGCTGTCAGGGAGCAGCATATAAAGGCAACTAAGTTTTCAGATTTAAAATAATCATTTAGCATCTTCAATTAACATAGAAATTGCACAGGATATTGAAACATAAAGCTTATAAGAATGCAGTGGGCTGTGTAGGCTGTTACTTATGGTAAACTATTGTGCTGTTTGATTAAAAGGAAATTTTTTATCCCATATCTGCTTTTTCTCCCTAGACTGTGAAAGCACTAAACCACTTAAAAGAAAACTTGAAAATCATTCACAGAGGTGGGTATAGGATTGTTTTTTATAGAATAATTTTTCCTTAATAGGGAAAAAATACTGAAAATTACAATGTCACTTTTAAGCAAAACCTACTATATGTACCCTAAAGTTTCATTATTAATTTAGGGTGTTTTTTTCTTTTGGGAATCTATAAATTTCAGTCTACTGTACTAATATGTTGGGCTTAGTAATGGAAAGAGATTTTGCTGTAAGTTCTTATTACTCTTAGTTGAAAAATAATTGTTCATTTGCTGGATAGATAATTAGTTGTTTCTCTTGTATGCAACGAGGACTTGAAGGTGGTCCTGTGGGCATTCAGAGAAGACTCAGGGGCACTGCCCTTGTATTTTAAGGGCACACCACTGTCCCTGTCCAGTGTTTCTTGTCTACCTTAGAAGATATTTTTGCAAATTGAGAGATTCCTTAATTAGTATGTACATTGAAATTGCTCTAAAGCATTTGTATTTGTGAGAACAGTGGTCTTGCCCTTATTAGACACAGATTCAGCATTTTTAGACATTTGATGTAGATTTATTGGAAGACAGTGGGGATCCTGAGTTTAATTCAGCGAATAGACTGAATAAATAGTTGCTCTGTTTATTGTGAAAGACTCATAGTGAGGTAGTGGATTTGAAGAGGCACAAACCTAAGACAATATGTGACAGTGTGATTCAGCCTGACAGTAAGACGGAAAGTCAAAGGTCATATTCAGAGAAGTGCAAAAGCTTGAGTTCTAAGAAACACAGTTTCTAGTGGTTAGAGAAATTAGTAATTGGGGCATTTACTTAAGTAATTTTAGTGTGGAGTTGACCCTGGACTAGAAATTAGTTAACGTTGAACATCAGAGTAAATCACTTACTTTTGCCAGGATTAATGCTTGTTAAAAATAGTATTAGGTAGACTTCTAATTTCCTTTTGGCCTAAAGTCATGTAGGGTTAGGCCCCTAAACAAAATTATTTTGTTCCTCTCACAGTTCATCTTGTTCTGGTTCTGGAGTCTCCCTCCCTTTGTGCTGGGCTCGTCAATTGTGAGAGCAGCGCCTCTGCCTTCAGGCTATTCAGGAGCCCTGGGGATATTCAGGGCATCACAGTAAAGCACCAGGACAGGCCTGAGGAGTAGAGCAAAAGGGAACGTCTACAGAAATAACTTGGGCTTTCCTATGACTGCCTGAAATGATGAATTTATAGCAGTCCTTTTATCAATTTGAATTAGGTCACCTTCTTCACTGCAGTTAGAGTGCTTTTGATCACACGTAATAGAAAACTCTAACTGGCTTACACTTCAGGGAAATTCATTATCTGTTGTAATATAGTTCTGGCACAATATGATTAGGGCTCAAGCTCCCTTCTTTAGACTGTACCCTCCTAGGTCTGTCCGCTGCATCTTCAGGGTAGTAACGAATAAAGCTGGTCCCCAGTGTCACATCGAGACATGACACCTTCATGAAGAAGCTCTCTCTTCCTTGCTGCTGTCTTAGGAGCAGGGACGTCTTCCCTACAGGTCTCTGTTTTCTCTTGTCAGTCACCAGAATTGCCTCATGCCCTTATATAAACTAGTCCCTTCCCAGGAGCCTGCGACTACCCTGATGCTCTTAGACCAATCAGGACTCAATATTTGGAGGTGTGGCTAGAGCCATACAGAGGAGGAGGATGTTGAGGTGCCCATCCTCACGCAGGTTCCATTAGAAAGAATGGTGTGGTTAGGAGTGGGTGTTTGCTAGGCAGTCGCTGTGTCAGTGGTGGTAAGAGATCTTTTCTGGATTTCTTTGTAGGTCACTTTCTGAATTATAGACAGATTTTGTTAGGTCTTATATTTATTTTTATCTCAACTTTTTATTCACTGTGCCATGATAGTGACAACACAATGGAGAGAAGAATTAAGATAGAGAATTGGCGAGCCAAGGGGGAGAATCGGCTAGACAGCCGATTCATATAACTGGTGATAAGTTGATTGTTAGTGAGGAGGAGGTGATGACCCTGGGGCCAGTTTGGCAAGACTGTGTAAAACCTGTAGAAACACGTGAGGGGATTCGGTTTTGTCAGATTTGCGGGAAAGCACAAACCCTCTGGGAGTGGTAATGAACCTCATTTCTCGAGGACGGCTCTTAAGAAGGGGTTGGTTGGGAGAAGCTTGATGCAGCCATCTGAGATCTGAAAAGTCTCTCAAGCAGAAATAATTATTAAGTGGATGCATTTATTGAGCTTAAATAATGTTCAGGCAATGTATTATGTGTTTTAATTTCCACAACCCTGAATTAGGAATTACTGTATTAGGAATTACTGTTTTTATATTTTGTAGATGAGGAAATTGTGGTTGCTACTGAAAGTTCACAGGTCACCTTAAGAATTTCACATTGTGAATTTTACATCCAGATTTAAACTTTGCTCCTCTGATCCCAAAGTTTGTAGTCTCTGGATGCACTGGAGTGAATACTTTCCTAAATTAGTTAAGCTCTGCTTTAACTAAATTCTGGGCTTATAGCTTGTATACATAGAGCTCTGCTTTAACTAAATTCTGGGTTTATAGCTTGTATACCTTGTATGTAGTTGTGTAGTCTTTGGCACATACTGTAAAGTAGCTTAGTATACTCCTACAGGTTAATTCATTTTTCATATTTTGACTGTTAAGTAATGAATTTGAAGCAAGTAAATGAATATGTCTCCTGGTGAGAACAAAAACAGCATTATAGAATGCCTAAATGTATTGTATAGCATTTTTTGATATTGAATTTTTAAGCATTGGTCTTCAGAGAAATCTCATATTTCTCATCTGCTCATATACTTAAATTTTAAGGACTGGGTCACTTACGTTGTCTAAGGTTTTCAGTATTTTTACTTAAAGTACTTTAGAATGTAGCTCATTTGATTGATCACTTCTACATTGAATGACATCTATCTCTTTCAGATATCAAACCTTCCAATATCCTTCTGGACAGAAGTGGAAATATTAAACTCTGTGACTTTGGCATCAGTGGACAGCTCGTGGATTCCATTGCCAAGACAAGAGATGCTGGGTGTAGGCCGTACATGGCAGTAAGTGAAAGCCAGGCCTTCTTGCTTGATGGTCATTGCACAGAGCCTGTGCCCTTTGGTGCTGTACTTCCAAGGACTCTGCCGTTGGTCATACAGTTTCACCTGCTAGAATGTTTTTCTCCTCCCTAAAAACCAAGCTCAGGTTCTAGTTTTTCCATGAAATGCTGCAAAATTATCCCAGCGAACTCCTGTTTTCTTGTCTTACTCTGTTCCTCTTATTTGGTACTTAGCATTTGTGGTCTAACTATTGTTTTTTCATTATATTCAACTCTACTAATCAACTAGATGGTTAGATCTCAGAAGGTCTCTTTGTGTTTCTCGCACTCCATATGTTGTAGTAGACATGTTGGTGATGTGTCCTAGGCCATTAAGCGATACTGTTTCCAGTTACAGAAGAATGGGAAGACTTGGTTCACAGAAGAATGGGAAGACTTGGTTCACAGAAGAATGGGAAGACTTGGTTCATGGTAGAACTCAGTGTATTTTACAGATTCTGAGGTTACATTTTGAATATTGTTGGTTCCTTCTTTAGAGGTGGGCGAAGCACAGTAACAAATGCAAGGGGAGATGCCTTAGGTATTTGCCAGCCTGGAGCCTCTTTCCCTTCAGGGAGACAGAGCTACACTAACCTTCTGCACATTTCATACTCCTCTGACCCCTGTGCATCTGCATAGACTGGAATTTAGTGTCTATATTATAAACATTCCCCTTAAGTGTTGGTGTCTTCCTTAATGTGGCTGTGGCTCTTTGGGGACCAGCAGACTAGCCTAAATGGTGACACATACAGGCTTTGTGTCATTATGGAAACACTCCTCATCAGTGGTTTCTGTTTCAGTCTTTAAGACTCTTTTTAAACTGGAAGATTGGCTGAGAGCTGAATATAATTTTTATCTCCTTTTAATTTTCAGCTTCTTTCCTGATTTATGTATTTGCAAACCCAGTACCATAAGCAATAGGAAATAAGCATCGTAGGCTGCATATTACAGCTTCTTACCTCGTTTGTGGGTGGGCAGGCTCAGTGCTATCCCCAAACTTACACTTATTTTATAAACTTGAATACATTGTATTTTCAACATTATTTAAAAGTAAATTTTATATCAACAGTTCTTTTCACTTATCTCTCAACCTACAAATAGTTTAAGGCGCAGTATTTCACGTGTTCTTTGTACACGCTCTGTTGCCTGTACTCTGGTCATTGTATTTTAAAATTTTCAGTTATTTAACAGTATTTTAGAATTATTGCTTCCAATACTCTATTTTTATTGTTACATCTTTTCATTTCACCTTTTCCACAGATGAAAATGTCAGAGGGGTGTGTGTGTGTGTGTGTGTGAGTGTGAGTGTGCATTAACATATACGAAAAGATACCTTCATTTATAGTTTGGACTTTGTGGTGACTGTCCAGGCAAACTTGGGAAGATTTGGACGATCATGCATGCATCATGATAATTAGGGATAAATGGAACAACCAGTTCAAAAGCAAGAACAACAAATTAAATGTGGAGTATTGGCAATTCATATAATTTACATACTTAGTAATTATGCCCTGAGAATTAACTGTAAACTGTTATCTGTACTTTTAGGGCTTGTCTCAGTACTAAGGTTGACTAAATGTTTTTGGTGTGTGACACTGGCTAAGAATTGTATTTGATTTAGGTAAATGTTAAAAATGCAGTTGTAGCCCTGATACAGCTAAATACTTGCATTCAGGTGACTTTTATACAGAAGTAGACTTTCAGTTTCTGTAAAAGTAAGTAAGGTTCACACGCCCAGGAGGGGCCGGCTTTTCTACTTCTGCTGACCTACTTCAACTTTGGAGTGAGCAGCCTGATGACAGACTCTGCCTCTGATCTTGACCAGACTGAACGAGTGTTTCTGTCCATTCCAGTCTTCTGAGGCATGTAAATAGGCAAGAATATAATCCGCATTCATCTTACAAGCCTCTGAGTGACTTGACTTTCTTTGATATATCTTGGCAGAAGATACCAGCAATGTATCTTGTCTTTAGTCTATAGGAGTTGTGACTTCTTAGATTATATTTAACATAGAAAGTGTATAGAGTGTAGAGTTTAAACTTAAGTTTTTTCATAAACCGGTTGTTAACATTTTGCTGCCTCCCCACCTCCTCCTCTAGGGGTGTGTGTGTATTTATGTACATACACATATACATTTACATATACATACACCCGGGGTTGGCAAAAGTAGGTTTACAAATATGAGTACACAAGACAGAGTTTATTCTTGTTTTATTATTTATTGATTATTGTATTATTTTCCATATGAACAACTGTAAACCTACATTTGCCAATCCCTGTATATGTACTTAAACACACACACACACACACATATATATATATATATATGGTGTGTTTGTGTGTGTGCATACGTGCTGGACCATTTGAAAGGAAATCACACATGTCATGAATTTCATTCTAAACACTTCAGCATGTATCTCCCAAGAAAAGGGCATTCTTCTGTATAACCACATTATCATTACCATACCTAAAACATAAACCTTAAAAAGTTAATAAGAATTTCATAGTATCATCTGATATACAGCTCATACTCAAATTTCCCAGTTGTTCAAAATAAATGTATTTTATAGCTGTCAGTCAAGGATCACATCAAGGTTATATATTACTTTTAGTTGTTACGTTTTGTGTTTTAATGCTTTTGACATTTTTGGGAGTGTTTTTAGAATGTCCCACATCCTGGATTTGTCTGATTTATTTGTAATGACTAGTTTCAGAGGATACATTTTTTGGTATGGGTGCTTCATAGATGATGTATACTTCATATTGCATCACACTGCAACGAACATAATGTTAGGTAACAATAGGGTATTTCACTAATTGCTTTTTTTCTTTTAAGCACTTGAAACATTTGCAAAATAGAAACTCACTTCCTCAAAATTTTTCCGTTTTCCTCCCCCAAATGAGTAATTGATGATGTTCATTTTCAAAGGATTCCTTCACCCAGTGTCCTCTCACTGTCCCCTCTGGTACCCTGCAACTTGAAGAGACTTCTAAAAAGTCGCCTCCGTTTCTCTGTGTTTAAGCTTTTCCTCTTGTACCTCTTCTTACATTGTAGCAGCCCATCCGTATTTGTTTTTAAGATAGTCTTAATTGGTAATAGAGATAACTCATTTCATAGCAGTACTTTGTGAAATATATCAATTTATTTGCCTTGGTCATTTTTCAAACCCTAACTTAATCTTCTCTTAAAATATATGCAGCCTATTAGGCATGAAAATCTAATCAAGTTGTATCTCCTCAATAGTGGAAAATTGCTGATGTTATCTACCTTCCTTTGATCTTTCTCACAAACTTTGAAAATATTCATATTCTGCTGTCTCTTTCTCTTTGGTTTCAAAAGAACTTTATTCCTCAGGATGTAATTTTTATTTTCCACTTGTATACAAGACTGAAAACATGGTGTCCATTCTCTTTCCTTTGTGTGACCATTCAGATTTTCAGAATGCCTGGTAAAGAAATTATTTAGCAGTTCCTCTAAGACTTATTTTTGTTGGGAGGCATTTAGTACTGCGTTCAGTCTCCTTGCTTGCCATAAGTCTGTTCAGATTTTCTAATTCCACCTAGGTTATCTAACGTTGGCATACAGTTGTTCATAGTATTCTTTTATAACTCTTTATTTCTGTAAGATAAATAATAATGTCCTCACTTGAATTTCTGATTTTAATTATTTTCGTCTTTTCTCTTTTTTTCTTAGTCTAGATAACGGTTTGTCAATTTTGTTGATCTTTTCCAAGAATAAACTTTTGATTTGTCTCTGTTGTTTTTCCCCCTCTGTTTCATTGATCTCTGCTTTAATCTTTATTTCCTTACTTCTGCTGTCTTTGAGTTTGGTCTTTTTTCTAATTACTGAACGTACAAAGTTATGTTACTTGAGATCTTTCTTCACTTTAATATAGGTGTTTACAGTTAAAAATTTCCTTCTGACAACTGCTTTCTTGAATTCCACAGTGTTGTTAATCAGTGTTTGTGTTTTCATTCATCTTAAAGTATTTTCTGTTGTTTTCTTCTTTGACCCATTGATTGGTTGTTTAGTTGTGTTGTTTAATTTCCACGTATTTGTGAATTTTCCAGTTTTCATTTTGTTACTGATTTCTAGCTTCATTCCACTGTGTTTGGAGAAGGCACTTTGCATGACATCATTGAGACTTGTTTTGTGGACTAACATATGGTCTGTCTTGGAGCATGTCCCATGTGCACTTGAGAAAAATGTGTATTCTGCTGTTGTTGATTGAAGTGTTCTGCATGTATCATTTAGGTTCACCTGGTTTATATTGCTATCCAAGTCCTCTGTTTTCTTACTGATTTTCTGTCAAAATGTTCTATCCATTATTTGAAGTGGGGTCTCGAACTCCCCATCTGTTATTATAGATCTGTGTATTTCTTCAGTTCTGTCAGTGTTTGCTTCATGTGTTTTACAGCTCTGTCGTTTAGTGTGCATATGTTTATCATTATTATTATATCTTCTTCATAATCGATTCTTTTATAGATTTTTATTGATCTTTTGTTTCTTGCTACAGTTTTTTTAAAAATATATGTTTTTATTGATTTCAGAGAGAGGAAGGGAGAGGGAGAGATGGAAACATCAGTGATGAGAGAGAATCATTGATCGGCTGCCTCCTGCATGCCCCCTACTGGGGATCAAGCCCACAACCCAGGCATGTGGCCTGACTGGGAATCCAACCGTGACCTCCAGGCTCATGGGTCATGCTCAACCACTAAGCCATACCGGCTGAGCTCTTGTAACAGTTTTGACTTAAAGACTGCTTTTTCTAATATTAGTATAATCATTCCAGCTCACCCTTGATTACTATTGCATTGAATAACTTTTTCCATTCTTTCTCTTTCCTTTTTATAAAAAAATTATCCTTATTGTTGAAAATATTACAAATGTCCCCTTTTCCCCCCCATTGATCCCCTCTACCCTGTACCCCTCCCCCAGGCCTTTACCCCATTATTGTCTGTGTCTGTGGGTTATGCACATATGCATATAAATTCTGATGTTAATCTCTCCCCACCCACCCCTGCCTTTCCTCTGAGATTCCTCAATCTGTTCCATGCTTCTGTGTCTCTGGATCTATTTTGTTCATCTGTTTATTTTGTTAATTAGATTCCACATATGATTGAGACCATGTGACACTTGTCTTTCTCTGCCTGGCTTACTTCACTTAGCATAATACTCTCCAGATCCCACCATGCTGTCTCAAAGGGTAAGGAATCCTTAGTTTTTACAGCTGCATAGTATTCCACGGTGTAAATGTCCGAGAAGATGCTTGATATGATTTCAATCTTTTTGAACTTGTAGAGACTTGTTTTGTGTCCTAACATGTGGTCTATCTTGGAGAATGAATTTATCACCACCAAACCAGCAATGTTAAAATATTAATTTAACGAAGAAATGTTAAAGGGACTGCTGTAATAAGAAGTTGAAATAGAGAGAATGAGAAACATAGGCATATTAAGAAATGGCAAGAGATCAGTACCTATCAATAATAACCTTAAATATAAATGGATTAAACTCTCCAATCAAAGGACATAGGGTAGCTGAATGGATAAGAAAATAAGACCCAAATATATGCTGTCTACAAGAGACCAACCTCAGATCAAAAGACACACAGGCTGGAAAAAAACAACAACAAACTTCCGGAGGACTTTAAAGGAGAGATTGACAGCAATACAGTCCTAGTAGGGGACTTGAACAGCACACTGACTTTACTGGATAGATCTTCCAGACAAAAAAATAAACAACAAGGAAACAGTGACTCTAAATGACACATTAGATCTGATGGATTTAATTGACATTTACAGAACATTTCACCCCAAAGCTGTAGAATAGGCATTCTCCTCAAGTACACATGGGACATTCTCTCTTTTTTTTTTTAAATATATCTTTATTGATTTCAGAGAGAGGAAAGGAGAGGGAGAGGGAGAGAGAGAGAGAGATAGAAACATCGATGATGAGAGAGTCATTGATCGGCTAGCCTGCAACCCGGGCATGTGCCCTGACTGGGAATCGAACCCCGATCACCTGGATCCTAGGTCGATGCTCAACCGCTGAGCCACTCCCAGCCAGGCACACATGGGACATTCTCAAAGACAGACCACATGTTAGGACACATTCTTTCTCTTTCAACATAGCTGTACTTTTAGATCTAAAATGAGTCCCTTGTAGACAGCATACATTAAGATCATGGTTCCTTATTCATTCTACTAATCTCTACCTTTTTATTAGAGAGTTTAATCAATTTACATTTAAAATAATTACTGATAAGGTAGGGCTTCTGTCATTTGTTCTTTGTTTTCTGTATAACTTATATATTTTTTGTTGCTGCTTGTTTTTTTATTTGATTTGGGGGGCTACACCTTTTTTATTTTCTTCTCACTCCTGTATATTTTTTAGATATTTCTTTTTTACCCTTTTTTTTAGTATATCTTTATTGAGTTCACAGAGAGGAAGGGAAAGGGAGAAAGAGAGAAACAATGATGAGAGAGTCATTGATCAGCTGCCTCTTGCCTGTCCCTGACATGGTACCGAGCCCACAACCCAGGCATGTGCCCTGACCAGGAATCGAACCAGGATCTCCTGGATCCTAGGTCAGTGCTCAACCGCTGAGCCACGCCCGGCCGGGCTATTTTTTAGATATTTTCTTAATGGTTACCATGTTCATTACAGTTAATATCCTACACTTACAAGTTTTGTTTGAAATACTACCAACTTAGCTTCAATAGCATACAAAAACTCTGCCAGTATACTGTTCCACCTCCTGTATGTTACTGTCACTAATCATATCTGTAAATGTTGTTTGCCTAGCAACATAGATTTATAATTATTTTATTCATTTGTCTTTGAAATCATATAGAAACCAAAGAGGAGTTATGAACCAAAAATATAATCATAATGGCTTTTATATTTACCTATATTTACTGTCTATATTTATTTATATTTACCTATATTTATTTATATTTACTGTCTAGTGTCCTTTCATACTCTCTTTGTTTATCTGTGAGTGTCTTAATAGGCCTTCAGTTTTTTAAAATATATTTTGTTGCCCAGCTGGGCGTGGCTCAGTGGTTGAGCATCGACCTAGGATCCAGACGATCAGGGTTCCCGGTCAGGGCACATGCGCTAGTTGCGGGCTCGATCAATGACTCTCTCATCATTGATGTTTCTATCTCTCCCTCTCCCTCTCCTTTCCTCTCTCTGAAATCAATAAAGATATATTTAAAAAATATATATATATATAATTTTGTTGATTTCAGAGAGAGAAAGGGAGAGGGAGAGAGAGAGAAACAACAGTGATGAGAGTGATCGAATGTCTCCTGCATACCCCCTCCTGGGGATCGAGCCCGCATCCCTGGCATGTGCCCTGACCAGAAATCGAACCAGGATCTCCTGGATCATAGGTCAATGATCAGCTACTGAGCCACATCGACTAGGCTAGGCCTTCAGTTTTGAAGGACAGTTTTGCTAGATATGGCATTCTTGGATGACTGACTTTTTCTTTCAACACTTTAAAGTGTGTCATTACATTCCCTTTCGTCATCCATGGTTTCTGATGAGAAATTAGCTATTACTCTTGAGGATCCCTTATATGAAAGGAATCACTGCTTTCCTGCTGTTTTCATGTAATTTTAAAATTTATTCACAGTTTCTTTAATATACCTCCCTTTAAAAGGTGGAGACAGTACAGCCCAGTGTAGACTGAACTTAGTGACTGACTTCTAATGCAGAACATATGGCAGACATGGCAGTGTATCCTTTCTGAAAGTAGGTTGTAAACAGGCATGGTGTGGCTTCCTTGCTTTTTTTCTTGGGTTGCTCACTTTGGGGGAAGCCAGCTGGCAGTTTGTGAAAATACTCAAGCGGTTTTATGAAGAGACTTATATGAGGAACTGAAGCTTCCTGACAGTAACCCTGCGAATGAGCTTGGTGACAAATTCTTCAGCCCCAGTAAAGCCTTCAACCCAAGCTGACATCTTGATTTCAGCCTCATAAAAGACCCCAAGTCAGAACCACCCATCGAAAATTCCCCTTAAGTACCGATTCACAGAAACTGTGAGATAAAATGTTTGTTGTTTTAAGCGATTAACTTTTGGGGTAATTTGTTACACAACATTGCTAACCAATATAAAGTGTCTCAATGATCCTTGTTAATCTTTTGGCTTATTTCTTGTTTTCAAAGCATTTTAACCTGTGCTTTTCTGCATTTTGGGACATATTAAGATTCTTTTTTAGCATGATAAATGGTCAATTAAAAAAGGAAACACTGGAAAAAGGTCTGTTTTGCATTATTATTATTATTTTTAAAAATATGTCTGTTGATTTCAGAGAGAGGAAGGGAGAGAGAGAGATAGAAACATCATTGATGAGACTGATTGATCGGCTGCCTCCTGCACACCCCCTACTGGGAATTGAGCCCACAACCCGGGCATGTGCCCTGACCAGGAATGGAACCAGGATCTCCTGGATCATAGGTCGATGCTCAACCCCTGAACCACTTCAGCTTGGCTGTTCTGCATTATTAATTACATTTATTCAGTGCTTCTTTTTTTCCTTAATTATTAATTAATTTAATTTTTAAATTATATTTCAATTTAAAAAAATTGAGAAGAATTTGTTCAAAATTTGTTAACAGTGTGATTATATCAATTTTTCCTTATTCTGTTTTTTATCTTATATATTTTAATACAATGTAACTTGTGTGTTTATTGTAAATTATATGTTTGTTTTGGATGGAAAATTGCTTTATCTGTCACTTTTTTGCTGTTTTTGTTAATGTTACATATCTTATTCTCTAAGTTGTTTATTTTCCTGTTATACTTTTAAAAACCTTTCTGATTTTAAACCTATAGTTCTGATTTAATTTTAGGATATAGGGTCTTCAGTTGATTTCATGGATCTTAAATCTTTGCTCTCAAAGAATAAGTTTCAAAATGTTAAAAATATTACACATACATATAAAGAGTGAACGTGTGTCAAAATTATATTTAGCTCATTAATGAGAAAACTGGATGGACAGGGTGATGAAACTGGCTGAAAGAACATTTGAGTAATTCAGTATTCACAGTCACTGAAGAACAGATGCTAGAATGAGGTGACTGATTTAAATACTGATTTAAATGCTGATTATCTCCAGGTCAATAAAACAATAACTTTTGGGGTTATTGCACAAAATAATTTGCATCCCTGCTGGACAAAGATCTATAAGTTATCATGTAACTGAAGTGTCTGGGTACTCATGAATAATAAATACTAAGTGAAGCAAGTGTACTTAAATAATAATCTGAGTGCACTTACTTGTTGGACAGTGCTTCAGTGTGATATCGGAAGGAAGTGGAATCCTTATTTTGACTGATTTCCAGAAGCTGGATAAGTTTTCCTAACACACATAGCTAGAAATTCCAGCTCTTAGTGATATAAACATACAATAGTATCAGAATGACATTATCACCATAACCACAAATGATAGCCACTCATTTTCAGTGTACAATTTAATTTTGACAATTGTAGCTACTCATGTAATCACCTCACCCATCAGGATATAACACATGTATATCACCCAAAGGTTGGTCCTATTTTCTGTCACTATCAGTTTAATTTGCTTCTCCTAGAGTTGTATATAAATGTACGTAATCTCATGTTGTGCTAGTTTATTCTTTTATTGCTGAGAAGTTTTTCATTGTATTGATAGACCGTAATTTATTATCCAGTCACTCCTGCATGTCTTGATATGACTGTTTTTAGTACCTGCTGTGGTTCTCCATTTATTTAGATCTTTTTGTCATCAGCAATGTTTGAGGTTTCAGTGTGGAACTGTTGAGCACCTTTTAAGTTTATTCCTAAGGAATTCATGTATTTTGATGCTACTATTGTGAATGGAATTAAAAAATATATTTTCTAATATTTTGATATTATAGATATGCAACTGATTTTCATATTTTGACATTGTGTCCTGTGGCCTTGCTGGTAGGGATTTTCTCTGTAAACAGTTGTAGAAATTCAAATGTCTGTGAATAAAGGCACTGTGTTTTCCCCCCTTTCCTTTTTGTCCTGGCTAGGACCTCCAGTCATGCTGAATGTATTAATTAGGAATTGTTTTGTTCCAGCATATTAATTATGAAGGACAGAGTTTGATATTCCACCACTAAGTATCATGTTAGCTTTAGGTTATTTTCAGGTGACCTTTATGAAATGAAATTTCCTTCTCTCCTTAGTTGCTGTTATTACTGAGTTTTGTCAGATGCCAATCCTACATTCATTGAGATGATAATACAGTTTTTCTCCATTATTCTGTAAATGTGATGCCTTACGTTGATTTTCAAATATTAAGCCAGCTTTGTATTCCTGAGATAAACTCCACCTGGTTATGATATATTACCTCTTCATGTGTTGCTGGATTAGATTTGTTTGCATTTTGTTAGAAATTTTATTTGTGTTTATGAGGGATTATTGTCTTGTCTTTGTTCGGTTTTTATAAATGATTATATTGGAATCATGAAATAGTTGGGAGGCATACCTTCTTTATTTTGGGGAAAAATAATGTGTAAGACTGGTGAACCCATCTGGGTCTGGACTTTCCTTCATGGGAAGGTTTTATTAATAAATTCTTTGGAAAAACAGTTTAAAAGTTTTTCAGGTTTCTGTATTATTTTTGGTGGATTTTCGTGTTCAAAGAATGTATCCATTTCATCTACTTCTGTAAGATCAGTAGTGATGTCCCCGCTTTTCATTCTGATTTTAATAATTTGAGTCTTTACTGTTGGGCAGTATAGCTAAAGGGTTGTCAATTTTGTTGATCTTTCTAAAGAACCAGCGTTTGATTTTGTTGATTTTTTTTTCCCCCCCTCTAGTTTTTTTTCCTTCCCTATTTCACTTATTTCCACTCTACTTTTTATGACGTCTTCCTTCTACTTGCTTTGGGTTTATTTCTTTTTCTAATTCCTTAAAATGTAAAGTTAGGTTATTACTTTTCAATCTGTCTTCTCGTAACATATGCATTTAGTGCTGTACATTTTCCTTGAGCGTTGCTGTTGCTGCATTCCACAAATTTTGATAAGTTGTTATTTCAATTTTATTTTGTTTGAAATACTTTTTTACATTTTCTTAGACTTCTGTGCTCCATGTGTATATTTAGAAGTGTGTTGTTTAATCTCCAAATATTTGGGGATTCTTCAGGTGTCTTTCTGTTACTGATTTTTGATTTAATTATTTTGTGGACTGAGAATATGCTTTGTATGATTTCAATTTTAAAAAATAAGGTGTGTTTTATAGCACAGAATATGGTCTGTATTAGTGGATGTTCCATGTGAGCTTGAAAATAATGTATATTCTGCTGCTGTTGGACGGACTGTTTTCTCTTTTGGTCAGTTATCTGGGATTTTTATGTAATGCATATCATTAGGAAAAAAATACACTTTTAATTAAAAATAAAGTAAATAGTTTACAATGAAAATTTATGCACCCACAGTACTCATATTCAAAACAAAATTTGTAGTGTCCAAGCTAGCTGTTGCTGACAGACAGAGGATGCAACACGGTCACCTAGTGTGCTCCTCTGGACATGCGTTTCCGCAGCAGCTACTCTCAGCCTTAGTTAAGGATCCACGGTCTGCTCCACCACTGATACCCTGTCTCTCATCTTCTCCATCCTTGGCACACTGTAGACAATGGTCTCTTATTTAAGGAGACGAAAGGCAGAAATTACAAAAGTGATTTTAGCTATTTAAATGATAGGATGATATATTGCTACATTGGCCATGTTTAATTTGGTTAAAAATGACCAGTAGACATGCATATTGATAAATTTAGCTTTATGATGAAGAATGGGTAAAATAATTATAATAAATTTACATTTTATTTACATTTTATTAAATTTACATTTAATAAATTATAATAAATTTACATTTGCTTTTATATCTCAAATATATTGCACTAGGGCCTTACTCACTGGAACAGAGAAGACTTAGTCTTTCTTTTCCTGTTAACCACTACTTGTTAAGCTGACCCTGCAATTCTTCATTTGTTACATTTTCCCAATGTTCTGTTTGTCTCTCCCTCCCTTCGTCTGTTCTCAGCTTCAGGCTGGTAAGTGCTGTGAGTATTTAGGGGGCAATTAGAAGAGTTACTTGTGTTCCCTTTATGGAGGAAGCCATTGACTGAGGTGGTCTTTTTCATCTGTCTGTATGTTATTCTTTTGCTGTTGATTGTTTTTAATGGTGCTTTGTGCTGACACCGGCCTACCCGCCCAGCTAGTGCTCCACTTCCCTGCTCCTTGGCGAGGCGAATCACTAGTGACTCTGCTTCTCTTTGTGTTCCAGCCGGAGAGAATAGACCCGAGTGCGTCACGACAAGGCTATGATGTCCGCTCTGATGTCTGGAGTTTGGGGATCACACTGGTATGTTGATGTCGACCCAGCCTTGGCCTGGCAGTGTAACAAGAAATTTAGAAGCTAAAGAAAGTTTAATCAGTCTTCTGCCAGAACTGCTCCTTATTTCTTCTAGCCTTTGATTTTATTTACCTATTTTCCCCCCTCATAGCTATAATTACAGGGACTATATCTTCTAGTTGTTGAATAAAAGTATATTGTATACCTTAAAAATCAAACCATGATTGATTATTTCCCTAGGGGTTTTGTGAAGTGCCTAGGGCTCTGTAATGTAGCAGTGACGCACTGACAAAGATGAAATCTAAGCTGGAGAAACTGAAACAATTTTCTCAGGTGTGCCCTCTTTCATGTGCCATCTTCCTCTCTAACAAGCTTGGAGTCTCTTTATATTATGATATCAATCGCCTGTCCAGGCACATAAAGTGGGATTCATTTAGGCCATGCTGTAGATTTTGCTGTCTTTCTTGGAAAAAGCACCATTTCTAGGTTTTCATTATCCTCAGGACAGAGCAGGAGAAAGATGAGAGTACAGTTCACAAATATTTTTAGCCCATGACATTGGAACATCCACCATAGATTTTTCAGGTGTGGATTGGTGTGGATTAGAGATACTGTCTTCAGCATCATTATAGGCTTCGAGGTGAAGGTTTGGGCCTTGGCTTGTTTCCTCAATAATAGTGACATCCTGTCATATAGCCGTTCTGTGGTTGCAGAATGGCAATAGGACAGGATGCACACATTGCTCCCTGTGAGCTCTTTGGGCGTTTTGTGTGTTGAATGTTCTGTTATCTTAAAAATGAATTTGACCACTCTCTGGACGTGGCCTCCCACTCAGGTGACTCTAGATTATGCAGACATTGTACTGCAACAACCCTAAAACCAGCCTTCCAGAATCCCACACACAGGAATCGGAGCTGCCCTGGAGCGTGCCTTGTGGGGACCTTGTCTGGGCTTCAGTTGAGTGTTTCCTTTCAGTCCAAGTTCTTGAATTTGGTTGATATGGAATTCTTTATATTACCTTGATTCTAATATCACTTCTGCTTAGCCTTAATACTTCTGAAAACTACCTTAACCAGAGATGGGTTTGATTCAAGGCTTTACAAGAGTTTTGTTTGGATATTTTTCTACGTGGGCATTTCAGTGAGGAGTAGTAAATAATGCCTCAGTGTATTTTGCTTTTTCCTCTGTGCTCTTTTTAGTACGAGTTGGCCACAGGCCGGTTTCCTTATCCAAAGTGGAATAGTGTATTTGATCAACTAACACAAGTCGTGAAAGGAGATCCTCCACAACTGAGTAATTCAGAGGAAAGGGAGTTCTCTCCAAGTTTCATCAACTTTGTCAACTTGTGGTGAGTACTTGACTTATGAATACTCAAAAACAGGTAGTGAGAACAGGGAAGTTTATTTAATCTTAGCAACACTGGTACTTGACACTGGGGAAGGGAGCCTTCTCATAGCACTCGCCTTCCAAGCTGGGACCCTGGGTCATTGCAGCTGCATGGAAGGCTCCAGCTAGCCTGGTGGTGAGCAGCCTCTGCCTCCCAATTTCTAGTACCCTTTACAGAAATACTGCCCAGGTGAGACTGACCATCTTATTCTGATGTGGTTCTAGTAGTGAGATTGTACTTGGAAGCTTTTACCAAGTCAAGATACTACCAGGTCAGACTTTCATGGGTGGGTCTCTGCTGTGACATAACAGATAACATGGCTGGGTGTGCGTAGTAGAGTGGGCCCAAAGCTCCATTGGTAGAACTATATATTGGCTCTCTGAAACCTTATTTCAGGGAATGTGAAACCCACACCTGTTAATGTTATCTGTCCATCTTTTAATGGATGTGCGTGTGTGTGCGCTTGTGCCCCTGTGTGTGTGGGACGTGAGAATAAACTTGCAGATATGGTAATATATAGTTGTGCTTTGTGCTGTTTCAATCTGTATTTTAAATACAACAGGTTTTGTTATTATTTGCTTATTTTTGATAATTATTGCTTATCCAACATGACTTAAAAATATGTTTAGCCCAACCGGCATGGCTCAGTGGTTGAGCATCGACCTATGATCCAGGAGATCCTGGTTCGATTCCCGGTTGGGGCACATGCCTGGGTTGCAGGCTGGATACCCAGCTGGGGGCGTGCAGGAGGCAGCTGATCAATCACCATCTCTCATCATTGATGTTTCTATTTCTCTCTCCCTCTCCCTTCCTCTCTCTGAAATCAATTAAAAAAAAAAAACTTAAAAAAAATGCACATATGTTTACGAGCAAAAAGCCAGAGCATTTAGTATATCTTCTTTACATTCTTGAAAATGCTTTGCTTTTCCCTTTCTCATAGATCACCTAGTGTTTCACATTTTCTGAGTCTGGCAGGTTGTCTGCTTTGTACCTTTGTATCTGAAGGAAAAAACTACTTTATTCTTTTTAATGTTTCATTTGTGAAAAAACAAAAAATACTTGGGGTAAATGTGTCTTCATTTTAATAATGTTATTTTTGTTATTTTAGCCTTACAAAGGACGAATCCAAAAGGCCAAAGTATAAAGAACTTCTGGTAAGTATGAGACCTCGGGTCCGCGCAGCATGCTGGTTCGCCGAGCGGGCCGTGGGCCTTGCATAGACCGCTGCCCTGAGCTTCTGTAGAAGGTTCTGAGGCAAAGATGTTCGAAAAGAGAAAATTTGTAGCTATAACTTTCCTACTAATTTACTAGCTATATTCTCATGGAAAGTTTTGGCCTTGACATGTTATAAAACTTACCCTGGAGAATTCTGACATTCACTTGAGGAGCGACTTTTGTACCCTGTAGTCTTTGTATGTGTGACACATCCATAGGAACCCATCGTGCTTATTCTGCCTCTGTTAAATGACCTTGTGCACATCCAGATCTTACGGCCAGTGCCCGTTTCTTTACAAGTTCTCACCTGTCCCACGGAAACTGGGCATTTTACACAGTCTCCTGGATGGGGCACTGGTCTTGCTGTAGAGGAAGTACTGTGATCTAATAATATGGGAATATTTTAATAAAAAAAAACCCACCTGTTTGTCACACTTAGCTTTAGCTCTCTGGGATGTTAGGTCAGACTTATGGTCAACCCCAGCCATGACCAAAGATACCCAGCCAGTGTGCTTAGAGGAGCTGTGAAAGAAGAATACTGAGAGGGGTGGAGTATGAGAGGGTGGGTGTGCAAGGCAGGTATGGGGCTCCAGGCTTTGGAGAGTGTAGTTTAGATGTTCACAGGATACATTTCTGTTGAGTTTCTTTTGGAGTGGGGGTCAGAGGATTGAAACCGAATCCTTTCTGTTCTGGATTCACTTTACGCCTGGGGAAGTGGGCCATTGGGGTATATGTCTGTGTCCTGACTAGCACCTGGAATTCATGTAGTTCTTGGTTCTCACACTGCAGAGGAACAACAGTGCTGTCTGCCTTAGCTTTGTTCCCTGGTACCCAGATTAGTTCCCAACCTCACCACCAGGTGGCTCCTCCAGATCCCAGCCACCAGGCAGGCCCAGCACTGACGCACCTCCCAGAAGTGCAGCCCACCCCCACTGACACACCTCCCAGAAGTGCGGCCCAAACCCACTGACACACCTCCCAGAAGTGCGGCCCACCCCCACTGACACACCTCCCAGAAGTGCGGCCCAAACCCACTGACACACCTCCCAGAAGTGCGGCCCACCCCCACTGACGCACCTCCCAGAAGTGCGGCCCACCCCCACTGACACACCTCCCAGAAGTGCGGCCCAAACCCACTGACACACCTCCCAGAAGTGCGGCCCACCCCCACTGACACACCTCCCGGAAGTGCGGCCCAAACCCACTGACACACCTCCCAGAAGTGCGGCCCAAACCCACTGACACACCTCCCAGAAGTGCGGCCCACCCCCACTGACACACCTCCCGGAAGTGCGGCCCAAACCCACTGACACACCTCCCGGAAGTGCGGCCCAAACCCACTGACACACCTCCCAGAAGTGCGGCCCAAACCCACTGACACACCTCCCAGAAGTGCGGCCCACCCCCACTGACACACCTCCCGGAAGTGCGGCCCAAACCCACTGACACACCTCCCGGAAGTGCGGCCCAAACCCACTGACACACCTCCCAGAAGTGCGGCCCAAACCCACTGACACACCTCCCAGAAGTGCGGCCCACCCCCACTGACACACCTCCCGGAAGTGCGGCCCAAACCCACTGACACACCTCCCGGAAGTGCAGGCTTTGCGTGCTGCTCTGAGCCAGTGCTACAGTGTTTCGAAGCCATGCTGGTGGAGCCTTTGGTTCTAGGCTCTATCAAAACTGGGAAAGTTCTGTGTTCTCTGATACGAATTTTGATATTTTTCTCTTTTTTTTGGTCCAATTTTCTTGTAGAAACATCCCTTTATTTTAATGTATGAAGAACGTACCGTAGAGGTTGCAAGCTATGTTTGTAAAATCCTGGATCAAATGCCAACTACTCCCAGCTCCCCCATGTATGTCGATTGATGCCGCTGCTACGTCAGACTCTAGAAAAAAGGGCTGAGAGGAAGCAAGACGTAAAGAATTTTCACCCGTATCACAGTGTTTTTATTGCTCGCCAGACACCATGTGCAATAAGATTGGTGTTTGTTTCCATCATGTCTGTACTCCCGTCACCTAGAACGTGCATCCCCGAAACACCCGCTGATCTCAGTGTTAGTGCTGGTCAGAGACCTCATCCTGCTCTTTCCTGTGGACACACTCATGAAGCATGGAAGTCAGTACGATCAATTTGTTGACTGTGATTAGGTCACATCTTAAATTCATTTCTAGACTCAAAACCTGGAGACACAGCTACTGGAGTGGTATTTTGTCAGACTTCCAAATCCTGGGAGAACGCAGTGATGGGCGTGCTGTGTCTGAACGTAGACTCGGGCGTGGGGAGAAGAGCTTGCACGGCCAGCGAGACACATTGCCTTCTGGGGCTGAGACAGGAGGATTTCCGTTCTTCACCAAGTGCAATAGATTTACTGATCTGACGTTCTGTTGCTTTATCGTCACAGTCGATGTTCGGGGATCGACTTGCTCAGCCAATTCCTGTTTGAAATATCATTTTAAATTAGAATGAATTTATCTTTACCAAAAACCATGTTGTGTTCAAAGAGGCGAACATTAAAATATCAAGACAGGACAGAATGTGTTCTTTTCTCCTTGGCCAGTCCTTCTGCTCTTCATTGGGAGACTTAGGAGTCTGCCACTTGTCAAAGAAGGTGCTGATCCTAAGAGTTGTCACTCAGCATTGGTGTGCTGCCAGTGTGAGGCTCCACCTGCCACAAACCATCGGGACTGACAGAAGAAAAAGTACAGAGGGCAACGTTTACAGATGTTTTTAATTCTAGTATCTTATCTGAACAACTTGTAGCAGCTTCACATTTCCCCTTTGTCCCGAGCCCGATACTTTAGCCATCAAAACTCACTACCAGGGAGAAGTAGCGAGGAGCAATGTGCCTTGATTGATTAGATAACAATTACTCGTAGGCAGCAAAAGACCAAATCTCAGCTGTTTGCCATCACTGGTCCAGGTCTTTGGTTTCTGAATTTCTTTCCCTGCCTGTGTAGTCTATTGCCACTGTGTGACCTCTGCTTTAATCCAATATTTCGCCTTTTTGCCCCCATATCAAAAACCTTTATAATTACCAGGGATGTTCCTCCCCAAGGATTTCTAGCCCTAAACCTCTCACATGACCCAATGTTTAAAGGCTGAGAGACACGGGGCTCAGTCGTGTGGTAGGTGATGAGAAAGCATCTTTCTAGAAACACGTGACCCAATGTGGACCTGAAGCGACAGTCAGATATGCTCAGCACCTGCAAGAATCTCTAGAAGGTCACCGTCGTTTCTTGGAATTGGAATTCTACAAAAATCCCCAAACAGCCCCAGAGTAGTGATGAGGCCGTTGAAGTCTGCTGCCCTTCGCTTGCTTCCTCACTCACCCATAGCCAGGTTCTCCTGGGCTTGCTCTGCTCCCTGGCGCGGGCACTGGGCGCTACGCAGCACTGTGAGTGGCTCAGGCGCACTGGAATAGAAAGCAGCCGTGGTCGGCGACGGGTGATGCCGTCACTGAGCCACACGGGGCAGGTATTGCTGTGTCTCCTCCCAGAGTGACAGTCATACACACTAAACAATAAAGGGAGAATGGTGCTGTTTTAAAGTCACATCCCTGTAAATTTCAGAATTCAAAAATGATTTATTGCTTTGGTCCACTTGCCTAATTTTCCTGTTTTCTCCCCATGGCATCCTAAACCTTAGACTCACAGTGTTCTGCAAGGAAGCATCGTTGTGTGGCTTCCTTTACCCACACCAAGCCATCCTCACGTCTCCCAGGGACCGAGGAGTTTGTTCCCTGCTGTCGATCTCCCGTCTGGCTCAGCGTGGGTCACTTTGCATTGTACACATGGAGATCAAAGCAGTTCTGACTGTCCAGGAGCTGATCTGACGTGCTGTTGTGTGGATGACCACATAAAAGGCAATTTTAGTGTATTAATCATAGATTATTATAAACTATAAACTTAAGGGCAAGGAGTTTATTACAATGTATCTTTATTAAAACAAAAGGGTGTATAGTGTTCACAGACTGTGAAAATAGTGTAAGAACTGTACATTGTGAGCTCTGGTTATTTTTCTCTTGTACCATAGAAAAATGTATAAAAATTATCGAAAAGCTAATGTGCAGGGATATTGCCTTATTTGTCTGTAAAAATGGAGCTCAGTAACATAACTGCTTCTTGGAGCTTTGGAATATTTTATCCTGTATTCTTGTTTGAATTCCTCCTCTATTTAAGATATATACATGGAATCGAAGTGTTTATGTAATAGTTCTATCCTTTTGCCTGCAGGTCAGTTGTAATAAATCTAGGATGTGATGATGACTTTGTAATTTGATTTTCTGAAGTCAGACCCTGAGAGGGAAAATTGAGTAAATTCCATTAAATTATCGTGTGTTTCACACTGAGGAAGCTTCTCTTCTGGAGCGTTTACGGCTTTTCTTTTTCTCCTCTCGTGTGGTTGCTGTCACTTCGCTTCCTGCTTGAGCAGGTGGGAGGCTGTCCCTGAAGTGTGATTCTTTGTTGGGTGCCCTCCTTGCCCAGCTGCTTAGTGCCTGGAGAAAGGGCCCTGCTCTTCCGCCGGGCGTGGTGGCGTCCCGCCCGCTGGCCCGCTGTCTGCCTACCAGCCAGGCTTCCTGCCCCTGCTGCTGGGCGTCTGCCTCAGCTCGGATCGCAGCCGCCACGGCTCCCTGAGGAGGGCACACTGGGCGGTTCATGGGGGGAGGCCTGGGAAGTGAACAAAAGCCGTGGAGCCCTGGGAGCGTTTGGAGAGGACACCGAAGTGTCAGCACTGGATGTGTCTGTCAGTGAGCAAGCCCTGACTTGTGACCGTGCGTTAACTCCGCACCTTACCCTCTTTCTGTGCCCCTGCTGCTCTGGCCTGAGCCAGGCGGCGCCACTGCAGAACCCGGGGTGGGGAGGAGCAGACGTTCTCCAGGGGAGCGTGTGGCTCGGGATCCTGGCCTCTTCCTGAGCCGGAGCTGCCAGGGCCCTCGCTGAGAGCGGACTCGGCGTCAGGAGACAGGGAGACTGTACTTCATGTTTTGTGGACAGTGCAACTATTTGTTAACCGCATTTGGTCCTCACTGTAGTCTCCAAAGTCAGGTTGTAGTCTCCCCTTTTAGATATGAAAAAAGCACATACAAAACCCCCAAAACCAAGGCTTACGGAAGTGAGGCTCTGACCCCGACAGCGGCAGGGGGAGCTGAGATTCCAGTCCAGCTGCGACACCTCGTTTCTTAGGGAATTCGTAAGTGATTAATTTAAAACACCTGACAGAAGCGTGGCAGTGAGAAGCAGAGCTTCAGTTGGGGGTAACCCGAAGGTTCCTAAGCCTAACCAAGGCCTGCTTTACCCTGGAAGTGAGCTCACATCGAGCTGCTGGAGGCTCGGTGGCCCATGGCAAGGCAGCGGAGCAGAAGGCAGTTCCCTGAGAACCAGCCGGAGAAGCTCCACCTAGTTCCTAAGTGGGCACCTGAGACTTCAGTGTCCCCGTGAGCATGATGAGTTGCGTCAGCCACTGAGGAGGGGTCAGGCAGGCAGGGACTTGAGGTGGCTCTTTAGTCTGTCAGAGTGCCCGCTCGCTCACTGGTTTCTCAGAGCTGTCAGCTGCTGGAGCAGCCCCGCCTCACCCGCCCGAGGTGGCTTCGTGTCCCAGCTCTTGGCGGGGTGTGCATCAGTCACATTGCAGCCTCTGTGCTTGGTACTCAGAATGTGAGGACAGAGAACCTAAGAACTGTTCATTTTGGATTTGTGGGTTAAGTGGTTTGAGGGGAAACCCGATCAGCATGGCGACTGAGGGTTTCCGCAGGAACCACAGGGAGTGCCAGTCATCACGGTGACTCTGAGGGTGACTGCAGGAACCACGGGGCCTGGGCAGTTGGTCCTAGACCACGTGGTGTAAGGATCACCTTCAGCGTGGGAAGCGTCCGCTTCCGTGTATCTCCTGGGAGTTGGCTGTAGGCTGAAGCGATGCATTTTTGGTCTCCACCTTTCGGGTAAATGAACACCCAGGGATTCTCATCTCAAACCTGGGCAGCATCATAAGGGTTCATGGTTCAGTATCTACAGTAACATTTGTTGTTGTTTTTCTGATGATATGCCAAAGTGTATTTCTACTTGTTAAATGTAAAACATGATTCTGCTATTTAAAATTGTCCGCGGAGCATAGTATAAAGTCACAGTTGAGTAATCCCAATGTGTAACGGATCAAGTGTTTTATCTGCATTTGAGATTTTTGTCTACAAAGTGTTTTACAGAAGAACTGTGAGGTATGATTGCTTTTATCACACTTGCAGGGTTAACGTGAGCACCACCCTGGGGCTAGGCAGGCTCCTGCTGCCTCCGTCCACACAGGGCGCCCGTCCCGAATGACTGGGAAATTTGCTAAAGGCAGTCAGTACATTGCTAGGGGTCAGCGCTGGTCAAAGCACCAGGGCTCTCGCTGCTTTGCTGAGATTTTTCTCATGAAACCATGTGCTTCCTAATTGACAGTTACATGCATTGCAAGGTTTGGTTATAAAACACCTAGATAGATCCCCCCCCCAAGCAAATGCATGTTACATGCATGTGATTCCTGCCAGTTTCATGGACTCGACACTTAATTCTAGCCCACGTGGCATTTCAGAGTTTAATTTCTTGTTTTGCAAGAATGGACCCCAACCTACTTTTGCCTGTTTTTAGAAAGTAAATCTATTTTCAGAGGATGAAGAATTGCTTCAACTGAGGGCAGGGGAAGGGTAAGAACTTCCTAGAAACAGCTTTTGTTCCTGATGGTGTCAGGGCGTTTCTTTGAAACTTGCCTGGCCGGTGTGGCTCAGTGGTTGAGCATGGCCCTAGGATCCAGGAGATCAAGGTTGGATTCCCGGTCAGGGCACATGCCCGGGTTGCGGGATCGATCCCTAGAGGGGGTGTGCAGGAGGCAGCTGATCGATGATTCTCATCATTGATGTTTCTCTCTCCCTGAAATCAATAAAAAAGAGAAACTTGCCTTCTCAGTACATCTTTCCCTTCACCTCTGCTTTCAGTTAGCAACCAGGTCCTGATTACATTCCTGAGTTTCCCCCTCCGCCCCTCCCCCCGTTGCCATTGCTCACTGCCTCCCTCCCTCCTGTTACCCCTCAGCCCTGCCCGCTGCCCCTCGGCGTCCTGAAGTGTAATGGAATCGCTCAGTCCTGTTTCTGCCTTTAATGAGTCCCTGGGCTATGCGAGAAAAAGGCCACGTGCTGACGGTTTTAAATGTATAGTTTTATTTAATCCTCAACACGGGAGGAGCCATGGTCTCCATTTTAAAGGTGAGGCGGGGGCTCACTGCCTGTAGTAACCTTTGCCCTGTCGCAGAGCCGGGGGGTCTGGAAGGGTCAGGTCGGGCGTGAGTCTGAAAGGGGCGGCGGGTCATGATCACCCAGGGCATCGGACGTCACGCCGAGGGTGAGCTTTGCCTCCTAAGTGCTGGAGCACCAAATGGGGTTTTAAGCAAGAAGATGGCTCGCCCTGACTTGCACGTTGGGAAGGCTGTTTCAGTGCCTGTGTAGCCTGGGCCGGGAGTGGGGAGGCTTGAAGAGCAGTTAAGAAACCTGCAGTATCCGAGGCAGAGGCTGGGGGGCTAAGGGAATGGAATCGGGAATGGACAGGAGGACTTACGTGCTAACAGGGTGTGGCGTTAGCTAGGCTGACCCCTGATCCGGTGTGTGGGGTGAAGGGGGTGGAGGTCTGGAAAAAGTCTTCTCGGGCGTGGGCGACTCAAGTTGCTTTACGGACTCTGTGTGCCTTTCACAGCCTTTCGGGGTCGCCCGCACCTGCTGTGCCCTCTCGGGCCCCCTTGTTGCCTAAACTGGTTCCTTCTGTCCGCAGTTCTTTTCTTGTCTTTTGAAGGCACCTACTTATTTAAGACCTGGGTTAAATGTCACACCCTCTGGAAGCCTTTCCCATTTCTGTCCTCTGAGCTCAGATCACTTCTTTTAAAACATAAATCTATGCAGCATTTAATCACATTTTGTTATATTTACTTGTCCCTGTCTTTACTTGACTGTGAGTTATTTGAGGTCAGTCTCAGTCATCTTCATGGCCCAGTGGATCGCGAGCCTGGCTGTCATGCAGCGAGAGTGCTTTCCTGTTAAAAGGCCAGGAAGCCTGGTTTCTCACGCTTCTTAAAGACAGAATTTCATTCTATTGAGCCTACCTGATTTTCCCTAAAACAATGCAAAGTAAGTTGGAATGGGTTTTTATATTCATGGCATATCTCTACTGAAAGAAAAGAAGTGACCTTTAGGTCATAGTGGGGGCTGTCCCATCAGTCAATAGCAGCCAAGTTTTAGGTGCTCAGGAAACAGAAGTAGTCAGCTGTCCGTAAGAAAGTACTAGTGACTGACTCTTTCTCACAGGATATTAGATTGGATGCCAGTAATGATACCCCCGATTGAAGTAATGACACGTGTAGTTACAAAATAAAAATATTTATTTTAAAATGCTTTCCTGAATTGGTCCAAAAGGAATCTGGGAAGTGTCCCCCGCCCCCCAAACAGAAAGCAGAAGCAGAAGCTCTTTTTTTTTTTTTTTTTTAACGTGGTTGGTTTTTAAAAAAATTGATTTCAGAGAGGAAGGGAGAGGGAGAGAGAGAAACATCAATGATGAGAGAGAGTCATTGATCGGCTGCTTCCTGCGTGCAACCTGGGCATGTGCCCTGACCAGGAATCCAACTGCAACCTCCTGGCTGCTCAGCCACTGAGCCATGCTGGCTGGGCAGGAGCAGAAGCTCTGGACCCCAGCTGCTTTTGCCTGTTTCTGGAAAGTAGACCCATTTTCAAAGCATGAAGACTTGTGTCAATTGAGGACAGAAAAAAGAACTTGATAGGAGCGGCTTTTGTTCCTGAAGGCGTTGGGGCCTTTGGAAGTTGCCTAACAGATGCTGACAAAATAAGCATTTGTGCCTAGGTTTTCTTTGACATTCTGGACACCTGGAGCTT
Source organism: Miniopterus natalensis (assembly GCF_054644295.1). Classification (NCBI taxonomy): domain Eukaryota; kingdom Metazoa; phylum Chordata; class Mammalia; order Chiroptera; family Miniopteridae; genus Miniopterus; species Miniopterus natalensis. The sequence continues at coordinate 6,573,889 of NC_142097.1, read as the reverse complement.
TTGTACTTGAGATTATGCAGTGTTTAGGACTCAGAAAGTCTGGTGTGGAGCTGCCCAATGTGAGATGTCCACTAGGAAATCCTCCAACAAGGCTGGGAGCTCAAAGGGCTACATACAAAGTGTAAGGTAGAAAAAAAATCTGCCAATCGATTGTAGATGGAATTGAAACATTTGCCTTCATCTTGCCACTGGGTGGAGGGAACACGCTAAGATGGCCACGAATTCATAACCACAAGGCAGCTTCCAGGTGGGTTCATGATCTGACTTCACACCACCTCTGTACCCCAAGACCCCAGGCAGAAAGTTTAAACAGACCTAGGTTAGTAGTGTCCCCAGGAGACTGGCAGAACAAATCAGTATAGTCTTTGGAGGAAATCTCCTTCAATTCAGGCTCAAAGAATTAGCACAGGTTAGGCTCAAAGGAAAACGAGTAGCTCACAGTCAAAAATCACAAACACAAGCAAGATGTGAGTGAAAACCAGCAGGGACCACAGGTGGTTACAGTTACTTGAATATTAAAAAATGCAGAATACTAAAAAATGCTTAGTATCAACTGGGAAGCTTAAAAATACGAGCCAGGGATAAGAGACTATCAAGAAGACTATTGAGAAGTGAAGATCAAATAAAGCTTTTGTAATTGAACAACATGAAGATTGAAATAATAAAGCGAATGGCGTGGTGGAGACTGCTGGTTCCCCCTTCCTCCCACCCCACATGCCCAGCCCATTCTCTGTTTTTCCTGTTAGGCATTAAAAACATGAGTTTTATCTGAGCATGTAGTTGCCCAGATAGTAGTTGCCCCTCACTTTTATTTAGATACTTGGTTAGATATTAGCTAACAATGTAATGAACGCTTGTGAAAAATAAAAGTTGTATCTCTAACAATAACCTGTATGTGTCTAACTGACAGTCTGCCCATTATCACATTTCCCTGCCTCTCCTGGCCCAAGGTAGTCACTCTCCAGAATCCCCACGCTCATCATTCACTTGCTTTCCTTTCTAACTTCTGTCTTTTCCCTCCCTCCGTCCCTTCCTAGTAAGATGGATGGATGGATGGATGGATGGATGGATGGATGGATGGATGGATGGATGGATGGATAAATGATAGATCAGTCATGATGGACTTTTGAGTCTAGATTTTATATTTTATCCAAAGGTCATGTTGTCTGTAATATTTTGAATTTCCTTTTAATGGTCTGTTGCTAAGCTTCATCCATATTGCTTTTTGACTGCTGTGAAAATTTTTATTGCATTAAAAATTCCACTCCCCCTGGATGGGCATTTTGGTTATTTCCAGATTTTTCTGTAGAGAACAGTGCCAGTGTGAATATTCTTGTCCATGTGTCCTGTTTTACAAGAGCCAGGTTTCCTTTAGATCTACACTCAAGAATCAGGTTGCTGACCCGGCCGGCGTGGCCCAGCAGTTGAGCATCAACCTAGGATCCAGGCGATCGGGGTTCGATTCCCGGTCAGGGCACATGCCCGGGTTGCGGGCTTGATCCCCAGCAGGGGGCGTGCAGGAGGCAGCCGATCAATGACTCTCATCATCGATGTTTCTCTCTCTCCTCCCTTCCTTTCTCTGAAATCAATAAAGATTAAAAAAAAAAAAAAAAGAAGCTGCTGGATCTTAAAGCATGTGGATGCTCAACTTTAAGAGATAATACCAAGCTGGTTTCCAAATTGTTGCACCAATTTACATTTTCCTCAACATTAGGTATTTCAGACTTTTAATTTTTTCCATTTGAAGAAGTTTAAAATGATATCACAATGCGATCTTGATAGAACTTTCCTTAATCACTAATGATGAGCAGCCTGTGTTTATTGGCCAGAGAGGTTTCCTAATTCATGTTTCTACTCACTTTCTCATTAGGTTATTATGCTCTATTTATTAATTTGTTCTATTATGTTCTATTTATTAATATCATTTCTATATTATTAATCCAAATTGTTCATAGATGTGTGTATTGAAAATACCTTCTCTCAGTAACTTTTCACTTTTGTAAAGGTTATCTTTTATGAACAAAGTTATGGACATCGATTATTCAGACATAAATTTTTTTATAATCCATGATTTTTGCAACTTACTTAAAAAAACATAAGATTTTAATCCTAAGATTTATAAATACTCAACCTGTATTTTATACTAAGCGTTTTAAAGTTTCTTTTCTTATATTCAAGTTCTAAATCCAATTGGAATTGACTTTTGTAAATGCTGTGAGGTGGAAATATAATTTCAACTTTTCCTGTGATAACCACGTTTCTCAGCTGCATGTGTTAAGTGGGCAGTCCCCCTGCTCCCCACTGACCAGACGTCCCCCCTTGATCGCAGACAAAGCTTCAAGCGTGCGCGGGGGTCCAGGCCCTCGACTTGGTTCCCACTGGTCAGTGTGCCTCCCTCTGCCGACAGCACCTCGTCTTCGCTGCAGCTCCGTAATTAACCCCAATGCCCGCTGAGCCCCCCACTGTGCTTTTAAACAAGTGTCTTGGCGATTCTTGACCCTTCTGTCCCCTCGACACATTTTAAAAAGCAGCTCTATTGATCTATAATTCACTTACCATGCAATCCAGACTTTAAAGCGGGCAATTCAGGGCTTCTTAGGGTATTCACAGGTGTTTGCAGTCCTCACCACTCTAAAATTCACAATATTTCTTCGCCTCGGAAACCCCCGTACCCCGAGCTATGCCCCTTTGCCAGCTTCCTCCCCCCCAGCCCCAAGCAGGTGCTGAGGCTTCGGATCTGCACAGGGGCTGCGCTGGGGTTTCATTTGCGTGGCGTCACATAGTATGTGAATCTTTATCGCAGGCCTCTGTGACTTGGCACGTTTTTCAGGTTCATCCAAGTTCATCCAAGGAACAGGTGTGAGTGCTTCGTTCCTCTCTGAATAGCCTCCCGTCGTCTGAATTTACCACGTTTTGTTTGTCCAGTCGTGTGTGGAGTGGACGTTTGTGTTGTTTCTACCTTTGGCTGTATGAGCAGAGCTGCTGTGAACATTCATGCACAGGGTTTTGTGCGGATGTGTGTTTTTCTGCGTCTCGCGCAGATGCCTGGGTTGGGTGGCTGGGCCACCCGGTAAACTCTGCAATCATCTGAGAAGCTGCTGAACTGCTTCCCAGGAGCTGCCCCATTTTCCATCTCCACGGGCGGTGTATGAGAATTCTGATCTCTCTACATCTTTTTTTTTCCTCCTAAGAGTTTTATAGTCTTCACTCTTTCATTTATGTCTTTGACCATATGGTTTCCATTTATGGTGGGAGGTAAGAGCCCATCCATCAAAAGTCGTCTTTGAGAGTGTGGCTGTGCAGATGTGCTGGCACCGACTGTTGAAAACCAGGTAGCCGCAGATCTATAGGCTTATTTCTCAGCACTCAGTTCTACTCCATGTATCTGTCTGTCTGTCCTTGTGCCAGTACCACCCTGTCGTGATTACCATTACTTTGAAGTAAGTTCTGGAATTGGGACGCATGAGTTGTTCTACTCGGTTCTTTTTTTTTCAGGATTGTGTGACTTTTCCAGATCACTCATGATTCCGTATCAGTTATGGAAGCATCTGTTTGACTTCTGCAAAGGAGTCAGCCGGGATTCTTACAGGGATTGTGTTGAATCTGTAGATCAGTTTTGAGGGTCAGTTTACCATCTTAACTGTCATCGTTTCCAACCCACGAACATAGGGAGTTTTCTCACTTGCTTAGATCTTCTTTAATTTCTTAAATCAATATTCTGTAGTTTTCAGGATATAAGATTTGCACTTCTTCTGTTAAATTTATAAGCATTTTTTCCCCAATGCTATTGTGAACAGAATTGCTTTCTTAATTTCATATTCAGATTATCATTACAAGTGTACAGAAATATAATTGATTTTATATATAGATCTTGTCTCCTCCAACTTTGCTAAATTCATTTATTAGTTCTAATAGTTTTTTTTAGTAGATTTCTTTGGATTTTCTATGTACAAGATCGTATCATCTGCAAACAGACATGGTTTTACTTCGCCCTTTCCGACCTGAATGCCTTCTGTTTCTTGTCTGATTTCCCCAGCTGGAATCTCTGGTGCAGTAAGGACCGTCGGGGCCAGGGTGTTCGCAGGACTCCATGCCCGTGTAGAGCCTTTGGTTCATGAGTGGGGGCTGGGGGAGGTGCCCACACTTCTTTAACCACACTCACCTGGGATCTGGCCTCAGCGACAGATAACTGAGGGCAGGATGAGCAACGCTGAAGTTCTACTCTCCGGAAGAAAGCCCTCTGGCTGGGAGCCGGGGAAAAGGGGACCCTGTGTTCTCGGCTGCAGCTTCTGATGCACTAGGCCCTGGATGGGGCCCAAGAATTTGCATTTAAAAATATATATATATATTTTTATTGATTTTAGAGAGGAAGGGAGAGGGAGAGGAAGAGAGAGAGAGAAACATCGATGAGAGAGAAACACGGATCGGTTGCCTGCTGCTCGCCCCCTCCTGGAGTTCGAGCCCACAGCCCAGGCATGTGCCCTGACTGGGAGTTGAACCAGTGACCTCTTGGTTCATGGGCTGACGCTCAATCACTGAGCCACACTGGCCGGGCAAGACTTTGCACTTTCAACAAACACCCAGGGGATGCTGTGGCTGCTGTTCCACAAACCAGACTTTGAGGACCATGACGACAGGTCAATTAGAAAAGAATCGACATGTTTACAGTAGTCTGTCTTTCTATCATGAATGTGATACGTCTTTCCATTGACCTAGTTTTCTTTAACGTCTCAATAAAATAAGTTTTTTCCTATAGAGATCTGGCACATTTTTGTACTAGGTACTTGATTTATTATTATTACTATTATAATGTGATCTCTTTAATTATATTTTTATGAGTACATATGAATTAATTGGATTTTGATGTTAATCTATATCCATCACATTGTCAAACTCTCTTTTTTCCTTAGTAACTGGCCGGTGGTTATTTTGGGTTTTCTATGTAAGTGGCCATATCGTTTGCAAATAATGAATGTTTTATGTCCTTTCTTCCGTAAGCCTCAGTTTTGTTTTTATTATCTTCCTCTGGCTCCAATCTCTAATCCCACAGTAAGCAGAGGCGTGAGAACAGGCCTGTTTGTCTCAATCCATATTTCAATGAGGCTGTAACTAACCTTTCCCCTTTTAGATGGTGTTTGCTCTGTTTTGTTTTGCTTATTTTGTTTTGTTTTAATAGATGTTTTTTAACCAAGGAAATTTTCTTATATCTTAAATGACTGAGGTTTTTTTTAATGAATGAAGTTGAAGTTTATCAAATGATTTATTTGCAACTATTGCGATCGGTATATGATTTTTCTTCTTTAATCTGTTAATGTGGTAAATTGCACTTTATGGAATTTTCCATAAAGTAAAATTCAACATTCAATATCCTTTAAACAATCCCTTAATTACTGGGATAAACACAGCTTGGTTGTGTTTGAGATTTTCATATCTATCATCCTGGGTGATATGGGCCTATAATTTTCCATTCTTGAAAGACTTTTTAAAAAAATTAGGCTATATTGGTTCTGCAGAAGGTATTGGAGCACTTTCCTCTCTTTCCTCTAGTCTGGAAGAATATGTATAACATTGGTGTAATTTATTCCTTGAAAACTTTTTAGAACTTTGGATGTAAAACTATTTTGGCCTGATGCTGTGAATCCATTTACAGAAAGTTCAAAACCAGGCAAAACTAAAAAACACATATTTTAGGAATACATTAAAGGTGGTCAAATTCTTATAAAAACCGAGAGCCTGATGCACTCAAAACCCAGGACTTTGGCTCGGCCTGTGCGCAGGAGAGGGGAGGCCCGGTGTGAGGAGGGCACCTGGGCTGCTTCTCCCCTCGTCTTCAGCTGGGCACTGGGGAGTTGGCTTGATTATTTAAACTGTACATTTATCTTTTATACAGCCTTGCTGATCGAATACTTCACAGTGAATTTTTTAACATTTAACTTTCCAATTATAGTTGACATACAATATTATATTCGTCTCAGGTGTACAACACAGTGATTAGACATTTATATACCTTATGAAGCCATTGCCCTGGGGTCCAGCAGGCATCTGGCAGCATCTCGATCTCGACTGTGTTTAAAAGGATACTAGAGAGCAAGTGGCACCAAGGTGTAGGGCACATGGCGATTCTGCGTGTGCTGGAAGGCAGTTCCGTGACGGGCCTGCACTCAGGCAGTCACAGGAGGGCCCTGTGGCACGGCCGTCTACCCTCTCTCCTGGGGCACAGCTCCCCTGGTGTCAAGACGAGTGCTCAGGCATTCCTGCTTTCTCGGGACCGTGAGCTGGGAAACACTGAGGTGACGGAGCAGGTGGCGGTGGAAGCAGTGCTGCAGGGGGCCAGGAACGGGGAGCCCCTGAGCTGGGGAACACGCTGGGTGAGTCGCCTGGACAAGTCAAAGCGGGAGGGAACAGAAGCTGCGCGCTGGAGAGCGCCCCGAGAGAGCCGCCGGTGCAGGAGGAGAAAGGCGGCCTGGCGGCCTGGAGGTGAGAGGGGCGCCCCTGCCAGGCCTCCCTCCTGAAGGCCCCGAGCTGCGTGGACCTCAGCTCCCCGCAGGGCCAGGTCTCGGCCCGGCTCCCTCTGTGGCTGCTGCCTGGGAGCTCGCGGGGAGGGCACCGCCCGCTGCACACGCGGGTAGCCACGCGGTCCCTCTCCCCAGGCGCGACACCAGGACTCTCCCACTTGGTCATTCATCTGTTCTCGCTGCCAGGCAGGGCCTTTCCTGAGCCACGCGGTTGTGAGGGGTTCAGCCTCCCGACTCGGCCGGCCTGGGTTTCAATCCTGGATCGGCCTTCACCACGCAAACTCGAATCTGTGCCTCAGTTTCCTCATATAGAAGATGGGGATAAGAAACTATCTGCCGCGCAGTGTTTAGGTGAGGATTTAACAAGAAAATGCACCCCAAATGCTGACCAGAGCGTCTGCCCTGGCGGGTGCCTGCACGTGGCTCAGCGATCAAGTCACTGCCTGAAACCAGGCTGCACTCAGCCCGGCGGCCACCCGGGGGAGCCCGATGGCCGGGAAGGGACAGCCCCAGGAGAAGCCGGCAGGACTGCAGGGCCTGCCTGTCAGGGACACTCAGGGCTCTTCTAGCGTCACCCCCGGGCTCGTGCACTTGCAGAGACAGAGGCTCAAGGAGGAGAGATGGTTGCTCATAGTCATGCAGGTAACCGGTAACCTAAAGACTAGAGTTTTTATTTTATTAATGAATCACTTGATAAACCGAAATCACCTTTAGCTCCCAGCCAGGAGGTTTCAAGCACGGCCAGATTGCCTGCTCTTCGCGGTGTGTGCGCGCAGAGTTTAAAACAATCCTGCCCTTCTCATGTTCGTGGCTAAGTCTGTGTCGCACTTTTTTATTTTATTGCGGTCTGTGTTTAAATAGCAGTAGCTTAACAGATATTGTTTAATATATATGATGCCCTAATATATACATAGTTTTTATAAAGCGCAGGCAATAGGCATTGCTTTCAAGAAACGTACTTATCCACGGGAGTAAGGACACACACACACACACACACACAGTCACTCCCTTGGTGACCGCATTAAATTTCAAACCTTCAAGTGCCCGCTATAAGCAGATAATTCTCAAGTTTATATTTCAAGCTAGATCTTCCCCCTGGACCCCGGGCTCATTAATCTAGCTTCTTTCCCGAAGTTTCCACCGGGAAGCCCGCGGGACGCCTCGTGCGCTCCTGGTTCAGCCCTGGGCTCCTCGCCTCCTCCCGCACGCGCTCCTCCAGCACTTTCCTTCTTCAGTTAGTGGCAGCTCCATCCTTCCGTTGGCTCAGCCAGAGCCTCGGAGTCGCCCTAAAACCTTCCGTGTCTCTCTTCCCCACATCGAATTGATCTGCCAGCACGCCGGCCCTCCCTTCAAGGTAAACCCGGCCTCCGGCCACTTCTCCCACCTCCGTGGCCCCCACGGGTCAGGCCCCTCGCCTCCGGCCTTGGCGCGGCCTGCAGGCCGGTGCCCCCCGCTGCCCCCGGGGCTGCTGTCTGCGAGGGGCAGTCCCCTGGAACTCTCAGTGGTGTCGGCCTGTCCTTGTCTTGAAAGCCCCAGGGGCACCCATCTCACTCAAGTCCTATAACCGCCCCTCCCAGCGGTGTCTCCAAACACCTCTGGCCCTGCTGCGGCTCCCGGCCAGCCCGGCCTCGGGGTTAGCCACACGGACCTCCTGGCTGATCCCTGGACGCCCAGGAAGGCTCCCCACGGCCGCCTGCCCTGCCTACCTGCCGCCTTGCGTTCCCACGCCAGATCCCTGCAGGGCTCCCTCCCTCGCCTCCTTCTGGTCAGTACCTCATGTCACCTTTCCCCTCGTCACTCTTAGAAGTTGCAAGGAAACACGACAGGGCTTATTGCTGGGTGAGATCCCTGCGAAGGAGGCTCAGTTATCTGGAAAGAGTGGGGCACGAGGCAGAGTGGGGTGGGGCCTGCTGGGCGGTGGGAGGACTTGGCACAGCGACTGCAGAGCACGCGCCCGTTGCTCAGAGGTCTCTCGTGACCAGCAGGTTTCAAACAGCCCCTGGTCCCTGGCATGGCCCTCTGCCCTAACTCTGCTGTATTTACTCGCGTGCACTTGTCGCGGTGTGAAATAGCCGGGCGTGTCTATCTGCGTGCCCATTTATGCCTTCCTCATGACAATGGACGTCGGGGAGCCCGACGGCACCAGGCAAGGCACTGGCAGGAGCGAAGCCTGGGCGCCGGCAGCCCTTGGGGCTGGAATCCGTTGCTCTGACCGTCTTCTCACTGCCCGTCTTCCTCTCGCGTTCTTGCTGCCTTCACATCTGCTTAAAACCCAGGTCACCCATTTAATCTCTTCTGTGCCCCGCTTCATCGTGTTCTGTTGTTGGCTGTTGCAAAACAGTAACTGATATAATTGGACCCTTCACCCATTCTGCACCCAGACAAGCGGAAAATGGCCAGAGGCAAACCCCCCGCCCTGCTGTTGACCGGCCCCCCTTTAAATGGGTGGGACCCAGCTTCAGCGGGTATTTGATGCCAGGCAGAGTGTAATGGGACCGCTCGCCTCCTGATTCTCCCAGGCCGCTGTTCATTTTGCCCCCTCACGCCCCGTCTCCAGCTCACCCCGCTGTGGTGACGACCTGGTTCCTATTCTGCTGATAAAATAGAAGCATTTGGGAGAGAACCGCTTCATCCCCAGCCCCACGTGCACCCATTTATTTACATCAGCCTCTGCGTGCTCCCCTCTGCCCTGTGAAGGATGAACCCCCTCTGCTTTCGGCGAAGGCCAAGCTCCTCTCTAGAGAACGCCTCGCCCCTCCTGCCTAGGCCGGGCCACGGCTCCGCAAGCGCCCCCCCCCCCCCCCGGCATAACTGCGTGACCCCTCTCGACGGCATTTTCAGCCTGTTAGCAAGCTATTATTTCTCTCCTCTTGAAAATGTCCACTACAGACTCCCCCTTTCCCTCCAATTTTTATCCATTGCAGCTGGTACTTGTAAGTACCTGCTTTTACACCCACCCCATAGTCGCTCAGCAAGCACCCGAGCGGGTCATGGCTCTGCCGGTGATGTGATGGGAAGGAACCTCCAGTTCTAAAAGGACTTGGCCATCAGCGGTCCCGCCTGAATTGGATTGTTGCTCTTTTCCACTAATATCCCGGAGCTTTCCTTTGCATAGGCCTAGTCATATTTACTATTTCTTCTTGTGTCAGTTTTCATAGCTTGTGTCTTTCTAGGAATTTGCCTATTTCATTTTTACTGTCTATCAAAGTGCCTTTTGGCTTGAACTTCCCCACCCTCTGTTGCAAGTAAAGTCAATCTTTTTAGGGAGGTATATGGAGCTCAGCTCTCTGTTCTTATAGCCTGCATCCCCCACGGGACAAAACTTCTGCTCTGGAGCTGGGGTTGGGGACAGTGACCCACTTCTCTTGGACAGGTATCCTCGCTGCACGAGCACAACTCTGAGTGTGGTAATAACCTCTGGTTTTCTCACCTTGCTTCTCCAACTGCAGAACCTCCACCCTACAAGTGAGCTAGGGTTAGGGTGATCTGGGCCAACTATTATTGGCCTGCGTTGCCTGGGGTAGAGTTTCCACCTTAGGAGTGTGGGCTGGGTGGAGGAGGGGAGCCCCAGACCTCTGGGTTTTATTTTTGTTCAATAGAGCTTCTGAAACAGGAGCTGGGGGGAAAGAGCTGCCGGCAACCTGCTCCTCCCAGGGGGACTCTGTTTCCCTAGACTGAAAGTGGGGTGAGAGGGAGCCCTGTCTTCCTGGCCCCCTCTGCCCACAGTAGAGCTTCTTTCACACTGTGCTGGCGGAGAGACGGGGCGGGGAGAGCCAGCTAAGGAGTGAATTGTGACCCAAATACCACAGACTCCCACTGTCTTACTGAGATTCAGTCGATTTCCTTGAATAAATGTTTCTCCACTTGCTGTATGCTTTTGGAACAATTTCCAAAGACTGTAGATCATTGTTTTTAAAATTTTCACCAGTTACGGTTATTTCACTGGGGAGAGTGCTAAATACGTCTCCCCCAAATCCGTATGTGGAATCCTAACTCCCAAGCATGGCGTTGTTAGTAGATGGGGCCTTTGGGAGGTGATTAGGTGGAGCCCCCCTGGGTGGGACTAGTGCCTTATGAAAGAGGCTCCAGAGAGATCCCTTAGCCCCTTCACCCTGGGAGGACGCAACGAGGAGCCTGAGGCCTGGTGGAGGGCCCTCCTGACCATGCTGGCACCAGGACCTTGGACTTCTGGCCTTCAGACTACGAGCAATGAATTTCTGTTGTTCGAAAGCTACCCTGTCAGTCATATTTTGTGATAGCAGCCTGAGCAGACAAGGCAGGAAGGGCATGGGAGCTTCTCCGGCTGCCGTTCCAGAAGTGCTTCTTGAATTTATTGTGTTTATGTGTTGGTCTCATGTCTAGGAATCTTGCAGAACCATCTTCATTCATTCATTCATTCATTCATTCATCGATTTAATAAATATTTATTAGTTTCATACTTTGAGCTTTCTATGCAAATGAGCATTGCTCATCGATTTAATAAATATTTATTAGTTTCATACTTTGAGCTTTCTATGCAAATGAGCATTGCCTCTCCAAAGAATGGCAACTCTTTCTATTTTTTTTAGTCTTCTGCTTTTTTAAAATCTTAGTGAATTAGACAAGACCTCCCAGCCCGCGGCCGACAGCAGTGATTACGGTGGTATGCTTGCTTTGTTCCCTCCCATCTAAAGCGTCTCCGTTATGTATTTTATAGGCTATAGGTTTTTGAAAAATAAACTTTATGTCCCTGTCTTGTGAAAGTTTTGGTAAGAAGATGCTGACCTATATAAATGCTTTTTTATTATCTATTGAGATAATCATGAGTTCTCTGTTTTAAATTTTGAATTAGATTGACAGATGTTATAGTGTTTAATAATCCTCCAATATCTGGGGTAAACTCTGAATATAATGAATTATTTTAAAATATGTTAGATTCTGTTAGTCAATAATCTTATTTAAGACTTTTATTTACATTTCTAAGTGAAATTAGCCTATAATTTTCTTTCCTTGTGTTGTCTCTGTTTGGTTTTGGTATCTAGGTTATACTTTTTTCCTTCTTAAAATGTCTTTTACTTTTTTATTAAGTTTATGGGGGTGACGTTGGGTAATAAAATTATTTAGGTTTCAGGCATACAATTCTATAATACATCATCTGTATATTATACTGTGTGTTCACCACTCCAAATCAAGTAAAAAAATTTTTTTATTTTCATTTTTTTGGCGGGCAGCTGGTATAATATAAGGATACTTTGTTGCTTGAAGGTTTGATAGCACTCACCTGTAAGTCTTTCTGTGCCAGGCTTTTGTGTCTGGGTGTGGGTTTGGAGAGAAGCCTTTTTATTACTTTCTCAATTTCTTAAAAATTATTTGTCTAAATACGTTTTCTATTCTTTCATATTAAAATTTTTGCATTTTATACTTTTAAATCAATTCATCCATTGCTTCTGGGTTTTAAAATTTTCTGGTGTTTGCTTGCTCATAATATTTCTTTAAAGTTGTTACAGCATCCTCTATGTTGTAGTTATTTCTGCTTTTCTATTTTCTATAGTGTTTGTTTGTAGCTTCTCTTTTTTCTTGGCCGCTCTTTCTGAAGTGCTACCTTAATAGCCTTTTCTATGAACCACCTTTTGTCTTGTTAACCGTCTGTAATTTTTTGATTGTTGTTGCCCCTTATCTTTGTGATTTCCACTCTCCTCATTTCTTTAAAAATGTCCTTCATAATCCATCATCAACACCGATGAGTTCATCTTTCATACTGAACAGCTATTGAGATTTACTCTCTGTAGAAGGGAACCACAGCTGTTTTAAAATAGTGAATTGTAATAGTATTTAGAGATCATTTATTCCATTGAAGGCAAATATTTGATGTGCTTATTTTGCGTCTGGGATATTTTATTTTTCATTTTTTTTTAGAGATAGTGGAAGGGAGGGAGGAGAGGGAGAGAGAGAGAAACATTGATGTGACAGAGACACATCGATTGGTTGCCTCCTGCAGGCGCCCCAGCCGGGGCCAGGGATTGAACCTGCAACCCAGGTATGTGCTCTTGACTGGGGATCAACCCATGACCCCTCGGTGCTTGGGCCGATGCTCTAACCACTGATCCACACTGCCCAGGCTTCGATGTACTTATTTTGAAAGCATGTTCACCTTTTCCCCACTGAGGCCAAATGCATCGGCCCAGCTTCCAAGACGGCTCTCTGCGCAGGCTTCGCCAGCGGAGCGTGCGTGAGGTTAAAGGTAGCCCTGCAGGTCTGGGGATCGACAGCATTGAAGTCACCTGTGAGTCTGCACACTCAAGTTTGACACTCAAGTTGGTCTTACACCTTTATTTTTTGCAGGTGAGAAAGGTAATTTACTCCAGATTATGCACAAGAAGGGGATTTTCATAGGAAAATTACAGGAGGAGGGAAAGAGAGATTGGGGGGGAGGGGGGGGAGAAGAAGCCAAGGGTGTGGGAAATGAGAAAAAGATAACTGAGAAGAGATGGGACGGCGACCTTCGCCCACACACAGTTCATCTAAGGCCAGCCTTGGGCACGTGGCACAGCAGGGAGACCTGTTCACAGCAGCAGGAGTTCGCCTAGTGCTCTGGTATCAGATTTGAAAGGCTGTAAGAAAAAGCACCCAGATTTCAATGGACCTCAGGGTTTTTTTCTGGCAGTAAGAAAGTTAGGAAATGGAAACATGTTATGTGGCCCTTCAGGTGCCCGGGCACCGCAGCCCGAGGACCAGCTGTCCTTTTGCAGCGTTGCCGCCTGGGACCTCCCGCAGCCCGCAGGCCCCTGCCCGGGCCGAGCAGAGCCTGCCGACTGGGAGACGCGCTCATCAATCGGCGGCGACCCTGCCCCGTCTGCACACGCAGCTCCTTCCCAGGAACAGCGGGTTATTTACTGCGCCCGCAGAGTCCTCTGCAGGCCTCGGCCCGGGCAGGAGACGCGTGTTCTGTCTCTGTCTGACAGCGCGGGGCAGGAAGAGCCCTGGGAGAGGCAGAAGCAATTCAGCGTCGCGCTCAGAGGGCGGTTACGTGGTTATATATCAACACCAGGCACTGGACGTCCTTGGAGTCAGGAGAGTATGATTCTAGAATGAACGTAATGAGAATGTTAAAAGCGGCCCACTTCCCTCCCCTGCCTCTAAGAGGTGCTGAAAGCCACTGGCCTCATGCTGGGGGTGCCCCTGGAGGGGGACACTGAGGGCGACAGATCCCTCCATCTCACCAACAGGGACCTCTCTCAGCTCCCGGACCAGATTTCTAGATGCTTCTCATTGTCTTTCCAACCATGGCCTGCCGGTAACCCCTCAGATTCACCATGCTTGAAACTGAGCTCATTTCCCTTCCAATCTCCTTCTCTGTTTCACATCCAGGTTGCTGGCACGTCCGGTCACCTGCTGCTCTGGCTCTGAGAAGTTGTCGCCCCTTCCTCCACTCCTGCTGTCGAGTGGCTGGTTCCTGTCACTTCTGCCCCCAGAGAGGGTCTCAGATCCACCTCTTTCCATCCCAAGCACAGCTCTCCTGATTCAGGCCCCGGTCTTTCATGTGAGTCACTGCAGTGACCTGCAAAGGGGCTCTGGTCTCTGTCCACCCCGTCCCAGGTCCCAGGTTTCTCCTCTGAGGGTGCCCAGCAGACGGCCCGGCCTCCTGAGAACGGCCCCTCTCCCGCGGGAGGAAGGAGCGCTCCAAGCCTGCCCGTGACTGGCCGGCGCCCTCCTCGCAGTCCTGTCCCGCTGTGGCTGCACCAGCCCGCCTGCTCTTCTCGTGCCCCCCCCCTTGCCGGGCATCCTGCTCCCCAGCCCTGACTGCGCACCTCCTGCTACAGGTTTCAAGCCCTATTTATCAATTCTCTTCTCCCCGCCTTAGCCCTGAGGGGACAGGCTTCCTTCACACTGAGGTCTTGGGAGCCAGCTCATTCTTAAAAATCAAAGAGTTCTCTGGTCATTTTTAGCTGCAAGAACAGTCCCATTTTGGACATGACCGTATCCAGTCCACGCGGTTAACAGATTCGCGCGTGGGGTGGGCAGTGAGCGGGAAGCTCTGTTCCCTCACGCCCTGCGCGTCCCTCCCTCCTGCCCTGCCCCCAGCTCACTAGCCCAGGTTTCTGACCCGGGTGTGAACGGAGGAGGGAGGGGGACAGGAGAGGTGTGGTGTGATTGCCACTCATGCCATCAAGTGTTGGCACTGCTCACCGTAGCCAGTGGTAGATGGGCAAAGCTGCCTTCATTTCTGGCGGTGCCCTCGTGGGTGTGTGGGCCCGTCCTGGGCACATTTAACTCTCCTTGCAGCGTCTGGCATATGTTTCCTCCCAGCGCCGATCGCGTTTCCCCCCTGCCCTTGGGAGTGCAGGCCTAACACTCACCACCGGTTGGGGCATCTCTCGGCACCATTTAAGGGGCTCTACCAAGGGCCTCTCTCTCGTGTGGCCCTCGTCTGACCCATTAGGCACGCTCGTGGACCTCTGCCCCCGACAGAGGTGGACTGTCCTCTCTGGCCAACAGTCACAGCATCAGGATTGGTAGGTTGAACCTCCCGAGCCCAGTTCATGGGGTCGTTCAGCCTCCAGGGGATGGGAGGGCAGCACTCCGGGGGCTCCTTGATGTCCCTGTCACCAGGCTTAGCTGAAAGCACCTCTCCACACGGGGCTGGGGGGTTCTCCCTGCCCACTGAACACTCTCACAGTGACAGTTTCCCCTGGTTTCCAACGTCCACACTTTTTAGCTTCAGGTAGGTCAAGGTGAGCCATGTGGTTAACCCTGGCACGTCCTGCAGAGTGGGCTGGACCCCTCACTGAAACGTGGGAGTACTTGTTCCAGCTCCCTTGGGCATCCGCTGAAGTCGACACGGCTGCTTGCCACCCATCTCCACTCTCCTTAGAGCAGCGAGGCCTCCATCATTCCTAAGAGGAAGTAATGGGGGGCTTCTGGGCGTGAACCAGGAGTTACTTGTACCCTCAAAGGACCCAGAACTGCAGAGCACGGCTGCCGACTGGCCTAGATATAGCCCGTCCTTCCAGATTCTTCACCAGTGCCCGGGAAAGTGCAGCTGTGCCAGGTGTGCCCCCCAGGAATGATCTTCTACCTCCCACGGGTTGTCACCTGCATCCCCAGACCAGAAGTGGGGACTGTGTTCAGATCCCAGGCTTGTCTTGGTGCAGCAGAGCCAGGTGAGAGTGACCCAGCCAGTCATTTGACAGACATTTGGGCCCAGAATATCCAGGCTCTGGGCTAAGTATCGAGGATGCAATGATGGAAAGAAAAGAAAGAGACAGAACTGGCTCCCACCTTCATGAAAGGCATGAATCCACCCCGATAACGAAAAGCTACCATCATTTCTAGTGTTTTCCAGACCAGAGCTGGTTAGCGATGTAGAGGCAAATCCAGGTACTCATGTGCTTTTTGGATCCACATGATATCAAATAAATGGAATTAGTTGATAACATTTAATAATTGAGAGATTACATGTAAAAATCTGTTTTTCTGGTTTCTCTGCCAAATGAGCAGATCTGGTCACTCTGGGTTCTCCATCGTTGCCAGCCACAGCCTGCTGGAGTCAAGTGGCAGCTGCCTGCTAAAGGATGTTTGCACCGGCACCCTCTAGTTTGCCCCAGTCCCCACCACTCCCTTTTAATGCTCTTCTGCCTGCTTCCACAATTATATTTCCTCTCTGCCTCTGTAGAGGCTTGATTTGGTGATCTAGCTCCGAACTAGTCATTTTCAAACTGTTTTTAGTAAGAAAATGCTTTTTTCCTTAAAAAACGAACAATGAAACCTTGTATAAATCTGAATATATATAAAACACTTAAAAGCAGAGCTGCTTTGGTTGAAGACAGAGTAGCCTGGAGCCTCACTCACCGCCTCGTGTCAGCGGTGGGAGCCTTGCAGCTCGGCAGGGTGCAGTGTGAAAAGCCCCATCCAGGCTCAAAAGCCTGTCTGAACTCTGCGCCTGCAGCCACCTGCTGATTCTGGCCCGACTCTCTGTAACCATGAGCAGCAGCCCACTAGCCCTTCTGATCCACCGGGTCCCCTTCTCCCAGCCCAGCCTGTCCAGCCGTGTCCTGCACACATTGCTCTCTGCGCTCTGCCAGTGTGATAAGCTGCCCCGTGTGCCTGGGTCTGTGTGGCCTCCGGCTGCTGTGGCCAGGGAAGGACTCTCAGGGAGACATTCTTACAGAGCCCCACCGCTCTTGGGTTTCCTCTGGCTTTTCATAGAACTATTGCATTTCACTGGGACTTCAGTCACTGCCTAATGAATTTAAACAAGGAAGGCAAATGTGAATCACATACATGAAATGGAGACAGCTCTGGAGGAGGGCCCATGGTCTGCATACAGCATAGTCCCATCCTCTTGTCTCCTAAACATTTGCGATTCTGCATGCCAAGGGGTGAGCACATGGATCAAGAATGTGCACTTGGAGATGCTTTTAAGATGTCTTGAGGCTGTGCCAGGCCGAGGCCCTGCCTCTGGTTTGGGCTCGGGTGGTGGGCATGTTCTAGTTTGCTCTGCACCTCAGTTCTGCCTCTGTCTTCCGAAGGCTCTGTCTGGGGAGCGGAGGTTGCTTCTTTGTTCGGGCTGACACCCTGTGTGTGTCTCCCCAGAAGGCCTGAGGCCGGCTCAGTGGTCCTTCCTGTCCTTATCGCGCCAGTTTGGCTGAGAGGCTGTGGGCATGCAAGATTGTCTGAGCGCTTTGGAAAACAGCTTGGCAGCTTCTTATGCACGTTCGCCCTCCCTGTGGACAGGTGTTTACCCAAGTGAAAGAGCCTGTGCTCAGATGTTCACAGCAGCCCTGTTCACGGAAGCCAGAAGCTACAGATAATTGAAGCATTCTCCGGTGACCGGATTAACAAGTTGTGGCACCTCTATACCACGGAATGTCACTCGGCAATGACGATGGACCAGTCTCGGAAATGGGCAAGGACATGGGTGAATCAGAATCATTAGTCTAAGCAGAGAACCAGACACAAAATACTAAAGATTGTGTGACTCCACTTCACACGGCATTCTTAAAAAAGCGCAACTACTGGGACTGAAGGCCAGCGGATGGTTGTCAAGAGGGGAGAGGGCAGACGGCACAGGGGTATGAGGGAGAACTTTGGGATGAAGTTTTGTAATTTTAGCTTTTATATTGAGGTCTGTGGTCCATTAAGGGTAAAATTTTGTGTATAGAGTGAGGTAAGGCTTGAAATTTTTTTGGTATCATATCCAGTTGTTCTAGCATCATTTATTGAAAATTCTCATTTCCTCATCAAATTCTTTTTGCACTTTTATCAAAAATCAATTGACCGTATGTATATTTCTGTGGGTTGTAATTATTATTGTTTTATTATTTTAAATCCTCACCTGAGAGAGAGAGGAAGAGAGAGAGAGAGAGAAACACTGATGTGAGAGAAACATTGATTGGCTGCCTCCCAAACACACCCCGACTGAGAATCAAACCGGCCACCTGGGTATGTGCACTGACAGGGAATCGAACCTGCAACCTTTCGGTGTACAGGACAATGCTCCAGCCAGCTGAGCCACACCGCCCAGGGCTGTAATTATTTTTAAAATCATATATTTTATTTTAAGTTTGCAATTTACAAACATCTGAGTTTTTCTCTGGTTGCAGACTCTGCCTTTTTACATCACTGCTTTGTAACAGTAATAATTAGCAATGCTGATAACTAGCATTTATCGAGCAATTACTATTGACCTGGCACCACTCTGAAACTTTTACATATAGTAACTAATAATCCTTACTACTGCCTGTCAAGGATGTTTTATCATCTCCATTTATAGAGGAGGGAACTGAAGCTCTGTAACATTTAATAGTGCGCCCGAGTTCCAAAACTGAAGTAGCAGAGCTGGGCTTTGACTGCAGGCAGTCAGGCGGCTCTACGCTGCTCCAGTCCACATAACTGCCTGTCTCTTCCCAGCTGCTGGCATATAGTAAGCGCCCACCAAATATTAACTGAATGAATGGATATAATTATAGTTATAAAGCTGTAGTTTGTTTGTTTACCTGTTTATCATGACAACCATATCCTATGTTCTTTTTTTTTAGGAAAGAAAGTGTGCCGTTTATTAACTCTAAAACCTTTAGGAAGGCTTACTAACGACTACTTTGAACACTGTGCCAGGTGGGAGGAAGACAAAGATTAGCAAGCAGATAAATGGTTAAATGAATGAACAAACAGTTGGCTTCAACTGGTGGAGTTCATTCCCAACATGGTTGATTTAACTCATAAAAATTACCCCTGTGATTTAGAGTCCGAGGCCTGCTTGCTGCCTTTTTCAACTTTCTGACCTTTTGTTCGATCTTCCGAGGCATGGGGCTCATCCAGCCTGCCCTGTGTGCCTCTTAGGGCTATTGTGAGGCCAAAGTAATGCCACCTAGGGAAGAACTGAGCAAAACCTACAGAGCTAAGAGGCTGCCAGAGGCTATATTACCTTGACTTCAAACTTGCTCCAGGTGGTGTGAGGCCAAGTGTGCGATCGGCTCATAGGTGTGGTTAGTAGCTTCTGTCTGGAGGTGGCGGGAGGGTGGAGAGCAAATCTATGGATGGTGCACAAGGAACCATGAGGATACAAGAGGAATCTGGCCTGGAAAGTGACCAGTTGGTTTTGTGCTGGCCACTGGGGCAATGGCAGTTCATCTGCACACCTTGGTTTGTTTGGATATAATTCCCGCAGACGGTAGAACTAGATGAAGGTGTGTCTTAGGTGTCTGGGTGCCTGGTACTGCAATGGACAGTGCGAGGCAAAGAGAGGCCTCCAAGGGAGAGTGACCAAGAGACGGCTGGAGAGAGGCTGTAAGTCCTGTGGACTATGGGGATGAACATCGCCTCTGTCAACACCAGGGAGCCTTGACTTATATCTTGATTAGAAACAATGTAAAAAACATGTTCCTCTAAAGCCAAAAACACCCAATGGGGAAAGGATAGTCTCTTCAACAGATGGTGTTGGGAAAACTGGACAGCCACATGCACAAAAGTAAAATTGTACCCCTGTCTTACACCACTCACAAAAATGAACTTGAAACAAATTAAAGACTTAAACCTAAGACCTGATAGCATAAAACTCCTAGAAGGAAACATAGAAAGAAGCTCTTTGACGCTGATGCTGGCAATGACATTTTTGGATATGACTCCAAAACCATAAGCCACCAAAACAAAAATCAACAAGTGAGGCTACATCAGACTAAAAATCTCCAGCACAGCAAAAGAAACAATGAAAAAAATGAAAAGGCAACCTATGGAATAGGAGAAAATGTTTGAAAGCCATATATTGCATAAAAGGTTAATATCCAAAAATGTACAAAGTGTGTATACAACTCAACAAAAACACACACAAACAATTCAATTAATGATGGGCAGAGGATCTGAATAGACCATTTTCCAAAGAAGACATCCAAATGGCTAACAGGTACACGAGAAGATGCTCAACACCCCTAATTATCAGAAAAAGGCAAGTCAAAACCACAATGAGACATCACCTCGTTAGAATGGCCCCCATCAGCAAGACAGGGAATAACGAGTGCTAGTGAGGGTGTGGAGAAAAGGGAGCACTCGCTCACCGTTGATGGGAATGTAAATTTACGTAGCCACTGTCAAAACACTATTGAACATGCTCAAAATTCAAAATAGAACTATATGACCCAGCAGTCCCACTTCTGGGTATATACTTGAAGGAAATAAAATCGCTACCTCAAAGAGATATCTGTTCATTGCAGCATTCTTTGGAAGCTTCCTAAGTGTCCATTGATGGATAAATTGATAAAAAAGATACGCTGTACGTATCTGCAATGGAATATTATTCCACCATAAGAAAGAAGAAAATCCTGGCATTTGGCACGTGGGTGAGCCTTGAGGACATTATGCTAAGTGAGATAAGCCAGGCGGAGAGAGCCAGTACTGCCGGGCATCACTAACCAGTGGAATCTGAGAACAGCAAACTTGCAGCAACAGGGAGTAGAAGGATGGTTAGGGGGGGCTGGGGCTGGGCAAACTGGGGAGACGTTGGTCAGAGGTTACAAACTGGCATGTAGAAGGTGAATAGGTTCTGGAGACCAAACGCACAGCATAGTGGTGATGATAAACTGTATTCTATATGTCGATGTTCCTAGGAGACCGGATCTTAAATATTCTCACCACAGGAAAGAAGTGATAATTATGTGATGAGATAAGAGTGTTAGCATATTGCAATATAGGAGTGTATCGAATCAACATGAACACCTTAAACTCACACAATGTTTCATATCAGTTACCTCTCAATATAAAAATCCATCTTCATATATTCAATTCCATAAATGTTTACCGAACAGCTGCAATGTGCTTGGCACTGTATTAAGTACCGCAGGGACCAGAAAGATGGACGAGACCCCAGCATGTCCTTTTGGGATGGGGTCCTCCCCTCCCCATTAACTGAGGCGCAGAGGAACACCACTTCCAAGGACGCGTTGCCGTTGGAGGCTGGCCTCCAGGCCTCCACGGCCTCACCCAGTTTTTAGCTTCCTCCGGATCTTCACTTAAACCGTGTCTTCGCCCTTGGCTCCCACGAGAAGACCAGGCCCGCTAGGCACGCGTCGGCTACGCGTTAGGAGCATGCTCGGGGCCTCACGGAGGCTCTGTAAGGTCATGGGGAGGGTCATGTTCTTCAGCACTTGGAATTCCCCTAAAGCATCCTGCCGACAGGGTCCTCCCTGATCTCTGCTCCCGGCCGCGACCAGGAGGCCTGCCCCGCACCCTTCGCCCCACAGCACTCCTCCCTACTCCTTTCTCCCCCTTGGAGAGATTTCTTTCCTTCCACCTGAACCCTGGATTCCAGGTGGGCCTGGGAGGCTCACTTCCCCTCCCACAGCACACTCGTAAATAGTCAGTGTCTTCTTGAGCAACATGAAGGCTCTTTAGAGCTGCACTGTGAAAATACATCTATAGGATTCAGCGGTGGTTTTTATTAAAGTAAATACATATAGCATAGCATTCACCATTTTAACCATTAAATATGTACAGTGCAGTGACTCTTAGTTCATTCAATGTTGCGCAGCCATCAGTACGATCTAATTCCAGGTTTTCATCACCTCCAGAGGAAACCCGTCATTCGTCAGCCCCTCCTGGCTTCCCCTCCCCCGTTTCCCTCTCTACGACTTAACTTCTCTCACTTAGCCAGACGCCAGGGACACCTTTCCAGTCCCAAGGACTCGTCCTTTGATGGAACTGCAATGTGATTTCATAACGTGCCTGTGCCACAACTAATCTACACTTCCCCCAGTGTCCCCTTTAAAAAGAGCCACTGTGACGACCCTTGCTCACGTGTCATGGGCCGATGCCTTGTTTTTAAAGGTCGAGGCCTAAAGTTGAAACCGCCTGTCCAAGGGTGTATGTCTTCCTCAGTTTACTAGATATCAGTGTGTGACTTTTCCAAAAAGGGATGTATTTTTTTTTGGTATCAGATGACACTTTATTACTTATTCAAAATATGGTTCTTCCTGTTCTTGTGTTTTAATAAATCTTTTATTTAGAGGAGTTTTAGATTTACAGAAAAATAATAGAGTATGAGAGTCCCCATGCACCTGGCACCCAGACTCCCCTGTTGATAACACCATCTCACACTCGCTGGTGTGAACCGATCAGTGCAATTAAGGAACCACCACTGACTCAGCACCGGTGAGTAAAATCCACACTGTGCTCCCATCCAAGGCCTTCTTTCTGCCCAGGACCCCACCCAGGACCCCACCTGGCATTTAGTTGTCGAGTCTCCTTAGTTTCTTCTTGGCTGCGACAGTCTCTCAGACCTTCCTTGCCTAGGATGACCTTTGTAAGCATTTTAAGAGAGAATTTTTTCTATTTTTACAGGAATAAAATGAAGACCAGAGATAGAGGAGCGCTGTCTGCGACAATGTGAGAAGACGTCTTGGAGAATGTCATGATGAGCTTGCAGGATGCTTGGCGGGAGCGATGGGTCAACAGCATCCGTGCAGAAGAGACTGTGCGAGGGAGGCCGGGAGGTGAGAATGTGCGGGGAGCGTGCGGGGCCTGGCGACTGGCCCACGGGGCCGGAACGTGCGGCTGACGGGGAGGGCTCTCGGTGCGCTACGTGGCGGGTCGGGGCGCGCAGGCTGGGCTTTCTCAGAAGGGCTCTCACTCGCTTTCCCTACTTGTGTCCACGTTTTTTTCTGGCACGGCAAAGGGAATGCTTGGCAGGGAGGGAAGGGCCGCTGCTCACTGCCTGAGCGTGGTGTCTTGTTGGCGGGACTTCCTACACGGACGTACTCTGGTCTTGCCTGTCTCATAATCAAGAGCCCTGTCTGCTTCTCTCTGGTCTGAGAAAAAGAGAGGGTCTGTGGCCCTCACGGGGTTAATAAGCGACACAACTTTTAAACTGTATGAGAGATTACTTTAAAAAGTCATAAAAATGCACAGTTCTACTAACATTATATTACAGTTGCTAAAAATATCACATGCCCATTGGTTAGCTCAGAGCAATAGATATCCCACAGACTAATTTAATCGCTGGCAGAAGGCCATGCAGTGTCCAGACGGGATCGGGATCAAATTGGGGGCTGCTAAATATAGAAATATAAATTTGGGTTTGTTTAGAATCATTTGAAAACCGAAAGAACACATAAGCCCGTCCGCAGGCATGGTAGAATATTCCAGAGGCACAGCTCTGTAAGTCCCCCTTCATCACCTTGCTCTTGGTCTGCTCCGCACCCCCAACCCTGCGTTCAGCTCTTCCCTGGAAATATCAGACGAGTCCCCAGGCTTGGAGGTCATAGCGCTGGACGCCATCTGGACTGGAAATAGGTTCCTCTTCTGGACGTACCGCGTTCCCAGAGGCCGGTGTGACGGGTCGGCACAAAGGTGCCTGCAGCGGCCCTCGGAGCCCTCACGCGCTCCGACATGTGTCTTCGCACCTTTTTCCATCCAGGCGCGAGGATGAGTGTCTCTAGCTTCCCCTCGAAGTTGCATCCGGGGTCGGGGGAATGGCGGGTCCTATAGGGCACGATCGCATGGGAAAAGGGGTCCGAGAAAAATGTGTCTCTGAGGCCTTGTGCCCTACACATCCCGCTTACCCCGTATCTATTCCGAGAAGGTCCTCAGTGTACAGATACACGCACCCAGAGGGGCTCTGCCGGCCTCGCTCAGGTGCAGGTGAACGCTGGCGGGGTATGGAGAGGAGAGCAAGCGGCTCACTCATGCTACTATTTGGGACATTGCCTCTAAACACCCCGAGGAAGTCAGGGAGAGTTAAAGTGCTCCTGAGTACACACAAGGACAACTGACCAGTGTGACCAGAGAGCTTTCAGGGCCTCAAAACTGACCCTCTGGCTGCCTCTCTCGTATCCATGATGACTCCTTGCCCACAGCGCTGCTATTGCACCAGCCCCTTTGCCGTCTTTCGGATGTGCCAGTCCTTCCGTCGAGGCCTTTGCCTTCCTACCTGCCCAGGAAGCTCTTCCATCAGATGCTCTCCTGGCCTCGAATGTCACCTCTTTAGAGAAGCTTCACCGAAGCCGTTGCCAAAGCGGCCCTGCTGTCCCCCCCCCCCCCCCCCGTGCTGGACCCTCCTTCCTGTAACTCGTTACTTCCCGTTATATATCATATCAATCATATCGCATCGCATCACGTATCATCTTCATTCATGACCTACCCCCCTCTCCAGTGCTCAGTACATAAAGGGCCAAAAATATGTGTTGAGTGAATAGTGAGTTTCAGTTATGCTTGTTCCTTACACCTGGATGAAACCTGACGCGCGTTGGCTACATTCGCACGCAAATTCCATTAGGAATTCACATGCTCACGCTTTTGGTACATTATCTGCCCCCCCCGCCACATTGTCACCACCCTCGTAAATGTGGACATGGACCGAGACAGGAGCTCTGGAGGCGGGCAGGGTGCGCCTGGAAAAGCAGGGGGGCCGGGGCGGGTGACTGCAGTGCAAGAGGAGGGGACTCGGTGAGGGGCGGGGAGAGAACACTCGGGAAAAGACAGCACATTCCCCACATTTCTCAGTATTACGACACATGCTCGGGTTTCCAAATCTGGGATGAGTCTGGGAATTGACGGCACCTCGCAGTCACTTTTGGCCAGGTGGCGGTCATGCCAAATTGTCATCGCTTGCGCACATGAGTTCCATTGTTATTTACAACGGCCTAAAGGGACAATTTAAGGGCCGCTTTGAGAAAATGATGTAAGTCTTGACTGTCATCTGACAACCTTCGCTGACACCTTCTGGTGAGACCGAGGAAGTGCCAGCATCCATAATTGCAAGTCCCTGTGTTGGTGACCGGAAGAGAAACCTGGAGACAGCAGAGGAGCCAGTATTCTCGAGGGCGTGGGGATGGGAACACGCGGAGGAGCACGGGCGCCGTGACTCAGAGGAGAAAAGCCGATCAGAGCTGTCGACAGGAAGAGACGCCAGACGCACCACGATCATTAATCCCGATGCATTTTCATTCTTTCTTATAGACGCACAAGGGCAATAGACAATTCCGTCCCGTGTCTAAATAAGCCTAAAAGAACTCATCGAAGGAGTAGAACGTAACAATGCTCAATGCTAAGAAGCATTGGCAGGGATATTTATTTCTCAAAGTTATAAAATAGTGGTGTATTTTAGAAGCAGCGAGACCTTGGGTTTGAGGCAATACAGTCAAGTGAGTTTGAAGATCGGAGAGGACGGTCCTAGGTGACAGGGACAAGTGGTGAGGGGTGCCCACGGCCAGGGTGTAGGGATGGCCCTCGGAGACGGAGCTGACGGCTCTCTCCTGCCCCATCAGCGCAGTGCCGTCTGGACAGCCCTCCGCACAGCTTCAGGGTAAGAATTCCCGTGCTGCTGACATCGCGAGAAAGCACACGCAGGCAGACACAACACTCTCTCTCCAAATTACCCCAAATAAATAAATACCGTAGCTGCCCGGGTCACGCACTGTGCGCAGCAGCCGGTGAAACTGTCCAAATTTGTTTTCTCGTGAAAACGTCAGCTCGAGCGCTTAAAGTGAGTCATTCTTTTCTTAGGGCCTGAAAAAGAAGCCCCTTTTAATTTTGCTCCCCTCGGGACAAAAGAGGCCAGTTTGCTGGTGTCCTTCAGAGTTGCCTGTGTGGGGCGAGGGCCGATATGCATTTTCAGGGCGAAGGAACGAGGTGCTCACGCGTCTGTGGGCTGGAGCCAGAGCTGTGCCCGCCGACGGCCTGGCCGCGGAGGGATGGGGTGCCCGGCTTTCCGTCTGCCTGTCCCCCAGGTGAGACCTGCGGCCCATGAACAGCTCTTTCTTTGCAAGATGTTTTCACAGGATGGGGCATAAAAGGGATGTGGCTACATAATTCTTGTTAATAAACGTCTTGTTTGGTTACCTCATGCTAATTTTTCACTAAGCAAAGACAGTGGTCAGATTAGGCTTGGGCTCGAGCCTGAGAAGAACTTGTGGCTCTTGTTTAAATGCTCAGTTTCCCTCATCTTTCCTCCCCTCCCCTCCCCCCCCCGCTTCCCCCTCCCCTCCCTCTCCCCCTCTACTCTTTATATTTCTCTCCCAAAGAATAGAATAGAGACCAATATTTAGCTGTCTGGCTCCCAGAAGAATGATCAGCCGTCGCACCTGATGCCAGAAGTCACAGGAGAGGGTGACTTTCCAAGCACCCCGAGGAGTCTGTTTGCCTGGCGCCCGCCTGCAGGGGGAACGGGAAGCCTGGTGGGCAGGCTTGGCCCCTCCTCCGACTCGGCCACAGTGGCTTAGTTTCTTTTCCTTTCCCCCTGTGCGAATTCTGTCCCAGGTTTTGTAGGGAGAAAAAGATTTGAGTCTGAAAACGGCTCGCGCCAATCAGGCTTCTCATTGGTAGCTGAGGACGCTGGAGCCCGGAGAGGCAGGACGACCTGCTGAGGCCCCAGGGCTCGGGCGAGGGCGCGGGCCCAGGAGCCCTGCGCTCCCCCTGCCCCGCGGCCCCGGCAGGAGGGGGAACCGATCTGAGCAGCGGAGGTCCGGTGGGAGAGGAGGATGCGGAGCAGGTGATCTCTTGAAGCATCTCTTGGGCCACAGAAGAAGGTATTTCTGGGTGGTCCCCGAGAACACATAACTGTGACGCTGCCCTGAGGCCTCTCGTAATTGGGTGAAGACAGGTGGTGCCTGCAGGGCTTGTGGTGTTGAAGCTACAGCCATTTCCCACTTTTACTGTAAATAAAGTTTTCTATTTTTTTGTTTTTTGGGTGAGTTTCTGGGAGGGGTTTATGGAAATGTACATGAATTTTACCGTATTTCCCAGTCATGTGAATTTAATATTTAGGGTGGAGTCATATTTAGGTCTATTGACCTGGAGAAAGTTAAGTAAATTATTAGATGTAAATAAAAATGTTCAATATATTAATTTTTTTAGAACTTTGTATCTGTGTGTTTTTTTTTTTTTAAACAGTACAGATTGTTTGAGAGTTAATACAGTATTGTGGTAAGAGACTCTGGAAACTTAACCTGTGCTCGTTGCTAGCTGTGTGACATTGGGCAAGTCACTTAACCTCTCTGAGTCTCGAATTTCCTCTTTACAATGGTGATCACAACAGTACCTTCCATGTAGAGTTGTGTGTGGGTTAAATGTATTGATATGTGGAGCCTTTACAAGTGTCTGGCGTGGGACCCATTGCGCCCCGGGAGTCTGAGCGTTGGTATCTATCAACAATTCTAGCAAACGATTGGCCCATGTTGCTTTAACTGTTGACTCTTCGCCCTTCCGTTGGGCCTTTCCCAAGACTCATAGCATGTCTTTTATATTTCCATTTCTTTGTCCCTGGAGGGTCTTCAGGATAATTTCTTTGGTTCTGTTCTTCAACTCACTGACATTCTGATCCAATCTGTCCAGTGTGTTTTGTAATCCATTTGTGAGGGAGACAACTGTTGTATACAATAACGTATTCTCTTATTCTCTGTGTTAATAGCTTTGTAGTTGGACACGTGGACGCTCGGCTCTATGGTATTCCCCAGACAACTCTGCAGTTGAATGTGGTGACAAGGTCGCCGGTAGATGTGAGTGGAGTGACGTGTGCCACTTAAGCACAGTGGCTGTGTGTCTTCCACACTTTTTCTCCCTCCTGAGAGCTGGTCGAACACAGCAGGTCCATAGGCTGTCTCTGGCTTGCGTTGGTATTTATTAAAAAAGGTAGAGAAAAGCATTTAGACACTTTATAGTGATTTAGCATTGTTACAATACCCAAGTATGGAAGCATTTTTTCGGGTAATTTCTTTTTTTGTATTTTACAAAGGGAATGGTTAAAAAAAGGTTGGTAATTTTTCCCCCCTGTCACCGGTCCCTGTGACTAGATGAGGCTGCTGTCCTGGGGGATGGCTGAAAAATAAGGTGGAAGGAACTGGTATCCCTGAAGGACCGCCTGGAGCAGAGTGGCCTGCCAGCCTGGGGTGCTCCCCTCAGTCAGTTACATACGAGGGGAAAAAACCACCGTCTCCTTTAACCTATCGAACTGTTGTTAGATCCCTTCCCGGGGCAGTCAAGCCTAACCCAGTTGCACGTCCATCACGTTTTTAATTCCAATTATTATACATTTTACATCTAGAAATTAGGTTTGGCTCTTTTTCAGATCTCTCTGTTTTATTTTATTAAATAGATTCTCATTCTTTGATCGTATTTGCAAACCTCTGTTGTTTTTAAATCCTCTAACGTTTGATAAAATAAAAGTTTTTTTTAAAAGAGCATATATCTTTATTGATTTCAGAGAGAAGAAAGGAGAGGGAGAGAGAGACAGAAACATCAATGATGAGAGAGTCATTGATCGGCTGCCTCCTGCAGGCCTCCAATTGGGGATTGAGCCTGCAACCCGGGCATGTGCCCTGACCAGGAATCAAACCCCGATCTCACTGATCCAGGTAGACACTCAACCGCTGAGCCACACAGGCCGGCGATAAAATAAAGCCTTGCTTAAGAACCAAGATACAACAGATACGGACTTTCAAACAGAGGTGACGAACCACCACATGCAGATATTTACCAGGAATTTCTGAGAACTTGCTCTCAACACTTAGATTCTTTCAACTACTTTGAGGATATAAAAGGATTAAGGGGGCAAATAAAAGGTTTTAGCGAGCTCGGCCTCTTAGGGAGAGTGACACTGAGAGCTCCGTCCTTGCTCCACCGCAGGGGCGCATCAGCGTGGGCGCCGGGGGAGGCAAAGCCCGTGCCTGGGGACGGCGCTGCCCGGGTGCATTTGGGCTAATTCATCGAAAACCTGGTTGAGAATATACTTTGTCTCTCTCTTGTAATTGGCTGCAATTGAAAATCATAAAGAAGTGTTCATTAGTCTTCCAGGGCTTCTGTAAAAAGTGCTGCAATTGGGAGGCTGGAAACAGCAGGGACGGAACGTCCCACAGTTCTGGAGGCCAGGAGTCTGGATTCGAGGTGCTGGCGGGGCCGGGCTCCCTTCCGAGGCTCCCTCCGGCTTCTGGCTTGTGGCCACGTAACTCCATTCTCTGCCCTGTCTTCACATGCATCTTCCATCTGTGTCTTCATATGTAGTTCTGTGTGTGTGTGTGTATCTGGGTCCAAATTCCCCTCTTCTTATAAGGACCCAGTCATATTGGATTAGGGATCCGCCCTGCTCCAGGATGACCTCATCTTATTTACATCTGCAACAATCCTGTTTCCAAATAAGGTCAGTTTCTGTGATGCTGGAGTTAAGACTTCAACATATAATTTTGAGGGGACACGATTGAACCCATAACATAAGGAGAGAAAGTTAAGGGGGTGGAGTCACAAAAAGGGTGGAAAATCCATCTCCTGAGGTTCTGCTTCTATCACCCCTGCTACCCTCCCCCTCGGTTGGGCTGGGTCTTCACTGTCTCAACAAAGTTTTGGTACAAACTCCCTTCTTCCAAAGGCCTTGATCCTCAAACCTCCTGCCTGATTCTGTGCCCCATTGATGAAGACTACCGTGCACTCCCTCACCCCCAGGTCACGCACGCCCTGGTCTCCTGGTCTCGGGGACCAGTCCTGCCCACCTGCCCCCCCAGCCCCGCACCCCGCTGCCTCAGGGTGTAGCGTCACAGCCCTGACCCTCCTCCCACTCCCAACAGCACACACACCTCGCCCCTCTGGCTTTGCTCCGAGCACACAGCGAGCCTCACATGTCCAGGAGCCTTGCCCTCGATTCCCTTCCTCCCTGACCCCTGGTCAAACCGTCTGCTGGACGCTGAGCCCGGACCATCTGCTTGAGGACCGGCTTCCGTCGGGGAGCTCGGAAGCCCGGGGCAAACTCGGGAGTGAGAGAGCTCTCCCTGTGGGCCTGGGGGCGGCCAGCATCTTTCCTTCGGGGACAGACATACATTTATCAAAGCTCAGGGACTGGTGCTTGTGAAGGGGAAGAGCGCTGTTGGAGGAACATTTCATGTTAGAAGATCTCTGAGTAGAGCAAGTGCATGGGATCCAAATGAGGACCAGCGTTCATACCTCCTGCCTGACTACTCCTTTGTGTTTCTACAAAGTCACCGGCAAAACGTCAGCCGAGTATGTTAGAAAAGAAAACTTCAAGCTTTTAGCTCAGCTTAACCCAGGAGATTGATTGACCTACTTAAGGTGGCATTTCCCTGGGAAGATGCCTCTCAGGAGAGGGCGGCCACGTATCGTAGGCTGGTGAGAGCTTTGGCTGAGTGCTGGGGATCCAGGAAAGCTGTCACCTTTCTCCTTTTGTTTGCTTCTCCGCAAAACAAAAGAGTGAGCCGGCCAACAAAATCCTTTTAGTCTTAACATTTTAATTTAAAAAATGATCATAATCTTTTAAAGTGCATTAACACATTGAACCTATTAAATACCTGTATCCCAATTCAATATTTATATATTTCTGTTGCCAGAGAAAAATCTAGTGATGTTTTATTTCTGTAATAACACTCACTCTACCCAAATTCAGGGGAGAAACCAATCTACAAGTTAGTCACAGAAAAGTAAAGAACTGTAGGAATCTGGAAAACCTAAAACCATCCAACCTTATAAAATGCACATTTTCGTTTTTCCCCCTAAACCATGAGCCTGTCTTAATTTTTTTCATCTGAACGTATTGTCCAACGATGTCTTGATCTATCCCTCTCATGAAGAAATGCAGCCAAAAGTTTCTTCCTCCCTGTACAGCAATTCTCTGAATCAAAACCATCCTTCTTAATGATTCAAACTTGGACGAAGCATTTTTGGACGTCGCCAAAAGGCCATTCAGATATAGATTGTTCTTCTCATTTGCCCTAGTTAGTGGGTTAAAATTTGGAATATGTTTTTTGAAGAGTCTGCACAGCTGTAGGTACATGTGGACAGGGTCACTCAAAGTAGGGTTTTGTATAGTATATTCAGTACATTGCAGAATCTCTCATAAAATAGATTCTTTGCTTTAAAAAATTATACTATTTAAGGTACAATATGTGTGTGCATCTACTCATAACTCAGCCAGACACTTGTATGGCCAGTTTGGGACTCGGGTGTAGTGGTAGCTGGGTGGACATTCATTTGGCTTCCATTTCTCGTCTTCTCCCTTCCAAATGGCAGCCCCATGTTCCTTTGGGGAACCTCCCACCTGCCTTGTGTGGCTGCCCTGGACTCGTTTGGAGCTCCAGGGCCGAGCGCTGCTTGGCCTAAGCCAGTGCAGGAAGCCCCGTCGCCCTTGCAGCCCACGGCCTTCGTCTGCCCGCGGGGGCCAGGGTGCCGCGGTCCTGGGAAGATCAGTTTTCTGCGGGATGCGGCTCTGTGTCTGTGGATTCAGATGGGGAGGCACAAAGCCCCAGCTTCTGCTGCTGGCCGCCGCTGCCCACTGTGGGGGAAGCACACCTGAGGATGAACCTGAGCTGGGGAAAATCGAAAATGAGTGAATGCAGAGGAATCTTGTGAGGAGAGAGGAAGTGGGGAGGAACGGACAGTAAACGCACACACACAAACGCAGTTGGCACGCAAACAAATGCGATAGGGTCATGGGATGGGCCGTAAAGAGGGGATGACAACCCGCCTTGGATCGTCAGGCGGGGAAGCCTGATTGCTGTGGAAGCTGGGAACTGAGCAGGAGGGCTCTCACCCTGATGTGGGGCTTTCCCATGTGTCTTTGCAGCGTGTCAGTGTCTTGTGCTGTGACCCACGGGCCTGATCCCCTCACAGCCTTCCTGGCCTCAGGTGCCACAGACCCTGTGCGGTGTCTCGCTGACTTCCATGGACCGCTGCTGGCTTCTGCACTTTAGCACAGACGGGGAATGAACGCAAGAAAGAAATGCCTCCGACTTACCCTTGACCCCGTCTGCTGGAAGATGGGGGGGGGGCAGTGGGGGGACATGTGCTCACCTTGCAGCCTGCCCTCCCCTCAGGCCTGCCAAGGAATGCGTCTGGACGGAGGACTCCACACAGCTGTGCGCAGGAGCTGCGCTCGTGGCCGGGCCCAGCTGATGTTGTTGGCCGCGGGGAAGGCTTGGCCTCTGTGGGGAGAGGTCAAGGAAAGTTAGAAAAAATGATGGAAGGGTGGAGGCGAGGATGGCGGGAGAAATATGAAAAGAATGGGGAGTATTTCTCCTTGAGCGGAGGTGCAGGCGGACCACCGGCGCCGGAGGTCGAGTCTGAGGAAGGCCCTCTGTCTGTCTGGGCCTCCGTGTGCTCACCTGGAAAATGAAGCGCATGAACCCTGTGACCCGTACAGCTCTTCTCAGCCCGAAATTCTGTGATTCTAAGAGTAATTTTCATATGCATGGAAAGCATTTATGCATAAAGTGGTGACTGTTTCCGACTTCATTGCAAGAAAAGAAGGAAATATGAGATCTGAGGTGAAGTTTCTTGACCGCATGAGTTGTTTTGAGCACAGGAGAAAATAATGGCATTTATGAAGCCCCAATGCCTGGAACCACATAAGGAAACAATACATTGTTATTCTGGGATCGAATAATCCCCGGAATCCACTCCCTAAAAATGTGAGCTTGAATTTCATGAAGATTAGTAAGTTAACATGTAAACAGCATGTCCTAAGTTCTTAAAAACAGGTCTTGCACGCTAGCAGGGAGCTCCGAGGTAACTTCTTTTAACGTGCTCACTGTGCATTTTTAACATTTTATTTTTTGTTTTAAAAATATGTTTTTATTGATTTTGGAGAGCGAGGAAGGGAGAGAGAGAAAGAGGGAGAGAAACATCGATGTGAGAGAGAAATGCTGATCAGCTGCTTTTTGCACACTCCTTCCAGGGGATTAAGCCTGCAACCCCAACTCACAATCTTTTGGTGCACTGGATTATGTTCAACCAATTGAGCCACACTGGCCAGGGCTATTTTTAACATTTTAGCCATGAACTCCTCTTCAAAGAGGAGATTCCTTTTAAGCTGAGCCAGTGGGGTTCATGATGCTGAGATGAGCAAAGGGCGAAATTTGGGAGAATTAGGTAGGGATTGTTGAGTAAAACAGTGCTCTCCGTTCAGAGGGTGTGGTGGAAGGTGTAATGGTCTCCACGGTGTTGGTCCCAACCCCAGGAGCCTGCGAAAGTTACTCCCCGCAGCTAAAGAGTTTGTGTGGATGTGATTACATTCAGGACTTGGATGTGGAGTCGTAACTAATGACTCAGACGAGCCCAGTGTCATTACAAGGGCCCTCATAGGACGGAAGACAGAGGCCCTCAGATGCAATGATCCCGAAAGCCAGGCTTTGAGAAGTCAGCTCACAGCTGGCGGAGCCTTGGGTGACCTACATCCTTGGGACTGCCACCGCCCCGCTTCGGATGTGTAGCATGAGGTGAAACAAGCCTTTATGGGGCTAACGCACTGATTTTTGAGGTCAATTTGTCACTGCAGCACAACCTCGCTTATCCAGACTAACACCAAGTATAGTTCATGTGGTGGTTCTAAAAGTTACTTATTTTTTTATTGAAAATTTTCACATTTTCTTTCCTTTTAAACACATTTAAGTGCTTATCCTATGGCAAGAAGAGTAACAGGGGTAGAAACACACTCCTTGAAAGAAAGGTAACCCTCCAGGGGTGATGTTTTAATGGGGTGATGTCCTGTGGTGGATGAGTGGGAATGACACAGGTTTGGGTCAGACAGAGCTATGGGGGTGACGTCCGGGGCATTTACACTGAGAAGGCCCATTCCTGGTCACAGTGGCCTGCCTTCCTTTAATAGTTTCATATAAAACAGAAAGGACCACGGACACTTAGCCCGCATCTTCAGAGCCCAGACGGCAGGTCATGTTTGTCAGGACTGGGGGGAGCAGGGAGGAGTGACTGGCAGGTACTCGGTGGCCCAGATCTGCGTCCTGGCTTAGGTTTTCAAGTGCTGTGGGAGGAAAGCCCAGCCTCCCCTCCACGACGGTGCCCTCTCACTCCCACCTTCCCCTGGACTGTGCTCAGGGAAGCAGCTCTCCAGTCCCTGCCGGGAGGACAGCTCCCCTCCTGTGTCTCTGACGTCTCCAGCTGTTCTTGTCTGTCTGTAGCGATGGCTCACACTCTTTCCTTTATCACAATTCCAGCCCTTCCAGGGCAGCCCCTCCAGGCCCCAAACAGAGCTCTCTCCTCTAACCCGTCACTATTCACCTGCCTCTGTGTCGTGTTTGATGGCGAAAGGCTGCTCTTTGGTTTCCAGAACGACAGCTAGCCGATCAGTGAGTTTAGCTCATCTTTGGGTGCCCACGTTGATCTTGTGGGAATGCAGAGAAATACAACACGGCTTCACTTGTTCCTGCCCAGGTGGGTAAGAATCTACCATAGTACTTCTCCCAAAGAGACAGGTACTCCAGCTCTCTGTGCCCCTCCCCTCCCCTCCCCTCCCCTCCCCTCCCCTCCCCTCCCCTCCCCTCCCCTCCCCTCCCCTCCCCTCCCCTCCCCTCCCCTCCCCTCCCCTCCCCTCCCCTCTTCCCTCCCCTCCCCTCCCCTCCCCTCCCCTCCCCCCTCCCCCTTCCCCCCTTCCTTTTTTCTTTTATATCTATTTACCTTTGGAGCTGGGTATCTGTGCTCAGTGAATCACTGATGGGTCGACATTGCATTAGCAATTATTTATCGAGCGCTGCTCCAGGGGCTGGGCGTAGAGCGCTGAGGACAGACCAAGCCCCACTGCAGTGAAGGACACATGCCAGTTGAGGGGTGAGGGCAGTAGGTGAGCAATAAAATGAACAACCAGGGCAATTTCACAGAGTGAAACGTGCCCTGGGTGAAAGTGGGGTGCGATGGAGAGAGACCGAGGGTGTGTTGCTAACTTAACACAGATGCTTCCGGAAGCGCACTGATCCTCGAAGGGCCAAGGTGGCCGCCAGAGCTCTCTGGGCAGCGTGGTCAAGGCCGAGGGAGCTTGGAGTCCAGTTGTCCCCCGACAACAATGTGTTTGACATATTTCAGGAACAGACAATAAGGCCACTGAGGCCGGAGGAAAAACTGAAAAGCAAGCCGGAGAAATAAAAAAGTGGATAGGAACAGTGACATTTTTAGGGTGCAGGCTTGCTGGGAGACGGTCACTTGCTTTGATAGCAGGGGCTTCTCCTTTCTAGAATCTAAAGCAGGCCTTCGGCTCTCTGTGCGTCCGAGGCAGCCGGGCCGCGAGCTGGCTCCTCTCGGCCCCCCCCCCCCACCCCCCCGCGCCCAGGGTCTGCTGGGTCCCTGAGCAGGTGGCACCGCCCCGCGTTCCCCACCTGCTTTTCCAGCCCGCAGGAGCCCGCGTCTTCTCTTTCTTCTGAGAGAAGCCCGGCCGCGGAGCAGGTGGAGCCCTGCGTGGCGAGTATGAAACTGCAGCCCGGCCAGGCCGCCTCCCTGCAGCTGGCGCGGGGATCATGCCCGGTGAAGGGGAGTTTCCACCCCTCCCCTCAAAAGGCGGCCGAGGAAAGACCCCCTGTCCCCAGCCCGGGTCTGAATGAAAGAGACAGAACTCGAAGCCCTGATGAAATCTAACGAGCAATAAACGACGTGTAACCATGACGACTTTCAAACCCGAGGCCTGGCTTCTTCCCGCATGGAAAGAAAACAGAAAATGCTGCCCTTATTTGACTCCCCGAAAAGCTGGCGCCCCTGCCTCACTCTCCCAGTGAATCTCGGGCCCCAGGGGTGGGCCTGCCCCTCAGGGCCCAGCGCCTCCTTGTCAGCACTCAGGGCCTGTCAGCCCCCCCCCCAGGCTCCCGTCCTGCAGGTTCTCAGGAGGGCGACGCTCGCCCTGTTTTATTTCATACACGCGTGGGTTCTGTGCTGGATTTTGCATTTTGCTTCCTGGAGTGAATATTTCTTCTCCCCACACCCTCTTTTCCCCACAAAGACCGTGGGACTTGAGTAATTATTTCCCTGCCTCCAGCTGGACTGCAGGAAGTTAAAATTATTTTTAGAAGCGAGTTGCCCAGAGCAAGTGGAATTCTAACAGCCATCTCCGCGCACAGTTTGTTGCAGCTGGTTCTCACTCTGCTGACTGTGAAAGGGAGCCAAACCACAGTCCACTCTGCTCTCCTCGAACCCTGAACCGCCGCCCGCCGCACAGCACCCTCCCTCGCCAGCTGCTGAGCTGTGTGCTAGGTAATGGCCGTTTCTATTTGCTACTCTGTTCGGCAGCTTCTTGTGTGTGGTCACTTGCCCGCGTAGATGTCAGCCACTGCATGAGGTCGCCTACTGAGGCGTCGCTTGTCACGGGGGGCGAGTTCACAGGGGTGTGGTGCTGTGGGCAGAGCCCTGGACATAGGATCCGCACACCTGGTTGGGAGCTGTGGCTTTGCCACTTGCTCACCACGCTCCTTCCACATCTTGGAAATGGACAGAGGAATCGAGGCTGTTGTGAGAATCAAATCTGAGCCGTGCCAGCTCTGAGCGCCCTCTGAATGCTGGGTGTTCCGGGCCGCGGGGGAGTCAGCGCGAGAATGTTCCCAACACTTGGTTCCAGGCGCTCCAAGGGGCCAGAAAGAGAAAAGGGAACCTGAAGAGGCACAGGCCTGAGTTGGTGAAAGGGGACACGGAGGAAGCAGCAGGGACGGAGAGAGCCCCTCCTACGGTTCCAGCCGAGGGAGAGCCGCGTGGGGCTGCCCGGGAGCCAGCGTCCCCCCCCCCCAGCTGGCCTGGGAATGACTGCTCCTGCCCGGCCCAGGGCCAGGCGGCCTGTGGGACGCCAAAGGGTCCCAGACAGGGAATGGCCTCCTCCCCTAATGCCTTAATGCTTTAGTCTTCGTGTAGAAAACCATTCACAGTGACGTGGAATGCAGGCCATCTTAGCTGCGTGCATCTCGGCTTCTGTGTTCAGAAATTATAGGGTCATTGTTAAAAGTGTCTGCACCCCGAGATACCACTGACCTTTCAGGCTCCCTCTGTGGCAAAGGTGTGAACAGAGCTGGGCTCTCCCGGAAAGGAAACATGGCAGCCCCTGTCAGTGCGTGGCCTGGACCGTGGGCCAGAGAAACGTGGTAGAGGAATCACTGCCCTTCAGAGTTTCGGGCTCCAGTTTGCAGATGAGGCAGCCGAAGGCGTTGGCCCAGGTTCGTGTCCATGGTTATGGCAGGGCTGGGACGAACGAAGGTCCTGGACCCCTGACAGCCACTCAGAGTGCTTGTCTCCCCTGTGTTCAGATGAGAACATAAGGGAAGGAGAGTCTCTGTCCCACTTGGGGATAGAACACGGTGACATAAATATAACTGGGTTTATGGGTCCCCGGAGATCACGGCTGGCAGGTAAAACACTTGGACTGCAGATAAACGATGAAGAGATGTTTAGTATAAGCATATTCCAAATACGCGTTTTGGGACATGCTTATACTAGACATATAGCCACCGTTTATCTGAAATTCTACATTCACATTTGCTAAACCTGGCAGCCCTACAAAGGAAGAGGAAATTCACACTGACAGTATTTCTCAGACTGAGCCATGGCTGCGTAGGCTTGTCCCGGGTCTCCCCTCCGGCAGAGTCTGGGGACGTTCTGGGGGTGCTTAGGCTGCAGCTACATCCGCAGCAGTGCCAAGTCTCGACATGAAACCAGCACAATTCAATCGCCTCTTCATGGTCCAGACGCTTGCACCGGGAGACAAAACACTGAGATGTTTGGCAGGATCGCTCATGGTCCTTTGGAAGTCTGGCATCTAGCATCCGCGGCCTTCGAGTTCATCCTGTCCTGGGACAGGGTCTGCAACTCAGCTCTCTGATCTACGATGACCCTGTGTCCCTCTCCCCTCCTTCTGCAACGGGGCCAGGACATGCTACTAGAACTTTCAAGGATTTAGCTGAAGTCTGGACGTGCTTTGCATTTTGTTCATTTTTTGGCCCGAGACTCACATGTATGTACAGTTGTTTTACTTCAGTCTGCTGATAAGGCTCAGATTTCTGCAGATTTCTTTTTCTTGCCTTCTTTTATGCAGGAACCCAGCAAGAGAATCAGGGTGTTTTTTTGTTCTTTTTTTTGTTCTTTCTCAGAGCACAATGAACGGACATAAATCCTGTACATGTAATAACACTCTGACCCCGTTAAGAAGATGGATGGAGGACAGTGATTTCAAACAGCACTGGGAGCCCCGGGCAGGTTAAGCTTCTTCTGAGAAAAGGTGCATTCGTTGGTTCAATTAGTCATTCATCCCACCAGCTTCCCCAACTCCCCTTGTCCCCCATCCCCCGTCCCCCCCCCCATGGCATGGAGGAGACGAGGGGCGGTGGGATTCGGTAGTGAGAGACATCCCAGCTACGGTTGGTTGCCTTGGGTCCTGTTCTTAGCTATGTTGCCCTTTAGTTGTGCAGCTTTGGAAAAGTTACTTTGCTTCTCTGCAACTCCATTTCTTACTCTGCAAAACAGGATTAATAGCAGCACTGGTTTCATAGGGTTGTGACGATGAAATGAGAATTCCCGTAACTGCTTAAGAACAATGTCTGACATTTAGTAAGTGCTTAATAAATGCTAGCTCTACAGTGGATACATAGCTGTGGCCATGCTCTGGTTCTGAAAAGGGCAGGCTCCTGTCTCTAGAAGTAAAACTCAGAGTTATTGTTTGGCAGAACTGGTACTGAGTCATGGCTGGGGAGCCTTGTCCTGTATCTCAAGACTAGTCATGATCATCTCGCTGCCCTTGGCCAGCACTTGGTCTGTAATTGGCCACAATTCAGCATTCTGACTAAGGAGATACAAATAAATACCTTCTTGCTGAGGCTTCTGGAAAATCTTGTCTTCCTGGTTAAAAACGAGAGAGAGGATGACCTTTGGGCCTGGATCACGGTTATGATGCTTGGAGGTACAGCAGCCTTTTTGCGACCCCGAGGTCACAGCAAGAGGACAAAGGACAACATGCTAAGGGTGATAAAAAATGAAAAAAAGGACCCAGGTCTCTACAGGTATATTCAAGTAACTCCATCAGATCACCTACCTCTAGACTTCTTGTTAAGTGAGGAAAATTAACATTCTTTAAGCCACTGTAATCACATTTTCTATCACTCACAGCTAAATTGATTTTTTCATTGATATAGCCAAATAAACACAGATACAGTCTCTTTCTTTAAACAAATCATAGCCAGATGAAGAAAAAACACAATGGATCCTGGTGCAAGAAAATGAATGAGCAAAGAAGGCAGGACGCTTGGGCCCACAGGACAGGAGCTACTCATGGGTGGAGGGGCATCTTACTGGGTGATAAAGACAGCTGTGCCCTCTGAAGTAGACTCTAGACCAATGGGTTAGGTAACTACCAAAGAGCTGTCCAATAGGGGGCAGCATTTGAACTATGCTATAGAATCTGGGATCTTATCTATGCTATACTTTCTATGCTGCTTCGAATTTTTAGGTCAAATGGCTGGAGAGTTTTATGACTAAGTCCCTAGGGCGTATGACAGCCACTTCAAAGTCTGGATGCGTCCCAGAAATTAAATGGAACGTTCAGTGGAAAAATGTCTGTCTTCTTTACTCTGTTATTACTGGTGCGGTGGGTGCTGGATTCCAACTCGGAGTTAAGGACAGCATGAGCCTGTTCCTGAGAAGTGACCCAGGAGCTCGAGGGGTGACGCATCCCAGTGAGAGTGACTGCCCCCAGGGAGCTCATGGAGCTTAGAATGAAGAATTGTACAACTCCCGTAAACCAACACAAATCGGGGGAAAGGTTAAACCCAAAAGGGACATCATAAAATTTATGAGAATTTTCTTATCCAGTAAAACGCATGTTACGATCTGACTGACACTTAAGCTTTTTGCATGGGTATGTCGGTTTGACATTCCAACAAGCTTTGAAATTTTTAGAGTCAGCAGAGGATTGTGTTATGAGAGATAAGGGAATAAATTGCAGATATGAAGGGAAGGGTACTACTCATTGAGGGGGGTTCAGGGCACGTTGCCAAAGCAAGTCTTAGGAAGCATCGTGATGTTCTATGAAAGGCCAGGAGATTGCATTTTGATATGGAACCAGTTTCGTTCAGGTAGATAAGTGCAAACTAAGTGAGAAGGAACTGCAGCGGAAGGAGCCAAGTTTAAGCCGGAGAGTGTGCACTGTGGTTCCTTTAGGGCTAACCATTAATTGCACGCCTGGAACAAGGGCCTGGTGCTTCACATTGCACTGAGTTAAAGGACCCTGAAGTCATTGTTTACTGTGCCCGGAGCTTGTGGCCCATTGTTAATGTTGGGCAAATTGTCAACAGAGGGTTGGGAAGGGTTCTGTTAATGAAATAAGTAGCTTCATTGGAAATCTGCACCCACAAGGCTGTGTACAGATTCTTATCATTACTGCTTAAGAAGGAAAAATAGGATGGAAAGATCCAGAGTGTATCTGCAGGGTCAGAAGGAGAGAGCAAGATGGGCTCGGGGCTTCCAGCTTGAAGTCCGGCTGAGAAGACTCTAGGCCTTCAATGAGAGCAAGTTCAAAATCTGTAAATGCGCCCAAAGCAAGAATCTTTTCCACTTACTTCCCTAGAGCCTGTGCAGCCGGTGTGGGTGCTATTCCACCAACTCAAATTAAAATCAGCACTGGGCCTCCTCCTACCTTTGTGGCCAGACACTTGTCTCAGGCCGAACGGAGGTCTCTTCACCTCTCTCCTCCCCTCTGCCATCACCCCAGGGCCTTCCAAGGCTCCCACGGCCTCGCACAGAGGAGAGTGTTGCAAGGTCTCCATGGATTCTGGCCTCACCTTGCTGCTGCTGAGATACGAGTTATTCTAGTTTGCGTGGCCCCGTGATGTTTGATGGTTTGGCATGCTTTTGAGAATCTTTGCTGAAACTGGGACTTCAGTGTGCAGACTTCGGCTCCACAACGTGTACAAAGCAGATATTTATAGCAAGGGAGGCTCCCTTCACACTCCTGAGCATTCGCCTGAGGATGGTAAACTGCATTAGAAAAACACATTTTTTAAAAAGGGAAAAATTCACAACTACCAAAGAAACATAAAGTGAATATATGTCAGAGGTCCTATTTAACTCACTAATTAACAGAGGAACCGGTAAGAAGATAAAACTAGTTCAAAGGAGTGAAAGGAAGAGTGCATGGGTGTCAGCCATGAGAAATCCTAAAGTAAGCTTGCTAATAAAGGCAGGGCCGGTCATTGCCCCAGACAGTAATCAGCTGCGTCTCTGGCAGACAGCATCCTTTTGCATCTCTAAGGTCAAGAATCACTCGAGTTTTTTACAGGGTGGTTCAGTGACAGGCCGGGTCCTGGTAGAACCAGGTCACTCAGAACTGTCACTTACCGTTGGACTAAAAGGACACTCACGAAGCTTTTTTGGCTCGTTTCAAAGTCTCGCACAGTTTTTCCTGACAGCTGACTATGTGTACTGAATGAAAATGTGGGTTTCAGGCAGAAGTTGAGCGACTAGGTAATTCTTAATGCCTGAAGACTGTGGTGAAAATGAGGTGGCCACAGTAATAAGTGGGACCCGGCGGCCTGCGTCGAGGATACAGTGGGCTGGGATGCACCAGGTGTGCACAGGAGCGAACAGGCGAGCGATTACACAGGGAATCGTATCAGAGGTGCCTCCGGGTCGGTAGAGGTTTCAAGAACGCTGCAGTCCTTGACCCGGGACAAGCAAGCTGTCAGTTTGGGTGTGAGTGTCAGAAATCCTACACTTTTCATAGGACAAATTGAGATTTGCCTTGATGAAAATTTACTGAGGAAGACAAAAACCCAGCACTCAGTAGAGCAGTGAGGTGTTGGGTTCCTAAGTTGGGGCTGATTTCAGTCTGACTTCCCTAAGCTTTCATTCTGTACCAGGGACACCCAAATGCTGCTGGCATTCGCTGACCCCTCACCGGGTGTCCAGCGCTCTCACCTCCGTCCTTCCTTGCTGCCATTTGTCATGGGTCAGGTTTTCAGAGAACAGTCACACCTCGCCGATCCCACGAGCGGCTAAGCCACAGCTTGTAAAAGCTGTCTGCTCTAAACCTCTCTGTGTCTAGTGATATAATCGTAGGCATTTCCCCTTGAACTTTTTATTTACACTTCTAATTTTGAAATAATTTTAGATAGTACAGAGAGTTCCTGTGTGCACCTCACCCAGTTTCTTGCATTTATCTGGTATATTTGTCAAAACTAAGAAACATTGCTCTTAACTAAACTCCAGACTTTATTTAGATTTCAGCTATTTTCCCACTAATGTTCTCTTTCTATTCCAGGATCCAATTCAGGATACCACATGGCAGTCAGCTTTCACATCTCTACAGGCTCCTGTGGTCCATAATTTCTGTCATTCCTTGTTTTTAATAACCGTGACAGTCTTGAAGTGTACTGACTATCTCGTTGAATTTCCCCCCATTGGGGTTTATCTGATGGTTTTCCCATGATTTGATTGTGTTTATGGGATTTGGGGAAGAAAACCATGGATGGGAAGTGCCCTCCTCATCACATCACAGGGAGGGAGCATGACACCACTGGGGAAGGGAAGCTTCCTCGCCTGGCTCAGGTGTTTTGCTGGGTTTCTCCACTGTAAAGTTGCTACCTTCCTTTTCTCTTCTCTATTTTTTTGGGAATTAAGTCACAACCTTGATTTGTAGTTTCCACCTCTGTTCTCTGGAATGGTTTAGACAATTGTATTTTTCTTTTTCCCCCACACAAGTTCTAAAGAATACATCAGTAAAAGGATCTGAGCCTAAAGTGTTTTTTGAAACAATTTTTTAAAGAAAAATTTCAAAAATTTTTCTGATTATGTGCCTGTTGAGGCCTATATCTTCTAATGTCAGAATTTTTGGTACTCAAAAGAAGTAAAACGATCCATTTCATTGTGATTTTGAAATTGATCAGATAGTGTTTTCCCTAGTGTTTTCTATTCTTGTATATTTGAAATGTGG
Source organism: Miniopterus natalensis (assembly GCF_054644295.1). Classification (NCBI taxonomy): domain Eukaryota; kingdom Metazoa; phylum Chordata; class Mammalia; order Chiroptera; family Miniopteridae; genus Miniopterus; species Miniopterus natalensis. Next base: position 6,531,238 of record NC_142097.1, on the reverse strand, counting down.
GTTTTTTTCCTGATTTTTTTTAAATACACATGTGCGTTTTGTTTTTATGAGTAGAACAGAAAAGTCTTCTGTCGTTCCACTTGTGAAGGAAATGATAGGGCACTCTGGATTTGTCAGGCCTCATGCATAAAAGCCCACAAATGGGAATTAATAAGGTGCACATCTTGAAACAGTGAGTCAGGGACTTTCCTGGAGCAAAGAGCACTGGCGCCTAGGGCCAGATCCTTGGGTACTTACATTAGGTGTAGAAGATGGTGACCCTTTAACACGGCAGATGGGTTTATTCTCACTTCCTGTAGATGCTCTTTTTGGCAGGTATTCTAGTTCGAGAGTGAACAGGGAACATAGCTCCCTGGAGAGAGCGCAGAATATGCTTCCACCCCCACCCCCTTACCCACACTATTTTCTAGAAGACCTGGTTATGCCAGCCACACAAGGCTTCCCACCAGCTTGAGAATTAGTGCCATTTTGCATCCCTATACTAATGGGAGGAAATAGTTTTGGATATTTGGGGCAGGAAAAATCACAGAGCCTTATCAGTGTGGGACCTCTGGCCCAAAGCTATCTCCCACTCCCCTCATTTTAATATGAAAGCTGAGGTCAGTTAAGCAGGGCAAAAGAAGTGTTCCAAGCCCCAGAAAACCAACGGTGACGCCTGGACTTTGAATGCAATTTCTTTATTCCCAGTGTAGCGCTTGTTCTCTTTGTCACACTCATTTATGTGTGACCCAGCAGACCTGGAGGCTGTAAAGATAGAGAAAAGTTTAAATGCAATAGCCCAGGGAGATTTTCACAGCCTGGGTGTCTGCTCTTGCGCAGGACCTGTCGTGGTGGAGCTGCTCCTAAAGGGAGAGGCCTGAGAATCTCCTTCAACGGCACTTGACCAGCCCCGTGGAAAACAGCGTTTTCGGAGGAGGTGCTTTATCTCTCCAATCTGCTCCTGCGTAATCCCGAGCTTTTAGCTGGAGGCCAGGGCTGGGACCCTTGCCAGCCCGTATGCAGCTGTCCATCGCAGGGGATACGCTAGAGGCCAGGCTAAATGGAGATTCCCTCTTTTGGCCTCGGGGAGCTGTCCCAGTCTGCGCATCTTGAAGCAGGATCCACATTCTTGGCAGGTCAGCTGTGAAATGTGTTTGACGTTGGAAAGGGCCGCTCTCGGGGCCAGGAGGCTTGCTGCTCGCCGCTGTCTGCTGTCCCGAGGAGCAGGCTCGGACCGGCCCTTGTGCGGAAGCCAAGTGTCGGGCGTCTGGTTGGCTGTCCCTCGGACACTGACGGGGGGGCCCGCGCCCCGCTCCGAAGGCCCCTTCCCCAGTGGGGACGCGCAGGGCCCACTCGAGTTAGCTCGTTGCAGGAAGGCTTACTGTGGGAAAAGCGAAAGCGAGGTGAGGTTGTGCTGTGCCGTCACCGCCGATGACACCAGTTTCATTAGGGGGACCACCCGCTCTCCTCTCGGCCTCCAGGACCCAAGGGCTTGTTCGTTTGTCTTTACCACATCCCATCCATCTGTGGGACCCACTGTGGTGTAACTGATTTTAGACCCCAAACTCTGGCTCCTGGCATGAGGCCCAAACCAGATCCCAGTTTTCCCTGCAGCACCAGCTGTTCAATGATTCCCGGTGGCAGATTACTCTTCTGCTCACCAGGTAAAGCAACTACCTGCCTTTGAGTGGGGGCGTCTGTTAATACAGATGTCAACCCAGAGGACACAAGCAGAAGTAAAAGATGCAGTCCCTGAGAGTGTCCTCTACACTGTGCGAAAGCCTCCCAGGGTCCCTGTGGCAGATCTCCGAAACAATGCCCTCCTCCAGTGTGGCCAGGACAACTGGACAGCAGGGGATGCTTCTGTGAGCAGAGGCTGCATTGCAGAAGGAAAATCCAAGCCGTTAGCGGAACAGGTACAAACTCTGATGGGAAAGGGAAAAGGCATGCAATTAAGCAAATGCTTCCTCTGACGGTCAGTGTAATTCCCACGAGCTGTACGAACAAGCTCAAGACCCTCCCCCCCCATGGCCAGCAGTTGCGTGCATGAGATGAGATAATCTAATTTCTGTGGCTTCAGGAAAAAAGGAAGGTAGGGCAGGGTGAGTAGAGAGCAGGAAAATGCAGAGAAATGAGTGTTTTTCCCAGGCCTAGATTTAGCCAAGCTCCGTGACTATTTTCATCTACTACAAAAGTATTGGAAATTTCCCCTATGCAGGGACCTTATCTAGCAGCTGAGTTATTCAACCAATATTTAAACAGAAAAAAAAAAAAAAAAAATCAACAAGGTTTTAAAGTCCTTTTCTTCTGATTCTAATAACTTCTTATCTACAGTCATATTTTTCGGGCTTCTTGTAAGCCTGTAAGTTCAAATCTGCACAGAGATGTGTACTTTCCTACGTCGTCTCTGAGAGCCCTTGATCTCTTCCTGAGACTGCATATATAAAATTCAAACATGCGCAAAATCTTTTAAATTAGGGTTGAACGAGACCCTTATCTGTCACATCTGCAATCTTATTTAAGAGTGCAACTATGGGAGAAGTATTAAAATAGTTTAAAATCACCAAAATTACTTAACATTAATTTTAGAATTTTTGGAAAACACAAAAGAGAGAAGTTAAGAAGTTGAAAGTCACCCATGATCCTACCTCAAGATTTTAACATTTTGGTAACACAATTCTAGGGGAGATATATAGCTATAGATCAAAGAGCTATGGAGATATGGAGATATCTCTCTATCTTTATATCTTTACATGTCATGGGATAATCTAAAATAGTCTTTTAAAAGTCATTTTTTACATACTTTATTATAAACTTTTTCTGTTATTTTTTCTACCATATCTTAGTGTGTGAATGTTAGTTCATCTTATAGAAATAACATAACTTATTTAATGAATGCTCCCTATTATAAAATTTAAGTTGCTTCAAATAATTCACTGTGATTGCCAGAGCCACAATACCATGATGACAGTCATTGCAGCTATGTATTTGCCGTGATCATGACGATTTCCTTAAGATAAATGCCTCAAAGTAGGGCTGCTAGATCAAATGTATGCAAAAATTCTGAACACCCACAAACATATTGCCTAATTGCCTACAAGTTGCACAAACTCATTTCCCCACCACCAATCTGTGAGAAGGCCAATCCCTTCTATAGTTGACAAGAACTTATAAATTGTTTATTATTTGCTAATTTGCTGAGTAATAAATACTGTATCATTGTTTTAATAAGCCCTTAGTTGGTAAATACTGATGATAAAATATTTATGTTTACTGTTAATTTAACTTTCATGGATTTTAAATGACCTTTTCATGTGTTTCAGTTTTTCATTTCTGAAACCACTTTGTAAATAGCCAACTTATTGAATCATCTTATTAGCTGAATCGTTTTTTAGTTTTTCTGGGAAGATCATTAAGTAATCTTCAAATTATGGTAATTTTTACTCCTCCTTTTCAATATTTACACTTTTTTCTTAGTACATCAGCTACAACTTTTCTTCGACCCTTTCTTTAAATCCTAGGAGGATTTCTTGAGCTGCGTTTAATTCCGTGAGTAGCATTCTTCAGCAAGTAATGTGCTGCTCATTACCTCCACTGTGTTTTAAAATTTAATGTTTATATCTTTTATCTCCTGGTTTCGGATTTTTCCCGTTTTTCCTCCAGTTTTATACGTGCAGTGTGCTCTTGAGTGTCCTTGAGAGGACAATCTAGAGACGTCCCTGAAGTTTTACTTCCCAGAATAACACAGGCTTTTCACTTAGCAGTTCCCTTCTTTTGAATTGCTGCACATTTCACCATCCTTAGTGATTTTCCTTTGCTCGTTTCTGTATGCGTGTCCAAAACGAAGGGCGAAGGGGTCTTTGTCAAACACGGGGAGGGTGCTTGCTCAAAGGCTTTTGTCCTGATGTCGGGAGCTCCCCCGCTTTTATGAACGCGCCTTTTGCGGCGTCTGTAAGTTGTGGGCTGAGCGTGTTTTATCCGAGACGGTGGTCAGCACTGACCTTTCCTGACTGCCCCACGGCTTGCCCACCTCTTAGTTGCTACAACTCGGACTTAGGGCTATTGGTAGTGGTTCTCTTGCTTCTGATGTTTCTTTTTTGTCTGTCTGTCCATGTCAAGGCCCCATGGACTCCCCCTTAGCCATAGTCTTTCTGCATTCCCTGCACTCTCCATAGTCACTGCTGGCCCCATGCTCAGCTTCAACCGTCTCCTGGCTGCTGAGGACCACCCAAGTCAACGCGTCGGGCCGGGACATCTCTCTCGTATAGCAAACTGGACACCTCCACGTGCATGTTCCTCAGGCGATTCAAACAGGACAGGAACAAAGATTATCTCCTCGGATAAACGAATACCCTCCTTTCTCTCGGAAAGTCACGGAGACAATGCCAGCAGGATGCTGGTCAGCTCAGCAGCACCCGCCCACTTCTGCTCCCACCCGCGTGTGCTCCCCGAGGTCAGCTGCGCTCACACTCACACTTGACTGTGTCACCAGTATTTAGCTTGCAAAATAATGAAATCCGAACAAGGAGTTTTGATGCTACGAAAACTACATTAGAAGCTTTGTAAAGAATGTTATAAAATCAATTCAATTAAAAATGCTGTTGAATTAGACATGGGTTGAATATTTATGGTTGGTTAACCATAAGTCCAGGGACTTTGCTTTGACCATGATGAAATGAGTACCAGGTTTACCCCTCCACCAGAAACAACTAAAAAGCAAAACAAAATATATGCAACAGTGGATTTTGGACATTGGAAATCAGATAACAGAGGACAGGGATCATGGCTGGGGAAGCAAAAGAGGCGAGCCCTCTGATTGCCCAGCCCACTGGGTGGAGAGCGTTTGTAGCACTGGGAGGGAGCCCAGGTGGAGCTGCTGGTCTCCCAAAGTCCAGGTGTCAGAGATGGGACTGCGGGAACCCCTGGCAGGGGGCTGTCACAGAGAGCACATGTGATCGACGGAGCTGCACAGTGAGGAAGCTGAAGAGAGGTACCCTTGGGTCTTAGGTGAGGGCTGAGCGGCTTGTGTACGTGAAGAAACATCCCCAAAGATGGAGAAAGAGCCACCCAACAGGAGCAGAGGAGGCAATGCGTGCGCCCTGGCCTTCACAGGGAGTTGCGATACCCAGGGAGAAGCAGGAAGGCAGGAGCCTGGCAGTGAACAGGACGCGGTGAGAAAGCGGGTGGGGAGGGCGCACGCTGGAGCGCCGTGGGTACTGGGCCTCTGTGCTCTCGGCGAAAGGAGGTTTCACACTGGAGTGTGACATGCTTGTAGAAAGCGCACACATCATAACATGGTGGTTGAGTTTTCACCGACACACTTGTGTAAACTGGGTGAAGACATAGAAAGCTCCCAGAGGCTCCTGTTTTGCTGCTCCCAGCCATGAAAGGCCTCCACCCCAGCCCATCACCCCTCAGTTTCCTTCTCGGGGCCCACGGACAGTCCTCTCCACAGGCTGCTGTTGCCGTGTCTCTGGCTGACACTGACCCTCCAGTTACAAGCTCTGGGTGGGGTGGCCCATGTCCAAATGCTGGCTCTGTTGGGGGTGCTGCCTGAATTCTTTGGAACACCCTGGGGGGCCTTCCCGCTGCCCAGTTCCCTGACATCGGCGTCCTGGCTCTGGCCGACGTCTTTTCCCCTTCAGCTCCATTATTAAAGTCCGCTGGCCTGGCAGGCAGCCCTGTTCGTGGGGTACCGGAAAGATGGCTCCAGCCCAGGGCATTCCAGTGTCCGCTCGACCCATGGGAAACTTCTGCATCCGGCTGTGCCCCAAACCGGACCTCAGGCAGCGCCACGACCCCTCCCACGTTTCCCTCTGTGCTCTTTGCTCCTGTCCCCATAGACACCCGTGCAGCTTAGCAAGTCCGCTAAGGATGGAGATCTCCACTGGAGAATGGAAGGCCACCCTCATCATCACTGAGGAGGTTACCCTGGGTCTTCCCCCTCACTGACTTTGGAGAGGAGAGCGGGGAGCCCTGTTTATCTTGAGGCTGCTGAGGGCCGATACCTGCAGCTCTCCTCTCTCCTCTCTCCTCCCATTTTTCTTTTAATGAGGAGAGGGCTGGGAAGTGCCTCAGGCCAGTGGTTAAAAGGGTCTTTGGGATTTGTTTTCATCAGGTATGGTAAGATATGCAGAGATTGGAATGACTGTGATGAAATAAGATGCTTATTATGCTCACAGATCCCCAGAAACAGGAGGCAGCCCTGATAGGGCCACAGGGGGAGCACCAGGGTCAGTCAGCGGACAGAGGGAGCAAGGGAGCTGTGGGTGAGAGTCTGTACCCTGGTGTGTGTAGGAACAGACAAGGGTGAACAGGCTCAAGATTGGCCAGTTTGAATAGTTTTTGTGGGCTCTGGGCACAGGGGCTGTTCCTAGTTGCCTGGTACCTGGCCCTGGGTGATTAGAGCAGGTGAATAGTGGCCCAGAGAGTCAGATCCTAAAAGAGGAACAGCTGGGAGGGTGGCCTCTGGATTGGTTGGTTTGCATTTGAATGACATTCTCAGGGGTGAATTGTTTACTATCTCTAGGAATTAAGTCCCTTCCTGGTCAGCGAACCCCCAAGATGTCAAAGCATCAGAACACAGAAAATAAAAGGTTCGGTTCACATGGCCAGTTGGATTGTCTCATAAGTAACAGGTTCTGAGGGAGGCTTCTGGCTGTTTCTGCTTCTTTTTAGAACATACGCCTCTTTGACCCCAGTTTGGGGTCCTGGCCTCCAACTCTGAGACAATGGGAAATATTCCGTCTAACATCCTGCTACAAAATTATCAGCAAAAACCCCATAATATTTCATATCATCCAACTTTCACATTAGAAATGAAGGAATGAGAAGTTACGTAGCATGTGCTGAAATGGACTTTACCTTTGATTGGGGCTCCACTTTTGGGTTGTTTGATTGCCAGCAACAGCACCCCAGTGGCTAATTTAAACAGAGCATCTCCATGAATGGCCATGGAGTAGGTCATGTGGAAGGAGATGCTGCTGCTAGGCTCTGAGAGGGCAGAGTGCTGCCGTTGGCATAGGTGTGCTCAGCATGTTTTACATACAGGACTCAGATTCCAAGGGGAACCCTTGGCCGGAGGTCGAGGGTGGGGGCCCATCATCAAGACTGCGCCATGAAGAAAGGGTGGTCCCCCGAGGAGAGCAAAGTGCTAGTACTGAAAGAAGGGGCATGGATTCTGGGGGAGTGGGGCGGGGGCAAAACCGAAATTGTGCTCACTGCGGGCAGACCGATGCACACGGAGCCTTTTATGAATTCCACCCCCACATATTATTTCCGTCACAATTTCCATGGACTCCCGTTTTCTCACCTGTAGCATAGAGGGAAACGATAGCTGCCTTCCATATTGTTGAAACAAGACACTGAAAGTGCTATAAAAACGACAAACTACCGTGTTATGCATACTCATTGGTACGACCTTTGCCATTCCTTCTGCCCCCAGACCTGCATAACCCTGTGGACGGTGTGCGTCTTTGGCACTCTGCATCGAGGGCCTCTGACTGAACACACACTCACTCCACAATAACGCTGAGAACTTTAACACTCCCGCGGAAATGCCAACATGTCTAATACAATAAATATTTAGGCCCCGGATCCCCAGATGGAGTGAGTCTGCCATACAGTTGTCAATATCTGCACAACTAGCTGTAAGTTCCTGTGAAAGACCTTATTTACCCAGCTCCCCTATTTATCTCCAAATGACAGGGATTGAATGGAAAGGACTTCATGCTTCCCTGTGCTCGGCCGCATGCCAGACAGATCTTATCTGACCTGTTGCCGCCCCATGCACAGCCCTGAGCGGCTCCAGAGTCTGTGTTGACAATATTCCAACGTGTTCGGCTGATGTGCCAAAACCTATTGAAAACCCTCGGCCTGGACAGTGCCAGCAGCACCCTTTAGAGTCCTTGAAATCCAGGCCCGTCCTGGCAGGAAAGGGGCCTAAGCAGTGGCTCATTTCTCTTAGAGGTGCCGCTGGGGGAGGGTCCTTTGCTAATGGACAGACAGACATGTGCAGCGAGGTCCCAGCTCCCCCTTGAGTTGTGTCCTCTGCTGGGGTTCAGGCCTCTCATCTGGGGGGAGCCTTTGCATGAGGTTCTAAGGAGCTCTGGTGAGAAAACCATTCTGAGAGAGTTCAAAGGTCAGGCACACGCTTTGTGGCCTTGAATAGTCCTCCTTGTTGGAGGGATGGGGTCATTCTGAGAACAGAGCCTGTTGCTTATTTCCACTTCCTGGCCCACTGTCCCCTCAGCTGGCTGGGAGGGGTGGGGCGGTGTGGATTTCTAATGAGGGTGTCGTTGAGTAACGAGCGTCAGTTACCTGAGGTCTTAAGTCAGGACACACGGGTGTTGCTTGGCTGTTGGTGTGAAGCAGAACAGTGGAGCAGGCAGAGGTTGGGTTGATGATCTGTTGTCACCAGACAGTCTCTTCCAAAACTTAGTGGCTTAACACAGCCCCATTTTATTGGCTGTCACGGTTTTGTGGGTGAGGAAGGGGGGTGGGGCCTGGCTGGGTGACTCCGAGGCTCTGAGTGCTGTGCTTCTATCGGACCACTCTAGGATGTTGACCTCAAGTTTGTCTGGTCCTAGATGGCTTCACTCATGTCCCCAGCACATAGGAAGGGATGGCTGGATGGTGCGGGGCAGCCGAGTTTCACTTTCTCTCTGGGGTAAAGCAGTCACAGGCCAGCTGGATTCAAGGGGGAGGAAGAAGACCAACCCTGGTTAGGAGGAGAGTCAAAGGACTTACGGCCCTCTGTGGTCTGCCCTGGAGATGGCCTCCCTTCTGCGGGATGTTCAGGGCAGCCCCTGCCTCGAGTGGGCTCCAGGGAGAGCAGTGGCCCCTGGTTGCCCAGGGTCACCAGTGCCATAATGAGGTAGTTGGCCTGCATACCACGTAGGGATACATACCACATACAGTGCCCCTCCCACTGGAAGAGGAGAGAGGAGATGGCTTGTGCAGGTGTCAGCTGACTGGACTTGGTCACATCACGGGGGGACACCATTTGAGGGCTCCCCGAAGTCCTAGGAACAGAGTGAGCTATCAAAGCCCAGCGCGTTCCCTCTAGGAACCTCCATGTCCAGCAGCAGACAAGAATCTGGAATATTGCTGTAAATGACGGACTTCATCGATGCATCCTTCCCTGACATGCACCCACGGGCAGATACAGTGAGGGGAAAAGTCGACGATGCGTACCAAAAACACGCCACCAACCTGCTGGTTTCTTCAAACCAGCCACTCAGAGGGCAGCAAAGCTGGGCAGCTGAGGACCACCAGGCCCCAGTCCACCTCCAGGTGACATCGCTTAGAAGCAATGAATCCTCGGGACACCACCCCCTTTACTGAGGGCCCAGCAGCCTCCTGTTCCGTCCTCACAGCTCCATGCACTGCGGCACGAACGCCTCCGTTTTACAAGTGAGAAAACTGAGGCTGAGAGCTGTCAGCGACGTGCCCAGCTCACACGGCTCAGGCAGGTCTGAGCTTAGGACAATCTGACTCCAAACAACGGTATCTCATGGAGGCCCCTCTTCCCCAGGAACCCTTGCAGGGACCTGCACCATGAGCACCCTAAGAGGAGGGCACCCACACACTTCCTCCTCCGCCAGGGCGCCTTTAGTTGAGATCACAGAACCTGGTCATGGGTCCTCTCACTTTCGTGAGCAAAGAATTCGTGGGGCTCTCGCAGGAAGTCCCGCAGAGAGACGGTGCAGAACGGGAGCTCGGTGGGGCCTGTTCCCAGCCTGGGTCTCCCTCACTGAGCGATGGGAAGGGGTCCTCTGGCCTCAAGATTTCTCTGTTACCTAACACAGCGTCACTTAAGTTCTCTCGCTGGTGGGCTCTAGGAGAAAAATATTGACTTTTTTGGCTTTTGACAGACTGTAGGCACTGTGGGGCCTGTGGGAATTGAGGTGAGAGGCAGGAGTCCCCCAATACTGGGTGCTGTCTTCGCCTCCCCACTGGGTAGAGCATCCAGCCCCGTCAGGGGAGCGTCCCAATGGTCTGTACCTGCTGGAAAGCGGATGCTGTCATGGAGAATGTCAGTGAGGCTGATGTTTTCTCCACTTTTATAAACTGTCAGCCCTGAGATGACATGGCAACTGTTGTTTTTCAGTCATGTTGCTGAAGCCAGTCTCAAAATGCTTTTTTTTTTTTCTTTTTCTTTTTTAAATATATCTTTATTGATTTCAGAGAGAGGAAAGGAGAGGGAGAGAGAGATAAAAACATCAGTGATGAGAGAGTCATTGATCGGCTGCAGCCCGCAACCCGGGCATGTGCCCTGACCAGGAATTGAACCCTGATCGCCTGGATCCTAGTCGATGCTCGACCGCTGAGCCACACCCGGCCGGGCTCAAAATGCTTTTAAAGAAGCAGCTTAGCCTGGCCAGGCGTGGCTCAGCAGTTGAGCATTGACGTAGGATTCAGCAGATCGCGGTTCGATTCCCGTCAGGGCACATGCCCAGGTTGCGGGCTCGATCCCCAGCAGGGAACGTGCAGGAGGCAGCCCATCAATGACACTTTTTCATCATTGATGTTTCTATCTCTCTCTCTCTCCCTTCCTCTCTCTGAAATTAATAAAGATATATTTAATTTTTTTTCTTTTTTTTTTTAAATAAAGAAGCAGCTTATAGTGTGCTGTGTGTTTCAGGGCCGATTATCTTTCAGAAATCTATTTTGAGGAATTCTACCTGAGGCAAGAGTGAGCTCAAACAGTCTGGCATCATGGAACCAGCGGTGTCTGGATGTTAACCAGGCAGCTAACAGCCAGGGTGGAGGAGGGCCCGTGTCCTTCCCTCTCATTAAACATCCCTCTTTCCTCCCTTTTTCCCTCCTTTTTTCCCTCCCTTTTTCCCTCCCTCCCTCCTCTGTTCCTGGTCTTCTCACCTTCCCACACATGCAGCAACACCCAGAAAAGTAAGATGCTGCGAAAACCTTGAGTCTTCGTATAAAATTAGAACGACCTCCTCTCCCCTGTCCTATAAGCAGCCAGACCTGATCCCCTCTCACCTGCCCAACCTTCGGCTGACTGTTTTTGCCCAGCCATGACCATTCATCCTCTGTTTTGATAAAGAGTCACATTTTTGCTATTCAGAAGTAGACAATTCTTGGTTTATATGTTTGTTGAATAGATGCCCCATCGATCTCAGGCACAGATTGGCTTTATTTTCTTGTGAGTATGGCAGCTACTACCACTTGGTGGCAGTGCACCCCAGTTACAAGGCCTTGCTAAAGAGAATACCGGACTCCGCTAAGTGCTAGAATTACAAACCAGAGCTTATGAAGTGACAGTCGGTAACAACCCATATCTAGATTCTATTTTAGGCACAGAAATTCTAGTATAGTGCCATATGCTTAAATACTTTCCAAAGCTAAAGTCTTTGGGCATGCTACCATTTCCCCAATGAACATATCTGAATTTCTTTTACTAATGGGTGAAGGGTAGAGAAATAAAGATTTTGTGAAGGAAAGCCATAAAATTAATTATCACCAGCAGATTAAGCACTGTCACCGTGATTTTCATTTTTAGGACTTAGTGTTCATTGTAAAAATGAAAAGTCTTATCAAGAATGTGTTATATGTGTAAGATAAGGCCTCATATATGACTAGACAGGTTTAACCCCTTAATGTGATTTATAAAGTCAGTACAGGAGAAAAAATTACATATAAACCAATTAAGTTACAATTTTGGAAGGAACAGGGGCAACGTCCACCTCTGCAAAAGTCTAAACCCACAGGTCCAGGGCACATTAACTGGGAACGTCAGCCGCGGGGCAAGTGAGAGGGCTTTGGAAGGGAAAAGGGTGATTTTGGAAGCTGGGTCTGGATAGAAATCACATTTTCTAAACACATGCATCCATCTCATGTCACTGAGATTGTAACCAGACAAGATGAAGCTGTGTTTGACATTTGAAGGGGGTGCTGGAGATACTAAGACAGAAGCTGCAGCGGGACCAGAGAACAGGAGAAAGGATGGCATGGGTGAGGAGCGGGCTCCTTGGGCAGAGCGCACACTTTGGGCGTCCCCGTTTATGGGAGACACTTGCTGTTGCAGAGGGAGGAAGGGCTGCTTAATGGCACCTTAGGTGCGAACTTAATTTCTGAGCCAGGGTCAGTGGGAAATCTGAAAGCACTGGGGACACTGGGAGTGGCAGTCATTTAATTTTTGCAAGGTTGCCAAGGACCTTGCTCCTTTGCGTAACAGGAAAACATGGTTATATGTCTGTTACTTGGGGGGATTTGATTGCAAGAAGCGCAGTGGATGGCTTTATTTATAATTAGATTTATTTGTTTATAATTTTATATAGTGTTATAATTTTAATACATATATTCATATAATTTTGTATAATTTTATATATACATATATTGATATAATTTTATTTTAATTATTTATAATTTATTTATAATTGAGTGGGCACCCTTATGTGGGGAGCATGGGATTGTGTGAAGACAGCGTCACTAAGACCAGGATGTGCCAGGTACAAGACCTGCTTTGAGCTAGGAATCATCTAAAGTTAGAATCCTTCTGGTTTCCAGATCTTGCATTAAAAACTGGAATAACTAAGACAGAATTTCCTTCTGTCTTAGGCCTCATGCTTACCCACTCACCGGCTGTGGACATTCAAGTTGCTTCCACCTGTTGGCTACTGTGAATGAGGCTGCTGTGAATTCAACTTCTTCTTGCTTGTTTGTAGATACGTTTTCTCCTAAAAGAAACTTTATCCCACCAGGGAGACGGGATCGAGCTTCAGGCATGAAGAGAGAGGGAGGCCGACTCTCTGGAGCGGGGCCGCTCTCCTGCGTGGTTGGCCTCCCCTCACTCTCTCACACCCCCGAGGATGTTCTCACTCGTCAGCCAGCCCTAGTGGTTCTTGTTTCAGGGGAGCTAGACTCAGCTGGGCCCCTTGGTGCCTGGAGGCTGCTATAGCACTTGAGTGACACGGACACAGGCATTTGCAACAAAATTATAGTCCAGGAGGTGGAATGGAGAGCCCTCTGCGGTTTGTGGTGGTGAAATCTAACCTCTGCCGTGAAGGGTTCTAAGCAGAAGTGCAGCGAGTCTGAGAGAAGGGCACGTGGTAGAGCAGTGGCCAGACTACCCTCCCTCAGGAGCGCCCGCATTCGGGTTACAACCTGCTTCCTTCAGCCTTACCTTCCCCACTCCGGTGTCCACTTATCAAATCTTTACTGGGAGTCTGCTGTGGACTGTAAGAGGCATTGTGAAGCATATTTAAAATACCAGGGTCTTTACCTCTCAAAATTTCTATTAAAGTGCAATGCAGGATGTAGAAGAGAACAGCCAACGCAGGTGTGGCTGAGTCCAAAGTGTTCAAACTCAGCGGCCTTGGTGCGCCTCAGGCAGAGGAATAATCTCCTTCAGGTGCAATCTGCGAAAGCTGCCTGGAGGAGGGGAGGTTTTTTAGTTGGATTCTGAGGAATGCCTCTTTGAGTCTGTACTGGAATATTTCCTTATTAAAGACACTTTGATGATTTCTCAGGGAAAAAAGAGATAACTTTTGACTCAATGTACTAGCTGCTGGTACAAGTGGGCATGGCAGTTGACATTCATTATTTTGTCTTTGGGTTTAAGATTATATTTTCCCAGAATTTTCAGAGGGCAGGGACCAAGTTGCAAACTTGCAGTACAGTTGAGAAGAAACAGTTATGGAAAATGCTTGCAAAATCTCTCTCTCTCTCTTTTTAAATCAAGTTTATATCAGAGTATTTTCTTCTCACCAGATTCTCATCTATGAATCTTAATCCAGTAATCTTGAGGGAATTTAAGCGACTACAAGGGATAGTGGGCCAGCAAAGATGTGACTGGAAAATTTTCAGGCAAAGCTAAATTCTTATTAAAAAGAGAGCAGGGGTGAGCAAAACACTATAAACACATAAGAGAAGGGTGGGAAGGGTGGCAGTTTGCTTGGGGAATGGTCAGTTAAAGTTTCAAGAAATGAAAAGGAGGTTAATTGAGATTAATTTGATCACAGGATGCCCTAGGCCATAATTTAAAATAAAAATAAGAGAGCTCTTGGGTTGTATTCTCTTTTATAGAACAAGGAAATGGTTGGTTTAGTTTGGAAGCCAAGAACAATTGCAGTGAGACTGCTTGAGGAAGAACCCTCTGGTTAGCTACCATGGAGTTTAGGAAAATGCCGAGGCCGGGCAGGTCACGGAGCGCAAGGCGGAATGCGTCCGTCTCCTGTTCACACCGAAGTCAGTGCTCAGCTCAGCTCCTCACATGTGCTGTCAAATTGTGTTGAAGGAATTCATTCATTCCCTTATGTATTAACTCAACAAATATTTATTGAGAACATCCTAGGTAGTAGGCAATTTTTAAAGCTCTGGAAACTAGCCAAATCTATATATCTATATATATCTTCCTGTCTTCTATAAAGAAATAACTGTTGATGAAGGCAGTAAATACACAAATAAAATATCAGATGGCTGTGTGGTCTAAAGAAAAGAAAGAAATCTGGACAAGGGGATTATATTAGTTTCCTCTGGGACTGCTGTAACAAAGTGCCAAAAATTGAGTGGCTTAAACAAGAAACATTTGTTGTCTCAGAGTTCTGGAGGCTAGAAGCCCAAGATCATGAGGTTGGCAGTGCCATGTTCCCTAAGGGCACAAGGAGGGATCTGTTCCAGGCTCTCTCCTAGCTTCTCTGTTAGTTCCTTGGCTGTGGCAACATAACTCCAGTCTCCACAAGGCGTTCTTCCTGTGTCTCTGTCCCTGAATCTAAATTTCTCCTCTTTATAAGGACATCAGTCATGTTAGGGCTCACCCCAGTGGCCTCATCTTAACTTGATCAATCTGATTTCCTGGGGTTTAGGATTTTAACCTCTTGGGGAGACACAATTCAATCCATAATAAAGGTTAAATAGTTGGTGAGCTGCTGTTTTATATAGGTGGTCAGGTGAGGCCTGATATGGTGACATTTGACTGTGAACTTGAAGAAACTAAGGGAGGGAGCCACACAGATATCTGCTTTCCAGGCAGAGGCCAGAATGGGAGAATGCTCCTCATGTTTCAGGGACAACAGGAGCCCACCCAGCTGAGAGAGGGGAGAAGAGAAGATGAGAGGGAGGGAGAAAGGGAGAGAGGGAGAAAGGCGGGGGGGGGGGAGATGGGGTCTGAGTGGGGTCTTCCTTGTAAGTAAAGTGGAGCGCCACTGTAGATTTGAGTAGCCATGTGTCATAACTGGACACACATTTTGAAAAGATTCATCCCCTAACAGATTCAAGAGGCTCTGTGGTGAATAGATAAAAGAGGGCAGGGATGGAAGCGGGAAGGCCATTGCAAGGGATATGGATGGTGGCTGGAGCCAGAGCTGGGGTGACAGAAGCGGAGTGAGAAGTGGTTGGACCGGAGCATGTCTTCATCTGTCTGCAGGCAACGGGCAAGAGGGTGATGCTTAGGCTTTTGGCTTCTGCAGAAGGAAGGAATGGATTTGCCAGTTGTAGAATTGGAGAGAGAAGGTTTTGCCGAGATAGAAACAGAGTTTGATTTAAGATGTGTTAAGTTTGAGATGATTTTTTGCGTGTAAGTGGAGATTGTGAGTAGGTGTTTGGAGATATGAATCTAGAGTTCAGGAAGTTGTCAATATAGAAGGTCCACAAAGCCACGGTTTGGGGTTAAGTCAGCCAGGGAATGAATAGAGTTGGAGAAGAGAAAGGGCTTAGAACTGATTCTTGGGTGGCCCAGCAGTTGGAGACTGAGAGGGGCAGCAGATCAAGCACAGGAGAGAAGGCGTGGAGGGCCAGGAAGGGCGGATGCCGTGACGTCAAGGGAAGGGAGGGTGGGTGGGGCGGGACAGCCTGTGTCATGTATGACAAATACGGTGCTAGGAACTGACCACAGTATTCGGCAATTTAGAAGTCACTAGGGACCTTCCTATGGCATTTTGGGGGAGTAAATTGGCTGTAAACCAGATTATAGTGAGTTCAAGAGAGCCTGGGGGAGTGATTGTCCACACCCAGTGTCTCCTACTCTTTCAAGAGTTTACCTTTAAGAGAAGAAGAGCAATTACTGTAACTAAAGATGAATGAAAAGAGGGATTCTTTTAAAAAAATGCAAGGTATATAGTATTTTATATTCTGATGGAGACGATGTAGTAGAGGGAAAAGTTAATGGTGGGGAGAGATGGCAGAACAGTTGAAGCGAAAGTTTTGAATAGGTGAGAAGTTGTGGGATCCAGTATCAACTGGAAGGATTCACTTTATCTGGGGGTACAGATAATTAATTCATGGAAACAGGAAGGCAGGCAAGGGAAGGGGGGTTTAACAGCTTCGTAGATAGAGCAGTAAGAGCAGATGGAAGGTTCTCTTGGGATTGTTTCTTTTCTTTTGTCAGAAAAATTAAAAACTGAGAATGAAGAGGGGATGCTTAAGATTTGGAGACAAAGGTGATGGTATGGAAGAGTCCGTAGAAGCACAGGAGAATGACAGGATTAGGGAAATCGGGTGGGGTGGCTGAGCAGCACCAACACCCACTTGAACTGGGGGACCATCAATTTAAAGAGACCCTGGTCATCATGGTTGGCGTTTTTTGCCAGCCGTGTTCATGTTCAGATGCTCAATCCAGCTCAGTGCAGGGCAACATATAAAACAAAGAGAGGGAAAGGCGTTGGGGTAATATGCGAGCAAGTGAGTCTAAGGATGGACTGTGGGATCTAAGCTAGATAAGAAGGGAGCTGAGGATCAGCGAAGAATGAAGGGCAGAGAAGGCTTGTTGGATGAATGGATTCAGGACCTGGCGGGGTTGCAGGTTTATTGATGTTGGAACAATTCGGAAGAGTGAACTTGGGCCCTGTCTATCATGGCTCAGTTGGTTGGGCGTTGTCCTGTGCACCGAAAGGTGGCCTGTTCGATTCCTGGTCAGGGCACATGCCTGGCTTGTGGGCTCGGTCCCCAGTAGGGAACTCGCGTGAGACAGACGATTGGCGTTTCGCTCTCACATCGGCGTTTCTCTGTCTCTCTCCCTCCCCCTTCTTCTCTCTAAAAATCAATTTAAAAAATCTTTAAAAAAAAAGAACGAACTAGGAAGGTAGGTGGCCGTCGTGAGAGAGTCATTAGATAGAAGCAATTGGGATGTGGAGTCGTGGGTGCACCTACAGGCAGTAACTAGGCCTGGAGCACAGAGGGAAAGTGGGTGGCTGAGAAGAGGCTGCAGACAGTGTCGCTGGGGACAAAGATGACAAGGATATAAGAGGCCAGGGTTTTGGAAGGATCATCCACTTAGATATTAAAATAACAAGGAGCATTAGCGGAGAGAATTATGAATTAAATCTTCAAGGGATAAAGAGTCGTCCAGGCGTCTGTGGATGATTAAGGCGTGGCGGGCTCCCCAAAGCTGAAGTCTGCAGGCCTGAGCCTCACAGCGGATGCTTTGGGGGGCAGAGAGGGACAATGGCTTGGAGACAGCTGTGAGGGGCAGGAAGGCATAACCCTGCCTCCCGGTCCCGCGACGTGAGGATCGTGGAGAAAGTGGTTCACACGTTGGAGGCTTTGGGGGAAAACTGTTCCCTCGGGTGGGCCAGGCCTTAGCTACGCCAGGGAAACGACGGGCACGTTGAGAGGAGGGTTGAGAACACGGGGCATTGCTCGCGGTGGACGAGTTCGGGAGGTAAGGGAGTGCGGAGGGGTTGGATGAGCCATGTCCAGGGCATCGTGGGACACAGGCCATCACCCCCCAAGGCAGACAGTGGGAGTGAGGCGGTGGCCTCTTGTCAGGAGCACGTGGGGGCTCTGGAGCCCCATCTTCACTCTGCGTCTGGCATTTTGCGGCCTGGAGGCGGCGTGGTGTTCCAGTGTAAACTCTGGGACCCTCCTTCATGCCGGCTGCTGGCTGTGTGAGGCCACAGAAGGAGGTGGCAGTAGGTCCCAAAGCTCTGCGGCGATGACGTGCACTAGCTTCAGAGGGGAGAAGGGCCTCCTTTTAGGAAGCTGGTTGGAAAGAAGATGTTGAAAAATGATGCTTGGCTAAATGTAGAGGCGAGGGCCAGGCAAGATGATTAGTTACTGCCAGCTTGAACGGGCTTTGAGATTCGGCTCCATTATCGAAATAGAGTCTAATCATCCATTAGGGTCACAATTCTCTTTCATGCTTTGAAGGTAAAAGATCATTTCTCCCTGGTGATAGACTAAAAGAATGCTTTCTCAGCCGAAAAAAGGTTAAACTGCTCTTATTCATTGCGTTTTGCAGTCAAACCATTGATAGAAGAAACTTAGGTTCTTCCATTTATAGCTTTGTAAAAATGATAGAACTTTGGGTAGGTAAATATAGTTTATGAGACAAATTTCAACACACTGTGACTTGAATAGAAAAAACAAAAGAGCCAGAGTTTGTTCCATAGAAGGGCTGAAATATATCTTTTATATGTTTTTTTCCTATACAAAATGACTTCAGAGGAGGGAATTGCTTCTTAATTCTAGTCGAACAAAGGGGAGAGATTATGAGATCATCTTTGAAACAGGCCTTTCAGGGTGGGAAGCATTTGTGATGGTGTCTGTGAATTATATGGGGAGAATATTGGATAGTAGAATTTTAACAGAGAGCTAGAAATATAAAATGTTTTACCAAGCCTCTTACAAACACGTTTTAGCTTTATTTATTTTTCTTCATAGAAATACAATATCTAAAATGCTTCCTAATAAAATGGTGGATCTACCTAACTTGGAGAAGACATCCCTTTCCTGTCACTAACATATAGAAATGATGAATAAATTATTACAAAAGATTCTTTGTGATCCCTAATGGCAAGATGAAAGAAACTGACATAAATCTAGGCCAGAACAGTAAGTAGAGCAGTGAGGGGTGGCGACACCCACATACGGGCCCCAGTGCTGAGGGCTGGTTTATTACCCACGTGGGCAGGAGAGGCGGGCGGGGCCTGCTGAGAGGGGAGCTGGGCGGGCTTCCCACAGGAAGCTGGAGCCTCCAACGGCTACTCCTCTGTGGCCTCCCCCCGCCCCCCTACTAGTTTGGGGAAGCAGCAAGGAAGCTGCGCCCCTGGGTGGGACAAACATGAAGTGACCCTGGAGAAAGCCAAACCCCAGGCTTGTGCCACAAATGAAAATGTAAGTGATAGGAGATCATTTGGTGTGAAGGACAGAGCCAAGAAATGAATGTAAAAACCTCTTTCAGAAAGGATGAAACCTCTGGGCCTACACCATAAACAAGCTCGATCCTGCTCCTTGAGGCAGCTTCGCAGCTCAGGGCACAGAAAGTTTCCAGGGGGATGGAGAGCGAGATGCCAGGAGGGAGAGCCTGTTATGTGCCGCATTCTCTCTATATAATCACGCCTTAGGCGATGTCATACAATATTATTTAAATACTCCTTCATACTGGAAGGGATGCAGGAATAGTATCATCAAGGGACACAAGGTTTTAGTTGGGTAAGGAGGAGGCAAGGGCTTCTGAGAAGAGGCTGAGGGTGAAAAATCAGGAGCTCCAGAGATGATGTTGAGAGGGTTAGAGAACAAGGCTGGTGGCTTGGATCAGACTGGAGAGAGCACAAAAAGGGGGGGGGAAGAGTCCCCCTGGTAATAGATGGACGTCGCTTGGACTCCTGGAAGAGATGGAGATCCACAGGGAGGTGGGACATGACATGATTATTTCCGCTGGGGGCCTTGTAGAGACCTGGTGAGTAATCAGCTTGAGCTCTGGTCTTAAACTTGAAGAAGATGGTGAGGGGTTGGTCTTCTTTTGCCGTCTAGTTATCCCTGCCTTTTCTCTTGCAGCGTTTTCTACTAGCTCCTGGTCCTCTGAGGGCACTCTTGTTTCTTGTATACTTATGAGCTATTTTATTTTCTCCTGCTGATTTCAGGTTGGGGGTGTGAGGCAAAGATTGCAGCGTGACCTCGGTGTGCCATCTAGATCTGCAGACAGAGCTTCCGTTCCCACCTTATTTCCCACTGACTGTGGTTTCAAGCTCTCCTCTTGGCTAGCTACTTCAAAAAACTTAGTCTTTCCAGGGCATACAGTCACCGACTAAAGCCTTCTGGAATGAACAACAAAGCAGGCCAGAATATAAGGGAAAAAATCTCCAAATGAAGGGAGTTCAAGTGCCTTACATTTATCATTCCATCTATTACACCTCCCCTACCTTCCCGTGCTAAAATGTCCTGTGGGCTTGATCCCCACAGAGACCAGCAGGAACAGGCTTATTTCCCCTCGAGGCCTGGATGTGTGCACTGTGGCCTCATTAGGTGGGGGTCCTTGTACCTACCACAGCCAACATCTTGGATCCAAAATTCTTTCTTATAACTCGGTTGACTCAGGCAGGACATATCTGCGCAGTTTTACAGGTGACATTTCCCCCAGGGCTCACAAGCTCAATGCTTTACAAGTGCATCTGCTCCTTGCAGACTTTTGGCTGCACTATAAGCCTTGGGCTGTGAAAGAATAGTTGACTCTGCTATCAAAGCTTTGTCTAAATAAACCGGGACCTCAGTATATCTCTCTTGGCTATAGAGAGGGGTATATGGACAATCCATCCTGGATGCTCTCCAAAGTGGGGATAGTTCTTGAAGTATAAAAACAGAGCTCCTTATAAGGAAGTTTCACCTAGGAGGCCCCCAGCGTGGCTTCCCAAATAGCATTATAGTGGGGCTCAGGGTACTGGAGCCAAATATGATTCTCCCTGCCCTCCACCAAAGTTCCAGCCTGGTTTTTATAGGCCAGACATAAATCTGAGAAAGTGTTTATAAAATAGACTGGGTCTATCTGGAAAGCTTAAAAAACAACTTTTATAGGTTAGTTTTGAGGAAATCAATTGGAGGCTATTTAGAGAAATTGCTTTTGTGCAGAATGGGGCCCTTCTCACCTTATCTTGCCCTGTCCAACAGGGATGTGTGGTTCATTCAACAAAACAGCACTATTAATTGTAGGCTCCGTGCAGTCTTACCGGCAGGGAGACCTGCTTCATTAGGCCACTAGGAAAGGACAGGGGGAGACTTTATGAAATATTTATTAGTAGGCTTCAAATCTCAGTGCTTTTCAGACTGGATCCTACCTTGTCACACCAGCTCAAGCTTGTATTCCCACTTGCTCTAGCTTCCTGTTGATGCGGGGACAGCTGGGATGCCTCTTCCCCGCACAGCTCTCCTGCTGGCAGTGCCTTAGCGCCAGTTCTGCTAAACCTGCCAATTCTGTAGATGGGGAGGCGGATGCCCTGGAAAAAAAAAGGACTCTTTCTTTTTAACAAAACCACTATGGGCACAACATGATGCGTGGCCATTGGTGGAATATAAAAAATTCACGGGACAATGTTCTTGTCCTCAGGGAGCGTTATTTATGACAAGACAGAACAAATAACTGCAACACGTGGTACCAGAAAGCTGTGAATGAGGGGACGATACAAAATGCATTGTGCTGGCTTTGGGTGTTTAGAAGGAAATTAGCACTTCGTTGGGAGAATGCAAACTGGTAATCATCAGGAAGTACTTGGCATTGAAGGGCAATCTGGGTGAGCTGGTCGGATTTTGCCCAGTGTGGAGGAGGGATGAAAGCCAATCTACTGTAATGGGAAATCCTGTGGCGTAAAGAGGAAAGAGCAGAAGCCCAGCTTAGACAGGGAGTGGACTGCAGCCGGGCAAGGATAGCAAGCGAGGCTGGAGAAACGACTTGGGCCGAGACGACAGGCCGCAGTGGCCATGTGACTTTATTGGGAGGCAGGGCTGGCATCCCAGGAAGTGAAATGGATGAAAAGGACACACAGCATGAACAGCAAGGACAAGATCATAACAAAAACAGGAGGAACAGGACTGTGTCCTGTCCCAGAAACAAAGAAGAAAAGAGGTTCCAAGAGTAGACAGGGGTTCAATATGTCCAGTGCTTCCAGGAGGTAAAGACAATGACAGAGAAATACTGGGCCAGGAGTCTCGTTTCAGGGGTCTGGCAGTGAGCGGTTGGTGAGAATGTGGACAGAGGATGGAAAGTTCTTGAGTAGTTTGCTGGTAAAGAAAAAACAAAGGTGGTTGGAACCCTGATGAGGGTGGTGAGCTTCTGAATGTATTCCTTTCTGTCTTGTATCGCTATGGCAAGCATTTCCTAAACTCTAAAAACCCGGGGGTGCTCTTTCATTTCCTCATGTCATTGTTAACAACCTTGGATTTAGACACCTAGGCCCTGCCGATTATGGTGTGGAGAATTGCCCCAAGGTGAGTGCAGCTCTTGGGCTGACGCCGATTGACGAGCTCTGGAGCAGGCTGGGCTCTCAGCTCTGTGTTCTCACGTCCTCTCAGACCCCGAGGTTGTGTCTCATGATAGCGGGCATTCACAGGGATCTGCAAAATATAACAAATAGCCGCTTGGATTATCCCGACTCTGCAGATCAGATCAAAGGAGATTAAATTGATGTGTTGCCCCTTTACTCAAGCATTTGGCAAATGTCTCATTCTTTTAGAGATGATTTTGAGTTTTGTAGAATTAAGACTTTTTTTTCCCCCCAAGCATATTTCTCTCAGTTTTCAGAAGGTTGGGTACTTGTGGGAAATTTAATCCACATGTTTATGATTCATTTTGACTTCACTCCTTTCAAATTTATCTTTGGAGCATGAGTTGGTACTTGAGAAGCCTTTTAAAGTTCAGGACTTTTAGAACCAGATAGTTATTTTGCTAGCTGCGTCTTGAAAACACATATCAGAAATTTTACTAAGATCAAAACTCAGAGTTTAGAGGGCCCTCTGAATGCAGCAAACTCCCAGCTCTCGGCAGTGTATTTTCAACAGCAAATCTGTAGGCAAAGGACAGTAAAAGTGCAGGGGGAGCAGCTTCGCTGAGTGTCTGTGTTTACAGGAGTGCCATCCGGGTTGCTTCAAATATTCCCAGAGACAGCAGGCCTGGGAAGCGTCATGGCAGCCGCGTCCTTCCTGGTAGCCCTGCTTATTTTTACAGTTACTTATGCATACATCCTCGAGCTGCTGGAACATTCCAGGTCACCTCATATTGAGTTTAACCCCCTCACTTTATAGATGAAGCTGAAGCTCAGAAAGGCTAAATGCCTGACTCAAGATCTCACACACCTTAGTTTTAGAGCCTCTTCAAGCTTCCACCACATCTGTTTCAGCCCAAAGAGAAGACTGTTTGATGGGAGTCAAGGCTACAGCACAGGGACTCGGGCTGGATCTGGGGAGAGCGGTGGTGGCAGTTTTGGAAAGTGGAGGAGGCTGAGCACCGACTCTCACATGGTCCCTCTTGGAGCTTCTCTCTTGTAGATCGCCTGTCTGGGGTTGCTTTTCTTCTGTGGGAGAGTGGGGTGAAAAAGGACTTGTCTGACACCAGGAGGGTGTCACATGGGCAGAGTGGACTACTTTGATGGGTATCAGCCCTGTTTCTACAACCTTGTTTAATGAAGGCTCTTAGAGGAAGCTCACTACCCTGTAAACAGATGCCCCCAGTGCGGGATACATATTTCCTGTTCCAGAACATTAATGCTTATTGCATGAGTCAGCCGGTGGCCATTCTAAGTATGTTGGATTCACTCAGTCACTGCAGGGGAAATCTATTGACCTTGGATACAAACTTTGGCCCAGAACGACTACACTTGGTTATTTAGTTTAGTTGTAAAAAATGTGGGAAATAGATGCATATCAGCAGAGGTCTTGGTCTTTGTTTAGCAAGGAAACTAGTGGTGAAATTTATGAAGGTTTTTATCAGAGTGAGGTCAATAGAACACATTCACACACATGCCATTTAAAATAGCATTTATTTGCTTTATAAACGATTATGAAAGCACTATACGTTCAGGGTGGAAAACTTGAAAAATGCCAAAAGTATAAAAAAAAAAAAATTCACTTATAATTCCACTACTTAGAGATAACAAATGTTAACATTAACATTTGAGAGTTTCTTGTCTTTTTAGTAGGCTTATGTATTATTTTATTTTATTTTTTGTACAAAACATGCTATTTTTATAGGTTGTAAACTGTTCTGTTTTTTCACTGTAAAGGTCAAAAGGAGAAAAAGATGTTCCACAAGCATCTGCAACCAACAGCCGTGGTGCTCCTGGGTCTCCAGGACTGGTACGTGATCCAAAGCATTTGTGAGATTCCGACGCGCTGAGGTTCACGGGTCTTTATTTTTCACGTGTTGTTTCCCTTCCTGCCTGTCTGCTTTTCTTCTCACAACTAATTACCAAGCTCACTTTTTCTCTACTCGCTGCTTCTTTTCACATGTATGTTCTCATTCCTTATATTTTAGCTCAGTGTGACTCCCACACAGCCCCTTTCTACCTCACGGCCCCCTCATTCCACATACCATTTGTGTGACATTTTCCAGTTCAAACTGCTCAGAGAGAGAATCTGACTTATCTAGCTAATAACTCTTATCTCTACTTGAGCATGGCCTTGCACATGGGCTCTACCAGAATTTGCCGACCAGTTGGGACAGCTTCCTCTCTAATCTATTCCGGTATGGGCAGGTGATGAGGAAATTCAGGTCACATTTAGAAAGTAATGTGAAAGACAGTAAAAATCACTCCAAATCTTGCTACTCAGTAATAAACACTGTTAATGTTTTCATGATTTTTTTCAGTCATTTTAAAATATGTGCATATACACGTGTGTGTATGCATGTGGGAGTATTTTTAAAAATTGATCACTTCCCAATTTTTTAAACCAAACATTATATTTTGAACACTTTCTTATGAGCGTAGCTATTTATCCAAAACCTGATTTGTAGTGGTATATACAAATTTGTGGTATACCAGTACTTTATTTCACAATTCAGTATTATTGGGCACATTTTGGTGCTTGCAGTGGGAAGAGAAACCCTGCTCTATAAGTGACAAAGAGATGTTCATTTACTAGACGGCCAAAAAATCCCTAATATACTCTAAAGGCTCTTCAGATAAATAACTTAGTTTCATGAAAATAAGTACACCTGCATCTTGTCTGTCTTTCTTTTTTAAAAAAATTATTTCCTTGGACCATATGGGATTTATTTTTATGTATGACATAAGGAAGAAATGTAACCTTTTTCCTAAAAGTTTAACTTATTGTCCAAGAACTGCTTGTTCAATATCTATTATTTTTCAACTGATTTAGAACATCATGTAATTTATTGCCTTGATTCTCAGATACAATTGACTTTGAGATTCACCTGTGATTTAAAAACCATCACAATCTGATGGTGGCATAGGTAAATGCGGTACTCGCATCCTCCCACAACCACATCAAAATTACAACTAAACCACAGAATAACCATCATTCAGAATAGCCTGAAATCTAGCTGAACAAAAGCCCTACAACTAAGGTTATAAAGAAGAAGCCACATCAAGATTGGTAGGAGGGACAGAGATGCAGAAGGAGCTGGTTCCACACCTATATGTGGCAGATAAAAATAGGAAGGCATATCTCAGATGCAGAAGTCCCCCCCTAAGAAGCCAGAGATCCCAGCTTCACACTAGATCCCCCAGCCCAGGGTTCCAATGCCAAGAAGAAAAGTCCCCATAACTTCTGGCTGTAAAAACTAGCAGGGATTGTGGCTGAGTGAGATGGACTCTGCTGGAGTCTCAAGTAGCTCCTCTTTTTTTTTTTTTTTTTTAAATATATCTATTGATTTCAGAGAGAGGAAGGCAGAAAAGAGAGAGAGAGACAGACAGAAACATCAATGATGAGAGTCACTGATCAGCTGCCTCCTGAATGCCCCCGACTGGAGATCGAGCCCACAACCCAGGCATGTGCCCTGACTGGGAATCAAACCCTGATCACTTGGATCCTAGCTCAACACTCAACCGCTGAGTCACACCTGGCTGGGCTCAAGTAGTTCCTCTTAAATGGTGTGTGTATGGACTTACTGAGACTGACTCCCTCTCGGCTCTAGCGCTGGGGCAGCAGCTCAAAAGGCACCAGGAACATGCTGGGAGGAATTGAATTGTCAGACACCAGGGCAAGAGCTGGAGGGGCCGCTTTCTCCCAGAAGGAAGTGCTGACAGAGGCCAGTGTTCCTTTTCAGAGCCCTCTCCAAACAGAGCCAGCAGGTGGGCACCATATCTGAGTCTCCATCAACTTGGCTATCACTGTTCACCTAGCCCTGGTAATTTCCTGAAACCTCTGCCCCATCCAACTTGTGGGCCCATCCAAGCTGTTTCCAATGGTTTTTCCATATAAATGGCCTATCTTGTTTCATGCTTCAGACTTTCCTAGAACTGCTCAATCAAAAAGCATCTGGCCTCTGTGTGCCCAGTACTTCTCAGTAAATGGCCCTAGGCCTGGCACTAGAGGTAGCCAGCCTTGGTTCACAGCTTAGGCTCTCTTGGACACCTCTGAACCTAGCACAAGTATCAGACATCTGCAGATTACTTTGTAGCTCATGCTGGTGGCCCCAGGCTGACTTTGGTCTGCACCTCCTAGGAAGCCCTAGAGCCAGCTCACACAGTGAATACCTTCAGACCATGTTGGCACACCACCAACCACCTCCACAAGCAATACTCTAAAGGGGTGGACTCAGTGGGCACCAGAGCCCTGCCGAACTAAGTCCTACTCTGTGGGGCCAGCCCCTGCATAGTTGACTCTCCATGGTGATCACAGTCAGTCCTTGCAGTTGATTGGCCTGGTGGTAAATCATTCCCATTGATGTGCCAACAGCAATCAAGGTTCAACTACCATAGGAGGGTGTACACAGCCCATATGGTGGGTGGTGTGGTGCACCTGGAGTGCCCAGCTCAGGTGAACAGGGAGGCTGTGCCACTGGACCCTACAGGACCCCTATTACATTAGGCCACTCTATGAAGCCCTGTAGATCTAGCAGCTCTACCTAACACATGAAAACAAACACAGGGAGGCTGACAAAATAAGGAAACAAAGAAACACATCCCAAATGAAAGAAGAGAACAAAACTCCAGAAAAATAACTAAACAAAATGGAGACAAGCAATCTACTAGATGCAGAATTCAAAACACTGGTTATAAGGATGCTCAATGCACTTAGGGGAGGAGCAGATGAACTTAGTGAGAACTTCAACAAAAGGACAGAAAACATAAAAAAGAACCAGTCAGGAGAGAAACAAGACGGTGGCGTAGGTAACAGCTGCACCTGCTGCCTCCCGCAACCACATCAAAATTACAACTAAAATACAGAACCACCGTCACTCAGAGCCTCCTGAGATCTGGCTGCACAGAAGCCCCACAACCAGGGAACTGAAGCAGCACCGAGAGCGGTAGGAGGGGCGCAGATGCGGGCGGATCAGGGCTGGATTGTGGAGATGAGGCCGCGGGCCCACACCTGGTGCCACGGTTGAAATCTCGGTGGTGGGGTTTCCTGGAGGAGTGAGGGGTCCCAGCCCCACAGCAGGCCCCCAGCCCAGGGCTCCAGGGCCAGGAAGAAATGTCCCCACAACTCTGGGCTGTGAAACCAGCAGGGACTGTCTCTGAGGGTCGCAGAGGCTGCGGGAGCCCCAGCAGCTCCTCTTAAAGGGCCCGCGCAGGGACTCACTCGGACGCTCCCTCTGAGCCCAGCGCCGGGCAGCAGCCTGAAAGAAACCAGGGGCACTTGAGGAGGAACTAACCTGCCTGAAATCCAGGCAAGAGCTGTAGGGGCAGCTTCCTCCCAGGCAGAAGGGCTGGCAGAGGCCGTGGCTCCTTTGGCGAGTCCTCCCTCACACAGCCAGTAGGCAGGGACCATATTTGAATCACTAGTACCTGACTCACACCTTTGGCCCCACCCTGTGATTCCTGAAGGCCCCACCCCACCCCACCCCACCTGCAAGCTCCTCAAAGCCATTTCCAGTGGCTTTTCTGTCCAAGTGGCCTCTCGAGCCTTATGCTTAAGACTTTCCTAAAATCTCTCAAACAAGCAGCAGTGTGCCCCATACAGCTTGATAAGTGGCCCCAAGCCAGGCACTAGTGGCAGCCTGCATTGGCTCATAGCTTGGCCTCTCCTGGACACCTCCAAGCCCAGCACAAGTAACAGCCATCTTTGGATTGCTGTGTAGCTCAGGCTGAGTGGCCCTGGGCAAGGCACTGGCACAGGCTGACTTTGCACCCCTCCAGGAGGCCTCAGAGACAGGCACCTGGTGGTCAGACTCGACCATACTGGATTACAACTCTACCACATCCACAAAGTGACACACTCAAGGGGCACACTTGGTGAACACCAAAGCTCCACTGAAGTAAATCCTGCCCCATAGGGGTATCTCCAGCACAGCAGCTCTTTGGCTGTAGTTGCAGCTGGTCGTCGGCATAGCTGATTGGTCTGGGGATCAGTTCCTCCCAATGATGCCAACAGCAACCAAGGCTCAACTACAACAAGACAGTGCACACAGCCCACACAGGGGAGCACCTAGAAGGCCCAGCTCAGGTGACTGGGGAGGCTGAGCCACTGGACCCCACAAGACACCTACTACACAAAGCCACTCTACAAATTCCAGGAGACACAGGAGCTCTATCTAATACATAGACACAAACACCAGGAAGCAGCCAAAATGAGGAAGCAAAGAAACATGTCACAAAGGAAAGAACAGAAGAAACCTCTAGAAGAGGAACTAAATGAAATAGATCCAAGCAAGCTAACAGATACAGAGTTCAGAATAATGGTTATAAGGATGCTCAAAGATATTAGTAAGAGTATGACGAAAATAATTGAGAAAATCAATGCTACACGAACTGAAATGAAGAATAATTTACAGGGAATCAATAGTAGAGTAGAGGACGCTGAGAATCAAATCAGCAATTTGGAACATGAAGAAACAAAAACCACCCAACCAGGAGAGCAAAAAGAAAAAGGAATCCAGAAATATGAACATAGCATAAGGAGCCTCTGGGACAACCTCAAGAGGCCCAACATTTGTATTATTGGGGTGCCAGAAGGAGAGGAAGGAGAGCAAGAAATTGAAAACCTATTTGAAAAAATAATGACAGAAAACTTCCCCTACCTGGGGAAAGAAATAGACTTACAAGTCCAGGAAGCACAGAGGGTCCCAAACAAGAGGAACCCAAAGAGGCTCACAGTAAGAAACATCATAATTAAAATGCCAAGGTTAAAGACAAAGAGAGAATCTTAAAAGCAGCAAGAGAAAGGCAGTTAGTTACCTACAAGAGGGCCCCCATACAACTGTCAGCTGATTTCTCAACAGAGACTTTGCAGGCCAGAAGGGAGTGGCAAGAAATATTCAAAGTGATGAAAAACGTGGAAGTACAACCAAGATTACTCTATCCAGCAAAGCTATCATTTAGAATTGAAGGTCAGATAAAGAGCTTCTCAGACAAGGAAAAGCTAAAGGAGTTCATCACCACCAGACCAGCACTACAGGAAATGTTGAAGGGTCTTCTTTAACAAGAAGTTAATGAACAAAAGAATCTGATGAATGAAATAGATCCAGAGACATTGACACAGGTAACAGACGATCATATTTCAGAGGGAAGAGGGAAGGGGGTGGAGGGTGGGAAGAGATTTACTATAGAAGTTATATGCATATATGCATAATCCATGGACACATGCAATGATGGGGTGAAGGACTGGGGAGGGGATGGGAGCGAGTTGGAGGAGGTCAATTGGGGGGAAAAATGGGACACCTGTAATACTTTCAACAATAAAGATAAATTAAAAAAAAAAAGAACCAGTCAGAAATGAAGAATACAGTAATACAGAGATTTGGAAGATAAGGAGGCAGGAAACACCCAATCAGAACAGCACAAAGAAAAATGAATAAAAATACGAGGATAGTATAAACGGCCTTTGGGACAACTTCAAGCATACCAACATTCACATCATGGCCTGAAGGAGAAGACAGATAGCAAGAAATTGAAAACCTATGTGAAAAATAATAAAGAAAAACTTCCCTAACTTGAAGGAAATAGACCTACAAGTCCAGGGAGCACAGAGTCCAAAACAAGATGAACCCAAATAGGCCCACACCAAGACATAACATAATTAAAGTTCAGAAGGTTAAAAACAAAGAGAGAATCTTTTTTTAATCCTCACCTGAGGATATGTTTTTATTGATTTGAGAGAGAGAGAGAAAAATTGATCTGTTGCCTCTTGTACGGTTACCCCCTATTCGTGCCCTGACTGGGGATCAAATCTGCAACCTAGGTATGTGCCCTGATCAGGAATTGAAACTACAAACCTTTTTGGCATATGGGATGATGCTCCAACCAACTGAGCCACCTGGCCAGGGCCAAAGAGAGATTTTTAAAAGCAGTTAGTTACCTATAAGGAAGCTCCCATAAGACTGTCAGCTGATTTCTCAACAGAGACTTTGCAGGCCAGAAGGGCTTGGCAAGAAATATTCAAAGTGATGAAAAACATGGAACTACAACCAAGATTACTCTACCCAGCAAAGCTATCATTTAGAATAGAAGGACATAGAATGAGCTTCCCAGACAAAAAAAGCTAAAGGACTTTATCACCACCAAACCAGTACAACAGCAAATGTTAAAGAGTCTTCTTTAAGAAGAAGAAAAGATAAAAACTATGAAATATAAAATTACAATAAATACATGTCCATCAACAACTGGATCTAAAATAAATGAACAAGCAGAACAGAAACAGACTCATAGATACACAGAACATTTTGATGGTTGCCAGAGGTGGGGGTAGTGGGAAGACGGGTGAAAAAGGTGAAGGGATTAAGAAGTACAAATTGGCCTGGCTGGGCATGGCTCAGTGGTTGAGCATCAACCTAGGAACCAGGAGGTTGTGGTTCGACTTCTGGTCAAGGCACATGCCCCAGTTGCAGGCTTGATCCCCAGCTAGGGGCCTGCAAGAGGCAGCCAATCAATGATGACTCTCTCATCACTGATGTTTCTCTCTCCTTCTCCCTTTCACTCTCTGAAATCAATAAAGATCTATTTTAAAAAATTACATATTAAAAAAAGAAGTACAAATTGTTAGTTACAGAATAGTCATAAGGATGTAAAGTACAGCATGAGGAATACAGTCAATAATAATCTAATAACTATGTATGGTGTCAGATGGATATGTTGGGATGATCACTTAGTAAGTTATATAATACCTAATCACTGGGTTGTGCACCTAAACTAATATAATATTGTATGTCAACTTTAATTGAAAAATAAAAAATAATTTTAAAAAAGTGATTAGAAAAAAAAAGCTTTCCTGGAAGCCCCACCCAATGACTTCTTTTTATTTCATCATCCTCCTCAGTTGCAAAGGGGGCTGGGAAATGCAGTCCTTAAGCTGGGCTCATTGCCCAGCTTACAATTCAAGCTCTGTTAGTAAAGAATAGTTGTGAAATGGATATGGGGAAGGGACCTAGCCAACTCTGTTATGTATATAATACTCTATCAAATGCTCAGTTTTGAGAAACCATTAGGAAAATTTCCCCCATGTGGTATGAAATTCTTTGACCCTTCTGGATAAACGTTTTTCTGTCTCATAGATAAGACTAACAGTATTTTCTGTTGTTTTTTAAAGCAGGTAGAATTTACCTGCCCTAGGTAAGCTGCATTTATAAGAAGGGGAGAAGAGCATGTAAGCCTTCCAATTTCTGCTAAAAATCTCGTTCTTTAAAATTTCAGCTTTTTTTGCTGCGTTTTTATTTAAATCAGATTTAGAGAGAAGCATGTCCTTCAGTTTACCAAATGAAGTAAGGGAATCTTGAGTGGGTTCAATCATCTTGCCCTTTCTCCCCAGGAAAGGAAGTAAAAAGGGGTCAGAACACATCTCTTTCCCCACTCTCTCTGACATTTATCAGAACAGTCATCTAGTTGTTACTGTACAAGACGGCTATGGAATGTGAGTGGTGAGTCCTCTGGGTCCACCCTCATCTCCACGTGAGCCATTCCACCTTCAGAGTCTAGGACTATACAGACAGTCAAAGAATTTCACCTTCAGTAGAGCTGAATGCAGAATGGGTAAGATCGAGATGTGGTGGTTTTAAAATATGTCCCCAAATTTTATGACATTTCTCTCTTCAAAAGGTGGGGCCTAATTTCCCTCCCCTTGAGTGTGGCTCAGACTTAGAGCCTTGCTTCTAAGGAACAGAATGTTGCAGAGCGACGCTATATGACTACTGAAGTTAGGTCATAAAAAGGATAGCTTCTGCCTGGTGTTGTGTCGCAGCTCACTCACTCTGAAAGAAACCAGCTCCATATATTGAGGACACTCAAGTAGCCTGTGGAGAACCTGAGGTCTCTCACCAACAGCCGGCACCAACTTACCAGCCATGTGAAGGTGCCATCTTGGAAGTGGAATTTCTAGCCTCAGTCAAGACTTCAGATGACGGCAGGCCTTGCCAACACCTTGATTACAACCCCCATGTCAGAACATCCAATTGAGCTGTTACTGAATTTTTGTTGTTTATTGTTGTTTTATACCTCTAAGTTTGGTTTGTTACATAGCAGTAGATAACTAATACCCTGGACATTAAATATTATGAGAAGAAATAAATGGACAGAGATAAGAAAAACCATAACAATTTAAAATTCTTGAGTCACATCCTGATAACAGAATTATTACAATCAAGAATAGAGTCATAGCCCTGGTCAGTGTAACTCAGTGGTTGGAGTGTTGGCCTGTACACTGAAGGGTTGTGGGTTTGATTCCCAGTGAAAGGCACATACCTGGGCTGCAGGTTTGATCCCCAGCCCTGGTTGGGATGTGTGTGGGGAGCAACCAATTGACATGTCTCTCTCACACTGATGTCTCTCTCTCTCTCTTTCCCTCCCTCCCTCCCTCCCTCTCTAAATATCAATGAAAAAAATGTCCTAGGGTGAAGATTAACAACAGCAATAACAAAAAGAAGAGACTCACAGAGAGCAGGAAGACAGCTCTATAGGGGGTGGTGTTGGGATGTTGGGGGATTGAGCAGAAAAGAAAAAAAAGAGAGAGAACTCATGGACATAGACAACAATGTGGTGATTGCGGTGGGGAAGGGGGTGGGGAGGGGTGAAAGGGGGTGGAGGGGATAAAAGGTGATGGAAAAAAATTTAAAAAATAAAGGAACTATGGTACTAAATTGTCATATATACTTGGCTGTTTCTGGGCTGTCTATCTTCTTGCACTGGCCTGTTTTGGAGCATATTATTTTAATGGTTATAAGTTAAACCTTGTTTTGGTACTTAGTACTTTCTTTATTATATATATGTTTTTGCCTCATCTTGTTCTTTTGTACTTCCCCCATCTCATTATATTTTTCAAAGAATTGCATTACATTTACAGTTAAATTGTAATACATCTGAAAGAACGTACATGTTTATAATATCAAACACTTTGATTTTTGATATTACTTGTTATTTATTCTGATAGATTTTCAGCTGCTTAACTTTAATTTTCCACATATGCGCTAATTTGGTCCTACTTTAACGGAAAAACTGTTTAATGTTCATTTGCATCTATCAAGGGCATACTATGCTTTTTCTTTTTAGCTTGATAAATCATTTTTCAAATATTTAGCCATACTTTAATTTCTACATAAACTCTACTTAGCTTTTGTGTATTATATTTGTCGATGTTTCACATTTTGCATCTACATTCATGAAAGAGATTTAGTCTATAGTGTTCTCAGATTTGTTCTTCTTTTAGATAATCTCTGGTGTAGAGAACTGAGTTACTTCCATTCCCTGTTCTCTTTCTTGTCTTTTCCTCACCCCAAAGTAACTATTTTAACATTTTAGAAGTGAATTTGATTATTTGACTGGGTCCTTTGAAAATGTGTATTATTATCACATGGTATGTATTATTAATTTATCATGTTACAGATCTCATTCTGTTTTTACTTTTTTCACTAAGCCCTGTGAGTTTAAGACCCATCCACGCTGCTGTGTTTCTGATGGTTGCACAGCACTCCTGGGGTGTGCTCACATGTTTAGCTCCTTTAACTCTTAAGGTTTTGTATCATAGTTATGTCAGCTCTATTAAGTACAACTTGAAGTACATGCCTTGTTAGGCCTTTCCAAAATATTTGGCATATTTTGTTATTGTGAATACAACTGTTTCCATCATGTTATCTAAACACATGTGGCTGGCGGTACATGAGAAATCTGCAGATTTTTGTATCCATATATATTATCTGGGCACTTTATTAAGTTTTCATATTCAAATAGTTATTGAATTTTCTAAATATATAATCATATTTCTAATAATAATTTTGCTTTTCTGCAATGATTATAATTCTCATCTTACAACTCATTTAATCAACCAGGTTTCCACAAAAATTTAAATAATAATGGTAATAGTCAACATTTCTGTCTTTTTCTTAATTCTAATAGGAAAGTGTCCAGTGTTTGACGCTTAAGATATGACTTGCCAAGATCATTTTCTGCTTCTACTTTTCTTTAAGTTGTTATTCTGAATATGTGCTGTATTTTAGTAAATGCCCTTTTAGTGTCCACTGAGATTATTGTCCGTCTAACCAAGAGGTATTTTGTTAGTTGGTTTTCTAGTGTTAAAATATTTTAGCAATTCTTGATAGTCCCAGATGATTATGGTGGGTGACGTTTTAATATATGATTTCATTCAATTGGCTGATGTTTTATTTAGTGTTTAGGAATTTGTGCTCATGCTGGTTTGGTTTATAGTTCTTTTATGTGGGTGCTATCTTTGTGAGGTTTTGGTATTAAGGTGATTCTTAGCTGTAGTGGACATTTAAAATGTTGTTTTATTTTTTCACTCTTCAGGAACAGTTTATATTGCATGTGGATTATCTGTTCCTTGAAAGTTTCAACTGACTTGACAATAAAACTGTCTGGGTGAACTTCTTTTTAGGAGGTAATGCTTTAGTAACTTCCTCAGTTTCTTTGATGAGCTTATTTTTAGGATCAGGTTTTATAAATTTTTGAGCCAACTCTGCAGTGTCTCCATAGACTAGGACTTGACTCAGATCTGGGTCCATCACTTGATGGAGGGTTCCATCATTTGATCAAACTAGATCTTTAGCTAAATTCTGCCTCTAGAATCACAGTATTTGCTTTGAGTGAACATTTCATGCTAAGTATTAATGAAGTGCCTAATGGACAGAGAGCTGGGACTTCACCTAGTTGTAATTCTGTTTTTGTTTCTGGTCATTAGTATATATTTTAATGCATGCTAGAATTTGATTTGAGACTTCTGGTTTCACTGTAACATACATCAGGAAATGAGGTGGGGGCAGATCTAGAGCCCTCACAGACCTCTAATTATTGGAAAGTGCTAATATTCACCAAAAAGAACCTAGAATTTGTGAGCAGTCATATTGGCTTAGGTTGGTGTGCTCTCAACAATCTTCTTGTTTTTTTGTGAATGGAGTTGGGAAAAGAGCCCTCTGCTGCCTCAAAAAGGTATTTCTTACTCAGTGGAGAGAGAGCTGACATTATTACAAGTCTTTTTTTAAAATAATTTTTTAATTTTTCTATTACAGTTGACATACAATATTATATTAGCTTCAGGTGTACAACCCAGTGATTAGACATATATATATATAACTTACAAAGTGATCACCCCAATAAATCTGGTGTCCATCTGGCACTATACATAGTTATTACAGTATTTTTGACTATATTCCTCATGCCCTACTTTACATCCCCATGACTGTTTTGTAACTACCAATTTGTGCTTCTTAACCTCGTCACCTTTTTCACCTAAACCCCTCCCCCCACTCCCGGCAACTGTCAAAAAATGTTCTCTGTTTCTATGACTCTATTTCTGTTTTGTTTTTTTGTTTATTTTGCTTTTTAGATTCTGCATATAAGAGAAAACATATGGTATTTGTCTTTCTCTGTGACTTTCTTTACTCAGCACAATATCTGCTAGGTCCATCCATGTTGTCACAAATGCTAATATTTTGTTTCTTTTTATAGCTGAGTTATATTCCATTGTATATATGTTCTTTATCCATCTTGTCTACCCACTCATCTATTGTTGGGCACTTAGGTTGTCTCCATATCTTGGCTATTATAAATAGCGCTGCAATGAACATATGTATGCATATGTCTTTTCAAATTAGTGTTTTGGGTTTCTTCAGATACCCCAAAGTGAAATTTCTGGGTCCTTCTTTGTCTCTTGGTATAGCCTTTGTTTTAAAGTCTATTTTGTCTGGTATAAATATTGCTACCCCAGCTTTTTTTGTTTGTTTGTTTCCATTTTTATGAAGTATCTTTCTCCAATCCTTTTCTTTCAGTTTGTGTGTGTCTTTCAATCTGAAGTGAGTCTTTTGTAGACAGTGCATGTAAGGGTCTTGTTTAATTATTAATTCAGCCACCATATGCCTTTTGATTTCAGCATTTAATCCATTTGCATTTAAAGTAATTGCTGATAGATATGTATTCATTGCCATTTTGTTATTCATATTTTTTATCTTACTTTCTTCTTCTTAAAGAAGACCCTTTAACATTTCTTGTAATACTGGTTTGCTGGTGAACTCCTTTAGCTTTTTCTTGTCTGGGAAACTTTTATTTGTTCTTTAATTCTAAACAATAGCTTTTCATGGTAGAATATTATGGTTGTACGTTCTTGCTTTTCATCACTTTGAACATTTCATGCCACTCCCTTCTGGCCTGCAAAGTTTCTGTTGAGAAATCAGCTGACAGTCTTATGGGAGCTCCCTTGTAGGTAACTAACTGCTTTTCTCTTGTTGCTTTTAAGATTCTCTCTTTGTCTTTAACCTTTGGCATTTTAATTATGATGTGTCTTGGTGTGGGCCTCTTTGGGTTCCTCTTATTTGGGACCCTCTGTGCTTCCTGGACTTGTATGTCTATTTCCTTTGCTAGGTTAGGGAAGTTTGCTGTCATTTTTTCAAATAGGTTTTTAATTCCTTGTGCTCTCTCTTCTCTTTCTGGTAACCCCATGAGGTGAAATTTGGCACATTTAATGTCCAGAACCCCCTTCAACTATCCTCATTTTTTTGGATTCACTCTTCTTTTTGCTGGTTGTGATTGGGTATTTTCTGCTACTTTATCTTCTAAATTGCTGATTTGATCCTCTATTTCATCCAATCTACTGTTGGTTGCTTCTAATGTATTCTTTATTTCAGTTAATGTATTCTACTGGTCCTTTTTTATGTTTTTATATTTATTCTTATGTTTTCTATCTCTTTGTTGAAGTTATCACTGAGTTGATCCCCTAAGCTGAGCATCCTTATAACCAGTGTTTTGAACTCTGTATCTGATAGATTGCTTGTCTCCATTTTGTCTAGTTTTTTTGGGGTGGAGCAGAGTCTCAGGGAATCACTAGGGTGGGACCAATGGTGTTAGCTAGGTTGGTGGAGTATCTGTTATAGCACCTTCCTGTGTCTGCAGGGGAAGGGCTCAGCAAATGAACAATGGCCTCTGCTAGCACTTCTGTCTGGGAGAAAGCCACCTATTTAGCCCTTGCAATGAAGCCATACAATTCAGTTCCTCCTGTATGTCCTTGGCCCCTTTCAAGCTGCCACCCCAGCACTGGAGCTCAGAGCAAGTGAATCTAAGCAAGTCTGTGTGCAGCCTTTTAAGAGAAATGGCTGGAATTCCAGAAGCCTTCCATTTCACTCAGCCACAGTTTCCACTGATTTTTACAGCTGAAACTTATAGGGACCTCTTTCCTGGGAGTGGAACCCTGGGTTGGGGATCCTGGTCTGGTGCTGGGACTCCTTGATTCTCATGGGCCACCTCCACAGCTGAGATAGCCTTTCTGATCTTTAACTGCCACACATGGGTGTGGGACCAGTCCATTCTAAGTCTCCACTCCTCTTCCCAGTCTCCATGTGGCTTCTTCTGTGTATTCTTAGTTATAGAATATAACTATTCAGCTAGACTTCAGGTGGTTATCAATGATGGTTGTTTTGTAATTTAGTTGTCATTTTCTTGTGGTCATGGGAGGATGCAAGTACTGCATTTACCTATTTTGCTATCTTGACTGGCTCATTGTTACAAGCCTTAAGTATCTTATTAGTTTTTGGGGGGCTAACATACAAAGTACCACAGACCTAGTGGCTGGAACAACAGAAATGCACTGACTCACAACTCTGGAGGCTAGAAGTCTGAAATTATGGTATTAGCAGGGTTGGTTCCTACTGAGAGCTACAAGGGAGAAGCTGTTCCCTGCCTTCCTCCTAGCTTTGGGTTGATCTACAGGCAGTATTTGGCTTGTAGCTGCTTCAGGTCATCATCTCATCTTCACATGACATTGTCCTTGCGTCTCTTCACTTTGCGCCCTGCATATGTCTGCCTCTGTGTCCAGATTTATCCTTTTTATATGGACACCAGTCATACTGAATTAGGGCCCATCCTAATGACCCATTTTAAATGATTACCTCTATAAAGGCCCCATTTCCAAGTAAGGTAACATTCTAAGGTATTGGGTGTTAGGAACTCAACATATCCTTTCGAGAGGACATGATTCCACCCACAACACTGAGTAAGACTGCCAACAGAAGGAAAGTCAGAGGGCTTTGTTACTGTCATTTGGACTGATGGCACACTGTATTATACAACATAAGTGGGTATGACACCAACTGTCTTCCTTAATTTATGCAATCAGCCTTCTTAGTTAGCAGATAGTTCTTAAAATTTTTGTGAATAGTCTGTTTCAGTCTTCCCAATATTAAGGCTTTGGGGGGGAAATTGGGGCTTTTTTTTTTTTTTTTTGTCTTTAACACTATTTTTCTGGGAGGAGAAGAGGGACTATATCAAGTCCTGTTAGTTAAAAGCCAAAAGTTGTAAACCAAAAGTTATTCTGTCTCCAGGATCTTCTTTTTTTGTACTCTTACATTTTGCACCTCTGACAGCACCTCTGCTTCGGGTGCTGGATGAGAGGAGAGTAACTCTAGGGCATCCTTCACACGCTGTGACCGCAGGCTTGTGGGAGACCATTTGAGGGTTGAGAACTTCTCCGAACACTCGTGGTGTCATACCAATGGGCTCTGTGTAACCTCTTCAGGGATCCCCAGCTGTCTTCCTTGCTCACAACTCTATTATCTTCTGAAGGCTTGCAGCTTATAAAATAGGTCTTTTGGCTAAGGCCATACAATAAAGAATCACACTTGATTCTCACATTTCGTCTCCTCTCTTGCTAGCTAAATAATGTGACATTTTGAATTTGGAATCTTCAAGTTTAGCTTACATTTTTGGCTTTTACTAATTTTATCAAGGCCTTACTGGGATGCTTGTCAGTTTCCAAAGTGCTCTGATATGATCTCATCTTATTCTCACAATAAGTTGCTTTTCTGCTCGTTTTTCATGGCGATAACTCACAGGAGTTACTGGAGGCACGGGGGCGACTTGGACAACGCCACACAGACAGTGGTCGAGCCAGGACTCCAATTCAGGTCTGTTGACTCTCAGCCGGGCTCCTTTCCATTAGGTCATTCTGCTCCCCTGCTACCTCGTGGTCAAGCCAAGGCTCGGCTCTCACTCAAGGTCTCAAAATACCTCTGTTCCTCCCCAGAGCCTTCCCAGATTAAACAGATGGGAATAATTGACAGCGCTCTCCTGTATTGTTCCGATCAGAGGCTTGGCGAACGGCTGGATCCATGGCTTGCTTTTGCTTGTCTAAGAATGGCTTCTACATTTTTCAGGTTGTAGAAGAAGAGGAAGGAGCAGGAGTAGAAGGAGCAGGAGGAGGAGGAGCAGGAGGAGCAGGAGCAGGAGGAGGAGGAGGAGGAGCAGGAGGAGGAGGAGCAGGAGGAGGAGCAGGAGCAGGAGGAGGAGGAGGAGGAGGAGGAGCAGGAGGAGGAGCAGGAGCAGGAGGAGGAGGAGGAGGAGGAGGAGGAGCAGGAAGAGGAGGAGGAGCAGGAGGAGGAGGAGCAGGAAGAGGAGCAGGAGGAAGAGCAGGAGGAGGAGGAGCAGGAGCAGGAGGAGGAGGAGGAGGAGGAGGAGGAGCAGGAGGAGGAGGAGCAGGAAGAGGAGCAGGAGGAAGAGCAGGAGGAGGAGGAGCAGGAGCAGGAGGAGGAGGAGGAGGAGGAGCAGGAGGAGCAGGAGGAGGAGGAGCAGGAGCAGGAGGAGGAGGAGGAGGAGCAGGAGGAAGAGCAGGAGGAGGAGCAGGAGGAGGAAGAAGGAGAGAAGGAAGAGGAGAACAAGACTTTTGGTGAGATTTGAAGCCCGGGTATGAACTGAACAAACAGGAGTGATACTGCACTTCGGGCAGTAGAACGGATCTGGAAAGAAACCGCCCAGTGTACGGCCACTTCACCACATCCATTATTACTGAAATGAATTAATAATTGGAACACTTAATTGTTAATAGACTTTTTAAAACTGTCATTTTAACATCACAGAAAAACTGAGTGGAAACTGCCGAGGTTTCCCATATCCCCTGGCCCTACACGTGCACCACCTCCCCCAGCACCCCCCCTCCCCCCAGAGTGGTACATTTGTCACAGCTGATGAACCTGCCCCGGCACATTATTAACCAGAGTCCACAGCTGACATTGGGCTCACTCTTGGTGCTGCACCTTCTATGGGTTTGGACACGTGTGTAATGACAAGTATCCAGCATTATAGTGTCAAACAGATACATTTAATTTTTGATCCAGCAAGCAATGGTAAGCCCTGAATGCAGGGAGTTGCCATGTCCTCTGTGTGTCCCCAGTGCTCAGCCCAGTGACTGAAACATAGCGGGGACTTACTACCTGTTGAAAGAAATGATGGTCCATAAGATTATGAAAGCAGATAAGGGCCTGAGAGAGGAGAGTCTTCAATGTCAAGTTAAATACCTTGAAATGCATCCTGTCTGTAATCTGGGGTCCACAACGTATAGGCCACAGGCCTATATTGTCTGTGACTGTTTTCAGTCCAGTGGCAGAGCTGAGTGGCTGCGACAGAAATGGGGTATGGTCTCTTGGCCCCCAGAGCCTAATATATTTACTGTCTGCCCCCCATAATGGTAAATTTTGCCAAACTGTGCTCACTCGTACAGGGAAATCTAATGCTTTCACGGAGGTGCTGCTGGGTTTCCAGTGGCTGGGAGGGCTGGCGCCCTGAGGCACAGCAGACCTACCAATGTGCCAGGGTCCGCTAGCCTCCCCCCCCACCCCGGAGCCTTCCCCAGGCCCCCTTGTTGGGAATTTTCATGGGCATGTTCAGGGAGGCATTCCCCTCTCAGGAAACATCCAGAGTTTTCTCATGTCTCAATAGCTCCCTCCCAACCCGTGCATCAGCTAATCTCTAATTTTCTGAGAGACATCTAGTGAATTTCCTCAGGGATTCTTCAGGCTTCTTTATTGCTCATAACTTATCTTCTGAAGGTTAACAGTTTATAAAAGGGATGCTTTTGGCCCACGTTGCATAACAAAGACTTACATTGCCTTCTCTGCTTCCTCCCTCCCTTGGTAGCTG
Organism: Miniopterus natalensis; assembly: GCF_054644295.1. Lineage (NCBI taxonomy): Eukaryota > Metazoa > Chordata > Mammalia > Chiroptera > Miniopteridae > Miniopterus > Miniopterus natalensis. The sequence continues at coordinate 6,490,073 of NC_142097.1, read as the reverse complement.
AGGCGTACACGGCATTTCAGAAGGTGAATCTTCACGCGCAGTGTACATTTTGGCTTTTTCCAATTTTATCAATAAACTATGGCGCAGGCAGCTTCTCGGGGAATTTTCTCACTGTCCGTTAGGCACTCTTGAAACTCTGAGAGTTTTAGCTTATCAGGTGCAGTTCAAAAGATGCTTCAAAGAGTAGAGTTTCCCCCCAAAAAAGGTGAGACCCACAGAAACTGACAGTCACAGTCCTGGTTGTGATGTTTTTGGGACTCTCCTTGCTCTGCTGTGCCTGATACTCTAGAAATATTTTTACTTCTGTTTCTTTTACTTAATTTTTATTATATAGCGTTCTTGATAAACATATAACTTTTGAGACTCCTATACTGCTCAGTTTTAACCTCTGAGTTTTTCTCTTCCTACATAACTTAAGATGATTTCAGGGCCTTTGGTGAACATAGGGTCATAATATTTGGAGTAAAAGGTACCGTGTGATGATGCAATAGGCCAAGTTTTGAGCATGGAATTTCACGGGACATTTATGGTCCCACAAAGGTGTGTGAGCCATTGCCACATAAAAGCTGACCATTTCTACTGATATGAAGAATTTTCATATCCAGAGCCTCATTTCTCCTCATTCTGACCTACCTCACCTTACTAGGACTCTGTGGATTATATAACAATCTTCCCCAAACAACGGCCTTCTTGTTCAAATTTCTAAAATTTGAAAATTTACTCCCATAGGCTTTTTTTTTTTCACATTTGAGGATTTCAGTTTGAGTGGAGAAGGGTAATAGGGTACTTGGGCTGAGTAGGAACTGGGATGGAGACGCACTAGGGAGGGAAGTGAATCTCTTATTTGGTTTCCAGGCTCCCCAGCTTCTGATTCTGACTGAGCTAAGTGGAGCCCCCTGTACTCATTTGCATAGAAATTGAGGATTCTACCTGGGAATATAGGAGCTGAACACTGTTCCTATTTGGCAGACTGAGGTGGATCCAGAATGAGAGCAAACTGTGGGAAAAAAACACTTGAGCCTCTGAAAGGGAACTCACCCTAAGGCAGAGGGATCTAAGTGGACTTACGGCTTGTGTGACTCTCTTTGCTCAGCTGTGCCTGATACTCTAGAAATATTTTTTATTTATGCTCCTTTTACTTTAGTTTTATTATATAGTATTCTTTTAAAACATATTAACAGGTGGGAAAACCCATACTGGTGTCAGAAACGCCCCTCCCCTCCTGCCTCAATACCAGCAAGATGAGATCAATTATAGACCATAAAGTCGGCTATTCTTGTTTATGTCCACTTAGCACAGGGCACACTTCAACCCAGCCAACTTTTTTCATGTGATACACTGATTAATGCTATTTTATGTTACAGACAGACAATGAAGGGGTGATACTGTGATTTATAATGAGGCATACATGTGGTCTTTGTCCCTGACCCTGGCACAGACAGCATAAAGGTATGTTTTGTTACAGTGAGGTGACTCGGAAAGCCTCTAGGTACCTTAAGGATTAGGATCGGTTGCCAGGGGATCCAACCTCACGATTAGAGCCTTGGAACTTCCAGTCTCATTCCTGACCTCTGGGGAGGGAGGAGGTGAGGAGCTGGAAGTTCAATCAATCAAGTGCCAATGGCCAATGATTTAATCAATCGTGTTTATGTAATGAAGCTTCCATAAAAGTCCAAAAAACAGGGGTTCTAAGAGCTTCCAAGTTGGTGACCCCATGGAGATGGAGATTCTGGAAGAGCTGTGGCTCAGAGAGGGCGGCGCAGCTCTGTGCTCCTTTCCCGGGCCTGGGCCTACGTAGCTCTTCCGTCCGGCTGTTCCCGAGCTATATCGTTTTATAACAAACCACTTTATGGTGGGCAGTCAGGAAGATTCGGATGACCCTCAGAATGGGGCAGGTACACCTGCGGAGCCCTGAATGTTTCTGGAGGCAGCTCCACAGGAAAGACCGAGCTCCCGAGCAGATGGGGCTGGGGCACTGAGATTTAGGTGAATAAATGAAATGAGACCTCGGTCCTTCCCACAGGCTGGGGAAGTGGAGGATGTTTCGGTGATCTGAGAATCCGAGGCATCACCAAGGAAACTTGATAGAGGGTGGAGACTGGGAAGCGGAAAGTAGGCAGGGAAGCAAATGGTGGGACAGCAAGGGCTGTGGCTCTGCAGCCCTGCGGGGTGGAGCAGGAGGGGTCACGGTAAAGCTCAGGCTGCAAACTGACCCTGGTGGGGGGTGAGTGGAGGGTCGGCGCTGCATCAGACGGCCTGAGCTCTGCCAGGTGGCGTGTCTGATGCGCACGGACCCGGCGACACCTCAGGTGGGACCCGCTATGCAATTCCACAGGGCGAACTAAACGTGCGTTAAATGGAGTATTTTCTTTTTCAAGCAACTAGGCTATTCCACATCTTAGGGGCACATGTTTGGAAAAGCTGGCATGCACACAAAATAAAATCCTCCTAGCATGGCCCGTTATCTGTGTGACCGCCTTCCTGTGTCTTTAACGTAAAACAGTGTGATGTAGTTTATTACATGAAAATACAAAGTATGGCAGGGTCAGTGTATAAAAGTCTATGTCACCACAGAACCAGCTCCTACCCTGTTTCACAAGATACTGAGCTGCTTTTCTGAGACAAAAGACCCAAACCAAAAGTCATGCAGCTGAAGCGTGCTCAGAGGAGACAACTTCGGCTCCAGCCGCACCCAAATCCAAAGTCTGCCCCCCACCCCCCCCAACCAAAGGACCAGGACAGAGCAGGACCTTGAACTCGGGAACACTTTGAGAAGCGAAGGGTCCACTGTCCAGGAAGATCCGGTGCTGACGCCCCTGACCACGAACGGCCAGGCTCCAAAGTCCGCCAGTGCTTCTGCACACCTGTCCCCCTGCGCCCCTTAAAAACCTTCCCCAACCCTGGATTGGGGCGTCTGGGCTTTGAGCATCAGCTCCCCACTCTCCTGGGTGGCACCATTTATTCATAATAAAACAGCCCCTCATCCGCTGCAGGCCTCGGGGTTTCGTGTTTGGCTCTGCCAGCGCCAGGTGGGTGAACTCTTTCTGTTCGATAACATCGATGCAGATGTGCAACAAGAACAATCTATGCATATAAATTCTTTGGTTACTCTGTCCCCGGGAGGGACTGGGGAGAGGATGGGATGGGGTGGAACAGGTCATTGGGAAGAAAAAGGGGCATTTGTACTATTTTAAACAAAAGTAAAATTTAAAAAAAGAACAACCTAACCTTCTTTATGTTTTGTAATGGGGCTATTTTCTCCTGAGATCCCCTGTTCCCTCTCTTCCCCAAGTGCCAGAAAGAGAAGCCATTTTTACATTTACTTTTTTGCATGGTTACCCCTCCCCCCAATGACTCCTCTCCTCTCATTAGTCTCCAAGGACAAGATAATCTGTATTAACAAATTAATGCATATATTTTATATTTTCTTTGTATACAGACAATAGTATGGTGAAAACCCAGGGAGGGGGCGGGGAGTCAATGGGGGGGGAGGGGACATCTGTAAAACTTTCAACAATAAAGATAAATTAAAAAATTAAAGATAAAGCCTGACCAGGAGTGGCTCAGCAGTTGAGCATCGACTAGGATCCAGGCTATTGGGGTTCGATTCCCAGTCAGAGCACTTGCCCGGGTTGCCAGCTCGATCCCCAGTGGGGGGGGGGGGTGCAGGAGTCAGCCGATCAATGACTCTCTCATCATTGATGTTTCTCTCTCTCTCTCTCCCTCTCCTTTCCTCTCTCTGAAATCCATAAAGGTATATTTTAAAAAAGTTAAGATAAATAAATAAAACAGATGATATAAGTACAAATAAACATACATATATGGGGGTTGAATTTTTAAAAACTAAGATACTATAATTTTCTGCATCTCGATATTTTCACTCATTTATGCTTATAGAACTCCCTCCAAGTTCATTGAATCCCTCTAATTTATCATTTTCAGCATCCATCCATCCATCCATCCAAGCATTTATTGAACATTTACTATGTACCCAATACTATTTTAGGAACACTAGAAGATACAGAAGAGATATCTCTATCTCTATATCTCTATCTCTATATATGAATCACCTATAGATTTATATCTATATCTATATCATCTATATCTATACCTATCTCTATCTCTATATCTCTATATAGCTACATGAAGGGAGTTAAATATAAGGGAGAAGCAAGCTGTATTTGTAGGAATAGCTGTTTAATAGTAGGGGCTGGCAAAAGATTGGACTGAGACACAGGACACTTGTGTCTTGTGCTTTTATTGTTTCTTGCTCATGCCAGGTCTGTGAGGTCAGTTCATCTCTCTAGACCTTGGTTTTGCAAACTGGCCAGTGGACCTAGATCATAACTGAAACATCAGGGGATCTGCAGGTAAAGTCCATCCCATAGTCAGATTTTCTGGTACCTCACAGTTAAAAATCCACCCCTGAACCCAACATTTAAAAACCAGTATATTTCTCCTAAACTCAGTTTCTTTTAAAAAACAATTGGAAGATTTGTTAAAACTGTGTCTGTAAGTCAGTCATGAAGCAAAGATTAGCTACAACTGGGTAGTAGTTGCCCACTTCCGACAGGAAGCTCACTCTCCAGTTCACCACAGTCTCCACCATTCCTTATAGTCACCCTCCTAATGTGCTGTCAGTGGCCAACTTCACTGTGCGAGCATGGCTGGGTTTTCTTTCAGTAGAAAAATACAACTGCTTGTATCTATGCCAAGTGTGGCAATACAGGAGATGGGCTGAGAGGGCTGCATGTTGCAAGACAAAAGGCAGAGCTTATACAGAGAGAGAGACAAGTGAGGATACTCCTAGGTGTCCCGCTGCAAACAGAAGCTCTCTGTTGAGAAGACAGATGAAGCCCAAATGCTGGGGTCTGGCCCTCCGGCTGCGGCCTGCCCCTCCCTCACTCCTGGGAGCTCATTTTACTGCAGCTGACACAGCAGGTCAAGCTGCACCAGAGGAGGGCAAGTTAGGAGCCAGCTCTGCCACGGCGGGAAACACAGGGAGACAGGGCCTCCTATTCGGACACTTCTTTGCTCCTGCAAAGATGGTGTCTCAAAAGACACGGCCTGTGATTCCTATATGGCTCATCGTCTTAATGAAGAGAAGAAAAGGGAACAGCACAAAGCCTTCGAACCCTAAACACTGGGCTGCTGGGGGACGCAGTCGCGCCCTTCCGACATGCCAGGCTCAGAGAAACAACATCTGCTCCTGCGGGCAGCTGGTGGAGCCCTGCAAACACGAGAGAGACCTTAGACTTTAATGCAAATAGATTTACTGACCGGCTACTTGGAATTTCTATCCGCGGCATAGTTCTCCTTAACAGGGTGTCTGCGCCTGGCCGCAGGCTGCACGGGGTTCGGCGCAGTGGTGGGTGAGTTGGAGAGAAGCAAGCCCAGAAGCACTTTGGTGCATTGAAAGGCGCCATGGGCTCCCCTGGCAGGAGCTTCACCAGGAGAGGTTCTACCCCCCCCCCCCAATCACCGCCCCGGGTGCAGTGCAGCAGGCGTGCTAAGGCACCTCCTTTCCTGACATGCTAGTCGTTCACTCCTGAGCCCATCCAGGGAAGTCCTCAGCTGGGTGTTAATTTTTAACAGCCAATTCCCCTCAAACCAGAGGGCTAGGCTTGCAGAAGTGGTAAACCTGTTAGCATGAAATATTTCAGGGAGCAGCTCCGCAACCCACCGCACCCACTCCCGTAGTTTGCTCAAGAGCTCAGACTCTCTAGATCTGCACCGAATGCCTCTCGGCCAGTCTATATCTTGGCCAACATCTCCTGCCCAAACCCTGGAGTATATTTCATTCTCAGGTGGATTTTCCTCCACCTGGAACCCCTCCCCCTTTGCCTGTATAACTCCTGCATGTTAGTCCAGGGTCGCTCGAGAGTCCCCTTCCCCAGGACGCTTGCCCCACGCTGCCTGCTTCCAGGTGCTCAGTGCTCTGTCCGCGCACTTAATCCACCGCAGCGTAGACCGTAAACTCCACCATCTCACCGAGGTAGATGTGGCTTCGCGCTTAATTGAACAAATGCCATCATTCCTTCAGCATCTGTGGGTTGATTGCTTCCCGGTATTTGCCTTGCGGAGCAGATAACAAAGAACCAGGCTTCACCCCCGTGGCCAGTGGATAAGGGAGGAAAGCTGGTGCCCAGAGCATTCTGTCCCCAGACATGCCGCAAGCACAGCACATTGAGACGGAAGCCCTTTTACCTGGTTGGTCACGAGCTTGGCCTATTTCATCTGCGTCGCTGATGTTTCTCTTCCATTTCTACAGTTTCCTGACCAGGGAGCTTTTAATTCCCTAAACCTGCATCACTCTTTCCATTGTCCTCAACTTCTCAGACCTGAAACACTGGAGCAGATTTCTGCACGTTTCTCTACTTGTGCTGGAAAAAATTGTTTCTTCTGTAGAGAGTTTGGCCAAGGGTCTAAATTCAAACGACTCAGTTTAGCATTAAGAATTGCCTTCCTTTCCTGAATAGCGTTTGTTAGGAAGCTTAGACTTACATTGTAGCTCTAATACTAGTGAGTTAGGTGACCTTGAGCGAGTTACTTAATCTCTGTAAGCCTCAGTTTCCTCATTTATAAAGTGAGCATAATCCAAACAATTCACAGGGCAGTTGCAATTATTAAATAAGATAAAGCAGATCTGTAGCATAATACTTAGCATGTGGGTAGTGTTTGATAAATGTTAATTTTTAAATTATTATTGGGGCCCCCGACCCCTCTCTTTGATCTAAACCATGGCTTTATTCTTAGTATTATCACACTAAAAGGCTTTATCATGAGTAGCAGATGTGTAAGAGCAAGTTATTTCTACTCAGTCTCTAGGGTGATTAATTAACCTGTAAAGCATTCTAATCAGAAACAACACTAGGCTCGTCTAATTAGTACAAAGAACAGTTAGGAATGATTTCAGTTTGATGAAATTAGCAGTGTTCAAGCTGTACGATTAATGAGAAGTATTATAATATTCCGCCAACCCTGTGTGTATCAGGCAGAAGAAACCAACCTACCCCTAAATCTGTGTAGACTGTGGAGCATTTAGAGCCCACCAACCCACCTCTCCATTCAGAATGGGTCCTGCTGTCCCTTCTGCCTACAGGACCCTGGGCATCCTTCCATCCTCTTGTAAGGGAGCATGTTCTGCATGGGCTGGTGGGGGCCTAAGGCTGCCTCCCCCAGGCTGGAGCTTACGCCTGCTGGCTAACAGGCTTCTGGAATCTGGTCTAAGGCTTGGTTAGAACTGGTAGCCAGGGGACAGGGAGCGGGGAGATTATCACACCTACTTCCCACCACCAGACTTTATTCCAAGGATCTGACTTTGCCCGGACACCACACTGGCTTAGGTTGGTTTTCCTTACTGGTCTCTATACCTTGCTCATGGTTTGCTAACTCATTTCTCAACCAATTCGTTTGTCTCTCACTTCGCTTAAGCCTCAAGTTAAAACTTAGTACATATAAGAAGTTTTCTTTTTGTGCTCAACAAAGTCTCATTCTGATGGAAGGATCCTATATGAACTTAATGATTTATGAAAGATATTACAGATAATTTACTGACTTTAAATAGTAATATCATTTACACTGTGTATCTGTTGAGGAAAATATCAAGATTCTGCGTTGTGTTTAAAGTATTTCTATTGTAACTGAAATAGGAAGAAAACATTTTTTTCCAGCCTCAAGAGGATCTGACCAGCTTTTTTATACTGTTGGAATTAATTGTAACTCACTTAATGACTTAATGTAATTTTCCATCTCACACAAGTAAATGAGTATTATGGGCTTAGGCAGAATATGAACTTAACAAGTAACGGTTGCAGTTAAAGTAGAATTTCACAGGACAGCTTTTCATAAACAAACTACTGAATTTTATGATGACGAGACACAGAATAAAGAACTTTGAAAGGAACCGGCCTAATGTTTAAATTCTCCATAAATTCAAGGTAAATGTCTCGCAGATATTTTCTAGCGATCATGTTATCTAAGTAACAAGACGAAACGCCTGGGTGCATCCTATTTTCAGTCTTACGCCCATAGCTCAGCCTTTCCGAGGCTTCTGGTTTTACAAACCTGGTGGCCTTTGGCATCAATTTTAATTTTAATTGGTGCTAAGTAAAGAATTTACATCACAGCCTGGCCGGTGTGGCTCAGCAGTTGAGCATCGACCTAGGATCCAGGCGATCAGGGTTTGATTCCTGGTCAGGGCACATGCCCGGGTTGTGGGCTCCATCCCTCCTAGAGTGGGGCGTGCAGGAGGCAGCCGATCAATGACGCTCTCATCATCGATATTTCTCTCTCTCTCCCGCTCCCTTCCTCTCTCTGAGATCAGTAAAGACATATTAAAAAAAAAAAAAAGAATTTACATCTGATAATTTCATACTGTACGTTTTACAGTCACAAAATGAATCTCACAGAGCGGCTCCCTGTTGGCACGTTCCTCCTCCCCGCTCGTGTCTCCTACCCCAGGCAGCCTGCTCTGAAGTCACAGCTGGGAGCAGGGACCCGGTCTGGGTCTCACTGTCATAACGATGCTGCTTCCCTTGTGGGTGACTGCTGAGGGGAGCAGGGGTGTGAGGGGGAGGGAGGCATGGAGAGGAATATTTTAAGGTTTTCTCTCCTGAGCACATGGGCTCATGGGCCCTCATAGCCACGAAACAGGCCGGGCGTTATCCAGTATTATCTACATTTCTAAACTGAGGATGCTCAGGGTCAGAGAGGCTGGATGTCCTCCCGGTTATAACAGAGCCCAAATTATTAATGTTCCCCAATACGAATTGCACAGTAGCCGTTTAGCCCGCCGGGGCCCGCAGGCCGCGGTGAACCCCACCTTCTGTCTGAATGACGTGCTTCTCCGTCCAGCCGCAGCCGGGGAGCGAAGCAGAGAGGGGCGCACGGCTGTCTGGAAACCTGCCCCGGAGCTCGGGTCTGCGGTCCTGGCCCAGGAGAGCCACACAAGTGCTGTAAAAGGTGCATATTAAAAATACGGACAACTTGCGCCACAGTCACCTGAATCGGGGCGTCTAGGCAAAGGCTAGGGCCTCCACGCGGGCCCCAGCGAGCCACCGTCACGGTGGTGCTGAGACTCCAGGAGACAGTCTCCCTGGGCTGTGATTTCATGGCCTGCCTGCTCTCCTCACCGCTGCCAGAGCCTCTCCATTTGGGGGCGTCCCTGCTCTTTGTCCCGTGTTCCTCAAGGCCGCTGTCCCACTTCGTCGCCTTGGATCGCCAGGGAGCTGGGCACGTGGTTTTCCAAGTGTCTCGTGGTTTTGATGTTCATCACAAAATCTCCCAACGCTCTTATACAAGGTTTTAAAATAGCCTCGCGGATTCCTGGGAGTTATTAACTTACAGTGTGACGGTTAATTTACCCCCGAACCCCCATGCCTACACATTTTTTCAGAGTTCTATTTTCAAACATTAAATAGCTATGTGATGAGCATCGTTCCTATAGTATCCTGTTCCTCGGAGAGGCTGTAGACATGTCTGTGTCCTGGGCACGTGGGGAAGGGAGTGGGGTGGGGTGATTGAGCCTAAAATGAGAACATAAGTTGGTTTTTTTATTGTAGTAAAACAACACACAAAATAAAACGCACCATTTTAACCATTCTAAGGGTATAGTTTAGAAGCTGATTGTATTGGTCGGTCAGGCTGCCGTAACACATTCCCGTAGACTGTGTGGCTTAGACATCAGAAACCTGCTTCCCACCCTCTGGAGGCTGGGAAGTCCAAGGTGCAGGTGCCCGAAAGGTAAGTTTCATCCCGAAGCCTCTCCTCTGGGCTTGTAGGCAGCTGCCACCTTGCTGTGTGCTCACAGGACATTTTGTGGGTGCAATGGAGAGAGAGCAAGCTTTCAGAGATTTCTTCTTAAAAGGGCAATAATCCCATCATGAGGGCTCCACCCTCAGGACCTCGTCTACCCCAGTTACCTCCCAGAGGTCTCATCTCCAAATACCACCACACTGGGTTAGGGCTTCAACCTGTGAATTTGGAGGCGGGCACAAACACTCAGTCCATAACAGCTATTTACCTGGTGATTATAAACGATGCATTAGAAACAGCTGGGACTGACAGGAACCTAATGACATTGCTAAAGAAAGGGCCCATCTGGAGCAAGAAGATAAACCAGCTGTTTTTGGAAACAGTTGAGGAGCCCGGGCAGCCCCTCTCTTCACCCTGGTCAACCTGTGAGACATGGAAAAGATAAAGAGCCCAGGGCATTGAGAGTCCTGCTAGAGCTCTGTGACAACGAAGTGGCTCTGGGCAAGCTATCACCTATTCCATTGCACAGACACTGAAAATAAATAGACCCGAGGAAGGAAGGACTGGGCATCAGCATAAAGTGTGCAATTAGGACTTGAGCTGGGATTCTGCAAGCATGAATTCACGAAGAAACCCAGGGTACTGCTTATACTTTAGATTTGTATTCTTTTTCCTTTATACTTTTTAGAATTTGCTATTATTTAGTATAAAAGTATTATCTGAGCCTGTAGCCACCTAATCATTTCAATTTATTGATATTTTTGGCAGCAAGTTTTATGCATTTTTTTGTATTTAATATATGCATATGGCACATAATTCCAAAGGTACACAAGGACATCCAGGAATATTTGTCTCCTCCCCACCCTAATCCCCTAGACACCCAGAAATAGCTACGATTTCTGGCTTCTCACATGTCCTTCGTGCGTGTGTGTGTGTGTGTGCACGCTCGCGTGCGTTTACACAAATAGCAATACACTGTGCATGTGCTTCCCCACTTGCTTGCCTTGTTTGCTAGGTTTTGGGACTCCTTTAGGAGTATTTCGTTGAACGTGAGAACCAGGATTTATTTGATTGGTCCCTTTTGTTTACTGCCTGCCTTCACCAAGGATCACTTCCTTCCCTGAGCAAGGGTTTTGTCGGAAGGGCTTTGTGCTCCCTGCTGCACCCTGGCACTCAGAACAGGGCCTAACGCACGGCCGGCTCTTAGAAATGCCCACCCTGCGGAGCGCCGGTGGACTGCGCGGGTCCACCCCCAAGCACTCTGCATCGCCCGGGCGAGGGGGCGCGTAGCTGTAATTTTGTCGGCTGGGGCCACGGTGCCCTCCCCCGAGGTCACGACAATTTATCCCACTCCCGCCAAGAAGCCGGAGCGTGCCTACCTCCTCGCGCTCATGCCGGCACCTGCGGGCACCAACAGAGTATGGCCAACGTTTAGTTTTCCCCTGGTCCAGGGAAATGTAACTTGGTTGTATATTTTTATTACTATGAGCGAGGTCACACATGCTTCACCTTTGGCTTATGTGTACGGCTGTTGTTATTTTATCCTTACTTGGGGACATGCTCATTGATTTTAGAGAGAGAGGAAGGGGGGAGAGAGGGAGAGAGAGACATCGATGGGTTGCCTCCCGAACCCGCCCCGACTGGGGACTGCCCCCAAGCTCAGGGATGTCCCTGGATGGGGATCGAAGCCGCACCCTTCAGTGTCGGGAGGACGCCCCACCAGCTGACCCGCCGTCCAGGGCCGCGCGTGCCGTTTATAGAGAAAGGGAATGAACCCTGTGTCTGTGATGCGTGTGAACAAGTCTCCCCTCAGGATGTCTTTGACACCTTCGAGTCTGTTTGTGGTGTTTCCCTCCAGAACTTCTGGTTTCCTTTAGAACATTTCATTTTGGTGGAGTCAAGTGTGTCAGCCTCTTCTTTCAGGGCTTCTTGACTTTGGGGAGGGAGTAGTCATCCTAGGGAAGGTCTTTCTCACTTCGGGATTATTGAAAATGTTTTCTCAGTTTCTAGTTTTCTAAAGTTTAAATCTGTGAGCCTGTAGAATTTCACATTATTTTGGTGGTAAGAATGGGGTAGGGGCTCCTCGTTTCCCCAACGGGCCATAGCATTTGCTGAACGGCTCCTTTTCTTCTTCGCTGACCTGCGGTGATCCCTTTAGCATGTATGAAACCCACAGGTGTTTTGGGGCTTATTTCTGGGCCCCCCGATCTTGCCCACTGGCTGCCTGTTCAGTCCTGAGAGCCGCAGAGGCTCAGCTCCTGCAGCTTCATACTTTTGCTCAGCGTGGCCGTCCTGGTTCCCATTCTTTATTCCAGAAATGGCCCAACTCTCACTGCCTGTTTATTTTCCTATGTAAATTTTAGAATATCTTTTCTAGTGTTATTAAAATCCTGTTTGTACCATTTGTTGCACTTATTAGAGATTAATTTAGGAACACTAGAAATCTTTATAATATTGAGTGTTCTTAATCGACAACTTCCCATTCATTCAGTTTTTAAAAACTTTATCAGTTTCACTTTAAATCTTTCTTGATATAGGTCTTGCCTGTCTTAAATCACATTGATTTCTAGGTATTTTATACTTCTTGCTGCTCCTGCAAGTAAAATAAATTTTCAATTGTGTTTTCTAATTTCTTGTAGTTTATATATAAAAAATGATTATTTATATTATTTTTTTACCTAGCTAATTTACGTTTTAAGTTGTCATTAATCGTTTTAAAGTTTACTCTTCTGTGTTCTTTCAGCAGACAGTCGTGCCGTTTGCAAATGAATGATGCAGTTACCCCCTCTTTTCCAAGTTTCACGCAGTGCTTCGCATTTTGCTAGTTGTTTTAGCATCTGCCCATCAACAGTAAATAGTGGCAGGCGTGGCGGACACGGGAGAAGCCTGTGCTTTGGGAGTAGTTTCATCCTGTTGGTTTCCTGCTGCCCTGAGACCTGAGGATGGAGCTACGATTTCTGCGCACTCTGGACCTGGCTGAGGATTTCAGTGTGGGCTATTCTCTGACAAGTTTAGTGAGCACTTTCGAATGTCTATTTTGTTTCCAGATTGTGGAATTGAATACACAGGAATTAGGTCTGTTTTAGCTTTTTATTATCAGATGGCCCATATTTTTAGTTGTCTTTTTGTATACTTAATATGCCCTGAACGGAGACAGGCACATGAAAGCTTCCCTTGGCTAATGCATTTTCCCTTCGATTCCCAGTAGCTGTGCTTTGTGATTTTGATGCTCTCTTAATTGGTGCAGTTATTAATTGCTCGGGAAGAGCTGATTGTGGAGTCATCCTTTCCAAATATAAAGTGGCCTTCCTTGTCTTATTTCATACTTTTTGTCCTAAATTCAAACTTGCCCAGTTGAAATTTATTTTATGTGTATCACTTGATGACATTTACCCATTTTTTTATATTCGCCTGCGCTTAGTCACTTTGTTTTAGGTCTGGCTTTTATACGTGGTGGAGTATATAACTGAGTTTTGCTCTTTGTTCTAACCTGAGAGTTTTTTTCTTGATATAGAATTTTAATTTATATTTATCTATGTGATAGGTATATTTGGTTTTAGTTTCTCGTATCATATCTTTTTTATTTCCCCTCTTTCTCTTATTTAATTGGATAATTGGAGTAAAAATATTATTCCCTTCAAAATCTATTTTATAATACAACTCTGGATAACGTTTCCAAATCTCTGTTGTATTTTGACTACAGAATATCTATTATTTAAGGTTATTTTGTACATAGGTTGTGAAGGAGCAAACACACATTCGCACATCTGTGTGCACATATATGTAGCCAAGGTGGTTGGAACAGATTTTAAAGAAGATTTTGTTTACCTGATTCATCTCACTTAGTTTAATTTCAAACTTTCCTCTTTGGTTTCAAAGAGGACCACAATTCACAGGATAAAGCTTTTTGCAAGTGAACGATATTTTGTGGTTAGGGAGCCAAAACAATTGCATTAACGGAAAGATTTGATTCAGGCACTGAGATCTCAGACTGGCTGCTGATCTGTCCTCACAGTGGGTAGTGTGGTTATGAAGCGACCGGGCAGGAGCCCGTTATATTATTCTAGCTGGCAGGCAGCCAAAGAAAGGTATGAATGGGAAAGGAGAGAAAGGGGGGGGGGGGAGAGGGAGGGAGAGGGAAAGAGGAGGGAGAGGGAAGGAAAGGGAGGGAGGGAGAGAGGGAGAGAGGGAGGGAGGGGGAGGGAGGGAGGGAGAGAGGGAGAGAGGGAGAGAGGGAGAGAGGGAGAGAGGGAGAGAGGGAGAGGGAGGGAGAGAGGGAGCTCCTTGGGGGAGCTTGCTTCTCTTTTAAAATCTTTTCTTGCCTTTAAATGTGCTTTGTGTGTGTTTGTTTCTAGGTGAGTGTTTGTGTTCCTTCTGTTTATTTGGATTCATTTGTTTGTTGGTTTTCTAATGCTTGTTTTCAGAACAATAGCTTTACATTATATACTGAATTTATTTCTTGGTTGTTGTTGTCATCATAACTTTTTTATTGTTAACACTATACAGATGTCCCCCATTCTCCCCACCCCCTTGCCCACTTCTACCCAACCTCTGAACCCCCTCCCCTGGCCTTTGCCACACTGCTGTCTGGGACCATGGCCTATGCACATGTGTTCTTTGGCTAATCTCTTCAAAAAGAACTTATGCACCCCTGTGTTCATAATATGGCAACAATATTTTTATTTTTATTTTTAAATATATCTTTATTGATTTCAGAGAGAGGAAAGGAGAGGGAGAGAGAGAGACAGAAACATCAATGATGAGAGAGTCATTGATCAGCTGTAGCCCGCAACCCGGGCATGTGTCCTGACCGGGAATCGAACCCTGATCGCCTGGATCCTAGGTCGACACTCAACCGCTGAGCCACGCCCGGCCGGGCCATTGCAGCATTATTACAACAACCAAGATCTGGAAGCAGCCCAAGTGCCCATCAGTAGACGAGTGGATGAAAAAGCTGTGGCACATTCACGCCATGGAATACTACGCAGCCATAAAAAAGAAGGACCTCTTATCCTTTGTAACAGCACGGATGGACCTGGAGAGCATTATGCTAAGTGAAACAAGCCAGGCAGAGAAAGACAAGTACCATATGATCTCACTCACATGTGGAATCTAATGAACAAAATAAACTGATGAATAAAATAGAACCAAAGATATGGACACATGGAACAGACTGACACATTTCAGAGGAGATGGGGGTGGAGGGATTGGATAAAAGAAAGTGAAGGGATTAGCCAAAGAACCTATATGCACAGCCCAAGGACACAGACAACACCATTATCTTTAGATTGTAGCTTTTGAGTCTTATTTATAACAGTGATAATTAATATATTTTCACCTCACCCTGTTTTTCTTTCTTTTTCTCTAACACCCTGTGGTAGTTGGCTATACTATTTTTCTTAGTTCTTCTAATAGTTTCCTACGTAATTTAATTACACTTCTACCTTAATTGTTTTTTATCATCTGTAAATGGTGAAGCTCTGTGTTTACTTCTCTGTCCCAATATCTGGCATCTGTTAGAGAAATGTTTGTGAGTCACTTGTAATTCTTCTCAGCTGAAATTTATACTCAAGGCCTTACCCAGCTCTTCCTATTGTTTATGATACATCATGTTTTTCTCAATCTATTATATTTGCTACAAATTGTTTTCCTAGTTTGTTGTTATTACTTTATAATTTTTGGTAATTTGTGATATACAGAAGTTTAAATATTTTTATAATGCAGTCACATGTGTTCATTTCTTTCTAAGTTTCTTCTTCTAATTTTATGCTTAGTCTTTCACCACCTTGAGATGAGACGGCTATTCTGATATTATTTTTGGTTGTTTTAAGCTCTGCAATAACTCTACCTCTCCTGAAATTTATTTAAGAACATTCTTTGTCCTTAGAACTCTGAATTTTCTAATAAGCTTCATTATTTGAAAAATTATTCCTTGGTGATAGCTCTGTTGGGGGTGTGGATATATCCTCGACTTTCTTAATTTTATATTTTCCAAGTATTGATGACTAAACAATTTAATTTCTGCGCCACTAAAATAAAGAATGACCAGGTTTGGACAACATTGTAGGAGATATTAAATAGAACATGAAACTAGCTTCATCTAGTCAAATTTTAAAATCTCCCACCAAAAGTTTAGAACACAGGTTATGTTTTGGAAATTAACCCAAAAAAGTTTCAACACTTGCTGTGAGAGAATGAAAATAAACTGGAGTCCAAACCCAGCCCCACAGCCCTCACACATGATTTTGTCCAAACTCAGCCCTACAGCTCTCACACATGGTTTTGAGCTAATTAAATATTTTTCTTGTCAACTAAACTAAAACTAAGAAGCTAATTTATGATTTGACTCATAGATCTTCTTACTATGGGTTTAACCAGCATTTGGTTTTAGTTATAACATATATGAAATGAGACTCAAAAAAGAACCTATTATAACCAAATCGGTGTTGTTTCATTTAATGCTGCCACTCATTGTCATAAGATTGCCACACTTTAAAAACATCGCTCAAAGCTGTCTTGCCAATTGCCTTCAGGGCTGACAATACATTCCTTTTGCTAGTCTCTGTATACTTTGAAGGAGAATATAAGTTATGGCAACCGTCTAAAAAGATTTGGATTAAAGCTTGGGGTATACACTTGCTGAATCCTCCTGATTAATAAAACACGAGGCTGTAATGTTGTATCGCTTACCATACTGCATTTAGCTTCAACTAATAAAATCAACTTATGGTGGATAAAACAACTGGATTCATTTTTCTGACATATTAAGTAGTTTGAGGCTGCTGACAATGCACTTGAGTTGTTCCATGAGGTCAGGGCCGGCATTGCTGCAATGCTTTTGGTCTTCTACTCATGACTGTTGCCCCAGCGTCACAAGGTGACTTCTGTGTGCAAGGCTGGAAGACAGGGCAAGAGCAAGGAGCTAGGACAATGTCTTCCTCGTTTATCAGGAAAACCAGTGATTGCTGCAGTGTCACTGGTCAGAACTGGGTCACACTGCCATCCCAGCAGCAAGAGCATGGGGAAGACAGGACAGAGTTCTGTCATGACTGACGTAGACCAGTCAGGACCCACAGCTTGGGTAGGAGCCCATTGCTTCCCCCCAAAAATAGGGGTTCTGACAACAGGGGCAAAATGCAAACGCAGTAGGCCACCAACTGTGTCGGTCACAAATAGGACCGGTGGTAGGCTGGCTAAGAAGACAGCTCCAAAGAAGAGTCACAGAGTAAACAGGGGCAGCCTCCTTAGCATGTTTCAAGAGTGCATTGATTTGGTCATCTGCACTCAGGCACTTTATTTAAAAAATAACAGTAGTGCCTTTATTCACATTTTCTAATTGTTTAATTAGTATTTTATCTCATCTGTCTTATTACATGCCATTTCTCCTTAAGGTAAGGCTGATGTTCTTTACACCACTGTGTATTTAGGAGTCTGTGTATTTTATGGGCACTAAGGACGTGCCTATTTAAAATCAATGTTATTCCACATTGAGTAAGTCCTTTCAGGACACAGTATATCATCTTGGTATCTCACACATCCATGGACACCTACTCACGTGGCTTGATTGCCAGGATGATCATCGCAACCCTAGAATGTGTTGGGATGTTCTTAACGGGAGGGTTTGGCTAAACGGGTCTCTGGATCAATCACAAAACCTTGCAATTATAGAAACCTCAGAAATATTCAAAACCTAACTGCACTGGTGCTTTGGACTAAGTAGATTGAATCAAGAACATGTAAAAGAGTAAGGAGAGGCTCAGCATTCTGTTTTTGACAAGCATTTGTGTGGTGTTGTTTGCACAGTGTCATGTTTTAGACTCCGAGTAACCCGGGGATTGAGGACCACACGTGTACAAACATGCCCGCTCCTACAGCCAGGAGAATGAGGTTCGAGGTTGGGGAGTGCGAGCATGTGTGGTAGAAGTTCCTGAGTTGGGTTAATTACCGAGAAAAGAAAAAGGTAAGGAAAGTGATAGATTTGGGAGCATGAAGTACTACAGATGGGTTCTAGGTCACTGTCCCAGGAGTCCTCTTTGGCAACAACGAGTGATAGGACTAAAGAAAGGTGACTGCTCCAAGATTCTTTTCTTGCAAATTGCTGATAACCCAGCCCAAACGACTTTCGCAGAGAAGGTAATTCACTGGCTCACATAATTGGCAAGGCCGGGGTTTAGCTTGATGCGCGGGTGCCAATGTCAACAGCAGAACCAGATTTTCTCCGTCTCTCACTCGGTCCTGTTTGCCACGCTGCATCGGTTCATGCCCACCTAGTTTATTCTCTCGCGGGCCCAAGATCGTTGCCTTCGGCCCTGTTGCCATGTCCTCTCCCGGCAATGAAGCAAAAGCACTGAGCCTGGCTCATTGATCACATGATGTTTTCACACCGATCCCAGGGGTCAGGAGATGGGACACACTAGTGAGCTAGGTGTGTCCCATCTCTAGGTCAGGGAGCGCCCACCCAAGCCCAGGGCTCTCTGACAGCCCTCGCGCCCTGCTTTCTGAGCCATCTCAGCACACCCACTACCCGCCTCCTGCACTGTGCACAGGCCAGCAGGTCTCAGAGTGCGGTCCTGGCGTCATCACCATCAGCATCACCTGGGAACTTTAAGGAAGAAAATGCCCAGACCTACTAAATCAGAAAGTCTAGGAACTGGACCTGATATGCACTTTCACGAATCCCCCAGGACTTGCTGATGCACATTAAAGTTTGAGAACCACTGGCTGAGAAAAGCTGCCTCCTTATGAGAAAGAGGCCCCGTTTGAGGGAAATATATTTTCATAGCAATAAGGGCAGTTTAGCCAAAGGTCAAGTCAGATGAACTTCTAGAATCTATCAAATGCCAGAAAAAGAGCAAGGAGGAAAATAGCTGTAAGAGAGCTTGCTGTGTGCTGTCTGAACATGGCTATTTTGACCCTGAAAAAATGCAAATGCATTTTTGTTCCCTGAGCACACAGCCTGTAGTCCAGCAGTAATGCATTGTAAACAGACCATATTAAAACAAACAGTTCTCTTTAGCTCTTTTTTCAATATTTTCTCTAAATAGTTATTTGGTAATACACATTTTTCTGTTTTGTAGAGTCCCTAAATAGCAGAGGTCTCCGTTCGGAGGAGCCAACTCATGCCTCCTAGTGCCAGAGTATTCACGGAGTTTTCGTTTTACTAAATAAAGAACTGGAGCTAATGTCAACCCGCGGCGGTCCTGGGCCCGCAACCCAGTAGGAAAAACAAGGAGCTGACAGTTCCCGTCCCCCCTTCAGATCTGAGCGGGTCTCGCACTAAATGGCGTCGGAAGAGATTCACATCCTCCGGGGTTCGGTTCCTTCCTTCCCAGCCCCTCATCTGCAGAATGCCCCAGTTCATGCCCTTTGTCACAGGATCAGACCCATGCTTTCAAAATCAGGTGTTGTTGTATATGTTTATGTCACACACTCAACAAAAATCTTCTGAGATAAAACATTTATCAACATAACGCTGACCTGGTAAGGTTAACATTGAAAAAATGGCCAGAGGTGACAGAAACCGACAGTTTTCTGATACTGACTGGACCACCTGAAGGCAAAGTCAGATTGGGAGTTTCAGTAATTTGTTCTTCAAATTCATCCATACAGAAGCTTCCACCAGCCCACAGTCCACAGTGTCCCCGTAAACTTTGTCCTGGAAAAGGGACCACAGGCTCCCTTGTGGCCTGGTGGCTTTGCATTCTAGGATGTATAGACCCATGGTCTCGGAGATAGCAGGGACTTTAAACTGATCATTCATCCCTGGGTTTCCTCTAAGGCAGACTCTGTTTGAATGCCAAACGACCATTTAGAATCCCAGTTGTAGAGAGGGAGGCTCCCCTCATCCATGGTTTGGGGGACCCGTATTGCCTGCCTTAGTCTCAAAGTGCCTCTTAAAGGACATTCTCGGCCATGGGAGGTATCCTGACCCCACCCCCTGCCAGCCAGAAGCAATACTCTGCAAGAGTTAGCTCGGTGTTCAGCGTGTGGGATCAGGAGACAGACTATAGCTGTTCAAACCTCTGCTGGGCAGCCTGTTGGCTGTGCTCCTTGGGCAGGTAACTTAACCTTTCTGGTCTCAAATGCAAAATGAGGATCACATGAGTATGAAAGGGTTGTGGTGACCATAAAAGTAAATAATAGACATGAGCTGCTTCAGCTCTTGCCTGGCACGTGGGGAGCCTGCCCCATCACTGTTAGCTGTCGTCTGCTCTGCGGTGGGGCTTCTCTCCCTCTGCCTCATGTTCCCAGTTGGAAACATGACTCACGCTCCCCTGTTACATGGAGAGGGTCACATCTAGGGAAGGGGCTGTATCTGCCCATCCTTTAGAACCTAACCTCATAGCATCTTGGGCTTCATGGGAGCTCAAGAAATGTGTTTTGAGTTAAAGGAAAGCCCCCTTTCCCCCACCCTGAGCATATTTGGCAAAGTACAGAAAAACAGGACTTACTGCCGCTTTCTTCCACCTAAGACTGAAGTTCTCCTACTTAATCTGTTGCAAGATCCTGGCTGGGATTTTGGGTCTTTAAATTCCTTTAGTAAAGTCATTCTTTTCACTACCGAAGCTGCCCACTGCTCACATGCTCTCTCCCCTCTCCACCAGCCTTCCTGGTGCCCCTTTGGACAAGGCTGCCTACAGGAGTCCCACCCCATTAAATGAAAACGAAAAAAACTGACCAATGTCTCACTTGGGTCATCTGATCAGACACTTTCCCCCTGTTGTACCCAAGGTCTGTTTTTTTAACCTAGAGGAGTGGCTAATGGTGGCACGTTGGGCCTTAGGTGAAAGGGCTGGACGGAGAATTTTGAGGTCTTCATTTCATGCCGTGTAGGAAGCGCAGTCACCCTTTCTGTCTCTTCTGTGACCCCCTGGACCCATCTATGCTTTGGAACTCACCTCATTAAGCAGCAAGCACCCACTGGGAGAAGAAAGAAATGACATGGCCGCTCTTTACCTGACACCCAGCGAGGTCTGCCGGTTACTTGGATTCCGGTGCAGGTCGCTGGCAGTGCCCGATCCCTTTGGTCTTTTCTTTCTGGGGGGTGATCAGGGCCCTGATTGAGCAGGAAGCCAGGAACAGCTTAGAGGCAAATGCAGTGTATTCTGAAAAGACTCATGGCAAAGCTTGGACATCTAAGGTCACCACTTTCATTTCTAAATTTTCATTCCCCTCCCAAGCTCTTGGTCTGGGGGACCGTAGAACAGGCCTCAGCAGTGGGGAGGCGGCTGGTTTCCTGTGGCTGCCGTAACCAGTATCACAGACCGGGCAGCTTAATATCACGAATGTTTGTTCTCTCGTTGTTCTGGGGGTCAGCAGTCTGAAATGAAGATGTTGGTAGGGCCAGGCTCTCCAAGGCTCCTGGGGAGAACCTGTTCCATGCCTCTCTCTTAGCTTCTGGTGTTGCCAGCACTGCTTGGCATCCCTTGGCTTGGATCCATCCCTCACCCCCTGCCTCCTCATCACACGTTGCTCTCTGTCTGTGTCTTCACATAGTCTCTTATAAGGTCACCAGTCACATTGAATTAGGGGCCTATCCTGATCTAACATGACCTCATCTTAATTGACTCCATCTCTACAACCTTACTTCCAAACACTGTCACGTTCTGAGACATGGAGGGTTAGAGCTTCAACATATATCTTTTTGGGAAACACAATTCAACTCATTACACAAGGGGAGATGCTTTGATGGGACTGCGTGATAGACATTTTAGTGTTAGTTTAGACTGGACTTTTAAATATCTAAAAGTGAGACTGCTCTCTAAACCTGAAAGAGACTAGAAGAAACTATTGTTTCTGCCTGAGTTTATTATTCAAGGGAAGAGAAGGGAGCTAGGCTGGAGCAGGTTCAGAGATATTGACCGAGAAAAAATGAACTCACTGTGGCCACACTGACCCCAGTCCACTGAACAAACCAGACCCACAGCCTCTAATCTTTTGCTCTCAGAGGTAAGGAGAGTAAGGCCTGGAGAAGCATTGGTTAAAAAAATCTCTGTATCAGTGATCTGTACTTCACTCTTTCTCTCCTTGATAAATGGAGAGACATCATCTTTTCAGGTTTCAGTTTCCAAGAGAAGGTGGCTTCCAGCCGGAGGTCAAGACTCTGGTGCAGCCCAGCCAGCTGGCTCAGCGGTTGAGAATCCACCTAGGATCCAGGAGATCGAGGTTTGATTCCCAGTCAGGGCACATACCTGGGTTGCGGGCTCGATCCCCAGCAGGGAGCATGCAGGAGGCAGCCAGCCAATGACTCTCTCATCATTGATGTTTTTCTCTTTTTCTCTCCCTCTCCCTTCCTCTCTCTAAAATCAATTAATATATATATCTATATATATAAATAAAAGACTCTGGTGCAAATGGCAAAAACTCATTTGAAACTAGGGTCTCATGGAACTGAAAAGTTCAGATGGAGGGAAGGAGACTTAGAGGGTGTTGAACGAGGGGCTCCAACAGTATCATTAGGAGCCAGCCTTTCTCTGTCTGTTCACCATGCTCCCCTCTCTGTCAGCTCCATTTCCAGTCACTGTGGCCACTTCCTTTCCCAAGACAACCAACCATTATCCAGACTCTGTCACCATCTATTTATTTGCCTGGCTTTAAATTTTATATTAATGGAATTACGTAGTACATATTTAATATCTACCTATTTTATCTACATTATGTTTGTAGGAGTCATTTATTTTGTTACACATGGTTGCAGCTCATTAATTTTCAAAGCTATTTGTTGTATGAATATATCACAATACACAATTTATTTCTTTTACTGTAGACGAACAGTTTTCTCAGTTTCTATTACTAATGGTGCTGCTATGAACCATTTTATACATTTTTTTTTTTTTTTCACATAAGCACAGATATCCTGAGTAAAATTGTTGCATAGAAGGATTTGGACATATTTAACTTTATAAGATAATGCAAGGCAGTCTTTCTTAGTGATGGCATAAATTTATACTCATACTAGCAGTATGTGAAATTTCAGTTTGTTTCACAAGGTTATTTATTTATTTATTTATTTATTTTAAATATATCTTTATTGATTTCAGACAGAGGAAAGGAGAGGGAGAGAGAGATAGAAACATCAATGATGAGAGAGTCATTGATCGAGCCTGCAACCCGGGCATGTGCCCTGACTGGGAATCGAACTCCAATTGCTTAGATCCTAGGTCGACACTCAACCACTGAGCCACGCCCGGCTGGGTTATTTATTTATTTAAATTTATCTTTATTGTTGAAAGTATTACAGATGTCCTCCTCTTTCTCCCACTGATCCCCTCCACACTGCATCCACCCCACCTCCAGGCCTTCCCCATACCAATGTCTGTGTCCATGGGTTATGCACATATGCATATAAGTTCTTAGGTTTATCTCTCCCCACCCACTCCCCCTCCCCACCTTCCCTCTGAGGTTCCTTAGTCTGTTCCATGCTTCTATGTTTCTGGATCTATTTTGTTCATCAGTTTATTTTGTTCATTAGAGTCCACATATGAGTGAGATCATGTGGTACTTGTCTTTCTCTGAATGTCAGTCTTTTTAAATTTCACTACTCTGTTGGTGTGTTGTGGTTCCTCATTGTGATATAATTTGATTTTTTTGATGATTAGTGAAATGAGGTTCTTGTTATATATTTATTGGCCATTCAAACAGCCTGCTTTGTAAAGACCTGTTTAGATCTTTTGCCCATTTTTGGAAGTTATTTATGTTTTTCTTATTGATTTGAAAGGTTTGTAA
The DNA here is from genome assembly GCF_054644295.1 of Miniopterus natalensis. Classification (NCBI taxonomy): domain Eukaryota; kingdom Metazoa; phylum Chordata; class Mammalia; order Chiroptera; family Miniopteridae; genus Miniopterus; species Miniopterus natalensis. The sequence goes on along the minus strand of NC_142097.1, from coordinate 6,466,592 downwards.
AAAATACAGTCTAGATGCAAATATTTTATGGGGTATATGTATGTATGTAAATATCTTCTCTTATTCTGTGGAACTTTTTACTCTCTTACAGTATCTAATAATGAACAGAAATTCTTAATTTAATGTAATCCAATTTATCATTATTTTCTGTTGCAGTTAGTGTTCTATCTGATTTAAGAAATCTAAAGCTTTTCTGTTTTACTATTCATATTTAGAACTATTATTTCTCTTGAATATATTTTTCTGGATGATACAAGGTAGGAGTTAATAGTTCATTTCTTTTCCATATTGATATCCAATTCACCCAGCACTGTTGAATGAAAAGATCAGTCGTTCTTCACTACTGTGAGCTGATGGGTGTTTGTCATAAATCAAATATCTTTCTTTTCTTTCTCTCACTGTTTTTCTTTCATTTCATTGTCTATTATCTATCTCTATATCAACACCATATTGTTTTAATTATTGTAGCTTTATAACACACATTGACATACAGTAGTGTAAATCCTCTCGCTCTGTTTAAGATTGTCTTGGCCATTAGAATCACTTGCTCACATGCAGACACACACATACCCACACACACCCACAACTTGCTGGGATAGTGAATAGGACTGTATTGATTCCTTAATTTAGTCTGGAGAGTCCATACCTGTTCAGTATATAATATAGAGACTTTAAATCCATGAACATGGTATATCCTATTTTACTATTTAGACCATCTTTAAATTCTCTCAACAGTGTTTTGTAATATTCTAGTAGCTTCTTATATCTTCTATTTGGTTTATCCTCAGATGTTGGGTACATTTTTAGTGCTGTTGTATTACCATTTTCAATATTTAATTTTCTCATTTTCATTGCTAATGAATATAAATACAATGCGTTTTTGTATATTGAATTTGTATCTAGTGGCCTGGCTAAGTTCCCGCACTGATTCTAATGACATATCTGTAGATTCTTTTGGATTTTCCAAACGCACAATCCTGACATCTGTGAATAATGACAACATTTCTTCTCTTAATCTTTATACATTTTTGTTTCTGTTATTTTGTTCTGCTGTGCTGGCTAGAATCTTTACTACAATGTTGAATAGAAATGGTGAGAGTAAACATCATTGCTTTGTTGCTGATATGAGGGGAAAAGCTTATAGTACTTTATTATTAAGTATTGATTTTGATGTAGATTCTTTTGCAGATACCTTTTGGCAGACTAAGAAAATTACCTTCTATTTTGTTTGCTACATTTTATCATCATCGGATATTGAGGCATATCACATGTATCTCTTTAAATTATCAAACAATTTTTGAATTTCCATTGATTTATTTTTAAATGTTATACCAAGTCTGTATTGCTGGAATAAGCCCAACTTTGCTGTGATATATTGTTTTTATATTGCTGAATTTGACTTGCTACTCTTTTGTTCAGAACATTTGCAACTTTGTGCCTGAGAGATCCTGGCCTGTAATTTCCTTACTTGCAAGTGTTTTTTGCCAAGTTTTGGTAATAAGATTATATTGGCCTCATAAAATCCATGGGGAAGTATTCACTTTTATTTTTCTAATCCCTAGAAGTGTTGATTAAAATTGTTATTTCTTCCTCAAACATTCAGTGGATCTTGACTGCGAAGCTCCCTGAGGTTGGAGTTTTCTTGTGGAGAGGTTTTAAATGAGGGAGTCCCTTTCTTGACCAGTTGTAGGGTTATTTAGATTTTCTATTTCTTATTATACCAGTTTTGTAAATTACATTTTTCTAGGAATGTGTCTTGTAGTCTGAAATTTCAAGTGTATTTGCATAACATTGTTCAAAAATGTTTTCCTACTCTTCCTTGGTTATCTGTAGACTCTGTAATGATGCTCCTCGTTTGATGTGTATTGGAAATTTGTACCTACTCTCCTCTCAACTAGTTGTATTACTTTTTAAAAATTAGGTGTTTCAGTCATTAAAAAAAAAACAGCCACAACAACAACTTGCCCTGGCTGGGTAGCTCATTTGGTTAGAGCATCTCCCCCATAGGTCAAGGTGGTGGGTTTGATCCCTGTCAGGGCACTTATAAGAATCAACCAATAAATGCATAAACAAGTGGAACAACAAATTGATGTTTCTCTTTCTCTCTTTCAAATCAATAATAAAAAAACAAACCCTCAACTTTATTGATTTGATTTTACATTTATTTTCAATTTCACTGATTTTTTCCTTTACTTATATATTTTTTTCTACTTTCTTGGACGTAATATGCCTTTTATCCCTCTGCTCTTGAAATGGACCCTTAACTTACTGGTTTTCAATCTTTTTCATTTTTAGTGTTTGTACAGGGCTTTCCCCAAGAAATGTATACACACAATGTAGATTCTATTACATTTTGAAAAGAAAATGTATTTTTATGATCACTGCCTTTATGATTATTCAAAGTGTGTATACATTTTTGGGGGACACCTATATTTTAAGGCTACAGTTTCCCTGCAAGTTTTACTCTAGTTGTAGCTTAAAGTTTTGATATGTCACGTTTTCATGATCATTCTATTAAATATATATCCTAATTTCCATTCTTATTTAGTCTTTCATTTGTGACATGTTTCTTTGTCTCCACATTTTGGCTGCTTCCTTGTGTTTGTTTCTATGTATCAGGTACAGTTGCTATATCTCCTGGAATTGCTAGAGTGTCCTTGTGTAGTAGGTGTCCTGTAGGGTCCAGCAGCTCAGCCTCCCCAGTCACCTGAGCCTGGCACTCTAGGTGTGCCCCTGTGTGGGCTGTGTGCACTGTCCTGTTGTAGTTGAGCCTTGGTTGCTGTTGGCATCACTAGGAGGGAATGACCCCCAGGCCAACTGGCTGTGCAGACCAGCTGCCACTACAGTGAAGAGCTGCTGGGCAGGAGATACCCCTATGGAGCAGGACTTGCTTCAGTGGGGTTTTGGTGCTTTCTGAGGCTGCCCCTTGAGTATGTGGTAGGATTGTAATCTGGTGTGGTCTGAAGCTGACCACCAGGTGCACTGGCTCTGGGGCCTCCAGGGAGGTGCAAAGTCAGCTATTGCCTGTGTCCTGCCTGGTGCTATCCTACATGAGCTACAGAGCGATCTGCAGATGGCTGCTACTTGTACTGGGCTTGGAGGTGCCTCGGAGAGGCCTAGCTGTGAACCAAGGTGGGCTGCTGCTAGTGCCTGGTCTGAGGCCTCTTATTAAAAGGTATGGGGCATGCCGAGGCCAGCTGCTACTTGTCTGAGAGATTTTAGAAAAGTCTAACACCTGAGCCAGGACAGGCTATTCTTATAGAAAGACCACTGCAAACAGCTTGAGTGGGGCTGCAAATTGGGTGGGGCAGGGCCTCAAGGAGTCACTAGGGCCAGGCGAACAGAGTGAGCCAGGTTGATGGAAACTCGCATATGGTGACTGCCTGTCAGCACTGTGGTGGGGAGGTCTCAGCAAAGGAGCAATGACCTCTGCCAGCACTTTTGTATGGGAGGAAGCTGCCCCCCCAGTTCTTGCCCCGATGCCAGACAATTGAGATCCTCCCCATGTGTCCTGGGTCCTTTTGCGTGGCTACTCCAGCACTGGAGCTGAGACAGGGTCTACGTGTTGGCCCTTTAGGAGGAGCTGCCCGGGGCTCCCGCAGCCTCCCTCCCTCAGCCGCAGTCCCCACTGGTCTTTACAGCCTGAAGCTGTGGGGCCATCTCTTCCTGGCCCTGGAACCCTGGCTGGGGGCCTGCTGTGGGGCTGGGCCCTTCGCTCCTCCCGTAGGCCTCTGCAGCCGAGATGCCCCTTCTGATTAAAAACCCGCCACGGTCTCAGTGTGGCCTCGTCTTTAATTCTCTGGTTGTAGGATTCCTGTTCAGTCAGCTTTCGGGAGGTTGCGCGTGATGGTTGTCCTGTGGTTTTGTTGTAATTCTGATGTCATGGGAGGCGGCGAGTGCCCGTTTACTTACGCTGCCATTTTGGCCCCGAGTCTCTCACCTTTGGCTTTTTTTAAAGACTATTTTCACAGGACGCTCAACTGCTTTGACAAGTGTCTTCTTTCAGCATCTTAAAGGACGGCATTTGCTGGGAAAGGCAGCCTTGGGCGAGCCGGCCGTCGCCCCCGGGCGCTTCCTTCCTGAAGGCGAGGCGCCCACGCAGCCTCAGCCACACTTAGGGCCTCACAGCCAGTCGCCTCCCCTGTTTCGTGCTCTCCGTCTGCGACGAAAGCGTGTGCACCATACGGCACTTGGCAAACGCCGCTGCTGTATCTGCCCTCCCCAGGAAGGGGGCAGGTTCCTTCTGCTGTGGCATGAGAGGGGTGCATGTGGGCAAATTGCCGCGTCAGCTGGCAGGAGAAACCCACCGGCCTCGGGGACTGATGCCCACTCCTGAAGCTCATAGGGCCGTCTCTTCTCCGTGTAAGCCAAGTGCTGTTCCACCCAGGGCTCGATGTTTTTCCCTGGGGTCTCCAATCCAGAGATGCAGCCGGCAGCCGTATTCGCAGTCCTCCCCCGGTGCTCAACATTCCATCGTCTTCTGACTTCTGTTTTTTTTTTTTTTCTGTTTAAAAGTCATCTGTAAGTCTTATTGATCCTTTGAAGAAAAGGTACTTTCTCCCCTGCTGTTGGTTTTTGGCAGTGAAAGGTGTGACTTTCTTTGTTACAATTCTACTTGGTTGTGATACTGTCTCCTGAATCTGTGGCTTGATGTTTTCCTTCAGGTTTTTTTGTGTTTTTTTAAAAAATATATCTTTATTGATTTCAGAGAGAGGGAGAGGGAGAGAGAGAGATAGAAACATCAATGATGAGAGAGTCATTGATCAGCTGTCTAGCCTGCAACCCGGGCATGTGCCCTGACTGGGAATCGAACCCTGATCGTCTGGATCCTAGGTCGACGCTCAACCGGGCTCCTTCAGTTTTGGAAAATTTTCTTTTATTAACTTTCTAAATAAAATTTCAGCTTCATTTTCTTTCTTGGATTTCAATGACACACGTACATGTTTTACCATGACTCACATGTCTCTCATATCTCCTCTGTACTTTCTATTTTTTTCTTGTTATGTTTCAGTGTGAGAACATAGCCGAGCCCTTTCATCCACTGGGCTTAACTCTGCTAACCCACATACTGAGTTATTATTTCAGGTTTTAACTTTTTAAATTCTAAATTTTACATTTGATTCTCTCTTGCAGATTTCAGTTTTCTACTGAAATTCTCCACATTTCATACATTTTACTGAACATATTAATGTTAGTTATTTCAGAAGCCATAGCTGATAATTCCAATATCATACGTGAGTCTGTTTGTGTTAACTAATTTTTCCCTTGTGGTTTTTGGTCTTTTCATTGTATGCCCTTATATACATGATACTTTTTGACAGCTTACTGGACATTGTGTATGAAAAATTATATAGGATCTTAGCCCTTTTCTTTGGCCAAATAGCTTCTTAGTTTTTCAGCCCAATGATGATGCTTATAAAGTAGCAAATTATTTGAATCTCTTTTCTCTCTGTGATCTTGGTTCATTTTCTGGCTACCTTGTTAGCTCTTAGATTCATTTAAACAGATTCCCCCAGCATCCCTCCCCACCCAAAAGAACCCTATTTTAGCTGTTATCAGTGGAGGATACAAGCTTACTCACCATGCCAGAAGTAGAGATCTTGCTAAAAGTTTTCACCCTTGAGCTAGAAAACCGTTTTCTCTGTATATCTTAGGTTCCTGGAACTGTGGGCCTAGTGTAATTAGCCCCTTTTCCTTGTGTTAGAAGACCTTGGAGGTTATATTCAATTGATAAGAGCCACTCAGTCCCTTTTCTTAAACAATGCATTGATGATCTTTGGGGGGAGGGGGGGGTATTGTCACAAATAATTTTAAAAATACTTCTCCTGGAAAACTTTGAGTCTTTAATGGATGTGATTTTCAAACTTCCATGGCAATAGAAGTATATTTACGTTGACTAAATTTCTCTCTAGTTTTATATGTTTATACTACAGATGTGGATCTTGTGGCTTCTATTAACGGAAACAAGTGATGGCTTTCTCAGTGCTCTATGAGGTGTGAAATACAGGGTGGGTGGAAAATGGTTTTCAGATTTATGTAGAACTTTGAGGAAAAAGATCTGTTTCTGAATCTTGGCCTTGGACTACGTCATGTCCTGTGTGGGTTTGATCTTGAGTTTGGGTTTCTTTGTAGAAATATGTAGGATTCCACATTCTTTATATGTCTCTCTATCCATAAAAAATGGATTATCTTCTATACAGTCCTTAGTGGACCAACTTAGAAGTCAAGAATAACAACGTTTATAGAGGACGTTCAGAGCCCTGCTGGCTACCAGGGGCCTGCTGCTTTAGGCAGATTGAGGATCAGGATTTCAGTTCCTCAAATAGTGAGAAACTCTAGATAATTAGATCAAGATTATTAGAGCATTGTTTCCTGAAGTATTCTGTAGTCCCTACTTCCTGACATGATTTATGTCAAATGACAAGGGTGTGAAGTGTGGGGTGCTAGGGGAGCCAAGTTTATTTACTGGGTCACTTCTCAGAGAAGTTGATGTGTTTATAATACGCAGTGATTCTTCAAGATAGGGAAAGTAAATACAAAAATGCAGCATTTCTCAAATCAGTCTGAATGAACTCGGTCTACTCTTAACTTTCTTACTAGTTCAAAGAAAATTCACACTTAATAAACTAAGTTTACTGATGATATTGGGAGAGGGAGGAAGAGTTGTTGAAAGAGACAGCTCTAGATGAGATAATAAATTTCTCTTCTTTCACTCTTTATATTCATTTTCACTGTTGTCATGTTAAAATATGTTTCTTATTTATGTATGTGTGTATGTGTGTGTGTGTGTGTTGTACTGACTAAGTCCTTGGCAGGAAAGTTTCTACAGAAACTAAGCAACCAGCTAAACAGAATGCTCCAAGCTCCTCCCTTCCCTTGGGAGTTAAATGTAGGTGATGGAAAGAAGGCAGCATCGGCAGTAGGTACCTGGGGGAAATCCCTTCGCCTGACACTAGATACCTCTCCTATCTGGAATTCACCTGATAGCTTGGTTTCTCAGGGTGACTGGTTGGTGGGGGTAGGATGATCCTGAGATGTCCTGAGTCCAGACAAATCTCTCCTTAGAGGATCAATTCCAAGGGCAAATCCTACCACATCTTACCCTCATTTCTATTTCCTTATTCAACAATAGCCATAAGGGGAAAACAGGTTACAAGAACTTGGACTGGTGAGAGAGACAGTGGTTAGTTTTTATGTAATCAATAAATCTCTTTTAAGGTACTATTTGACCAAGTGTTCTCTTTCTCCTGAGACTACATCATCTATGAGTTATTATTAAATGTTAATCATTGATGGTGGTGGTGGTGGTTGTGATGATGATGATGATGAGTGAGTGTGTGTGTGTTGGGAGGCTGGGGGAGGTATGGCCCCTTATTTAGTTTATCTAGGTCCTACACAGAATAATAGCTCCTTGTGGCTATTGGTGGTGGGGGGGGGGGGGCAGAAAGAATCTTGCATCCAGTTTGGCAACAATAACATAGCCATCTATTTAAGGTGCATTCACATACAGGGAAATTTGGAATGTAGGGGAGCGAAATCACAGATAGTAACAGTGAGCGAATCCTGTTGCACCAAACCACACCGCAGCACTCGAGTCTGCTACCCCTGCCACTCCGAGCAGGGAGTCTCCAATTAACTTCGGTGGTAATGGCAGGGGTGGGGGGCAGGCTGTTATTTTCCTTGACAGTTTCAGAGACATTTCACAAATAATTTACTTAGTGTGTCGATTCGTGCATCTGGGAAGCATAACGCGTTCTTGGCACCACGGTGCACTGTGACACTCATCCGTTGCCTCTGGCCGAAGGAGAAGGGGTTGAGTGCATCTATTTAGGGTATTGGATATTTTGGTGTCTGTTAGCGAGAAAGTTGTGATTGGGAACCCTCTTCAAGCTGAGATTATTTTTGTCCCCCAAATAATCAAAGCCAGCTTTCTCCAGGAGGTTGCAGAGTGGTGGCTGGTGGACTTGAGTAGAACCAATTGCTGTCGTGCAAATCTCATCACCACGTTCACGACGGAGAAGGGGATTTGGATCATGAAAATTGTTGCAGAGAGGTTTCGCCTTATGGTTTTGATAATGTATATGGCAATGCTGGGCATGCAAATATAGTTTCTCTGGGACAAACAACATACAACTATGTATTCTTTGATGGTATTTTGGCTTGATTTTGGAAAGGGACATGACAAATTAGACATCAGGGGTAAGTCATAGTCAGGGGAACCTGGTTTCTAATTTCTTTTTCTACTCTACCACCTAGTAGTTGTGTAACTTTTGTAAGACTTTAATCCCCTTTATGATATAGTTGATTTTTCTTTCATCCAAAGCACAGGTAAGAGAGTACTTACTCCAAAAGTTGTAAAGATAAACTATGAAAAGTAAAAGACCCTAAGATACTTCTCCTTTCCTCTTTCCTCTGCTGCTCACAACTGTCATTGCAGTCATCCTAATTATTATTGCTTTCTAAACCCCCTTATTGACACTGGTACTGACGCTTAAACGTTCACTCCACCAGTCATCCTGCACATCATTACCAGATTAAACTTTTTGAAACAAATCTATTTTTAAGATTAAATGTATTGAGGTGACATTGGTTAATAACATTATATAAGTTTCAAGTTTATAATTCTATAATACACCATCTGTTTATTGCATTGTGTGCTCACCATCCAAAGTCTAGTCTCCCTCCATCACCATATTTTCGACCCCTTCACCCTCTTCATCTTCCCTTCACCCCCTTCCCTTCTGGTAACCTTCACACTGTTGTCTGTGTCTACAAGTTTTTTTGTTTGTTGCTTTCTGTTTTATATCCCACCTATGAGTGATGTGACTTATTTCGTTTAGCATGATACTCCCAAGATTCATCCATGTTGTTGCAAATGGCAGGGTTCATCCTTTCTCATGGTTGAGTAGTATCCCATTGCATACATGTATCGCTTCTTCTTTACCCAATCATCCATCGAAAAATACTTGGGTTACTTCCATGTCTTGGCCACTGTGAATAATGCTGCAATGAACATAGGGGTACATATATCTTTTCAAATAAATATTTTCAAAATTTTCAGATAGATGCCCAAAAGAAGGATTTCTGGGTTACATGGTAGCTCTATTCTTAATTTCTTGAGGAACATCCAGATTGTGAAACAAATCTTTGATCATGATATCAGTCTACTCAAACACCTTCAACTGGACATTCAGTATCTTTGCAGCCTTGTGTTCAAGGTCTTTTACAGTCAAGATCCAACTTCCCTTTCTAGCTTTAACACCGGCTGCCACTCTGAGGCTGAAGTTTCCTTGTTTGCCATATATGCTCGGGGATTCATTACCTCTGTACCTTTCTTCACAGTGTCCCTGTTCTCAGGATGCTTCCCCCTCCTTCTCTTTATGTATAAATGCTACTCATCCTTCACGATGTAGCTGACATGTTACTTACTTCACCCAGAGACATTGTCTTCCTACAATGTTTCATCTGATCCTTCATCCTGTCACATCACATTTTTCTTATAGTTGAGTCTAAAATATGTATTTTATCTTCTTTACTGACTTAAAACCTCCTTGAGAGCTGGGGTCCGATGGTTAACCTCTTAGAGTTGCTCTGTCTAGCATAGTGTGGTGCAGAGTGGTGCTTTTCATCTTAACTTTATCCCACATTAATTTCCCAGATAGAATTATGTACATTCTCCATATTTCACTATATTGATTTGTAAAGGACATCATATGGCTCGGTGTGGTTCCTATAAAAAAACATTATGCCTGCAGTAATTTTCCTGCATATAGAGGGAAGGAATGGGAAATGGGACAGGCCTGCTAGATGCAGCCTTATGAGCCCTTTGATATGGAGCAATGGGAGAGCCATTCTCTTGATGCAGCCAACACCTTCCATCCCACTCCCACCAGTCCCCACCTGTGTCCTGGGCTTTCCAGATCACTGTCAGTTATTTCCATCTCGTTAAATTTTCTCCATCAGGAAGGTAAAAGAAGCAGTATAACCAGCCCAAGTTTGGTGGGTAGAGAGGAAAAAAGGTCACAGAAAAGCCTAAATGGTTGGTGTAGAGTTGCAAAGCTTGTTGGTGGTAAAGCTGGAAAGGATCAAACATTTCTTAATTTTTATTCCATAGATTTCTACTAAACTAGCCAGTGACTTTCCAAACTATAGTCATTCATCATCGATTTCCATGTTTTTGTTTTTTACTATGTCTGTGTAATACTCATGCTTTCATTTATTTAATGTTTTTGTTTTAATCCACCATGTTTTAAATTTAAATATACTGATTTTAAAGAAAACTTTAGTTTACTGCCGTAAGTGAAAGACCAGTATTATCACTTGCCATAAAGAGAAGGTCACCTTAAAAAGATGTGTTATGGATATAAAACTATGATATTAAATTCTGAGCCACATAAGAGCAAGGGCCAGTGAGGAGCCATGAGTAAGCAGGCACAGAACTGAGCAGAAACTGTGGGGAATCAGAAGCCACAAGTAAATGGAAGTCAAAATGAATTGAGAGTACATGGTGGGGCAGTTGCTGTATAACACCAGGGATGTTAGAAGCAGAATTTGATAGGAACAGAGTCACCTCGATGGCAGGGTGTATATGATGTGTAGTCAGTCACTAAATCTCTCTGGTTCTGAAAGCCTCTTCTGATGCCCAAATGCCATTGCCCTCTCCATAAGGTCTGGTCATAGTGAGCCACCTTGGAATGGGCTTACCAGCTTCCTTTCTTCAAGGAGGAGTTTTTGCATTATCTCCAGTCATTCTAGTGAGGTCAGCTTGGAATCCCTGAACCTTCAAATAAATGGATGTCATCAAGTCATTCAACATGTGAAGGGGAGTTGGGGGTGTAGGAGGAAGCAGGAGGAGCCTGGTGTCTGAGTGGCGGTGCTGGACTGCTGGGAGTCATGGGTCCCGGCATCCTCTCCCAGACGGCACCTCCCCACACTGCTCTGTACTTCTCCCAGCTGCACATCACATGTCCTGCAGCAGTTTTCTTGGGCTGTCAGTTTCTCAATGTTGGAAATATGGAATAAAGTTTGAAACAAAAAAACATAGGATATGCCCTGGCTGGTGTGGCTCAGTTGGTTGGGCATCGTCCCATGCACTGAAAGGTTGCATGTTCCATTCCTGGTTAGGGCACTTGCCCAGGCTGTGGGCTCGATCCCCTGTGGGGGACGTGCAGGAGGCAAATGATTGATGTTTTACTCTCACTTGCCCTTTCCCTTCCTCTCTCTCTAAAAAATATATATATATATATTAAAAAATCACAACTCTCTCTCTCTTTCTCCCCCCCGCCACCCATATATATATGTAGATATGTGAGTGACCAAAGACCTCTAAGACTTGCACAAGCTCTGGTTGGAAAAGACTGCAGTTCTGTGTCGGCCTGGTTGGCCTGTGGTAAGGAAGGAGTAATAGCCTGGTAGACATACCCCAAGGGGCAGAGTGGGGTAGAGTAGGGGGATATGCTTTAAATGTAAATCAAATATTCTAGCAAGGAGAGGATGGGAGAGACGCTTGGGTGAGGGGGGATCGATATTCTCAGCTGTTATGTTTCCCTCCCATCTTCCCTCCTGAGATTTCAGCTTTTCTAAAACTCCCTCCTTCCTCAAGCTGCTCTCCTGCTGGCATAGCTGGGCTTTCTAGTTGCCTTGGCTCTATCCCCTTACTCTCAGGGCCACGGAATAGACCAGAATCTCTTTCCCTCGAGTTCAGCCTGTGGAAAACATCAGTGAATATAAAACCACGCCTTGTATTTGCACGGTGTCTGACAGTTGATGTAATTCTTCCATGTACATAATCTCACTGCATAATTAGATACGGCAGATCTCTTACAAGTAGGTCTTCATGAGGTGCTAAGGGAGGGAGAAGAGAAGCAGCACCTCAAACCATAAAAATGGAGGGAGCCAGGCTGATGGAGGACAGATTTCTTCTGCGTGGTAAAGAAAGCTTGGCACAGAGAGATTTGGCTGGCACAGGTGGCAACACCTGCTGGCTTTTCAGTCCCTATCAGCCCTTTCAGCAAAGCTGTACCCTTGAGACCTGAAGATGCTTTGGAACCTGCTGTTTACAGATGTTGGGCAAGTCCTTCATATTTTCTGATATGTACCCTTTTGAGTGGCCAATGACTGGAGGAAAATTCACTTAACAAACTTTATTGAGTCCTATTATGTACTGAACCCCATGGTGTACATCTTTGAGCCAGTCCCCATGCCCTGACCTCAGGCCAACCAGGCTGACACTGATAGGCCTCCACCAACCAGAGCTCATCCAAGCCTAGGAGGCTTAGGAGATGAGAAGTGGAGCAGGGTGCAGATTTTTTTTTAAAATCTTTGTTTTTTTAGAAAACATTTTGACTAGAAATGAAAGGCCAGGGAGGAAAATAATTTATCTTCCCAACATATTCTCACTTGAGCCTCCTGAAGCCAACCAAGCACGTCTATGACTGGTGGTGAGCATATGGTTCCAGGAGGGAAATGGCTAGAGCAAATGTATTTTCTGAACCCTCTGCCCAAATGAGAAGGCATGGTGGCATATGGCTGACAAAAGGGAAAATCATTTGAATTTACGGTCATTACTCACAGGCCCAATAGGTGTGGTGTGTTGCCAATCCCCAGATCGATTCATTGTGGCTAGAGCCAATCCCGTCTTCAGTGCTCTCCAGGCTTCTGGGCTGGCTGGCTTCCAGCCAAGGGTCACTCCGTGAATGCCTCCATTGGGATCCTACAGGTCGGGGGAGAAGGGAGGGCCTGGGGTATGTCTTTCTCTCCGTCTCTGTTTCTGAAGGTTCCTCCAGCCTCCCTGCATCTCCTCTGTGGCTCCCGCTGCCATGAGACAGGCCCACCAGCTTCTAGCTTCTGAGGGTGCCCCTGGCCCCTGGGCTTCCATCACCCTGCCTCCTCCCCTGACCCTCCACCCTCCAGCTTGGGGCACCAGGAACTTTTTGCTCTTGCCAATCTTGAGTTGCGTCACTCTCTTCCTTTTGGCTTCTCAGCTCATCTATCACCTGGGAAACCAGTTTCCTGCCTGAAAGCCTCTCTGTTTTAAATATTCCAGTGGTTTTGTTTCCTGGTTAGATTCGGGTTGATGAGCCTGGTAAGGAAGAGCCCAAACTCTCGGGCATTGTTTGGGAGATGCTGCCCTGGCGATGCCTCTCTCCCCGAAGCCCAGCACCATTCAGAGAAGCACAGGCCCCAAGCTGCTGTGAGCCTTTTCTTGGACGGAAGGGTTGGAAAATTGGGCTCTGTGATTTGTTGGACACATGTTTACATGGAGGAACTGCACAGTCCTACAGATTTCATGATTCCAAGACATCAACTGACTTCCAAGTTTTATATATTTGAATGTTTAAAAAATAAATTTGGCTCAGAGATGAAAGGGCTGGAAATAATTTCCATGTCCTCATTTGTGTGCTTCAGATATTACTACTGACATTTTATAAATATTTAAAACCTTTCTTCACCTTCTATATGTCAAGATAAAAAAGGACATTTTAGATAATAGCCTGAGTTGTGGGCGGTGCCTCTTCCTTGATGGGCGACTGATGACTCACTGTGCGCTTCAGACAGTGGTGTTTTCCAAAGCACACAGCAGAGACCCATACGAATGTTTGTTCAGTGCTCACAGAATTTAGCGGTGTGGGGGTTTTTTTCACTCCAAAATCTTCCTGCACTGCCTCCTCCCTTCCCTACTGCCTCCTCCCTTCCTTACTGCCTCCAATCCTGTGATTTACACCCAAATTCAGCACAAACTTACCCTGCTCCCTTCCTGACTCAGATTCCTCACCCAGCTTAGCCTCCCATCTCCATCCCTCTCTAGGGGCCCTTCAATTCTCTGCCTCTATTGTGTCCTGTGGGAGCACATCAGGGATTTTAAACCATTTTTGGCCAATGGGTCCCTTTGAAAATCTCATAAAGTTGTGGACCTCTGTAGAGGAACCTACACTAAACACATGCAAGTTCAGCACGTTCACACACCGGGAGCCACATGGCCACGGACTCAGAGACCCTGCTACCCACGCTGCGCCTCGTGCCAGGGCTCCTCTCCCCAGCCTCTGTTTTCTTTGTGGTCCCCACCACTCCCGTTCCCCTCTTGCAGAAACCCTAAATTGAATTCCATTTTACTCCTAATTTAATTCTACTGTGGCTGGAGAACATACTTGTATCATTTCAAACCTTCTAAGTGTATCGAGGTTTGTTTTATAGCTTAGCTTATGGCCTATCCTGAAAAACGTTCCATGTGCTCTCAAGACTGTTACATATTCTGCCACTGACGGGTGGAGTGCTCTACGCATGTCCATTAGGTCTGGTCAGTTTATAGTGTTCAATTTTTCTATAGCTTTGTTGGTCTTTTGTCCACTTGCTCTACCAATTATTGTAAGGGGGATACTGAAATCTCCAGCTATCATAGTTGGATTATATGTTTCTCCCTGCAGTTCTGTCAGGTTTTGCTTCATGTATTTTTGGGATTCTGTTGTGATGTGCATATATGCTTATACCCATTGTATTTCCCTGAGGCAGGAACCCTTTTATCATTACAAAATAACCCTCTTTATCTCTGATAATTTTGTTTGTTTTAAACTCTATTTTATCTAATATTAGTAGTTACTCTGGCTCTCTTACAGTTATTTTCTAGTTTAATATTTTAAGTTTTTAAATGCTTTTAACTATATTTTTGGCCATTTTCTTAATGGCTACTCTTGTGTTCACAATATACATCTTAACTGATCAGAATCGATGTCAGATTTATATTAACTTAATTCAGTGAGATGTAGAAACTTTACTTCTGTTTAACTATCCCCCTTTTTTGTGTTATTATTGCCATACATGTGTATGTTACAAACCCAATCATCCATCATTGTAATTATTATTTTATAAAACTTTATATCTTTTCAAATACCATATGATTTCACTTATATGTGACTAAAGAACAAAATAAACAAAATTGAAACAGACTCATAGACACAGAGAACAGACTGGTGGTTGACAGAGGCAAGGGGGTTGGGGATGGGGTGAAAGAGGTGAAGGGATTAAGTACAAATTGGCAGTTATGAAACAGTCACGGGGATGTAAAGTACAGTCTAGGGAATATAGTCAATAATATTGCGATAACTACGTATGGTGCCAGGTGGGCACTAGAAATATCAGGGGGATCACATTATAAAGTATATAATTGTCTAACCACTATGGTGTACACCTGAAACCAATGCACAATAATGTTGAAAGTAAACTGTAATTAAACATAACAATTAAAAATAAATTTAAAAATTATCTCTTTCAAGGAAGTAGAGAGAAAAAAGGAGAGCAAGTATGTATTTATAAGGTTTGTTATATTGACTTATTTAAAATTATGAATTCTTTTATTTTTAATTTTTAAAATTTTTAAAATTTTATTTTTGTTTAAAATATTACAGATGTCCCTTTTTCTCCCCAATGACCCATCCCACCCTGTCGCACCCCCCTCCCCAGTCCCTCTCCCACCATTGTCCGTGTCCTTGGGTTGTGCATATATGCATATAAATTCTTTGGTTACTCTCTCCCCTCCACCCACCCGCCCTCCTCCATCCCTCTGACATTCGTCAGTCTGATCTATGCTTCCATGTCATTGAATCTATTCTGTTCATCAGTTTATTAAGTTCTTTAGATTCCACATATAAGAGAGATCAAAATTACGAATTCTTTTCATTTTTTCTTGTGAATTTGAGTTATCCATTTCATTTTTTTCCCCTTCCTGGGGCAGAAGAAGACTATCTTCTTAAATTTTGCTCCTGACATCTTCCAAACAATGTTCTACCGCAGCTCCTCGAAGTCCCGGCCTCTTTGGAAATCCCTCATTCATTCATTCACATGACTCACCGGCCTTGGTGGTTCTCTAAACTGAGGGACTCTCCTCAGGGAGCTCACCCTCTGGCTTAGCAGTCTTTCGGGCCATCTTTCTTGGTATCTTCTGATAACACGTTGGTCATCATTCTAGCTCTCTGGACTAACAATTCCTCAACACATTCACTTTCCACTCACTATGTCCATCCAGTTAGGCAACCACGTTCAGTCTCATCATTACAGTGCTTCCCCAATTAAAATGTAGGCACAGAACATGCTTTTTTGGATCCCGGCAGCCCTTCCACCTTGTTGAAGGCCACTGAACCTGCTCTTTCTTTTCATGGTAATTGTTACCTTCCTCTCCCGGTCTTGCCCGGTTGTCTTAATCCAGCACACCCCCTTTGGATTTACATGCTTTCTTTTGGTGTATAATGCTCTTCTTACTGGCTCATTAAACGTCTGTATTGTTATTTATTTTTTCTTTATTGATACCTAAACTTGAGCCTCTACAGCTCACTTGCAGTAGCCTCCATTATGGATATTTGTTGTTTTTTGATGGCCCAGCACCCATTCACTGTACTGTTGTTTGGGCAACTCTCAGTCATGTGGTGCTGCCGTGGAGCTGATGCCATCTCAGCTTTAAGGTGGACATTACACTCAAGCATAACCGCACAGAATGTGACAGCCCCCTGGCCACAGTGGTTGGTCCAGGGGTCAGTACAACCAAATCAGAGACAATGAGACACACTGAGAACTCTGTGGGACTGTTAGGAGAGAGGCTCAAGCTTTGTAGAAGGAATGCCATCAAGACTCCTAATGTGGAGTCTGCAGAAGGCAAAGCCAAAGGGGAGAGAAATATTGAGTCTTACGACGCTGAGACTCTTGGTCAAACCACACCTAACACTAGAAGAACTGGGCATTTCTAGTACAAAATCAGTAAATTCCCTTTTTGTTCTTTTTGCTTTGACTACTCGGAATTGGACTTCTGATGTTTGCCACTAAAAGAATCCTAACTGATAGATCTCCCTTCTTTGCAGATGGACATTTTAGGTTACAACGAAAGCAAGATATCCAGATGACTTAAAAGCCTTTTTATTCTCATAGTAATCTCAAGTCCTCAGGCAGCCTCTCTCCCCCTCATCTGCTGCTAGGTATAGGCAAAGGGCGTGATCAGGCAATTCACAAAAGAGGTGCTACAGATCACTAGCACCCAAGAAAAATTTTAACCTGATTGCTAATGGAAAAGTGCAAATTAAACCAAAAGACAGTTTGCTTGCATAAAAATTGACCAAGTCTTGGCAAAAAAAAAGTAATTCTCAGTGTCATTGCCCCCCCAAAATATTCTTAATAATTTTTAATGGTACTGTATATTACCACAACTTTCTTGGGGACAATTTGGTAATATAAATACAAAGCCTGAGTTGCATACCCTTAGATCCAAGTAGTTCACTTGTAGGAATAAAAAAGTTTTCACAAAGATAAAATACATGGTTGTTCTTTGTAGCACTGTATACAAAAACAAAAATTGTAAAACAAAAAAAATCCAAATTACAGGAGATTTTGCCCAGTAATTAGAAAATGACTGTATTGGTATTTAAATTGGTTAAAAAATACTATCTTTTAATGAGCTAAATGTTTCTCTAGGTCCAAATTTTTAAATATAATTTTAATTTAATTGAACAAATATGTTTTTGAATGCCTATTATTAAAAATGAACTCTACCAGATCCAAACAGTCACAAAATACAATTCCTATCTTTAAGAAACTTTCAATCCAGTGAAAGAAAGCAACCACTGATGACGTATGTAAAAATGTTAAATCTATATCCTAAATAATAAATAGGAAATCACAGGGAAGGGAGGATTAATTCCAATAGGTGGAATCCAAGAAGGCTTTGTGGAGGAGGCAACATTTGAATTTAGCTTTGTAGGAAAACAGTGCCTTGAGAAACCAGAAGGCTGGTGGTCCGCACACATCTGTTTATATTTCACAGTAAGACCGTAAAGAAGAGAATGGGTGATGAAAAGCCCCTATCCTTGGCTGAGGATCCTCTTTGGGCCTGTCAGCTTTCCCACTCCCTTGGGAGCCCCTTCTCTCCAAGTCACACAGGGCTGAGCACCTTGCCTGAGGCCCTAAGTGTGGTTGGCTCTGTGTTGTCATTCCTGGGAGTTCAGCTTATGATCTGCGTGTGCTTTCTTTCCATCAGATTTATCTTCGCAAAAAAGGAAGGGACTAGGGAGATAGAATGAAACACTGGGAAAATTCTCCTGAGTTCCCTCAGACTCAGGAAAGTCTGATGAGCTCTCCAGGGAGATTATATGTGAAAATCTGGGCTTTGGCTGTGGGCCTATATGTGCAGTCGGAAAGGTTGACCGTGGTTACATAAAAAAGCCTGCATCAGTGCAATGCTCCCCTCACATTGCCTTGCATTTTGAATTAAAAACCATGGCTCTGAGCTCTTTGTACCGTGTAAAATATAAGAACAAGAACAGGCTTGCCATGGCCCAGATAAGAACATAGTGACTCAGCAAAATCTGAATGAAGAAAACAAAAAGAGATGTGACTCAGCAGCTCCTGTCCAGGAAGTGCTCAAGAGACCCAGAGAAGTTTGTAGACATCACACAGCACAGAGCTGTGTTTTTGATCCTAACAATTTTTGTTCAATACTATTACAAATATAGGACACGAGATGTTGGCAATCTAGCAAGTGGCTGTTTAAAGTTGACATTAAGTGAGTAACAACACCATAGTCTAAAATTTGGCCTCAGCATCCTAATTTTGTTCATACACTTAATGATCTTTTTTAGGGGCTGATTTATATTAGTAAAACTTTTCCCGACCAGTAGATAAAACCAAGATGATATCTAAGCTTCTTTAACATGACATCTCATGTCTCCTAATTGTTCCTTAACCCACGGTAATCTGGCTGCTGCTTCCTTCACTTGCTGTGACTCCCTTGTCCCCAGCCAGCCAGCGGTTATGGGAGCACTCTTTTCATTTGACTGTTACTATGCATTCTTCTACACGCCTGTCCCCTGCAAACCCAGGAACTCTGACAAATTATACTTCACACTATACCCATCAAATAAATTAAAAATATATATGGTGCATTATTAAATGTGTTCTGACTGGAGAGGACTTCAGTTGGGACCAGGTGTGCAAGATAAATAAATCATCTTTTAATTTTGCACATTTGAAGGTTGGAACAGTAGATGATAGAAGTATTCCAAAAATCTATTTCAATGCCAGAATGACAAACAATAATTTAACTCTTCATGGAAGTAACTTTGTGCCTCACAAATACATCCCACTAAACGAAACCTAAATGTATCCCCAACTGAACTTTTTTTAGTATAAATCTAAAAATGCCTCCCCAGCGCGGTCTAATGTCAGGGTAATTGTGGTAGCAGGGAAGTCAGAGTGGAAGGCTGTACTCCCAGCTCGTTGAGTTTGCATTTTTACAAGACAGAAGCCATGTATGCACATTGCTAAGTCCGTTGCTAGGACTGTGGAAGGTGCCTGTGTAGGTGATGCTCCTTGAACTTGAGCTCCCTGGTGAATCTACTCTGGTTTGGCACAATGCAACCCAGAACTGAGGGAAAAGAGCAAGACGGGCTTAACAGCAAAATTGACTAAAAGCATAAGAGGCTGCAAATTGGTTTAGTATCTAGCGAATCCCTTCCTAAAGTATTGAAAGCCAAAAACAAAATAGTTTTTTGTTGCTAAGGCCTGTGCCAGAACAGGGCCCGTCTGCCCTTGGATCTCGTCCTGGTCCTTGGCCTGCTCTCTCTGCATCACAGATGGGCTGCCCTTTCCGGCTCCACCTCCTCCTGGGCTCTCGGCCCCAGGTCTCATTGGCCGGGCCCTCCAAAGTCTGGCTTCCTCAGGTGACCCTGCTCCTCGTCCCCCATCTCACCACCTTCCCTCCTGCTGTGGCTGACCCCAGGTTAACTCACCTGAGCATCTTTCAGCTGATTCTCTGGGTAAATTCCCTTTGCTAAGTTACTTGAAATGGGTTTTGTTTTCTTACTTGACTGAGAAGACCCTATTTTCAAGGTATTGTGGAACTGTTGACTGTGAGAGATAGTTAGATTCTCTGAACTGAATGGTTAGAGTAGAGGCAATTACTCGTTTAGTTTCAGAGGCAGTTATTTAAGTGCCATAAAGAATGTTTTAAAAAATGAGTACACATGCCCAGATACTCATTCCAGGAGATTAGACTATTCTATAAAGTCAGAAACCCTTTTGCTATTAAGACTGACACCCCTGGAAAAAAGCAAGTAAGGGTGACATAAATATATAATTAAGTTTATCTTGCTTTGTAAAAATATGAGATTGTATATTTAATATATGTGATAAAGATGTGCATACACATAATTCATATACAAATTCAAGGGAAAGAATACTAAACATTCTATTTATTCCCTTTAAAAACTACAGACAGTGTGATAGTGCGATTTATAATAAAAATATGTATTTGGTCTTCTTCCTGTTTCTGGCACAAAACTCCTAAGGCCTTTGGAATTTCTTAATTGAGGAGAGCTCTAAAAGTGTCTTTTTTATGCTAATGAGGCATTCTCTGGAAAGAACCAAAGGATGGAGGCTTATTGTCAGGAGAGCCAGCCTTATAATTAAAGGGTTGGAGCTTTCAGTCCCCAACCCCCTTGCTCCCCACCTCCAGGGAGGAGAGAGGAGATGGAGGTTGAATGATTGTCAGGGGCCAATGATCTAATCCACCACAACTGGGGAATGAAGCCTCCATTAAACTTCCAAAGAATGGGGTTTGGAGAGCTTCCAGCTTGGTGAACAGGTGGAGATTCTGGGGTGTGCCTGGAGAGGGCATGAAAGTGATATAGTTGTAATTAACTAGTTATTAATAATAGAAAATAAGCAAAAGTGAAGCCAGGCATTATAAGCATGGCCATCTTGGCAGCTTCATCAGAAAGCTGCAGCTTCACACTCCAAGGTCCATTCCCTGCACATCACTGGGGGAAGGGACTGGGCAAAGGGGAGATGGGAGCGTGTACAGTAAAGTTGGGGTATGTAGAGAAGGTGCCTGTGAGTTTAACCTGGGACAGAAATCATTGGTGAGAGGTGATGAGACTACTGCAAGCCGATGAAAATTTGGGAACACGTAATGCCCCAGATAAAGAAGTTTGCACCTTGGCTCTCTTGTTCCTCTATTTTTGCTCCTGCTTCCTTGCATTTGCCCGTGTTCCCTCCAGAGCCATGTGCCCCCACCGATAACAAGCTCCTTGCCCCTTTCCCCAGGCCTTGTCCTATGCATCTCTTCCATCTGGCTCTTCCTAAATTATTTCTTTTTTAAATAAATTAGTAATCTAGCAAGTAAAATGTTTCTTTGAGTTCTGTGAGGTGCTCTAGCAAGTTAATCAAACCCAATGTGCGTGTGTGCTTGTGTGTGTGTGTGGTGGGCGGTTGGAACCTCCAATCTATACACATTGGGTCAGAGCACAGGTGACACCTTGGACTTGTGACTTGTGTTTGAAGTGGGGGTTGGGAGAGGACAGTCTTGGACTGAGCCCTTCACCCGTGGAATCTGGCCCTGTCTTCAGGTAGATAGCGCCAGAATTGAGTTGAACTGTAGGACACCCAACTGGTATCTAGAAAATTACTTGGTGGCATGGGAGAGATCTTCCCTCCGCACATTAGAATTGGTGACCAGAATCCATTTTTAAAAAGGAACATAATATTCTGTTTGATAAATATAACAAATGTATGATCAGTTAAGGGGAAATGAACCACAGAGCTGGTGAAGCACCGTGGTAAAGAACAGAGATAAGAGAAAGGCAGGAGCAGAGAAAAGACACCACAAGCCATATTATGAGAAAGGGAAATAAGGTGCAGTTGGAGAAGACTAAAATGTATGAAGCTTAAATAAGAGTTTTAAAAATCTAGGTTGTCCAGATTTTAAAATCGAGAATCTACCTATATTAAATCAAATTGAGGGTGAAGATTACTGAACTAAAGCCATTAATATAATTTTACACGTGGTCAAAGGTCTGAATCAAATGGCAATTTGGACAAGCTCTTTCAAATATTCCATGAATAAGACATTTCCATTTAATGAAGTCATTCTGAAGCTAATCAAAATGGTTATCTTCCCAATAATACCAAAATCCTAACACTAAAACTTGAAAAAACAAACAAATTGATAACTAATACCTTATCTCATATATAAATCTTATTTTTAAAACAAAGTGAACTAGGTATGGTGAAAATTTTAAAGAAAAAAATAAAAAAGGAAAAAAGGGCAAAATAAGTGAGAGGGGTTTAAATATTAGAAAGGAGCCAAAACAAATCAATGAAAAACAATTACACTTGTGAAGGAGTTCAGGAGGGTGGTCAGTTACAGAACAAATGTACAAAAATCCTTAGCTTGTCTACACGTCAGCAGTAAACCTTAGGTAACAATCTCATTTTCAACAGCAAAACCAGTATAAAACATTTAGAATTAAATTTAAGGAAGAAATGTCCAGGATGCACAAAAAATATGACCAAACATTATTAAGCCACATATAAGATTCTACTTCACTAAAATATATCATATTTCTGAATGAGAAGGTATAGTATTAACAGTTACCTTAAATTAATTGATATGTTAATGCAATTCCAAGAAAAATTCTAATAGCTTTTTTAGAAATTGACAAACTAGCCAAAGAATATTTTGAAATAAAAAATAAAAACTGATACCATATGATCCAGCAATTTCTCTTTTGTGTATTTACCCCCAAAATACAAAATTATTTATTCTTTATAAAGATATATATATATATATATAACCAATATCTTATCTCATATATAAATCATATTTTTATTTAACCTATTTAAATAAAATTTAATTTATAATAGGATTTACTTAATCCTATTATATATTGTTTTTTTATCTTGGTGTGTATATACACACCCATATGTTCATTGCAGCATTATTTACAATAGCCAAGACATGGAAACGATTTACATGTCCATTGACATATGATTGGATAAAGGAGATGTGGTATATGTGTACAATGGAATACTACTCAACCACAAAAAAGATAAAATATTGTCATTTGTGACATCATGGATGGATCTTGAGAGTATTATGTTAAATGAAATATGTCAGACAAAAGCAAATAAAAACTGTATTTCTCTCATATGTGGAATATAAAACAAAAAGTAACTAACAAAACAAACGAAAACAAACTTATAGACACAGACAACAGAATGGTGGTTGCCAGAGGGGAAGGATAGTAGGGGGAGGGGCTAAGAGGGTAAAGCAGGTAAAATATACAGTGATGGAAGGGGACTAGGCTTTGGGTGGTGAGCATGCTACAGAGCACACAGATGTTAAATTATAATCTTATGTATCTAAAAATGATGTTATTAACCAATATTACCCCAGTAAATTTAATAAAAAATGAATCTTTGCTTTCAGAAATGAAAATATGTTCCATATCTATAATAAATAAAACTGAATGGAAAACACTTGAGATTGGTTGGAAAGGTTAAGAGCTTAGTATGTGATTGTGTCATAAAACTTTGTTGGTTAATAATGGCGATGGAGCAACTATTAACAATAATTTGAATGCTATTTTATGTCTCAAAACAAGGCAAATTTCATATGACTTTAAGTTTTAGTATAAAAAGTTCTAAGGATTTAGCTAAGTGGAGAAACCAGAGATGTGGTCTAAATTTTATGCAAGGATGACACGTGGAGCATTTTTTAGAATAGTGAAAAGTTAGCAGCCAACTTCAGCAGTAGGGTATGGATTAAGAAATCGTAGGCAGTCCTTAGGATGAAGACTATACAGCCACTAAAAATGTTATATTTATTTATATAGGAAAGTTTTAGTTTTATACTGTTAAATAAAAAAATATTTTAAACACTCTGCTCACATTTTGCCATTTAAGAATACCTATAAAAAACACTAGAAAGTCATATACCACGGTGTTTACAATAATTTTTCCTTCCCCCTGTCCCCCAAGGTTGGCTCCTGTCTACTGCACAAATCATATCCACAGTTCCCTCAAATATATATGGACAACAGAAAGATGGGAAATCAGTGATTCCTCCAGCATTTCACTAGTCACTATGCATTTTTAAAATTTTATTTTTTATTGAATTTATTGGGGTGACATTGGCTCCCAGCACCATAGAGGTTTCAAGTGCACAACTCAAAAAACATCATCTGCACACTGCCTTGTGCGCCCACCGCCCCAAGCGAAGCCTCTCTCCACCCCCATTTATCCCCCTTTACCACCTCCCCCTCCCCCTCCCCCCTCTGGAGATCACCACACTGCTATCTGAGCCTGTTATCCAGCCCCCAGCACCCCTTCCCCCTGACATCCGTCATTCTGTTCCACGAATCCAGGCCTCGGTTTCTATCCTGTTCATCAGTTTATTTTGTCCATTAGATTCCACATAGAAGTGAGATCACATGGTATTTGTCTTTCTCTGACTGGCTTATTTCACTGAGAGAAGGGAAATCTTACGTTTTGTGACAGGATGGATGGGCCTGGAGAGTATTATGCTAAGTCACTCTGCATTTTTAAGAGGGAATAGTTTTAGGTGTAGATGCAGGATCTTCAGGGTGGTTCATTAGGTTGAGTGCATGCAGAAAAGAGTTAAGCTTCGGTAGAATCAGTTTTGTAGAGAGTTGGCCTAGATCTTTTTCTTACTAAGGTTAAAGGTGCCTGACAGGACACGATTTGAAGAGCACTTATGCCAGGAGATCTTTGTGATGCTTGGACCAGCACCTCTCACACTTGAATGTACACACAGATCACGTGGGGATTTCATTCCAGGGCAGAGCTGATGCAGAGGCCCGGGACTCTGCATTTCTCACTTGCTCCCATGTGCTACCAGTCCACCTAGAGTAGCGAGGGCTCAGAGAGTTCCGATCACTCCGCTCAGCTTGGATCTAAATGATTTCCATTTTTACAGTGGTCCTGTGTTAAACAGTCTTCTTATGTTCGTTTTCTCTCTTCTGGGGTCTGACCCATCGACTGTATTCCTAAGGCCGTGTGTTACCTAAGGTTTGAGTCAAGTGTGGAGTTAATGCCTCGTGGGTGCCAAGAGCAAATAGAGAATAAAAAATGCATGGAAAAAAAGAATATTTTTTACCCTAGGCAAATACTTCAGTCAGATAAAACAGAAAATATCTTTATGAAACTATTAATAAATCCCCAAGACATCTCAAATTAAACAATGGCAAGAAATGTTATGTTTGTAGAAATACATAAAATTCATTTGAGGTCAGGACAATTTATGGTGTCAGCCAATAAAACAGATGGGAGATTCCACTCGTTTGAATGGGCCTGGGATAGAGCTGCTGGTGCATGGGGCCAGGAGACTGGAGGTCTGCTGTGGCCCAGGTAGCTCAGCGGTGGTGGCGGCAGCCGGCCTTGTGGTGGGTCTGATCAGGAGGCTCTCGGGTCCAGGACATACTGTGGAGAGGCTGGAGTTGGGGTATGGGAGAGGCTGGGGTGGGGCTCCACAGACCACAGCGGAGGGGACTTGTATTCGCTTTGGTAATGCTAGCTGCTGTCACCAACAGACCCAATTACTCAATGGCTCAAAGACAGTCGAAGTTTATCTTTCGCTCACATAATAGTTTAAGGTGACTGGTCCTAGCAGCTGGGCAGCTTTCCTCCAGGTGGTGACTCAGGGCCCAGGTTCATTCCATCTTGCCATCTCCACCAAACCCACGCAAAGGGAAAGGGAGCCGAGAGGAGGCACAGCTATTTCTTTCTTTTTCTTTTTCTGTCCCAGATGCAGTCACATGGCGAGAACCCATTCCGAAGGCCACATTAACTGCGAGAGCGCTGGTGGGAAGTGAGGCCTGGCTGGGTGACGGGGGGGAGGAACCAGGCGCTTGGTGAGAATCTTCATCGGAATTGATACTTACTGGGCATGAACAGGGGATGGCCTGAGTCCCCGATGCCCACACTCAGCCTTAAAATAAAAACATTATACACAGTAAATGGGAGGTTGGGGTAAAATTACCAAATATTCTGTGGCAAGTATGGTTTTAGATTTAGTTTCAGGGTAACCCATTTCCTCTTAGATACTTTACCTGCAATTAAGAGAAGCTCTCAATATGTGGTGATGGGGCTTCAGACACCGAGATATTGTCGCTCATTTCCTTAAAAAGAACCACGACAAATGTTAAAAGCAGAGAAGTGAGAACCCAGGGTTTTAAAGGTGACAGAGACATGCCAGCTCTTGGGAGCGATGGGCAGGGCCCAGTGTGTCTGCCGCTCCTGTGTGGCCGCCTCTGTCTGCGCGAATTCCATCTCATCTAAGCCAGGGCGTCGTGATTTCCTGGGTGCACCTTGACATGAAAACACCTGGGAGCCTTCTCTATGTGAAAACGTGCGTAGTGTTTTCTAAAAGCCTCGCACATGTCTAACCTCACCACGAGATAACCCTTCCCTGCGCCTTTTCCTAGCATCGGTCTTCTCCCTATAGTATAACATCGCTTAATTTATTCTCATGTGTCAACCTCTCCCTCATTCAGCAAACACATATTGAGCATCTACTGTATACCAGACACTGTTCTAGGCTCTGACTCTGATTTTGGTATCAACAGATTTGACATCATTTTGATTTTAATCTCATAGTTGTCTCCATTCTCTTCTTTGACCTTGAGCATGTTTCCCACTAAAGTTTACAAAAGTAAGTAAGTCTGAGCAGCTATGAATTGGCCCTTAATTATGCCCGTGTCCTGAGATAGCCTGTGCACTTGCTCTGACGTGTACGAATAGGACACGTGACGTTAGGAAGATGTATCTCTCCACTGGAAAAAGAATGAAGCGGGGTGACAGTGTTTTTCCAATCAGAAGAGAGGAATTTTCCAACCAAAACAAAGGGAAACCCTCCATCTCCCTACAGGTAAAAGGAACACAGAGCTGCCAGGTTTTTACATTAAACACTTAGTTTCTGTTTAATGTTTTCTTTATCAAGATCCTTATACTTCATCAGCCACGCTGGGCCGCAGTCGAGGAGTTCCTTAGAACTGAGGAGCTCAAGAGCTCGCCTCTCTTCCAGACCAAAGATGTTTAAACAACATTCAAACAAAACAAAACAAAACAAAAACTTAACAAGAATTTTTAAACAGAGATTTATAGCGGTTTCATCACGGGCTCATTCCTACAGCTCTGCCCTGGTGGCCGGCTGCGCTGCCAAGGCCTGTGTGCTGGCCCTTCGAGCAGCCTCCTCAGGACGGCAGCCAGCCCGGCCCAGGACACTGAGCAGCGCCACCAGAGCAGCCGGCACAGTCCCCAGAGCAGCCGGTCCTCCTTGGTACCTAACCAGAATCAGAGCTGCCGGAACCTTCTTCAGGGCCTGCAGGCCGACGTCGAGACCCAGCTGCTCTGACTTGCATCCTTAGCAGAGACTTCGGGGAGGAAGGCACACCCCGAAGTGCAGTTTTTTAGTTCTGCCGTCCAGGCGTCTTCTCCAGAGGTAGCGGAGTGTCCGAGCTCTGATTATGGGGCAAAAGCAACACTGTCCTGCAGTCCCAGGGAGTGTGGGGTGCACCCTGGCCCACGGGGTTATTACCTGCGCGCGTTAGGGCGGCTCAGGGCATGAAAGGGGATCTCAGATGGTCCAGCCTGAAGCCGGCCTCAGACCCCGCTTCCTTCCACGCGGGACGGGTGGCTTTGTTCTTTCTTTTTGGACCACAAATGTACCCCTCTCTTCCAGGTTCCACCCGTCTCTCCGTGGTAGTCTAAATATTGATATAATGATTCTCTCTCGTCACTGGTCCTTCTTATCAAGCCTCTCCCGTTGCAGGCTCTTGCTAACGAGCTGGGCAGATTCTCCCAAGTGTCTGCTCCATTTCCCAAGACTTTTCTAGCTGACCTTTAAGCGATCAGTTATGTCCCGAGTCTATGTCGGGCAACGCTGGGACTCGCTGCATATCACATGGCCTCATTTTCTTTGATTAATTGTAAAGTTCCCCTGAATTCTCCCTCCTTGCCCCTAGCCATCCAAAATGTACATTTAGGGAAAGGGTGTCATCCCAGTCCTCGACAAAGACTGTTTTCAGCGTCTTTTCATTTGACTGCTGATTTCTTGCAAAGAGCTAAATGTGGTTTCATGGATTTGAGGCAGGTTTAACAAGGATCTAGTTCAATTACTTGTTTTGCAATAAACTCTCTGCAAGATTTGGAAAACCCAGCCAACTCAAGCCCGCTCAAGTTTCATTTGTTTCTGTTTAGAGAGTATTTGCTAGATGATGTCTTGAGGGGATTTAGGCACGGGCCTGGTACTGAAATGAATTAGGAAACTAGTGCTGAGCTCCATGACACTGGGGCATTTGGAAAACATGTTAGCTGCTCTTCCTGCCTGAACGAACGGATCAACTGAGCGGGAAAGATGGGCGCTTGTGGCCAAGGAACAGCACAGGATGGCAGGAGGCCTGTAACCAGTGTCTGCTGTGGGTGGGTAGAAGGGTGCCCCTTCCTGAGAAAGCTGGTCTTGAGCTAGACTCCAGGAGTTTTAAACAGGTCGAGTGCAGAAAGTAAACCATTTCGGAAGAGGGGGGCCAAGTAAGCCTTGGAACATAAGCAGAGCGTAGGTAGAGGCTCATGAGAACCTTGGCTTGGATGGAAGGTAGAGCCAACTGGAGGTTTGGGAAACATATGGGCAGATAGGCAAGACAGAGCCAGCTGAAGGAAAATCCTTGTTATCAGAAAGAGCTTCTTGTTTGGGTGTCTGGAATTCTTAATAATTTTAGGATGTACTCTGGCTTCAGGATGAGCAGCTGAGAAAAAATTTGCTTCTTGGTACTTTTTCTTAGTGAGATATGGACAAGATGTCATCACATTGATCAGAGTTTTACCTCATCTAGTCTCCCAAGGCATTCTCATATTTTGTCTATAGTTTGTTTTTTTGCTTATATTTTCTTTGGTGGCATGTATTTTAAAAATCGTTTCTCCTATCCTCTACACTTCATGTTATAAAGTAATACTTGGGTTTAAGTTTGTATGTATTTATTTTAACTAAAAGCAATATTGGTTACATTTAAAATTTTATTCTATCGTATAGAGCTGAAATCCTGTTGTGTTTTGTTGGGAAATGCTTGAGATGGTTTTTCAATTAAGAAAATTCATATAAGACTTCATATCAAGAAAATTCATACAAGGAATCTTCCTTGCAAGTATATTTCCCTTCTGAACCTGAGATTCATTCACATCCTAACTTTGGAAATGTTATGATGCACAGTACGGGATCCCTGGGCCTCAAGACTTTGGATGTGTTTAAATTCTTTGTGCATCACTATTTCCATGTGTAAAATGAAATGAATAATTAGTTGGTCATTGTAGCTTTTAAATGCCAAAGCTCTGTGGTCTACAGTGTCTTGTGTCCATATCTAATTGCTTCAATCTCAGCCATACAAACCAAGCACCGTTTTTATCAGTCTTGAGTGCTTGGAGACAGAGTTTGAATAGCTGGGCAATGAGAAGATGTTAGAGGTTTTCTTGGCAGGGGTGTGTCTAAAATTGATTTCCCCAATTCTTTTACTTGCACTATTACATGTGGAGCACCACCACAGAAACCTTTTTAGGGCAGAACTTTCAGCATGTCATATAAGACTCCTCTACCAGAGATTCCACAGGGGTCTTGCCACTTTCTCCATCAACACCAAGCTCCTTTCGGGTTCACATCTAAATCTTACCCATGTTTCAGAGTCCAGCCAGACCCATCTTCCTCTAACCTGCTTCCTCTAACCTCTCATCGCTCTGTCCTACTTCACTGTGTCTTGCTATTTGCACAGTCAGTCCAACTGAGGGTGGTGTGTGTGTGTGACCTTTGTCTTTATTTTTTGCAGGTTAATTCCCCCAACTTTCGGTTCCCCAACTAAATATATGGACATATGGTTTTCTAGTTTAGGGATTATGCTTTTCAGTATTCTCTAAGAGCCAAAAAAACCCCCAACAACCCAAAAAACAACTAGGCATTTCTTAGCCTCTCAGTAAATAGAGATTGATTGATTGATTGATCGATTGATTGATTGAGCTACACAATACTTGGGGTAGTAAAAGCATTAAAAAAAGACCAGTAGATTTTTTAAGTTCCCGATTCATCCATCTGCTGGGTCAGGACATCTATACATGTGGGTGATTCTATTTCAGCAAACAATCTTTTTACAGCTACATCAAGACAAGGAAATGTTCTGAAAGAGAGGTGGTGCCAAGCCTGGACTCTGAAGACCACCCACTGAGGCTTCAGCGGAAAGGAGAGAAGACACTGGAGAGAGATGAAACAGTTCTGAGGGTGCAGAGTCTGGACAGAGGGACGGAGGACCATGAGGCCACCCCACCAGGGGCAAGAACGAAGAGAATAGGCTGCTGTAGGTCTTGGGCAGCAAGAAGTTTACACGGATCAGTTTATACTGTTGGATTAGTACTGTTTGGCTGGAGAAAATAGTGTAAATAAGATGAAAATGAGCCATCTGGTTGGTATATTGGTGCAAAACTATGAGCAACAAGCAATTGGGAGACATGTCAAAAACAATGGGAAATGCATTTGAGCTTTTTAAGAATTCAAACATCTTTGCTATTTAAAATTTGGGGAAATTTACCAGATTGGTATGGTCGTGATAATTACAAGGAAAGCGACTAAGTGTGCTCAAGCATTTGGACCCGTCTTGCCATCATGACCAATGAATGTCCTCTGACGTTTCTCAGAGCTGGGAGCAGATGATAATGCTTCAGGGTCAGCTGACTAGGATGACTGAGCACATACCAACTGTTTTGTGTTGCAATTAATTAAAATTTACAACAGAGCTAATCTGGCAACATCCACATATTTAACAATATGGATAATTGTTATAATGCTGGGAGGCTTTTGCAAATGAATGGTGACCAGATCACATAAATGCCTGTAATTTGTGATTCTTTACACACTTAAGCTGAGTCTTTACAGATTTTCTCCTCTTTGTGAGGGCTCCAATAACCCAGAAACAAAGCCAATGTTAACAATTTTCTGTGACACCGAATTAATCCTACACACACACACACACACACACACACACACACCTTAAAAGACAAAGGTCCTGGTTTGATTATTTGGAAACAGATTCTCCTTGCCCTGAACACCCTACCCTGGAAGGGGAGCCCAAGGCTCACCTTCCCTGGGCACTCCCCATGTGTCTCAAGTCTTCCAAGCCCTTCCCCAGTCGTAACAGAGCCCCTGCCCTCTACATTTGCTGGCAGTTTTCCATCCCATTAGGGAGCAAAAGGTTGCCAAAGCTCTCAGTCCTGCCTGGCTATGGAATGAAAGCTCCAGACAATTCTGAGGAGGTTAAGGAACATGGAGCTTCCGAGACATGGCCTGCCACAGGCAGTAATTTGGGGGAAAATTAAAAAATAAGATTATGTGAAAAGAAGAAAAGAAACATGAAGGTTTTTGTAGCTCCAAGTGATAGCCACCTTTAACTGTCACTGATCTGTGCCTATATTTGCATACACAGATAATTCCCCAAATGGGATCAGACTGTTTTCAATCCACTTTTCCTCTGAATATATCATGGAAACCTCAATAAGTTATGTCGTATACATTCAGTGCATGATTTTAGTAATTACACAGTAATAATCATTAGTTGTGTAGAGTGCTTGCTTTGTATTGGAGAACTTACAAAAATTTGCTTTTTAGGAAAGCTAGAACTGACACCCCAAATGTATAAGTGAGGTGAGGCACAAACTTTAGAAACTTACATACATTGCAGAAGAACAAAAGGATTTTTTAAAAAATCTAAGAGAAGCCCTGGTGAGTGTTGCTCAGTAGAGCATTAGCCTGCCCACTGAAGGGTCACAGGTTCTATTCCTGGTCAAGGTCACATACCTTGATTTCCAGTTTGCTCCCTGCTCCCGTTGTGTCCCCTGCTAGATTGGAGGCAACCAGTTGATGTGTCTCTTTCACATCGATGCCTCTCTCTCTCTCTTTTCCCCCCTTCTCCCTCCCTTCCACTCTCTCTGAAAAGCAATGGAAAAAATATCCTCAGGTAAAGATTAACAAAAAAAACACACAAAAATCTAAGAGAATTTGAGCATTTTAAAAACAGACAACTAACTCTACCCAGAGTTTCCATCACTGATAAATAATTTTTTATATTTTGTGCTTCTTAGGCCTTTGTGGAGGGATTTGGAGGGGGTGCCAACCATGAGTCCCTCATCCTCTAACGTTCTTTTGAAATTACAAGCTTGTTCCTTTGGCATGTTGGTTTCTGACATCTGGAATAGTCCTGTGAGGGGAACATAGCACAAACCTTCACAATAAGTGCCTTTGAGGTTTACATTCACTCAAGCATATATTCATACTTTCATTTTATAAGGTGAATAATCACAAAGTTGCCATTCTCCTTCTGGGAAAGAGACAGGAAATTGATGAGACATCTCTACCACCTAAGCAGGACTTAACTACCCTCCCCAAGAGAAGTACAATTTGGGACCCATGTCTGAGGACAGAAAAAGTAGAAGATTGTCTCAAGTAGAAGGAAGGTGATATATATCAATCAGCTATTGCTGTGTAACAAACCATCCCGATAGTCGATGCTTAAAGAGCCCACCGTTGATTCTGATTCACTCATCAGTGGGTCAGTTGGGGTCTAAGCCATATACAGACTGGTCCACCCGAGCGTTGGCTTCTTCCTGCAGGTTACAGTTACCTATGATCAGTCTGGAGCCCAGGCTGAAGAGGCAGCCGCTACTCCAGGAAGGGTTATCATCTTACAGAGATGGCAGAGATGCGAGAGCTCAAATGTCACCACTCAAGCATATTTTAAACTTGGCTTATGACATTTCTGCTAGAATTTCATTGCTCAAAGCAAATTACATGGCCAAAGCCAAAGGCAAGAGTTGAGAAAGTCTTTTACACTGACTAGCCCATCCCAGTATGCTGGGGACCTTCCTGGTTTTAGTATTGAAAGACACATCCTGGGCAAACCAGGATGGTAGGTCACCCTAAAGGAAGAATACTGTGGATTCAGTGGGAGGAACTGCAAAGTTATACAGTGAAGGGCAGGGATGCAAGAAGGGGTCAATTGGGGTCAATAATTCAACCTGCCACATGGTAGAAGATACAATTCCAATGCTAGGAGTTCTATACCTTCCATGTGTTAGGAAGGGCTTCAGGCTTTATGTGGCATGCAGTCTGTCTACCTAACATCTGCACAGCACTTTGTATGTTGAAAACATGTTTGTACTCTGATGAGACCCCTACAACAACCCTGGGGAATGGGCAGGAGAGGCATTTTAGGCGATCTCAGTTGATGGTTGAAGCTGTGGCCAGGGCTTCATGGCTTGACCGTGTTGGAGCAAGCCTGCTCAGAGCCTTGGTTAGTAAAGAGCTGACAGTCCTCACGCTCGGGTCTTTTGAGTCTTAGCCTCAATCCTTTATATTTTTCCTAAAAATAATTATTTTGTTAAAATTTTGGGGGTCATTGGATGATAGGATTAAGCTGTAAAACTGTATTCAGTCCTTTCAAACCCTTCAATTCCAGCCTTGTTTGCAAATAAGTACAATTGTTCTTCCTCACACGCAAGTAGTTGACAATAGCCAACCTGCCCTTCCCACGTGGGCACCCTTGAGAGCAGCCTGTGACGGATTCTGTATGTGAAGGGCTCTGACAGTGAGACAGGAGGCTTTTGTTTACTTATTTACAGCAAAATCAATAGGAAAACCTATGGGGCCTGAACTACCCCAGGAACATGGCCCACCCTGCTTTTGTCTTTCCTGCCCAGGGCATAGTGGTGGCGCCTGCGGTGGTTCTGTGTGGGAGACGCTGTGCCACCCACCCCTTTGGCAGACGCTATGGACTCACTCTGCCTTGCCTGGCATGAAGGGATTGAGAGGATGCAGAGCCGGTACCCTTGTATGCATCCAAGCGTCTGAGTCAATATTTTAAGTAAGTCAGATGCAGCCGTTGGTGGTTATTTATAAGGCACTGATGTAAGTCGCTCCTTACAAATCATTTATTACTATTTAACTGGAAGCGATGAGCTCATGCCTAAAAAAAAAAAAAAAGGCCTTAATGAAATGATGGACCTTTGGGGAGGGTTTCTCCTGGAGCCAGTTTGCTCTGGATGGAGGAGGGAGGGAGGAAAGGAGGAGAGCCTCTCGTTCCCCTTCCAAAAAAATGTACCACAATCTTATAAAATAGGGGGTTTTAGTTACATGTTCCAGTAAGCTGGGTGACTTCATTTACATGGCAAGATTTATGAAACAAATTCACTACCATAGATGTCTATGACATTGAGTCTCCTTGACCCCTCAAGCATTCTCCCTCTGGTTGAAATTATTTTCTAAGTTTGAACTCTGAATTTTGAAAAAAAAAAAGGTCCTATTTAAAGAGGAATTTTGACTAAGAAGCTTAAATATGATGCAAAGTGAGTTTCTTGTAGCCAAAGCCCAAATATTCATGATTCCTTACAAATATTTGAGACCCAAGAATAATTCTGAGATCTTTTAAATCGAGAAAATGACCTGTTACAGCTTATCTGACTGAACTTCCCAACTGACATCACCTGCTTGTGGGTTAAAAAAAACAATCGAATTCTGAGATGTTTAAAATGGCCTGGGTCTTACTTGCGGTTTCTGGAAACACACACACACACACACACACACACACACACACACACACACAGTCTATTACTGTCCTGAAGAAAAATGGCAACATGGTTTTTCATTAAAACAAAACAAAAGCAAAAAAAGAAAATCATAGAAGACTTTCAAGTTTAGCCAGGAATCAAGAACTTTTTAAAAATACATATAGTGGTTCTCACATCCGTAATTCAGTTTAATATTATGAACAAGTAAGAGAGACAAGAGCAATCAGGGCAACATTGGCCCTGAAGAGAACTTTCTGGAAAGGAGTGGTGGATGGAGGAGAGGAGACATTCAGGGAAAGAAGTAGATAAAGTACAGAGGAGGTGAGTGAGATGAAAAGATACCCAGTAAGTCCCTGAACACTATCGAATGGTCTTGATGTTTGCTCTACTCAGAGGTTGCTAAAACCCATTCCTGTAAGCTCCTGGGTTCTTTGAAACCCTCTCAGCCCAGGCTTTGCTTCTAACCACATAAGGAGGAATATATTTATATATGATATAAAGCTGGTATCTATAGCAGCTTTTTAAAATACAAATCACATTCCAAACTATTCACTCATTTAGAGTGTATCACTCAATGGCTTTTAGGATATGCCCAGAATTGTGCAACTATCACCACCACAATCAATTTTAGAACATATTCATCACCCCCAAAAGAAGGCTTATTTGATGTGTTTTAAAAAAAACATACTCCAAAAAAGCCCTTTCTTATCAGCTCTGGAGTCTTTTGCAATGTGTTCCTTAAATTGTTTTAGGTATAACTCTTTTCTCGGTGCATGGGACACTGCCCACCCAACTGAGCCACACTGGCTGGGCGTGTTAATGAGTTTTAGCACAGCATTCCATTTTTTCCCCTTACCCAAACCCCACAGTCTCTTGGGACTTGAAAAACCTTCGCAAAATATCTTTTCTGGGAAAGCCCGTAAATATAGGATATTGAACTTTATTGCAAAGTTATCAACTTTTCAGAATGCCAACTCTCTGGGAGAGGACCCCGTTTTTTGATACAATAGATAATTTTTTAAAGCTCCCAAGACATTCACATATTAAATTCATATATCGTGTACACACCTGTAGGCAAACATTGGTTTTAGCAGGGAACAGGGAATCCCTTTGGGTTAATTTTCTCATCTGGACCGTGATAAGATTTTTGGAATTAAGCTGGAAGCCGAGGTCAGTCCACAGGCTGGAGGCTCTTTCTACTTAAGTTAAATTGCCCTGAGAATTCTTTATAAAAGCTTCTAGAAGGGGAAAAACCAACAACAACAAAAGGATAGACTGAAAGAGAGCCACACTTTATTTTTCTAAGCCAGTTATATATATTTCCAAAGGGTTTAGTACTAGAAAAGTCTAAGGAAACTATGTGTAATAGTCACTAGAGCCAAGTGGCTTTTATTTACCTTAAAAAAAAAAAGGTCTACTTGAGAATGTAGTTTCCAATGTAGTCCTATTCTTGTGGCCCAACATTTTTTAACATTCTAAAATTAGCAGGGCAAACCTGATCACTTGATCCGAAGAGGAATTTTATTATCTTCTTGGGGCTTAGAGCATAAGCGGAGTTGGAGTGATTGGAATCAAGCTGCAGGTTTAAAATCTTTCAAGAAACAGGTAAGCCCCTTGTGAACCTGCAAGTTCTAAGAATGGAAAAGGTGGATGTTCTTCCATAGTCCTCCGTTTCCCTCTCCTTTCCATCTGTGCTTACCACATCAGTAAGCACCTAATTAGCACCGGCCCACGTTCACCTCCTCCTGGAAGCCCCCCCTGCTCCCATCTAAGAGAATGACCCTCGTCCTGCCCCATCCCCCCCCCCCCTTAGCCGGCCCTGACTGTAGCTGGACATAGCGGACACTCATGGGTTTAGGTGCTGCCAGCTCTGCTGGATAGAAGCTCTGCGAGGAAAGGCAAATGGAAATTTCTGTTTCCAATGTCTAGAATTGTGTTGCACGTATTAGGAGTTCAACAAATATTTGTTGAGTGTGCTGTGTGTGTGAGAGAGAGAGAGGCAGAGAGAAAAAAGTGAGACAGTGAGTGAGACACACAGAGAGAAACCTAGGGACAGAGAGAATATTATATACTTTCAGTTAAAAATTGTCCAGACTTTGGTTTGAAGAACAGGCCTGAAGGGCACTGGAGTAGATGTGGGAAAAATATTTGAGATGTTGTTACCATGACAGTTTAGGTGAGAAAGTCTCGGCAGGAGAGGGAGCAAGGGATGGTGACAGAGAGAAGCGGGTGTGACGTAAGGTAGGGAAGACTTGGCGACGAGCTGGCTACGGAGAAGCAGAGTCGGGGATGGCAGGGGCCCTGCGTCTCCTGCTCCTTCAGACCGTTGGCCCCGACCTAGCCTATTAGTTACAGACTCTTAGTTGCTCACCTTGCTGCAGGTTTTGGTTTAATATGTACTCTTTTCAGATGACTGTTGTACAATATAATGCAGTAGGCCTCACACTTCGGACAAAAGTGTCACTGGCTGGCTGAGCCCACAGGAGAAAGAGCAGCCTCGCAGGGTTCCCTCGTCCCCCTGCTCTGAATCTGTGCTCCCCACATTCCTCTTTGGGGAGCAACCTCCTATTTCCTTTGTAAATGCTGTAAATCTGACCCCCCGCTCCTGACCGAGGCAGCCCCCCGGGAGCCTCTCTCCTCTGAGACTGTATACTACTCACTGCCTAGATCATTCCTTGGCACTAAGCGTTCAGTGAACATTTATTGGGCACCGACCGTATATTCAGATACAGTAACTCTACCCGGTAATGTAAGGGTCGTAATCCTTCTATAGCATTTTACAGTTTCCATTCCTGTGATAATGGATGTTAATCTCAGTGATGGTCTTACCACTGCTGAAAAATAAGTGCATGATGCATTTAATTGTGAGATTTTTTATTTTAAAATCATTTTGCTTTTTAAAAATATTTATTGTTATTGTTGAAAGTATTACAGGTGTCTCTCCCCCCCATTGACCCTCTCCCCCGCACCCCCCACTGCCTACTGCACTGTTGGTTGAGTTCATGGGTTATGTACAAATCACTTAGCTAAGGAGGAATATTCTTTTAATATTCTGAAGAGTTCCTTTTCAGCCTATTTTATTGAATTTTTTGGACTTGTTTGTCTTGCCTTATACATTAGATTGGCCTATAAGATCTCTTTTCTGCTACAGTATCTTTTTTTTTAAATCCAAAGAATGAGTTAGGACTCTGGAGAGTTTACATATTCCTGCGAGTTTTTGGACCTTGAGACATCAACTCTCAACTTGATACATTTCTAGCTCTGGGTCTTGTTAGATGGCAAATTAGTTGAAAAAATTTTCAATTCCTTTTAGTCTATTCAGGTTTTCAGAGTTTGGGAGGAGATCTTTCAGCAATTTTACTTTTTCCATATTATTGTAACTTTCATCAGCTGTAGAAATCTCATGGATTGATTGGAATGTGGTATTTATTTATTCTCTGTATTTATTGCTATGTTCCACTCCTTGATCCTAATTTTACTGTCTTTAGTTTTACTTCCTTTTTCCTGATTAGACTTGTCAGAAGTCTGCCTATTTTATTGTTTATAATCGCCCTAAAATTAAATTTGCTGATTTATTCATTACTCTTCTTCTATTTCTATTTTTAAAAAAATTAATTCTAATTTTTATCTGTAGTAATAAAAACATTTAAGGTTATTAATTTTCTGGAGTATAGCTTCCACTGCAATACATATTTGGTATGATCGGTTGTTGTCTTTTTCTTATCTAACTAGATTATACTTTCAATTGCGATTTCCTATTTCTTTGCTCCAAGAGTTATTTAAGAGAGTGTTTCCTCATTTCCAAGCAGTGAAAGTCTTCCAGTCATATATTTTTATTTCTATTTTATTGGATTATGATCAAAGAATGCAGCCTAAGAACTCTCTGCTTCTTTGAATTTGTTAAGCTTTCTTTGTGTCCAAGTGTGAAACTGATTTCTGTAAAGGGTCCATGAATGTGAAGAAAAAAATATCTTTATATAGAATTCAATTATTTTGTCTAAAAAAACCCCTTATCTTTCTGTATACCAAAACTCTCTGATTTTGAAAAAAACCCTTAAAAATTTCCAGGAAGTTTTTTTGTTTTTTGTTTTTTTTTTTAAATCAAAGATTCTTTGAATCTCTGATAATTATTATTATATACTTATGCCATATTTTTATAGAACATGCAGGTTGATGATCATTGTTTCTTCTTCATAAATTGTCTTTTATTATTACACAATGTTCCTTCTTACTTTGTTTAGTGCTTTTAACCTTAAGTTCTACCCTGTCTGATATTAATATTGTCATTCCTACTTTCTTTTTGTTTGCATTTGCTTGACATCTCTTTGCTCATCCCTTTATTTTTAACATTTCTTTTCCATTTTTAAGATTGTTCCTTATAAACAACGTATACCTGGGCTTTGTTTTTTAGTTCAATATGACAATCTCAGTTATTTATGAGATAATTTATCCAGTTCACATTCAGTTTAACACATGATACTTAATTTTTATGATGTTCATCTTTATCTTTACTATTTATTTTACTCTGTAATTCTCTTTTATTTATCTTAATTTTTGGTTAAATAATTTTAGTGCTTTTATTTATCATTCATTCTATTTTTTTCTATCAATTTAAAAGCTCTGTATGCTTCGAGAGATCCAAGATGGCCATGGACTAGGTGGATGTTACACTCACCTCCTCCCAGGACCAAATAAGAAGTACAACTAAAATATAGAACAAACCAACTGAGTGACCAACTGAAGAGAAGTCTAGTAACCAAGGATGTGCAGAAGAAGCCACATGGAGAGTGGTAGGATGGGCAGAGACATGAAAAGGGATGACCCCACTCCCATGGGCTGTGGCTGCACTATCTCAGCTGCAGAAGTTCCTCCTCAGGAGCGTGGGGCCTCAACCCCAATCCAGGCTCCACAGCCCAGAACACCAGAGCCATGAAGAGGCACTCTCAAAACATCTCACTGAAAATCAGCTACAATTCTCTGCCAAAGAGAGATGAGAATCTGCTAGAGACACAGGCAAACTTCTAAAGTTCACAGTTGCTCACCCTGGGCTCCAGCAGAGGGAGGGTGGAGTGGACTGGAGTCATATGATGAGAGACTAGGGCCTGTGCTCTGGAGAGTGAGCTGAGGGGACAGTCACCAGGACTCCAATACTGAGTCACTCACATGACAGACACCATCTTCCTTGGGTGGAGCACTCCCTTCCTTATGACATCAGCCAGGGGAAATGCAATAGTCCCACTCTCTCGATTCCCTGTTGCCTCAGCCCATGGAGATAACTCCCTTCTGAGGAGTCAACTGCCCAGGCCAGGGTGAAGTCTGGGTCAGGGTGATACTCAGGAATTGTCAATGACTGAATGGCGTGGTTTGGAGCAGGGGCCATTCCCCTCACTTTCCCATGAGCCTGAATGGTTCACCCCCTCAGGGGAGATCTGCTAGCCCCACTCTCTGGGCTTCTTGTAACCCCACCCCCTCGACTCCTGGTGGCTTCACCATGCAGAAGTCTGGGCAGAATCTGGGGCAGACTGACTGTGGTGGCTCTGGAGTGGGGGCCACTACTCCCACCTTTCCCCAAGATCTACTAGCCCTACCCTCCTGACTCCCAGCAGCCCTGGCCTGTTTAGCTTAAGCTCCTGGAAGAATCTGGGATAGATTGAGTTGTGTGACTCTAGGAGGGGGGACATTTTTTCTTCACATGCCTGACTGGTGCAGAGGCCTCCCTTCACATGGTCAAA
Source organism: Miniopterus natalensis (assembly GCF_054644295.1). Taxonomy (NCBI): domain Eukaryota; kingdom Metazoa; phylum Chordata; class Mammalia; order Chiroptera; family Miniopteridae; genus Miniopterus; species Miniopterus natalensis. The sequence goes on along the minus strand of NC_142097.1, from coordinate 6,426,435 downwards.
TCTTGGTCTGTTTGAGCCTGATAAACCCTGCTGGCCTCACCCTGATGACTCCCTGAGATGCCACTCTACCACAAAGTTCTGCGGGCACCTGGCAGGTGGCAACTAGACTTGGTATACCCTGGGACATTTGCTGAGTGGCCTCGGACCCAGCACTGATGCTGAGTTTGAACCTGCATCAGTCTGGTGAACATCACTTTCCTGTGTCTGGTGACTCACTGAGACTTACCTCATGCAACTCAAGTAGCACTGGAGGATCTTTTAGGGACTGAGTTTATCAGGCAGCTGATAAGTGGGAGCAGGTGGAGGTGGATCTCAGGGTGCCTTGGGACTTTTGCTGACCTGCCCTTGGGGCCAGTGCTGGTAAAAGCCAGCCACGGTGTATTTGTTTTTTCTTTGTACACCCAGGCCCAGCAGAGGCAGCCACAAACTGTTGATGCTTTGTAGCTACAAACAGATTGCCCAGGGCCAGTCACAGTCAGAATCTGACATTGGCCTGCACCAGAATCCCTCCCAAGAGGCCCCAGAGTCAACATGCTCAGAGTAGGATCCAATTAGCTTCACAGTGACATGTCAAAAGGGAGATCATGGCAGGCAGTAGATCCTGCTGAGGTGAATTCCACTTCCTGTGGTTAGCACCTGGACAGCAGCTTGTATACTATGGTGGAGGTCGATCTCTCAGTCAACCAGCATGCGGGTCAACCCCATGAATGAACAAGCCAATAGCAATCAATATTCAATTATGACAGGAGGGCCCACATAACCCACACATGAGACATTCCTGGAGCACCCAGATCAGGTGCCACTGGGTCCCATAAGACATCTACTATCTAAGGCCATCCTACCAAGACTAGGATTCATAACAGAACTACATAACCTAAAGAAACAAATACAAACAGGTTGCCAAAATGGGGAGACAAAGAAACATGACCCAAATGAAAGAAGAGGAGAAATCTTTAAAAAAGGAGCTACATCAAAAGATATCTTAAAACAAATGAAAATAAAAACACAACCACCCCAAATCTATGGGACACAGTGAAAGCAGTCCCAAGAGGGAAATTTATAGCATTACAGGCTTACCTCAAGAAACAAGAAAAATCTCAAATGGACAATCTAACTTGTTCTGGCCAGTGTGGCTCACTTGGTTGGAACATAATCGCATACACCAAATGGTAGCAGGTTTGACCCCCAGTCAGGGCACATATCCAGGTTGTGGGTTTGCTCCCCAGTTGGGGTGTATGCTGGAGGAAATCAATTGATGTTTTTTTTCTCACATTGATGTTTCTCTCTCTCCCCTCCTTCCTTTCTCTCAGATCAATAAAAACATGAATCTAAATTTCCACTAAAGAAACTAGGGAAAGAACAACAAACAAAGCCCAAAGTGAGCAGAAGAAAGAAAATAATAAAGATCAGAGGAGAAATAAATGAAATAAAGTCTAAAAAACAATACAAAAAAAATCAGTGAAACCAAGAGCTGGTTCTTTGAAAAGATAAACAAGATTGACAAACCTTTAACTAGAGTCATTAATTAAAAAAGAGAGAGGAACCAAGTAAATAAAATCTGAAATGAAAGAGGAGAAGTTAAAACTGACACCAAAGAAATACAAAGGATTGTAAGAAAATATTATGAACAACTATATGGCAACAAATTGGAAAACCTGGAAGAAATGGATACATTTCTAGAAACATACAGTCTTCCAAAACTGAATCAGGAAGAATCAGAAAATCTGGACAGATTACAACTAGGGAAATTGAAGCAATAATCAAAAAGCTCCCAACCAGCAAAAGTCATGGACCGAATAGATTCACAGGTGAATTTTACCAAAGATTCAAAAAAGAACTAAGGCCTTCTCAAACTAACTATCCGTCTCAAACTATTCCAAAAAATTCAGGAGGAGGGAAGACTCCCAAGCTCCTTTTAGGAGGCTCGCATTATCTTAATTCTAAAACTAGATAAAAACAATTCAAAGAAAGAAACTTATAGGCCCATGCCCCTCATGAACATAGATGCTAAAATTCTTGATGAAATATTAGCAAACTGGATCCAAAAATCCATTTAAAAGATCATATACAACGATCAAGTGGGATTAATTCCAGGAATGCAAGGTTGGTACAATATCCACAAATCAATAAACGTGATACATGACGCAAACAAAAATGAAGGACAAAAACCACATGATCATATCAATAGATGCAAAAAAAAAATCATCTGATAAAACCCAGCACCCATGTATGATAAAAACTCTCCACAAAGTGGGAATAGAAGGAATGTACCTCAACAAAATAAAGACCATATATGACAAACCCACAGCCAACATCGTACTCGATGGGCAAACACAAAAAGAGTTTCCCTTAAGATCATGAACATGACAGGGATGCCTGCTTTCACCACTTTTTATTTTTTTAAATGTGATTTTATTAATTTTAGAAATAGAGGAAGGGAAAGAGATAGTGAGATCCATCAGCTGACTTCTGCACGCCCCCTACCTGGGATTGAGCTCCCAACCCAGGCATGTGCCCCGACTGGGAAAGGAACCAGAGGCCTTTTGGTGTGTGGAACGATGCTCAACCAACTGAGCCACACTGGCCAGGGCCGCTTTCACCACTCTTATTCAACACACTCCTGGAAGGCCTAGCCACAGCAGTCAGACAAGACAGAGAAATCAAAGGCATCCAGACTGAAAAGGAAGAACTAAAACTGTCATTATTTGCAGGTGACATGATACTGTGTATAGAGAACCCTAAAGATTCCACCAAAGCTACTAGAACTGATAAATAAATCCAGGAAAGTAGCAGGATACAAAAATAAATACCCAGAAATCAGTTGCATTTTTAAACTATCAGAAAGGGAAACAAGAAAACAATCCCATACGCAATTGCTTCAAAAACAATAAAATATCTAGGAATAAATTTAACCAAGGATGTAAAAGATCTGTACCTGGAAAATTATGACACTGGAGAAAGAAACTGAAGGAGATACAGGTAAGCAGAAGCATATAGCATGTTCATGGATAGAAAGAATTAACGTCAGTAAAATAATTGAAATTGGAAATTAAATCAATGAATTTAATAGCAGATTAAACATGACCGAAGGGTTTGCAAACTAGATGATAAATCAGATCTTAGAACAGTGCAGCTCAGTGAGAATAAGTGTGTGTTTGGTGGGGGGTGGGGGGGGAGGTTTGCGGGGAGAGCAGGGGACAGGAAGAGTGAAAGAAAGAGAAAGAAAGGAAATGATCCAATTTTTTCTGGAGGAACACTCCAAAAGCTAGTTTGAGTAGGATAAGCTACAGTGAATTCCCAAAATTCACTGAGATCCCCCAAATTCAGGGGGCCTAAGCACAGTAAAGGTTAGTTATTTTTGTTTATATAACCATTCCAGCAAGATATTCCTGGCCAACGGATAGTTCTCCTCTATGTGGTAATTCAGGCTTCTCTCTTAATTACTCTTCACCCCCTAGGGTCTTTCATCACTGTCCTATCCAGATGCTAAAATAGAAAGGGGAGTGTAGTAGAGGTGTACCTGTTTTGTTTCTTTCAAGTCTTGGCCCAGAGGGAGCACATATCCCTTTGGTTACTGGTGAAGAAAAGCCACGGTCAGTCAAGGCTTCAAGGGAGGCTGGGCAATGTGGCTTGTCTTCCACAGGAGAACAGCGCAGGTTTGGTTGACAGCTGGCATTTTTGTTTCACTAGGAGGTATGAACACACAGGAGACCTAGTCCCCCAAACCGCCCTCAGGCATAGTAGAAATGACATTGAAAGGGATACAAGTGTGAAAATTGTTTTTAATAAACATTTTAATTATAGCGTAGCATACATTCAGAAAAATATACAAATCTATAAATATACAAATATACAAAAATATACAAATATGGTTTAATGAATTATCAGAAAGTGAAAATAGTTAATTGCCATGCAGATCAATAAAGAGAATATTGCCAGCACCTGAGTAGCCTACTTGCAAACCCTTCCCATCACTGTCATGAATCTTCTGAAAGGTAGCCGCTATTCTCACTCAGCACACCTCAGGTTAGTTTTGTTTGTTTTTGAACTTTATATAAATGTCTTACTGTATAGATTCTCTCCTGACTGCTTTTGCTCAATGCTTTGCTTTTGGAATTCATCATAGTTATATATAGCATGTGTCCATTCACTTTCATTGCCATATAATATTCTGTTGTATAAATATTCCAAAATTTATTTATTCATTCTATCTTTGATAAGCATCTGAGTTGTCTTTTTAGGTTTGAGCTATTACACATAGCATTGTTTACATTTGTGTGCATGTGTGTGCGCCGCTCTCTGTGTGTACACAGCATTTAATTGAATTAGTAAGTACATTAACAAGTAAAATTGACAAAATACATTTGGAAACAAACTGTTAACTCTTGAAAAGTATATCACTTAACTGGCAGGACTGGAAATGCATGGGGATATTGCTTTCTAGCTTTGAGCTGAGAGTAGGGTGCGTAGAAAGAGCCAATATTTTCCTTTCCATGTTGATACCCATTTGACTCAGAACCATCTTAGAGGAGAGACTTCTTTCTTTACTGCTCTTTGTCACAAATCAAGTGTATCTGTAAATGTCAGCCTCTTTGGGGATCCTCCGTTTTGTCCCATTGCTCTATTTGTCCCTCCTCTCCCAATATTTCACTGTCTTATCACTGAAGCTTTATAATGAACCTTGGTATCCTGTCGTGTTGGTCATCCAGCTTTGTTCTCCATGATTGTCTTGGCTCTATTTGGCCATTTATGTTCATATAAGTTGAGAATATGCTTGTTAACTTCTGCAAAAACTTGCTGGGGTTTTGATTGAGACTGCAATACATCTACATATTGCTTTGGGGAAATTAAAATCTTTATGCTTTTGAATCTTCATGGCATATCCCTTTATTGCCTTAAGTTTACTTAGCTCTCAATGTTTTGTAGTCTTTTTTGTGAAGCGGTCTTGCCCAGCTTTTTATACAATTTATTCCTAGGTATTTGGTTTCTAGCTGGTATTTTTTTGATGCTGTTTTGACTTATACTATTTAAAAATTGTTTTCTACTAATGTATAGAAATGCATTTGATTTTTATATATTAACCTTGTATCCAGTAACTCTGATGAATTTAGTTCTTAATTCTGGTAACATAGCTGTAGATTCCTTGGGATTGTCTAAGTACAAAATCATGTGTCTCTGAATAGTATCTTCTTCCTTTCTAATCTGTGTACTTTTGTCTCCTTTATTGACCTGAGTGATCTCTAGTACAATATTGCCAGACAAGCTTGTTTTGTTTTGGATCTCTGGATGAAAGTTTTCAATATTTCACCATTAAGTATGATCTTTGCTATGGGTTCTGACAAATACCCTCTATTAGGTTAAGGAAGTTCCTTGTGTGCCTAATTTGCCAAGTGTTTTTTTTAAATCATGTAAGAATGTTAATTTTATCATTTTTTTTTTCCTGCCTCTCTTGAGATGATCATAAAATTTTCTTTATTATGCTAATGATGTGATTTACATGGACTGATTTACATGAATGTTAAACTACATTTCTGAAATAAACTCAACTTGGTCATAATGTATTATGTATTCTTTTTCTGAATCAATGTTTCCCTATTTTCCTAATATTTTATCTAGATTACTGTACATATGTTAATGACAGATATTGGCTGATAATTTTCCTTTCTGAGATTGTCCTCATCAGCATCAAGGTCATGCAGATATTATAACAGGAGTTATGAAGTTTCACATGTTATCAATTATCTGGAGGAATTTGTAAGACTGATCTATTTTATCTTCCTCAGCACATACTTCCTTCGGTAGCTTAATCTTTTTGAGGGCAGGCATGGACCTTATAAGTTTTGGTATCTCTTTTAACGTACTAATATAATATAATAAACATGTTTTGTACAAAAGCATGCAAGAATAAATGCAATGTCTTAGACATATTAATTGGTCAGAGGGAAGAGAATGTGTTGGAATAGAGGGAGATTACTGAGGAAATATGCTAGGTCATGTGATAACATTTGTATTTGCTTCCTGTCTTACACTCCCTTGTACACGGGGGTAACAATTCTTTATTTTGACTCCATGTGAAGTGTTTGTGTGTGTGTGCAAGCACTTGTGTGTGTGTGTGGTAGAAGTACACATAAACCCCACATGTGCATATATTGTCTTTCCTTCTCAAAGGTCCACACACATAGACTTATAGTACACACACATAGATGCAAGAAAGGTCTGGTTGTCGAGGTGTCAGAAGCAGAGCGGCTTCAACATGGAATCGTGAGCTGCTGGCGAGTTCACGGTGGAATCCACTCCCAGTGCGCCCACAGAGCTCAATCAGGCAGTCGTCGCACAGAACTCAGCACCCTCACAGAGGGATATGGACTTCAGTCGGGGAGCCTTGAAGCCACCCATCATCAGTCATGATGTTGCTTCCTAGCTGTCAAAGACTGTGTAGACATCAAACCAAAAGGATTCAGAACTGTTGTTAATACATATTTTCATGTAAATGCAACTTTCCCCTGTGATTGTCTAGTCAAATTAAAAACAAACAAACCTTGACATATCCCAGTAGAACTCCAGTGTGGAGGGAAAAAAATCAGATTTAAAAAAATGTAATGTGGCCAGTTTGTGGTCTTCTTTTATTACCCAAAGATTTATCACATTCACTATATAATTAAATCTCTACATCTGTGGGGCACAAATGTTTTGTTTCCAACATTTATGGTTTGACATCGGAAACATCTGTGCAGGCCCAGTATGCAACATCTGGAAGACATTTCTGAGCTTTTATGACATACAGAGTGATCTTTGTTTTGGAACAAGTGTGTGGTTTTCTCCAGTAGCTCTTCCTGCTGGTAATGTCCTTCTAATTGGCATTTCACTGGGGGATTGAAAGAAGCCTGGCTTCCTGACCTCCACTGTGTGTAAGAAGATGCTCCAGAAGAATCTTCAGAGTCAAGATTCACAGATGGAGAAGATGCTGAGTCATTGGTTTAACTCACTTAAACCATGATTCATTGATCAAGGGGAGCAGGTTGAGAGGAGGGAAAGGAACTATCATTATTGGCTCATAACTTTCCTAGATGCTTTTTTCAGATAAAGGCATTATGGCAAAACAAACATTATTGCCCCCATTTACTAAGGAAAAAACTGTGTTTCAAAGAGGTTAATTTACTCAAGGTCATCCAGCTAATTAGTGGTAGATGTGAACTTTGTCTAATATTGTGTTAGAAGATGATATCCTTGCTTGAATCAGTGGGCAAAATAGTTTAATATGCAACAAATATTTATTGAGGACCTACTATGTGCAAGGAAGTATTTTAGGTGTGAAGGGTAGGTCAGTGGACAAAACAGACAAATTTCCCTGTCCTCATGTCACTTTTATTCTTAGTGCAATAGAATGACAATAAATAATAAGTGCACGAGTCATAGTGTAGGTAGGAAGTCGATGAGTGCTATGAAAACAAAAGCACAAAAGCAAACAAGAAGAGCTAGGTTTGGAGTTCAGGAACACTGTGGGAAGATTTGCTTTAGTTTGGGTTCCCCACAGCAGAGCCTGACACCAGTGCCTGATGGTAGGTAGTTTATTTGGGAGGCGATCCTAGGAAGCAAAATGAGGGAGTGGGGAAAGTCACCCAAGGTAGAAGAAAGGCCAATAAAGGGCACTGAGTACCCCAACTGGGAACCCTCCAAGGAACCATGTAGAACACCCCCCAGAATTGTCCTGTGGGAACATGGAGAACTCGGGGCTTTTAACATTCATTGGTTAAGGGTTGCTCCTGGGAAAGTTTAACTCCTCTCAACTGTCAGGTTGCACCTCTGTAGAAGGAAAGGTTTTCTGAGGCCCCAAAGCAGCAATGTGTTGAGGTGGCAGAGCATATACTTGGCTGGAACACTGGAAGTGTTTTCTATATGTTGAATTCAAGTGAGTGACAGGCATTGGCACTGTGTACCCCAAGTGTCTCCATTCTAGGGTTGAAATTTAAAGTGGAAAAGTCATGGCAGGCCTCGCTGTGCAAATGATATTTAAACAAGACTTGAAAGAGGTTGGGGTGAGCTGATAAAAGAGGGGTCTATGCTGAAGTAGGCCCAGTTCCAAGGCCCCAGTCTGAGAGGATGCCTCAGAGCATGGCCAAAGAACACTGAGGAGGCTTGCCTGGGTGGCCGGACTGAAGTGATCATGGATGAGAGCAACAAAGGCTGAGGTCAAGGGTAGTGGAGACCAGATCACATAGGCCTTGTGGATTATTGTCAGGGCATTTGGTGAGCCACTGGACGCTTCTGAGCAGAGGAGCGATGTAGTTTGACTTACATTTAAATGCATCACTCTGACTGCCGGGCTGAGAATCAACTGTAAGAGGGGTGACAAGGATGCCTGGGGCCAGGGCAGTGGCAATGGAAGTGGTGGGAAGCCCTCGGATTAAGGATGTGCTCTGAAGGGACAGCCCACAGGATTTCCCGGTAGACGGCATGAGAACTACGAGAGTCAGAGATGAGTGAAGGGGGGTTGTAAGTACTTTGGCCTCAGCAACTAGAATGAAAGAGTTGCTAGTAAGTGAGATGGGGAGGGCAGGAGAAGGAACAGATTTGATGAGGGAGATCAAGCGTTCGGTTTGGGGCATTTATACTTTGAAGTGAATGGTAGATATAAAATAAAAGATGCAAGTAGGAAGTTGGACCTAAGCCTGGAGTTTAGGGGTGGGGCCCACTTGGAGATGTGGTTGTGGGAATCTTCAGCATATGGATTTACTTCAAAGCCACAAAACCAGATGAGATCACCAGGGGAAGGATGCAGAGGGAGGAAAAATGCTCCACTGTTTATAAGTCGGGGAGGAGAGGAAGCCAACACAGGGGACAGAGAAAACATGGCCAGAGGTGGAGGGGGAGAGCCAAGAAAGAGTTGTGGATGTGAAGTCAGGCTGGCTCAGGTTTAAGAGGAAACTGAAGGAGGGTAATTGGAGACAAGGAGTGGACACAGTTTCTTTGAGTTCTTTTGCAGCAAAGAAGAGTTGACAAATGGAGCAACAGTTGGATGGGAGGTGGAGTGGGTGGAGTCAGCAGAGGACCTCTTTTGTTGTTGTGAGAAGTAATTGCAATTTGTCTGCTGATGGGAATGATCCCCTAGAGAGGGAAATGGAAAACAGAGGAGAGAGAGAGTTGCTGCCTCAATTCCCTTCCCACCGTAGCCAAGAAGGAATGGCTATAAACCTCCAGGGACATTTCAGCCACAGATGAGAACAAGCAGGGTTCATCATTTTAACAAAAGAAATACAGGTTCTAGATTCTGGTAGATGTGGAGATGTTTGGGTGGGAGTTTCTCCAAGTTTATTCTGATTGCTTCAGTATTCCCAGGGCAGTAGGACAGGTTATGAAATTGGATGCTGAAACGAGAGAGAGGAGAGAGAGAGAGGTGTAAACCATGTGCCCAAGAGCGGGAGAGAGAATAAACTAGTGAAATATTGTATGATTGCCTGGCAACAGGGTTAAGCATCCAGTTGAAGATCAGGGTCATACATTTATTTTAGCAAGGCAAGGCCCAGAAATCAATCATTAGAGTATGACAGTGAGAGATGAGTGAGGTTGATGTTGCTGGTAAGTCAGGATTCCCTACTACACGCTCCAGGGCATATTTCTACCCTACCACTCACCAGATTCTATGAGGGAGCAGGAAAAAGGGCATTTTCATACATGGATTAATGGCAATGAGAGTTGATAGAATCTTTAGGGCGAGCAGTCTGATAGCATCAGCATTTAAAAATATCTGCCTCTCTCCATCCCACAATGTAGTGCACAGCTCAGAGTCACCTCCCCGGGATCCTGCACCTCCGCAGGGACTTGGGCACTCATTTCCCCAGCTGATGGGGGTCCTGACTTTGCTGCTGGTTCTCAGCTGAGTTGCTCTTTGGGAATTGCCTTCAGCCAGAGAGAGCCAACCTAGTTGGGAGCAGCATGCACCCACTGACTGGTCGATGTGGGGTGGGTATGAAGGTCCACCCTCCTTGCCTCAATGTGGGACGATTCGGAAGGGCCATGAGGGGTCTAGAGCTCTCTGTGGGATCTTCTGAGGCCCTTGTGATGGCTACATCACAGCTCAGCAACTTTCTTGAGTTCTAGTTCCTTCTCTCCTCAACACCCAACAGGTGTCCTGCACTCGAACAACCCTCCTGTACTCACACGCACCCTGCCTATTTCTCAGGGCACCCAACCTAACAACTTGTTGATTCAGAAAGTCTGCAATTAGGAATTTATCAAGAGGAAATAAATAAAGGTGCAAAGATTTTGTTGATATATTGTTTATAAAAGTGTAGAATTGAAATGACTTCAATGGGAAAGACTGTAAACTAGGTATGGTACCTCCGTATGATAGAGAACCCAGGCTGCAATAGAAGCATATTCAAGGACATGAAAAGATTTTTCACACCATTTTGCTGAGTGAGAAATGCCAGTTACAAAGCAGTGAGTTCAGAAGGACCTGATTAAAATGATCTGTATGAATACATGTGTATGAGATACACGTGTTGTAAGAAATCTTAAGGAATCATCACCAAGATCTTTAAAGTGGTGAACTGGGTATTGGAATTACACAGGTGGTTTAATTTTTTTTCTTTTTGCTCATATTGGTCGTCTAATTTTCATATAGCGGTCATAATTTGCTTTTGCAATAAGATAAAGCAATTATTTTAAATAGAAGAAAATGCACTAAAACTCCTTTTATCTTCATCATAAGAGGAATGGAAAACTCCCTTGGGTAGCCTGAAACTTTGGGTTCCTGAAACTTTGCCACGTACACAGCTAGGATGAACTTGAACTCCAGCCCTCATGAGCAACCATTAGAAGACTATATGGTCATGCCTACATGGAAATGTCTAAATTTCCAGGACACTTCAGTGATTTACGGGGATAATACACAGAATATTGTAAACCAAGATTGAAAAACATGTGACCTATAATCGCCATGGGTGTTCGCACACTTATCACGGCTTATAGAGACCACGTAAGAGATGCCAACGCTGCGCTGCAACTTTTGGCAAAATCATAACATCAGTGGTTCCCAAGCTTTGTCACTGATGTGCCACCTTTGTGATTTTTTACATAATCATTTTCCTTAAGCAGGCTGTTTGTAGGAACATAGGAACTTCATGAACCTGATTCTAAGGGACAGTGTCGAAGACAAAATTGACTTAATTTGTTAGTAATAATTTTTAGACACACATTAAATTAAGTACCTAAGTATCAAAATAGAAAGATTGTCCATGCACCGGGGGAACTCTCTCCTGCATCTGTGCTGTGCGTGGGGACCTCGCTGCACCAGGCTGTCAGCATCCCGAGCAGCCCTTCCTGGGACCCGAGGCCGTCCTGCTGGGCTGGGGGGGGGGGGCAGCTGCAACCTTGGGCCCGGCCTCTTCTCAGCAAGGGCAACGCAGACTTCTGCCAAATATTTATTTGTGAGTCAGTCACATGGAAGGAACGTTAACATATTATATGTTAAATGGACTTTATGGGCTGTGGGGGAAAGTGATCACCGCATAGAAAAGTGTAAAGTTCTTATGGCCTTTTCTCCCTGAGGCCCCCGGGTGCCCCCGCAGACATGACTTACGTACCTCTGTTGGCCAAGGAGAGTATGCCAGAGCCCGACACCCTGCTGCTGGTTGCACACGCTTCTAGGACTTAATTGACCAAAACTGTTAAACTTTTCCTTTGAATCCTGGAAATTTCAGAAAGAGAAGGGTTCTCATTCAAAATTTAAAGGAATTCAGAAGTCACATTGGGACAAGAGACGTGAAGTATGAGAGAAACCTCTACGAAAGTGACATTGACAATTTGTGAGGGTTGGGCTGTGGGGTGCGGGAAGGGGCTGTGCTGTGGGGTGCAGGAAGGGGCTGGGCTGTGGGGTGCGGGAAGGGGCTGTGCTGTGGGGTGCGGGAAGGGGCTGTGCTGTGGGGTGCGGGAAGGGGTTGGGCTGTGGGGTGCGGGAAGGGGCTGTGCTGTGGGGTGCGGGAAGGGGCTGTGCTGTGGGGTGCGGGAAGGGGCTGTCTGTGGGGTGCGGGAAGGGGCTGGGCTGTGGGGTGCGGGAAGGGGCTGGGCTGTGGGGTGCGGGAAGGGGCTGGGCTGTGGGGTGCGGGAAGGGGTTGGGCTGTGGGGTGCGGGAAGGGGCTGTTGAGAGAGTCGTGATCTCTGCTGGAGGACGGTTGCCTCAGCCTGAAGAGTAGATTGTGGCAATTGGAACAGCTGCCCCAACTATGTCAGGCAATCAAATCCTCAACCTGAGATGCAGGGCCCAACGTCAGGAAATGTCCCACGGGTTCTCACCCCCTCTTCCAAACTCTGTTCCTCGCATTGACTCTGAGGTGCCCAGGTGGGAGAGGCTCCCTTCCATGTTCACTGTCTACACCAGGCCTGGTTAGCCTGTTTTCTTACTGAGCTTGAAAACTACAAACAACGAAAAAGCTAATTTATTGTCATATTCATGGACTTCATCCTGACCCAACCTGCCAACCTCAACATGCCTTTTCTTTATGATCTAGAAAAGTACTAACAGCAATAGACTCATTTTTATAACATGTGCATGCACCTTTGCACCTGCTCCAACATGCTAGTCTCCTGACAGTGCTTGGGGAAAGGCAGGGCAAGTGTACTATCCCTGGACCACAAGTAGACAAACATTATGGGAACATCACTATAATCCAAATATTGTGCCAGCTGTCTTCAGGTTTTAAGCCACTTAGCGCTAGCTCTGCGGCTGGCATCGTTATCTTCACTTACAGAACAGAAACTGAGGGTCGGAGAGGTTCCACGACCTCCCCTCTGTGATGCAGTTTGTATGATGTAGATTGAAAGCCTGGCCCATCCAGCTGCAGGTGGGGTGCTCATGGGGTGCATGTTACGCTCCTCCAACTGTCATCCATGCTTCTGAAGGGGAAGAAATGCTTCGGGGCCTTACCTGGACTCCACTCATCTATCGTAATTAATTATCAAGTTGGAAAGGACTGCGTTCTGTCATTCCAAAGGCCTATTTCTAGAACCTTAGCCAAGACAAGAATGTTGATCAGTCTGTTTCAAGGCCTGGACATGCTCATCTGGTTTAATTTTAAGGACTTGTGAGGTCTGTTTTCTCATATGAATACTATCTTTCAGAGTTATGGTGAGGGTCAGCAACAACATACAAAAGGCAAACAGAGTCATGGTTGGAGGGCGTGGATACTCAATGGTTGGTATACTAAGAGGCGTTACAATGTCAAAAACGTGAGCTTCAGAATTGGACAAACCAGGGCACCAGTCTCCTTATCACCACTTGCTAGTGCTGTGCCTTTGAACAGAGACTTCACTGCTCAGAGGTCAGAGCGTGAGGGGCACTCAAACAATACTAACCATCATTGGTATCCCTTCCAGTGAGGTATTCTGGCTGGCTGGATACACCCTTGTCAGTGAGCATGTCTGTAGTAGGCCTACTGTGTGCCTGATGTTTGAACCTTTATTGTGGTTTACAACTTGGAAGGTGCTGAATCGATGTAAACTGGAGCCGTTGGCAACAGTTCAACTCCTAGCAGAAGAGAAACACTTCACATCCCATCCCTCCTCTTGATCAAACAAATTTGGGAGGCCTGCAACGTGCAAGTCTAGATGTTGAAGCCGTGTAGAGAAGAAGATGAAAGTGCTATCATCTTGGGGCTTCATATCGGTTATACATGATCAATATTTTAACAGGAGTTCAGAAGTGACTGTGACATAGAAGTGATGAGGAAGGTCTCTTGAAAGTTGCAAAGAAAGGACAGGACTATTAAAGGAGGTTCCAGCTGTGAGGGGCACAGGCGGACGTGTGCCTTGGGTGTTAGAGGAAACTTGAGTCCGGCTGGAGGAGAGGGAGCGAGAGGTAGGGAGGGTAACACAAAGGAGTGAGGAGGACATTCCAGGCGGGTGTCTTCAAAAATTAGTCAGGTCAGTCAAAAAACAGTTATTAAAAGCCCATTTATTCACTGGGTATGTATGTGTAGGAGGACTGGGGGGGGGGGGCTGGAATTTAATAAGATAATCACTTTATAAGTTGTTAAAATGTTCTGCAGATGGAAGGAATAATTATTATTCTTGATCTGCTCAACTGACCGCTTCCTCTTCTTCCCTTCAGTTATTTCTAGCATGCTCTCTATTTTTCTCTACTTATCTCCCTAAGACTTTGAGTCCCAACCATAGTAGAACGTTACTTTGGTGGCCTCCAGTGAACTACGATCCCGGCATTCATGTTTTAGTGTGTCCTCTCCCATTGAATCTGGCTGCCCGGTGACCAACAGCATGTGACAGAATTGATGCTGATCAAGTTATCTGTGTCTTCAGAAGGCCTGGAGGCTTTGCTTTTGTGTCTGGGGGAAGCCATCCATCATGTAAGAAGTCCTACCCTAAGACCATCACACTGTGTGAATCCCAAGCCATCCATGCTGAGAGTTTATGTGGAAAAACTGAGGTCCCCAGACAACAGATCCAGTTATTTCACAGCTGGGAGCCAGCACCCACTGTTCAGCTGTGTGCGTGGGACCGCCTTGGAAACGAATCCCTTTGTCCTACTCAAGCTTCCTCAGCCGATGCCACATGGAACACAGGTGAAGCGTGTGCTAGTTTCCTAGGGTAGCTGGAATAAAGAACCGCAAACCAGGTGACTTAAAACAACAGAAATGCATTCCCCTATAGTTCTGGAGGCTGGAAGTCTGCAATCAAGGGCCATGCTCCCCCTGAGGCTCTAGAGAAGGACCTTTCTTTGCCTCTTCCAGGCCTGGTGGCCCTGGGCATTTCTCAGTTTGCGGCAGCATCGCTCCCGTCTCTGCCACCACCTTCATATGGCGACCTTCCCTCTGTGTCTGTGTCCCAAGTTCCTACTTCTTATAAGAAAACCAGTCACTGGATTAAAGCCCACCATAATGACCTCATCTCAATTCGATTCCATCTGCAAAGACCTATTTTCAAATTAAGTCATGTTCATCAGTACCTGGGATTAGGATTTCATTTTATCTTTTCGGGGGCAAAATTTAGTCCCTTATAAAATGTCCACATTGAGCCCTGCTCTGATTGCAGAATCATAAGCAAATAAATAGGCTGATTCCAGCTTTTAGCTACTGAGTTGTGGATTACTCCGCCATGCTCAGTAGCTGATGGGACACCAAGGTACAGCCCTTTGGCACCCCCGCTTTAGAGGCACTGCCCTTGGCCCGCGGCCCATTGCATGGCCCTCTCACCTGTTACTCTCCGGACAGTCGCTGCCCCAGGAAATGTCAGTGCACCCGGTCCTGCTTCTTTCCCTTCTCATCACTCCCCATTCAAGGTCCCAAGAAAGTCTGCATTAGGAGTTAGGCCATTTCTTGCTTTCCCAATCTGACAACATGACTCCAGAGTCTTCTTTTCTGCATTCCCAGGTGCCGCTGTTCTTTCTTAGGGTGTCATTGTTTTCCGGTCTCTGCTAAATGCCTGGCCCTGCAATAGTCACAAACATGGCTGGTGCCTTCTTCCACCCATGGGCCTGCACACCTCCCCTCTGTAAGGATCTGACACTGGGCACTCTCCCCTTTACAGATCCGACTCTGTGTCTTCTCACTGCCTTGTGCTGTGGATCAAGCAAGTGTGACCTGGGCAGCATTGTAAGTACAAACGATGCGGTTTTAAAAATGGGTGTCCAGGGTCATTCTCAACCCCTATTACTATAACTGGAGGGGGCAGATAAGACTCGAAGGTGGATAAGAATGCAGGGTGAGGAGGGGTGAGATGCTGGAGCAGGCCTGAACCACGGGAAAAATTCTCACTATTTCATTGTCCATTCCAGCCTAGCTTCCCTGTTGTTCTTAGGTATCCCAGATACTTGCTTATATGGTCCCTAGGTTTGGAAATGATCTTCCTCTCATTTTCTGTGTTGATCCATAGCATCTTCTCCTTCAAGACTCCAATCCTGAGCTCACTTCTCTTTCTCACTACTCTTCCATAACTTTGAAGACCTGGAATGGCAGCCGTCTTCCTCCGTGTATTATTAATATCTTCACATCATCTCCAGCAAAACACATATTCACACAGAGACTCTGGGTCCTCTGCAGGTGCAGGTGACTTGATGACCCAAAGTGCCAGCGCTGAAGACTTTGAGAGCTGAGAGCGGGAAAGAGGCACACGACAGCTCCAGGGCATCTTAGAACCGAAGGATGTCAGAGAATCAGGGTAGGGGGCAAGGGTTTGAAGGCAGGTCCCCGATGCACTTATTTGACAGCTTTGCGTGGATCCAGCTCTCCAGAAGGTACTATGCTTCGGGAGTCGAGAATGGGTAAGTCTCTCATTCACAGGAGTAGATAATTTGCTAGACCTTGCGGCACCTGCCAACGCACCGGAGGAACAAACGAGGGTAGGAAGAGAAGCTTAGGTTTCGAGAAAGTTGCATCTAGTCATGTATGGCTTGTGAAAAAAGTATCTATTTCTCAGTTATATGTGTGTTATCACTTACACCAATTATTCTAATAGAGGAATTTCATTATAAGGTGACACCGAGTTTTCATTTTAAAGAAAAATGGTCATTGGTTCATCTGTTTATTTATGTAAAAATACACTAAGGGACTCTTTTGTATTTGGCACTAGATGCCTTAGGGCTGTTTCCCTGGAAGACCTGAGTCACAGAGTTTTTGCAAGTCTTCTAGTGAGAATGTCCTCCAAGGGTAAACTTGAAAGGGGGGGATTCTGGACTTCCCTGAGCCCAGAAGTTTCTTTGTGTTGGGAGGAGGCCGGGAAAAAACTGAGAGTGAGGATTCTTCCGTCCGAGCTCTAGTGGGGACTCCAAGTCGTGGTGACTTCAGATTAGTTCCTTCCAAAGAGTTTCTGAAATCTTCTGAAACACTCAACTAGTGTAATGTATACATTTAGCAAAGGCTGGTGAGAGCTTCCTCTGGGCTGGGCACAGGGAGGGAAGCCTGCAGCGCCCGCACCCCCTTTGGGAGATGCCCGGCTGCGATGACAGGCGGGGCTGTCCTTCAGCGCAGCGGCCACACGGAGAGCGCGGCCAGGCGGACACCAGGTCATTGGATGTCCACCCGCGGTCTTTCACGTAGCGGGCTGAAGAAAACCCCCGAGAGTGGAAATTAAAAAGTCGCTTCTCCCCATCCAGCCCCTGCTTCTGCTAAACTAAGTGTTGATGAAATAACTCGAGATTCTATTTGAAAGCATGGCAACTTTTATTTTTATTTTTTGCTCAGCTTTCTTGAGGTATAACTGACACCAGGAATTTCACGCGTTCAAGGTGCACCACGGGATGATTTGGTGTAGGTACACACTGTGAAAAGATCACCACAAGAAAATGATGACTGTGCCCATCATCTCCATAATTAACCCTCCCGCTCTCTCATTCTTTCTTTGTGGTAAGAACACTTAAGATCTACCTTCTCAGTACATTTCCATATGCGACGCAGCTGTATTAACTGTAATCATATGCTGTACATTAGTCCTAAAGAACGTATTCATCTTGCATAAGTGAAACTTTGTACCTTTGACCATGGCCAGCGCCTCCCCATTTCCCCCTCCACCCTGCCCCTGGCGGTCACCACCCTGTCCTCTGTGGAGGCCTGACATTCTGTTGGGGGGCAGCAGAAATGCATTCAAATGCATCACAGTGAGGTGGCCTAGGGAATATAAAAGCTGAATAGGGGAAAAAGTCTACACATCATCTACTCATTCATTCAACAAATATTTCCTAAGACCCTGCATTATTCTAAGCCATGGGGATCCACCCAGCAAGAAGCTGAACAAAAAAGTAAATCACGTTTCAGGTGGTGCTAGTGTAACGGAGAAAACTAAGCCAGGGCAGGCAGTGGGCTGCTATGCTGAATGGAGTGGTCAAGAAAGGTCTCCAAGGTAAGATGGCATTTGAAAGGAGCCTTGAAGGAGGTGCCATGCATCCCTGGCAAAGTGTGTGCAGTAGGAGAGTATTTGGGGGTGTGTGTATGTGTGTGGAGTGTTCAAAGAATAGGCTGGCATGGCTGTAGGGAATCCAATGATGAGGAAAATGGGAGGTCATGATGGCGGGAGGGGCTAGTTATGCAGGGCAATTGCTCTCAAACTTTGCTATACATTAAAACCACCCACAGAACTTTACAAAATATCATTGCCCAGGCTCTCTGGAGTTGGGACACAGTAATAAGTGGTTTTTAAACCCTTCCAGATGATTCCATTGTGCAGCCAGGACTGAGAACCATCAATGAGGACCCCTGCAGGCCATTGTTAGAAGAAATGATAGTTAATTATATCTGTCAACTGGGCTGGGCCATGGTGTCCAGGCATGTGGTCAAGCAATATTCTAGATAACTTTTGAGGACTTTATGTGTAGGGCTTACATTTAAAGTGGTAGACTTTGAGTAAAGCAGATTACCCTTCATTATGTGGGTGGGCCTCATTCAATCAGTTGAAGGCCTGACTAGAACAAAAGACTGACCTCTCTTGAGTAAAAAAGGATTCTGCCAGGTGATAGTTTTTAAACTCGAATTGCAAAACTGGTTCTCCTTGAGCCTCTAGCCTGCAGAGTTGCCCACCCTAAAGATTCTGATCTTGTCACCCTCCATAATCATATAAGCCAACCCCTTAAAAATCTCTTTCTACACATGTACACATCCTATTAGTCCTATTTTGCTGGAGAACCCTGATACAGGAGGATTATAAACAGAGAAGGAATTAGATCTGATTAACCTTTTAAATAAACCTCTGGCTGCTGCACTGAACTTAGACCACAGAGGAGTCAAGGGCAAAAGCAGAGGGACTACTTAGGAACACATTGTAATAATCCAAGAGAGAGAGTTAATGGCAGCCCGTGCCCTGTTAGCAGCAGGGAGGTGAAGTGAAATTCTTGGATTCTGCATTATCTCTGAAGGTAGAGCCACCAGTATTTGCTGTTGGATACATGACAGTTTTGCTGCAGTTTATGTTGAAGATCTCGGGCCTCATCAAATCGTAGGTTAGGTTGGCCACTTATTTTATACGATTCAGATCATGCGAAGCCAAGCAGAAAGGGGCTGTAAGTGTTGACAGACACATGCAGTTAAGTGAAAGCCTGATCCTTAGAGAATTCGGGTCTCAGCCAAACAATTCAAACATTTTCAAACATGTTGGAATAAGCAAGAAACAAAACACGCTTTGACAGATAATTTATTTCTAAACTATATGTATCTTAAGTGTAACTGGATCCAGCTGTTTCTCTGCCTTTGCTCCTTCCCTCTCCCATCTTTTTGATGAGGCACTGACAGCCTCAGAACACGTTGAGTGTAGTGTTCGCACAGCGGGACAAAACATGTTGTTTTTCACAGGGACTCTGACCTCAGGGAGGCTGAGTTTTCTTCTTAAATCATCACTCAGACGTTCAAGCGCCGCTCTATTTGGCAGGGACCCTCTACTCAACCCACGTCTGGCATGCACCAGGAAGGCCTTGGTCAAGGTTCAGGAGAAAGCTCTTTCTGTCCCTGTCTCCCGGCTCTTCTCCAGTTCAGCACCACCTACACTTCTCGGCTCCAGGAACCTGCCTGCTGTCTTTTGCCTTAGAGTCTTCATGCAAGTGTCCCCTCTATCTGGTGGCCCTTTTTCCCACCTGCATTGCTTGGCTCAAGCCATTAATCTTTCTTACAGAGCCTCTGTCCAAGATGGGGTAGGTGGTGTCTCATTCAGCCTCTGCTTAAATGCTCCTTCCATACTGAAGCTTCCTTGAGCCTCCCAGACAGGTCACGTGTCCTGTGCTTGGCCTCTATGGCAACCTTGCGGATTCTTTCTTTAACACCCAGCACATCTGTATGCCTCCTTATAATGAGGACAGCTGCAAGCCTGCTTGGTTCACAGCTGTATATTCAACCACCAGCATAGTACCTTGTATCTTTCACCATTTGGTTAAAATTTTTTGAAAAGTTTCCATGTGCCTGGCACTCTGCTAGTCTCTGAGAATACATTGGTGCTCAGAAAGATTTGTTGACTGGCTAATTGTTGTAATGAAATTGTAAACATATCTAAATTCTCAATCATTTTTCTAAAATCAGGTCCCATTCCCAAATTTGTAGTATCAGCAAAAGGCATTATCATTATATCGCTCAAACGCCAAGCTAAACATGCTACTTTCTTTATTTCTTCTATGAAGAACCCTCAAGTCCTACAAATTAGTTCTTACAAAGAGTCCTTATATTAATTTCTTCCTTACTCCTGCTAATAACTAATTGGTGGTCCCTGAATTACTAAAATAACTATTCCCATCCTTCCTCTTTATCAGAGACAAATATCATCAGGAATTTGGTGATTTGCAGTTCACATCTATGTTTTCATATAAAAGTATGTATATACACATATACATATGACATGTATATGTGCATAAACACTATATAAATACATATTATATGTGTATGTATACATATGTATATAAATATGTAATACATGTGCTCTTATATGAACATATGTATATGTTTTTAAACATTTACATATAATAGAATACTGTATGTAATATTCTGCAACATGCATTTTATTTG
This sequence comes from Miniopterus natalensis, assembly GCF_054644295.1. NCBI lineage: Eukaryota > Metazoa > Chordata > Mammalia > Chiroptera > Miniopteridae > Miniopterus > Miniopterus natalensis. The sequence continues at coordinate 6,405,949 of NC_142097.1, read as the reverse complement.
CTTTGTATTTTTATCTTATTTATATGAAATGAATATTTGTGACTTAGTAATCAATATTTATAACTAAAAATATACTTTTTAAAATGAGGAGATTGGGAATTCCTGTTTCAAGATTGTAACCTAAAGACCCTTTTCGCTTTCTCTTCCTCTTAGAAAGGCTTCAAAAAACTAAGAAATGAAACAAACCACAAATTCACTTGGATAAAGCTAGGTGACATGTATAACATATGTAGCTGCAATAAATGAAGATGGAAAGCAGAGCAAGGAAGGACAAATGCCTTAAACGGTGGGAGGAGGGTAGGTTACCCCTATGGGATAGAGAGAGGGAAGGGCCAGCAGGACAGAACTCAAACCTAGGACTCCCTGAGGTCGAAAGCTAAGAGGAAACCTTTTACTATGGAGCCACGTTCGCAGGGGAGGGTGACAGAGTAAGCCTATGACCAGCCTCCACCCCACAAGCATGGGACCACAAGCCAGCACTCTCATGGATTTGCTATTTAAATTAACATCATCTGGGTGGTTCCAAAAACTTCAAGCTGTGAACTTTATTTATAGTGTTGCTAAATTGGCAGATACCCTAAGTGCCTGGCAAAAGCAAATAAAAAATGGAAGCAATTATTAACCCCAGAAAAAAAATCCAAAAGTTGTACAAGAATTATTTGGTGGTAAAAAATATCTACATAGTTATAATAATAAAAACACTGAGTATGGATTTGACAAAGATGGAAATATAGTAACTATATTGGGAGAGTGAGGGGAAAGGAGGAAGGTGTACAAGTGAGCTAAGTAATAGGGAGTCAGGAGTTAAGGTCTGCAAGAGATGAACAAAAAGAGAATTTCTATTATTTTTGTGAAAATAAATAACAATAACAATTAAGCTTATAACCCTTTGAATGAGTTGCTTCTGGGGACTTGAGAAGTAAGGGTAAGATTAAGTTAAAAAATATATACATATATACACACACATATATATGTGTGCGTGTGTGTGACTTTTAAAAATTATTAGAATAAAATATATTGTTTAAAATGATACTCTAAACATAAAGGGAATGGTAAAACAAATACAAGCCAAGTAAGAACGTTATGATGTTAATACAAAAGTAGAATTCAAGGCAAAAAATATTATATAGGATGAGTAATTTAAGTTGAAATTATAGTCCACAAGGAAAATATAAAATCATGAATATTGTGCCTTCCAAACACCACTAAAACAGATAAATTAAAAACTCTTATAAGTTGCAGGAACAATTTCTAGAAACATAGCAACTTTGAGGCATTGACCATTGTAAAATCAAATACGAGAAACAATAGGGAACAGGATACAGAGAGAGAATTTAAGTAATATAATTCGTAAGGTGAACTTAATAAGCATGCTGTCTATTAAATGAAATTGTATTCTGATTATGAATCTATAAAATTAGAAATAAATAACCAAACATAATAAAGTAATCTAGAATCACTCAGAAACTTAATATACTGTCCTAAGTAGCTCTTGGAAGAAAAGGAAACATCAATCCTTCAATCAAAATATATTTAGGGAGCAGTAATTATGAGAACACTACAAATTAAAGCTTGTGAGAAATGACTATTGAAGAAAAAGTCATATTTATAAATACTTTAATTTTCAGACAAACTGAAATGCAAACAAAATGTAGTAACTCAGGAATTGGAAACAATAACAATATAATAAAACAAGAAAAAAAAAACAACAGAAAAATGTAAGAAAAATGAAACAAAAAATATAAACTATATAAATAACATAAAAATAGAAATGAATAAATTAGGGTTCATAAGTCATGAATGGTAAAAAAAGCTTAGCTTGTCTAATATAAAACAAAGAGATCACTCAAAAACATAACTTTGGGCATTAGAAAATATGGAATATCACAGGTACTAAATAGATATAATACTATGAAAATAAACACAAAACACAAACTTAATACATTTGAAACATATAAATTAGAAATGTTTAATGAAAAAGGTTTGAAATAAATATGTAATCAAGAGACTAAGCGAAAAAAGTCAAGATAGTGCCAAAAATAAATGTGTCTGTTCTAGACACTTTCACAGGCAGATTCTCTCAAACTTCCAAGGGACAGAAAATCCTTAGAATGTAAAATCTATTTCGCTTTCTATCACTTTCTAATTGTATTGAAAAAACACATCTGAAACCTCAGTTTCTTAACTAAATAAAATTAAAAGTAATAATAAAATTAAAGTAATAATAATAAATATGCCTGACTATAATAACGTAAGGAAAACTACACACATTTAAAACATACTAGACTTTATAAGAAACTAGAGTAATGTGGCCAATTTCAAAATAAATGTAGAAAAGTCCAATATCATTATAATACAACAATTATATTTGAAAAATGTTACAGGGAAAAGATTTTATTCATATGAGTAACCAACAAACTAAAACCAAAATCTACCCCACAACGCAAGTGGTACAAGAAGCACCACTTTCCTGAAGGACGCAGAAGGATCCTTGGATAAACAGAAAGACACAGGTTTAGGATTAGAGTCGACACAAATTGATTGTGGAAAATATAAGTACATGAGCAGTCTCATGCTGAATTTATAAATTTTCTGTGTAATTTATTTTGCACTTTGAGTAATTTCTGTGGCAGCCTTGGCCTAAATATTTTCCATGATATTCAACAAAGGGCAATATCTACTTTCATACAATATTCTAGCTTATATTTAGTTGGCTACTGAACACAAGTGAACAACTGCGTTTTCTATGGCTAATTTGTATCATTAGTGGTTTTGCCTCTATATTCTGGAGAGATCTCTACTTTTGCCCAAATGGTGACTCACATAAATTAACTACATGAGGATCCTAATGATTAGGTCACCAAGGAGGCATGAGGGACCTCCCAAGAGGCCGGAGCAAACAACCCTCTCCTCCACCAGTCTGGCACTGGGGGCAGAGAAGGAGGACATGCGCTTAGACATAACATGTCTCATCTCTGGGGGGACGAAGCCTCGGGTGAGCGTCTATTTCCAGGGAACCCGAGTGTCTGAAAAAAACCCGTGACATGAGCCGCTGCCAGACTGCAGCTGCTTCTTAGGAAGAAACCCCTGCATAGCTGCTGCTTTATCATCTGGCAGGAACTGGAAACACTCTTCCAGCCCAGAGTTGGGTCCAGTCGCAGGGCTTTCAGAGTGAGTTGGTGCAACAAGGACCCGAGACGGGAGCCTGCCAGCCTGCGGGAGCGCCCTCGAGCGGCCAGGTCCGCAGGCCTCAGGGGAGGCTGAACCGAGTGTCACGCGCCCCACCCTGCTGGCGTGCCTCTGCGTCCCCATGCCTCCCCTCTTGTCTTTCAGACAGGCCTTTCCCTTGCCTTGTCTGCCTTCACCGACACGCGTTGTACGCCGTTTCCTAGGCCCCGACGATGCTTTCTGCATTGGCACGGAGTCATCTATGCAGCGCCATCCGCGTTCAGGGAGTGGGCTGGACGCTAAGTCTCGGGCATAGCTTCTGTGGCTGAGGGGTTTGCTGCCTTCTTTGGGTAATCCTGATTTAAAAACAATATCCAAGTAAAGCAGAACCGGCCAAGGGCTAGGTGAGAGGTGAGGACCAGGGAAGATAAGGCGCTCTGCGGCAGAGAGTGGTCACCGAGGGCCAATGGCAGCCACGCGGGGAGAGCGCAAAGGGAGGCGCCAGGGTTTGATGGCTGGCTCGGCCACCACATTCTAGGGGACGTGGTAGCTGGAGTCATGCTGTATTAGAGGCTCGGAAAGACCCCCCAAGGCCCGACCTCACTCCACGCTCCCAACTGCCACAAATACCCACCCAAACAGAACTCTATGCTGGGGAACTGACTCCCAGATTTAAGGGGGTCAGACTCCCGTGGCAGATTCTGGCCAGAGAGGCTGGGAGAGGGGAGAGCATGCGGTGAAGAAAGGCAGTCTTGCCAGCGGGGTCACGGAGCTCCCTCCCTGCACCATCTGGTCACCAGGAAAGAGGGAGAGAGGCCCCAGCTGAGAACCCATGGCCCCCAGTGCCTGAGTCCTGACTAGTTTCCACCGCCCTCTTCAGTAAGGGCTGTAGACAGAGGAGGAAACTCGTTGGGAGTTTCTCTTCTCTCTCCCAAAGTAGGATTGCCTAAGTGGGCTTGAGACTGCCCAACACGGGCACCTGAGCAGGCACATTCAGGGGCCACCTTACCCAGCAGAGCTCTGCTTTGGTGTATATTTGTGGCAGGTGGACTGTGGGGTGAGGTTGGGGTTTGGGGGACTTGTCCATCCCCTAATTAAGCAGTAGCTCATTACCCATTTGGCTTAGGATGCGGGAACCCTTGCCTAGTGTCAAACCTCAGGCACTTCCATTGGCCCTCCCCACTCTCTGTCACTAACCTCCAGTGACCATTCTCGGCACCGCAGAACACCCTGTGGCCTGTACAGTTCACTCAGCCCTGGACTCATCTTGCTTTCCCTTGAAATTGTTTTTAAAATCATAGTTACCCAATAAACAGGCTGAAGATAGGAGTCTGGCTCTGCCACCTGACAGTCTCCTTGCCTGTTGTCCGGGACAGGGTAGGGTGGTATTTATAAAATGTCACCCTGTTAACCGCCAATCACCAGGGAAATGCAAATCAAAACCATAATGAGCTATCACCTCACAGCTATTAGAATGGATATAATAAAAAATTCAAGAGATGACACATGCTGGTGATGATGTGGAGAAAAGAAAACTCCGTGTACTGTGGTGGGATTACAAACTGGCACAGCCACTGTGGCAAACAGCAAGAATAGAACCACTAGATGCTCCAGCGATCCCGCATCTGGGTATATTGTCAAAGGAAACAAAATCACTATGCTGAAGAGATATCTGCACGGCCATGTTCGCTGTAACATTATTTACAATAGCCGAGACATGAAAACAACCCAACTGCCCATCAATGGCTGAATGGATTCAGAAAATTATATATATAATGAACTATCATTCAGCCATAAAAAGAAGGAAACCCTGCCAATTGCAACAACATGGATGGACCTTGAGAGTATTATGTTAAGTGAAATGTCAGACAGAGGAAGACAAAGTACTGTATGATCTCATGTATACGTGGAATCTATAAGACAACTCAAAGAAACAGAAAAATAAATTAGATTTGTTGTTACCAGAGGTGAGGTGTGTTTGTGGGGGGGCAGGAGGTGGTGGTTAAAAGACACAAACTTTCAGTTATAAAGAGAAATAAGTAAAAACAAAACCCATAAGAGCTTTACCTAGGGTAGGAGCTGGGTCATCACATGGCAAGGATAGTTTGAGCTGGATCTGGAAGGTTGAGTAGAAGCTCTAGAATTCGAGGTGGCCAGGAGAACTAGTGTGAAAGGGGGGACACGCTGAGCACTCGCGTGCGGAAGACAAACCCCGGCTTGCTCGGGGCATTGGGCAGCCCGCTTTGTGGGAGCGTGTGGACTATGAGCGGGAGAGCTGCAGGAAGGCCACCGGGGCGCCCAGCTGGGGAGGCTCCTTAGGCCAACACGCAATCATATAGCGGATCACGTTCGGACCCTCCAACATCCCCTTTGACGTGCTACTCACAGTGTGGTTCACGGACCGAAAGCTGAAGTTTGTTCGAATGAGGAATCTCAGGCCCCACCTCGGACCTGCTGAATCTGTGTTTTCACAAGATCCCGGGCACCCCACATGCACATTAAATCTTGAAGACCACTGTTCTACAACACAGGTTATCCAAAGTCCTAGCCTCCCTTAAAGTCTTAAACGGAACCAGATGGCTTCGACATAGCTGAGGACTTGGTTTCATGTCACTGCCCGGAGCCTGCCTTTCTCCAGGGTTCCCATTATCGTCCGTGGAGACGCTGCATCCGGAGTTCTCACTCAGTAACAAGGAAACGGCCCGCCCTGGGTCTGACCACGCACACCCCCCAGCGCTCCCCGGATCCCCATGCTGGTGCTCCAGAGACTGGGATATGATGAGCAGGGGCCAGAAAGACCCTCATCCTCATCAAGTACAAGATTCTGGAAAGATCGGGGAGCTCAAAGATATGAATAGTTCCTGTATTAAAAAACTTCTGAATTTGTTGTATTGGTCTTTCACTTGCTCCAGCCCTGTTGTAACTGGACATTTATCATAGTTAAAGTATAAATAATACCATTAGCCTTCCAAGAGTGATAAAATTAGCAGTGTAAACAAAGCGAGTGAGTGACCTTAGTCAGACCCCTTGCTGACTCTGACCCAACACCTACGAAGACGATTAGTCAGGGCCAGTTTGAACAGGTCAGAGGGGGGTGCGGAGGAGAAAGGCCCCTCCGTTCCCCTCTCCCTTCCCAACAGGGGACTGGTTCTGAAAAGGCCTGCAGACGATGAGGGCTCCGGGTGGCTAGAGCTTCAGCTCCTGTCTGTGCCAGACGCTGTCGTGGTTAGTTTTCTCCAGGGGGAAAGTTTCTTCCAACGTTAGATTTTCTTGCTGTTAATACTCCGGCTTCCCAAGACTGGAGCCCTCTCTTGCAGCGTTCTGGGGAGGCACCTTGCAGAGCAGGAAACCAGCCAGGGTGCCGTTTCATTCTTCTGAGGATGGGATGCTTAGTGAGTGAGCAGAAACTGTCCCCGGTTGGTTTGAGGCAGGTGCTAATAGAAACCTCACCTCTTGCAGTGGCCTCCTTGGCTTCAGGGCCAAGGGGAGCGCTCCTTCTGACCGCTGGTTTGTGTTACTGACTTGGACCACTGTTGTTGGGCTCCGTTTTTACTGGGTTGTTTCCTCTCCTGATTGGTCATTTCTTGACAGCATTACATTTCTTTTTGTGTCCTTTGTAGAAAAAGTCCAAGATCTGAGTCGGAGGACCTGGCTCCTCTCCCTAGTTTTAATGCAGTGACGGAGGGAAGCGCTCCTGCCATGCTCTTTCCAGCTCCTCCCAGAAGGATGCAATCTTGACCTGGCTATGTCCATGTCACATTGCAGGCATGAGGGCCACTTTGACTGCTGGGCCCTGTGTTAAAAGGCCTAGTTTGCAGGTGAGAGCATGTGTGTGCACATGTGTGCATGTGCATGTGCGTGTGTGTGTGTTCCCTTTACTTCCTCCCCCTAAGCAGTTGGAGCAGTAAGCTCAGAGCAACAAGCTCTCTGCATACGCATCACCCACATGCCAAACCAGCCAAACTAGCACTATTATTAGTGGCAAATAGAGCAATACACACCCTTCCCTGGCTGCCTGGGCTCTCTCTCTGGGCTCTCCTCTTCCGCTGCATGGAAGCTAGCCCCAGAACCATGCTCCAGCCTGGGGTAGAAGAGAACCCAGCCCAGTTGCCATTGCTCCTCACATTCATTATTTTCTCAGGAAGCCTCTGAGGAAGGGTATCTCTGGTATGACTTCTTAGTCCAGTTCCATCAATTAGCACCTGAATCCCAAGTTTACCCTCACCATCTACTGAGCTCTAGCCCTGGGCCCTTTTGCAAATCATACAAACTCTCCAGACCACAGGTATCCACTCTATAAAATGGAGAACACTGGCAAATGCTTGGTGAATTTTAAAAATGTATACTGAAGGAAATTTCTTATTGACTTTCTCTTCAGGCTTGGTGTGATCTCTTGATGAAATGGACACAGTAAATCCTTATAGGGTGGTTGATTGAACAAACAGGTAAGACTTGTCCCTTACATGTAATCGATGAATTACTATCTATTGCAAGGTGATTTAATATTTTTGCAATGGGGTATAAAGGAGTAGAAATACTCTAATGGGATGGAGAGTGTATTTAATCAATTGTAAATTGGCTCTGAGGACAAATACTAGGTTCTGTCATTTAAGAAGTCAATCTGTTGAGTTGGTGTTCTTGAGAGGGCTCCCTTAATTAAACCACTGTGGTTTTGCTAACACATTTCTCTAAACAAATGTTGATTGATTTTTATACTGGATGTGGTTTCTAAGAGCTGGACCTCTGTAAACATAGTCTCAACATGGAAAAAGTGGGTAAAGACACTGATGTACCTTTCCCACACTGGAGAAAAACCTATCCCTTCTGTTTAATCTATTGAGTCTTCTGTACCCCAGATCGTAGGAAACAAGATACTGACAAGAAGGACAATCCACTGATAAAAAACCCTCAAGGAAGCCTTGGGGACTGGCCACCTGACTCCAGTCTCTGCTCGCACCACTGACTGCAAGGAGAGGCTGGGCATGCGCATCCTGGCACAGCAGCCCTGGCCTCCACTGGCACAGTTAGACATCAAACCTGGCCGAAGGCTTTCTCCTTCTACCCTGGTTTCTTCTTTTCTGACTACAAGCGTTTTTATATCTCTTGTCCACTGAAACAAAAACAAATCTAACAAAACAAAATTACTTTTCTCTTGCCCTATTTCTTACTGCAGCCACACTACTTTTCTTTCCTTCCTTTTTACGTTGTCTATATGCAGAGTGCTCTACGCTATCTGATTGGTTTCTTAACCAGCGACTTTCTTCCTTATGCCTTTTGTCTGGATACCCTGCCCAAGTTACTTCCTGAGAGTGGCTCTGCTCCCCCTTCTCCGCTCCCCTCCATAGCCACTTAGCTGGAAAATCTAATACCTATTTTGTAGTGCTCAACTGCCTTGACCCCTTTGCTGCATTTGACCCTGTTACATGTTGTTTTAAGTTGTATTGACCATGTGTGTTTTCTTTTCTCTTCCTATGCTCTGATATTGTGGGGCCTGCTAACCCTGACCCTGAAGGGACTACCCCTCCCACAGCCGGCCAATTCCTAGAGAGGGTAAATATCTTGCCCTCAAGTGCATCTTTCAAGTGCAACCTCCAACCACCACTTCTATAAGGCTCTCACACTCAAGGCCACTATCCACCTGCCCTAATCGCCCCAGGTGCATCTAGGGGGGTCCCTTGTGGCCCAGAGGCTGCTGATATGATTCAAACTAGTCAACCTAAGCCTGCTCACCCTACTTTATACGTTCTTCCCACATAAACCACAATAAAAGCTCTTGCCACAGCCCCTCCTTCTCCCTCTGCCCCTGACTGACCCTGGTGCTCCCCATGTGGCCCTGCATGCAGTGCCTCTTATTTCTAGGGAATCTACGAGTATAAACACCTCTTCCTTCATGGAAGTCATTTTCATGTCTGTGTCTTACCATAACCTATCAAAACAAAATCCAGATACCCTTAAAATCTGTACTCTTTTTTGGAGAGTCATTTCCCTTGCCTTTGGAACAGCTCTCTGGTCTTCTGATTGCTTCTCTTTTTGTTTTGTGTCATTCTATTTTTGCTTCTGATTTCCTTATAGATGCTCTGGAATCAGGGTCATACTTACCAGCTAAGGGATCTCTAATTGTGAGAGGAGGTGTATGGTAAATTAAAAATGGTTTTGTTTTTGTTTTTCCTTAAGGGAATGGGGAGGAAGGGCTTAGGAAAGACATGGGTTAGAATAATCTCCTATAACCATACATTGATCTTGCCCGACCTGTGAGATAAAATTAAAATCATCTTTATTTTATCTCCCATAATCCCTTTAAAGTTGCCCTTGCCATTGACCACACCCAAGGTTGAGCACTTTATCTCAAGTGCAGTCTGAGTTCAGTTATTTACATGACCAATTCCATGAGATAACCCAAACCCCAGACTTGACTTAGCTTTGTATCATTTTGCAGTCCCTACCAGGACTAGCCACTTGCTGCCTACGAGGGAGATAGACTCAACTTTGAAAAAATATGATTCGTCTCAACAATCATCTCACTAATTTTAGCTTGTGTATCCTGCAGGCTGAAAGGCAGGAAGAGAAGAAGTGAAAATGAATTCTCAAGTTTCTTAGGTGACGAATACCATCACAAGATGGCTTTGCTCTCTGTTACCCAACAAGAATTAAAGCTGACTCTTCCTCCAAAGGGTGCACTTATAAGCTCTCCAGAGACTCTGCTGCTTGTACGCCCTCTGCCTTCATATCTTGGGCATCTCTTTTGGCTGCAACTCCAAGCTCAGCCCCTAATAGAATTCTGGTTGTACACTCTGAAGAAAACTTTCTCTGTTGGACTCCAAGGCGCTTTTAAGAAGTCCTCTTGGACTGGATTTAAAGTAGCTCTAGGACAACACTGCTATTTAGACTCTACATCTGACCCCTTTCCATTGGGGAGGAGCATGGTCACTTCTCAGACACACGAGCTCCTTCACCTTTCCATGTTGTTCTTTCCAACTACTGAAAACACATCTCCAATGCTCTGGGCTGTCTTGTTTGAATCCATCTCACCAGGCTTGGGTTTAGAAGGAAGCACCCTTACCCCTGCCCATTGGTGGGCAATGGAATTCAACCTGGCAATATCTCTTTCCCAGGGAACCTTTTCCCTTCTCTTTGAAACGGAGCTTTGGAAATTCTCTCCCTAGGATTTTCCTTTGAACCCTTCCCTTTATCCCGCCAAGTCTCACTGTCAAAACTTTCCTTTTAATATCACATAAGCTATTTTTAAGACTGAAAGAAAAATGAGAATTCTTAATATACCTATGTTTTTAATGATATTCTTTTAAATTGTGTCATTATATATTTAAAATTACATATGCAAGGTAGGTAGTTATTGTGTTTCTTCTTAGAAATGTATTGTAAAGAGAAATCAGGCTATCTTTTATAACATTTAGTTTTCTATGCCTGTGCAAAATCTCTCTGTTTGGACAAGGCCATGATCTAGATTAGTGATTCTTAAACCTGGCAGCACATCAGTATAACCTGAGGAACTTATTTAAAATTTGGATGTCAGAATCTGTTCCAGACCTGCTAAATCAGAGCCTCCAGCCCATCAGCATTTTTATCGAGCTTCACCTGTGATTCTCTTGCATAACAAGGTTCACAGGCCTCCTGGTTAGCTAGTCAGAAAGGTCAACATCACCCCAAAGGGTGTAAACAACCTCTGATGGGCAAGTCTTGCAAATTCAAACTTATTAAACATTGGTCTCCCTGTAAATCTATTGGTAGTAAATTCCAGCAAAGTTTTATTTTTATTTTGTTGTTATGAAGGCTATTCTTTCTTAGTTTTCTCTGCTCTTGAAGAGTGAAACCACCTCCAGGTTGACCAGTTGGCTCCTTGTCGCATCTGTTGTTATGGTAAGTCCCTGTTTGAGAGTTGCTAGGAAAGCCTGAGTCATAACCTTCAACCCCACGGTTTCTATGTTCCGATGCTCAGTCCATTATTAACCAGTTTATCCACTTGTTCTTTACTAGGCTTGACTACTTGGGTCTCTGCTGCCAATTCTCTTGTTTTGTGTCTTGGTAGCCTTGGGGATTTTAAACATTTCACCCCTTTCTCTTTCTCCTTAATCAGAGAATTGGAGTTCTCCATGGTTCCCATCAGGAACCTCTGGGTATGAGAAATGATATCAGAAGTTCATGCCCTTTGAAATGTTTTCCTGATCTGCTATTTTGACTTTATCTTCAACCAATGGCAGAAAGCTCCCTCTGTTCTAATTCACAGTCTCAGCTCTAATGCTGAGAATTATTTGAATGTCTCCTAAGAGAAGCAGGGGGTGATGGTTAAGGCAGAACACATATCTGGAGGTGAGAGTTTAGACCTCTCTTCTTCATAATCCCTGGAATCTAGGCAATGAAAAGAATTCTAACTCTTCTGTGTGTTTCTCATCTCCTTCCCCAGCCTTCATCTCCTTTTACTTTCCTATTAGCACAGTTACTAGAGTTACTCTTGTCAATTGTAGATTTTTTCAGCCTAATTCTCACCTACCCACCCCTCCACACCCCACCTCACCACACCCCACTGCTAGTTCCTTTAGGGCTTTCAGTTAGTCACAGATGGCAGTCCAGAACGGCCGTATCACTAAGTTCCTAAACAACCTGGTGCTAAAGTCTATTTCCGGTTCTGACTTTCATTTCTCCCACTAAAATTTTCCATTTTGTCATGATTCTCCAAATATGCTATGCTCTTTTATGGGAACATGCTTTTCCCCATGCAGTTCCCTGAACTGGGGAAAGGAAAGGGGACTTATTTGTTGAGCTGCTACTATGTTTCAGGTGCTATGATAAGTGTATATCATTCATGTCTCTCAGTAGTCCTTTAAAATACTTATTTGCAGCCCTATTTTATATATAGGAAAATAAATGCTTAAAAAAAATTTTGCCAGATGTCATGTACTTAGTAAGAATCAATTATTTCCAGCTGAGCTTACATGTCACTTTTCCATGAAATCTTTTGATTTCCTCATAGTTTATTGTTTTCATTTTAATTCATAATATTTATTTATTAGTATTTATTGAGAATATACCATATGTCAGGCATTGTGTTAGGTCCATTCACAGGAATAAGACAGAATATATCCTTGAGCTCAAGGAGCTTACATTCTCATGGGGAGATAGATAATAAGCCAGTAAACAAATGACTAAGAAAGTTGTGAGATAAGTTCTGTAGAAGTGAGAAATAAGGTAATAGCAGGTGATAGTATCTGGGAGGAACCTACTTAAGATACAGAGAATCAGAAAAGGCCTCTCTAAGGAGGTGATATTTAACTGTGACTTGAAATATGTGAAAGAGCTAAATAAGTAAATTGCTACAGAACTCCAAACACAGAGAGAAATAAGTGCAAAGGTCCTGGGACAGAAAATAGCTCGATATGTTTGAGGGATCCTTTTGTTAGAGTGATTAAAGGTTAGGTTGACAAGGTAGGTTGTCACCAGATCATGTTGAATCATGGATTCTTTGAATTTTATTCTAAAAGCAATATAAATTCCCTGAAGGGTTTTAAAAATGGCTTTATTGAGGTATAACTAACATGCAATAAACTGAACGTATGCAAAGTATACAATGATAAGTTTTAACATACTTATACCTCCGTAAAATGATCATCATGCTCAAAATAATAAACATATCCATCAAACTCCACCCAGAACGATTCCTGACTGCAACCTCAGGCAACCACTGATTTCCTTTCTATTGCTATAAATTAGTTTGCACTTTCTAGCATTTTATGTAAATAGGATTGATAACTTGGGTCTTTACAGAATGTACTTTTGTGCGCATGCATGGCTTATAGGTTTTTCATAAATACCTTTTGTCGGGTTAAGGAAATTCCTTTCTATTCTTATTTATTGAGAGTTTTGTTTTTAAATTATGAACAGGTGCTGTATTTTGTCAAATGTTCATTCTCAGTCTTTTGAGATCTTTTTTCCCTCAATTTATTGTTGGCACTATTCCCAACCCCCTCTGTCTCCCTCCACTCAGCCCCACCCCACCCCAGGCCTTCCCCACTCTATTGTTTGTGTCTATGGGCTATGCATACACGCGAATATGTTCTTTGGCTAATCTCTTCCTTTGCCCTCCACCCCTCTGAGATCTGTCAGTCTGTTCCATGCTTCCGTGCCTCTGGACCTATTTTGTTGGTCAGTTTATTTTGTTCATCAGATTCCACATATAAGTGAGATCATGTGATATTTGTTGCTCTCTGACTGGCTTATTTCACTTAATGTAATAATCTCTGGGTCCATCCATGCTGTCAAAAAGGGTAAGAGCTCGTTTTTTACAGCAGCATAGTATTCCATTGCAAAAATTATCTTTAAAAAACCCCAACTTAATAGATTGTTTTAAAGGTTAAACCAAAATGACATTCCTGGAATAATCCCTACTTGATCATGATTTGTTATCCTTTTTATATATTGTTGGATTAAATATGCTAAGATTTTGTTTAGAAAACATGTATCTACTTTGTTTTCCTTTCTTGTAATATCTTTTTCTGGATTTGATATCAGAGTAATGCTGGCCTTATAAAATGGTTTGGAAAATATTCCTTCTCTTCAATTTTCTTTAAGAGTTTGTTCAAATGTGTGTTATTTCTTCACAGTGTTTTGTAGACTTCACTAGAAAAGCCACCTGTACCTGGATTTTCCTTGGTTAGAAAGTTTTAAAGTACAAATTCAATTTTTAACAAAAGATATGGGGCTATCTATTTCTTCTTGAGCAAGTGTTGGTCTTATGTCTTTTAAGGAATTTTCCCATTTCTTTTAAATTGTCAAATTTATTGGCACAAAGTTGTTCATAAAAATAATCATTGTAATGTCTGTAGAATCTGTAGTGATGTCCTACCTCTTGTTCTTGATATTGTTAATAAGTTAATACTTCTCTTTCCACCCTGCCCTCTATGGGTCTGGTTAGAGGTTTACAAAGAACTAGTTTTTCTCCTTACTCATTTTCCGTATGTGCTTTCTGTTTTATCTTTACTTGATTTTTGCTCTTATTATTATTTCTTTATTCTGTTATTTTGAGAGTAACTTGTTTTTCTCCAGGTTTCTTTAGTGGGGGTTGTTTGTTTTTAAGGAGGAAGCTGTGGTCAGAAATATAAGATCACCTTCTGGCTTTTTTCACTCTGGCTAGTGGGAAGAGAAATTACCCCCAGTCTTGTGTGACCTCTGAGGAATTCCTGTCTCTAACCTTTTCCCCATGCCTCAGTTCGTTTTCTCTCAGGTACTCACCAAGCAGCACTCAGCTCAAAGCTCAAGGAGGACCCTCTGCGGGTCTCTGGGGCTCTCTCTCTGTGGAGCCCTCTCTCCTCCAGTACTCTCCCTTGAACTCTGGTGTCCTTGGCCTCTTGGGCTCCTAGGACTGTCTCCTCAACTCAGCAAGACCACCCAGCTTTTGGCTTCTTTACCCCTGCACCATGGCCTTGGAATTCTCTTCAGGCACAAGCTGGGGGCTGTCATAGGGCTTGACTTTGTATCTTGTCTCTCAGCTCTCGCTCTCCTTCATTGCGTGATAATTAAAGTCATGAAAATCATTGTTTCACTGGTTTTCTACCATGTTTTGGTCATTTCATATAGGAGGGTAAATCTAGTCCCTGTTTTTCCAGGTCTATCAGAAATGGAAGTCTCTTCCCTTTGAAGGACTTGGCGCCCAGGAGGACATTATACCAGCTAAGGTGTAAAATGATCACACAGGCTGCAGTGTGGAAAACAGATTGGAAGCAGGAAAAACGCAGGCGAGAAGTGACGGGTATTGAAGCTAGATTTTTGCAGAGCTCACGGAGACAGAGGACAGGTCCAGATGCTTTTGGAGATGGAATCGGCAGGGCCTGGATGTGGAGAAGGCAGGAAAAGGAAGAGTGAAGGCTGCCTCTTGGAGCAACTGGGCAGGGGGGGAAGGCCTTGGGGGGGTCAGGGGTGCCGGGGGAAGGCTGAGTCAAGAGTTACCACTTGTCCACGAGCCCGAGGCGCCTTTAGTGGTGCAGGTGCAGCTGGTGAGAGAGTCAGAGGGTGATGAGAATGTGGAGCTCTGCAGAGAGGTCAGGGCTGGAGTCAAAAAAAGGGTCAACATTCAAAGCTCTGGGACCAGATGAGATAACCTGGGGGAAGTGTGTAGACAGAGGGAAAAGAGGACCCAGGACTCAATCTGAAGGGTCGGCACCCAGAGGCCAGGGGAAGACGAAGGGCTCAGATGAAGACCAAGAAGCGCCTGTCTTCCTACACCGCTTAGTGGTAATCACCTGTCTGTCTTCCTGACACTCGGCTGGCCTGTGAGCCCTGAGGTCAGGGGCCCTGTCTTGTTTTGTATCAAGCACGTCTAACATAATGCCTGGCACGCTGCATCCTTTAAATAAATGAGTGAGTGAGTGGATGAGACTAAGATTGATTGGTGTGAGGTCGAAAGGACACAGCCTTTTTATAGCCCGAGGGGCTCCAGAGGATAATTCTGGGGAAAATTGGACAGGCTCGGGAGAAAAAGTACTGTGACGGTCCAGAGATAGTCCCATGAGCCCAGTTCCTGATCCGTAAACCACAGGCCCGGAGGAGTGATCTCGGAAGCCGCCTCCCTGGGTCTGGTGAGCACGGACGGGGCCCCGCTTGGCTTCCCGCTATGGGCCCCGCGAGGAGGCAAAACCATACGTTCAAGCGGCGCTTCCTCGGTGGATGCCTCCATGCTTTCAGCCCTTGTCTGTTTGCAGGCAGATCAAAGCACAGCTTGTGAAATGCCTTGGCCCTGGATTAGAATTTAAGATGCACAAAGGTCAGCAGTGGACATTAATTAAAAAAAATCATTTTGACCCTTTTGAACTGGAGGGCCACCGCGGGGGTCGAAAGAGGCCAGGTGTATCCCTGCCAGCCCCCCGAGACATAAAGATGTCTGTCGGAGGGGTCAGGCTGAGGCTTCCCGACGGCTCCACGGCCGCCTCCTGCCAGGCCCGAGAGCCAAACCTCCCCCTCCTGACTTACGGGACTGGCAAGGATGGTGACAGGAGCCTGGCCCCGGAGCCTGGCTGAGGTCCTGGCCCGAGCAGAAGCTGAAGGCAGCGCTGCAGAGCAAGGCGGGCTTCGGGCAGGCCCTGCGAGGTTCCACCGGCCAGTCGAAACTGTAACGCAGTTTATTTTGGTTAAAACCTGAAATGAGTCTGAGTTTGAATCTTTCAGCCCGGTGGCTCTGTGTAAACAGTTTACTTAACATCGTTTTTGGCTCTTTTTCAATAAACCACCACGATAATCCCGGTCACAGACAAAACAGATCACAGGTTACGGCCGGGCGGCGGTGGGCGGCCTGGTACCTGCTCTGACAGGGAAGGGTCTGTTTTCAGGAAAGACGCGTCCGTCTCTGTTTTGAAAACATAGTCTCTTTGGACTTGTATGGAAAAAAGGAACATGACATTGTTTAGCTTCTTTTTGTACCACAAAAATAGATTTTAATTAAGCACATAAAGTGCGCTGGGCTGGGAGCTGCTATTTTCCAGAGAAGGCACGCGGCTTGATGCGGAGTGGAAGAGACCCCGGGAGGATGCCAAAATCACCTATTGCTTACATTTCATTTTAATGTGCTCAAGTTCAATAAAAGTTTATCATCTCCATTAAGCCAGTACCTATTGGAACTGATTTAATCTCGTTAGCACAGAGAACCACATGAAAGAAATCAAGTCCCCAGAACAAGATTGTGCAGAGCACAGTTTGGGGGTTTAAATTACACAAAAGAAATGAAGCAGCTCCCCGGGCAGAGCGCCTCACCTGCTCTTGCGTGTGAGTGCGAGTGTGCATGCGTGTGTGCAGGGCATGTGTGCATACATGTACGTGTGCATGTGTGTACACGCACACCCTCTGTGCAAGGCTCTGGCCGCCTGCCACAGTGCAGCACGCCCGGGAGGCTGCCAAGCTCAGGAGTCCTCAGCTGCTCAGTGTCACAGCCCTGCTCTGCTCCCACACAGACCATGAATTGTGTGACATTTGAACAAACAAATGTCATGCGTAGGGGTGCTAGTCAAATGTCTACTGGCAACAGCACAATGAGGACATATATCATGATTGTAGCCCACAGGCGCACGCACAGGCGCGGACACACACACACACACACACACACACACACACACGCACACATGAGCGGCTTCCTCTGCAAGGAAGAGTCAGTTTGCTCTTCATTTTCAGCTCACTCTTCTCCACATACTAGAAAATCTCCTGTAGCTTCTGGCTAGACATGAACAGAGTCCAAGAATCCAGGGGTGTTGCGCTTTTCATTCACCATGTAGCTTGACCTTGGGACTTGGTCACATGGAACATGAATGACAAGCTGGTGTGGGGATGACTGGCTGCATCTGATGGGCCCGTGGATGCAGAAGATGTGGTCTGCGGTCTGAGCTCAGTGGAGACAAGGCTGCAGGCAGATGCTGGAGGACCTGTTTCTCTAGGAGTCTCAGTGAACACTAAGGCACAGACAGACTTTCTTAGGGCCCCGGGTGAGAAGGGCCTGGACTGGAACACCTGTCTTTCTCCAGTTCTGTCCCATGCCTCAGTGGAGGCCACAGGGAGCACAGCCTAATGTTAGCACTCGTGGTTGTAGCTTTGGGAACAGAGAGTGACTGTCACTCTCAGCATGAACCTCTCAGTGTCTTAGCTACAGGGACAAGGTGTGCACAGCTTTGAAAGTGACAAGGGAGGGAGCCTGGCATGGGAGAATATGTGATAACATCTTTTGGGTTGCTGTGAGACTTTCTCACGATGTCCTGAAAATATCTGATTAAGTTTTGAGTGGGGGATGGTAGGTCCCTCTTACACAGGGTGGGGCCTGAGTCAGGAAGGACTGAGAGGGTGTGTCTTACCATCCCCTGCCTCCATTACTCAGTGACTGAAGAGCTATTTACAGACCCTCTACAGAGGTCCAGGCATATGAGTAGACCTGTGAGTCAGCTCAGGCTGCCATAACACATGACCATAGATAGTGTGGCCTAAACAACAGAAATTTATTTCTCACACTTCTGGAGGCTGGGAAGCCCAAGATTCAGGTTACTCTTCGTTCTGGGGCCTCTCCCCTTGGCTTGTAGGCAGCTGCCATCCCCCTGTGTGTTCACATGACCTCTTGTGCGTATGTGGCAGGAGAGAGAGGGAGCTCTCTGATGTCTCTTCTTATATGGGCACTGATCCCATTATGAGGGCCCCACCCTCTTGACCTCACCTCATTCTAATTACCTCCCAAAAGCCCATCTTCAAATTCCATCATATTGGGAGTTAGCACAAACACTCATCGATAACAAGACCCTGTGTGGGTGATCATGGTCCTTCCTTTAGTCAGAAAGGGAGGAGCAAACAGTGCTCCAGGGAAAGCAGCTGTAAGCAGTCTCCTTGTCTCTCACTTTAGCCCAGCCGTCACCATTCACATTGCTTGTGTCTGCCTCTCAAACTTGGCAAGGTCACCTGCTCATCGCTTCTCCCTGTGATCACCTCTAAGGATACTTACTGGCTTTCTCAGCCCTCAGGTCATGGTCACATCCTCACAGAGGTCTCTCCTACCTTCCTATAGAAAGTTCCCTTCCTATAGAAAGTCCCAGCCACTCAGTTACTTAACCTGCTTTATTTTTCCATAACACCAAAACTAAGTTACAAGCATGTTGTGTATTTGTTTCCTTGTTTATCCTCTGGATTAACTTTCACACCCTGACCCACCCCCAGCAATGTGGGCTCTATGACAGCAGGGACCTAATCATTCAAGGCCATTTTTGTGTCCCCTCAAAACTAGAACAGTATCTGGACATGGTAGGTGTCAATATGTAAGTATTGATGAATAATAAATGCCCCAAAGGTACTGTATGCATCTTTTGTACACATGAAGGGCAAGGAGGGGTGAGGGAGAGTTATGTTCTATGAGCATCTGAGATGAGCCTTGTAGGATGGGAAAGATTTTGATAGATGGATGTGTGGGGTGAAGAAGGAAGCTAATTCAGCCCTTTGGCTCTGGAAAGAGCACCTTTTTTTCTTGGACACAAACTCATAAGCTTCTTTGGAAAAGGCTCTGTGGGTCTTATTCTAGAACATCAAAACTCTATCAGGAAGTTCTTCTTGGTGTCTGACTTGAAGTTTGAACTTCTTCCTTTACCATTCTCAGCTCACTTTCATCTGCCATTCAATAGAAACACCATGAACTCTCCTCACCATCCATTCAATAGAAACACCATGAACTCTCCTCACCATCCATTCAACAGAAACACCATAACCTCTCCTCACCATCCATTCAATAGAAACGCCATGAACTCTCCTCACCATCCATTCAATAGAAACGCCATGAACTCTCCTCACCATCCATTCAATAGAAACACCATGAACTCTCTTCACCATCCGTTCAATAGAAACGCCACAAACTCTCTTCACCATCCATTCAATAGAAACACCACAAACTCTCCTCACCATCCATTCAATAGAAACACCACGAACTCTCCTCACCATCCA
This sequence comes from Miniopterus natalensis, assembly GCF_054644295.1. Taxonomy (NCBI): domain Eukaryota; kingdom Metazoa; phylum Chordata; class Mammalia; order Chiroptera; family Miniopteridae; genus Miniopterus; species Miniopterus natalensis. Next base: position 6,386,323 of record NC_142097.1, on the reverse strand, counting down.
TTCAATAGAAATGCCATGAACTCTCCTCACCATCCATTCAATAGAAACGCCATGAACTCTCCTCACCATCCATTCAATAGACACCACAAACTCTCCTCACCACCCATTCAGTAGAAACACCACAAACTCTCCTCACCACCCATTCAGTAGAAACACCACGAACTCTCCTCACCACCCATTCAATAGACACCACAAACTCTCCTCACCATCCATTCAATAGAAACGCCATGAACTCTCCTCACCATCCATTCAGTAGAAACACCACGAACTCTCCTCACCACCCATTCAGTAGAAACACCATGAACTGTCCTCACCACCCATTCAATAGACACACCACGAACTCTCCTCACCATCCATTCAGTAGAAACACCACGAACTCTCCTCACCACCCATTCAATAAACACACCATGACCTCTCCTCACCACCCATTCAATAGACACACCATGAACTCTCCTCACCACCCATTCAATAGACACACCATGAACTCTCCTCATTATCCTTTACATTTGCACTTTACTCAAGTGCAAAGCAGTAATACTCTCATTTTCAATATTATCTTCTCATTAAAAATGCTAAATAATACGAAGGGTGAGCATAATTGTGCTTTAGGTCCGTAGATGATTCAGGGTTTCTGTTTGTGTTAGGGAAGCCTCTTGGGTTTGCATTTGAACTGAAAGTAGTAGAAGAAGCAAAGCAAAGGAGTTTTGGGGAGCTTTATTTCCCTACATGCTGTGATTGAAAGCTTCTGAGTCTGACTTTTAAGGACCCAGGCACTGTCTGAAAGCTTTGCTGTGCAGAAATTCATTCAGCAGACAGTTGATAGCATTGCCCAGGGGCCAGACACTGTGCTTGGTGCTGACTCATCCATGAGGATGAACGAGACATAGTCCCACAGGAGGGCAAATGAAGAGAAATGTGAGTCTCCCAGGTGGTACTCATGCGTGTAGGATGACACACGGCAAAGGTGAAACAAGGAGGCTTGGAAAGGAGGCCCAATAGAGTCCTCTGAGCAGCACCTCCTCAGAATATTCTGGACCACTGGCTCAGTTTTAGCCTGGGGCACATCAGGATGTGGGCCAGGGCCTTGCAGAGCTCATAAGGACATGAGCTTATCACGCTCCTTCCCTGCACTGTGGCCACTCAAGCAGAGCAGGTGCTGACCCTCTCTGCAAGGCTCGGCCCAACATTCCCCAGCCCTCGGACAGCAGCTCATCTCTTCCCGGGGCAGTGCTCCTGAGGTCCTATTGGTGGGTTAGCTTCAGTTTCCTTCTCTCAGTGTACAGAAAACATAAATTAAGGTTCAAAAGCAGGGTGGCAGCTAAGAGGAGAGCTGACTTTGAAGTTTAGAGCCTTAGGTTGGAGGGAATTCTCTTGGCTGAGTCACAAAGGGAATAAAATGCCATCTTAAGGAGAATAGCTTTAGATTTCCACTTTATCTTCAAAATAAAAGATTAGGGACACAATTCTGGTTGAGATGGTTAAGTGGGTGCCTGTATAATTGAATTTCATGCTCATTATTTCCTCTGAAGTGGTGTACACAAGCGATCATTGGAAAGCAGGTTTAACAAATACACTGGCCAGGGCTTTGCTGAACTTTGCAGCTTTCCAGAACTTTCCAAGTTGTTTCAGTGTTCATGACTGGTGCGCAGTATACATATGAAGCAACACTGAGACAGCCAGAGAACCACCTGGGAGCAAGACCCGCTTCCCTCCCATCACAGACTTGCCTTAGGATTTGAATGTTTTATGTTCTGCACGAGACTGAGCGTGGTCTGGGGGGCTGTCTGCTGCACCGGGTAGGCAATTTACCTGCAGCTTTGGCCTCTCATGATTGAGCTGCTCCAGAGTTGGAAGTAACAACAGACCCAAGCTCTGTCTAATCCCATGCCTGTGTGGGGCAGGGAGGTCTATGGGAAATCTCTGTTACTTCCACTTAATCTTGCTATGAACCTAATATTTCTCTCAAAAACTAAAATCTTAAAAACAAAAAGAATATACCAGGATCACTACTGTTGTGATAAGAGTGAAAGATGTTGGCCTGAGTCTGAGCCCTTGTTTCCTCTTTGCTACTCAGTTTATTTTTATTTTTTAAAGAAGCCTAAAAGCGTTCTTTGCAAGTGAAAGAACTACCCATAGTGCAAATCCAGGAACCAGAGGGGAAAATTATCCACTCCTTGGAAGTGACCACAATATATAAGTTGAAGGTTGATCTTAAACTAATATTGTCTGTAGATCTTGAGGGGGGAGGCTCCTCCTAGATGGAGAGATGAAGGAATTTCTTACGTGGAACCTGCTGTGTTCACAAAGACTTTGGAGACAAAGACTCATGTGCACAGCTCTCCTCCGAAACCAAGGCTCCCGATGCAACACCGGTAAGACTCATTCTTGCATTTTCTGTTGGAGCAAGGCCCGAGTTCAGGGGTCTCGAGTATTTCCTGCTGATCTTTGGGATGAAAGAAAGGCAGAAGTTGCCATTTCTTGAGCTCCTGCAACATGCCCGGCCACTGCCACGGTGCCTCCGGTACACTATCTGAGAGGCATAGTAACATCATCCTTACCTGTGCTGCTCAAACTTTCTCCAACGAAACACCATGGTTTTGCTTTTGTTTCTGTTTCTCTTGTTTTTGTTTTTCTCCATGTTGTCTCATTTTGGTCCATCCCCTGTTCAATGACGTGAGCCAAGGATCACGTGTTTGTTACAGCAATATCAAATCGCTGAAAATGTTTCCAAACACTTACTTTCCATTTTCATACTCCTGTTGCCCAGAGGTGCTCGGTTATGGGTCAGCACCAGCGTGGGCAGCGCACTCCGAGCAGCCACAAGGGCACGGCCTCAGAGAAGCTAAGCCACCTGCCTGAGGTCACACAGCAGGCAAGCTCTGCAATCCCACTTCGGGTCAGGATAACTCCAGTACCTCTGCTTTACGTATAGAAACTGTTTAAAAGGCTGTAAAGGTAATTATGTCAAAGTTACTAGACTTCAAATGAGTTGTCTATGGAAAGAGAATGGAAAGAAGGACAACCTCTCCCTTCCCTAAACCCTCTCCTCCTGATCCTTCTCGAAGGAATTAGGCCGTTTCACCCCAGCCCCTCCAGCACAAGCCCAGTGACCATGAGCTTTCCTTCCCACCCCGCTGCAGCTGCCCCCTCCTCACCCCTTCCCCCAGCTCCCTTAGCTCCCAGCTCGAACTCAAGGGGTGGGGGGAGGAGAGGCATCAGAAAAATGAAATAAATTATAGTGTCCAAGAGCCCTCAGGAATCCAAACACAGCAAAATTATTATGTTTAATGTAAAAATTGAACTTAAAATAATTCTGCTCTGTGTTTAATAACAACAGGTATGGCTAAACCAAGCCAAGTCTGCGAGGTCCTCTCCGCCAGGCGGCCTGGCTTCTCTTAGCAAAAAGATAAAGCAAATGAGAGCTCTTGAAGGTTAATAGAATCTATCACCTCCTAAAGAATGCAAGCTGTATAAATATTCAGGTTTTAAAATAAAATCCCCCAAAGCCGCACTGCAGAGTGAGGTCGGCTTGGTCGGCAGGGCCCGCTGGCGGTGTCCGGGCCGCCTGGCGGCGTGGCCCGCAGGGAGCACACCCGTGACATATAGGCGTATGCTTCGCCTCTACATTGTATATTGAACCCCGAAAGCAGAACTCCCATAGCTCAAGTTTACAGAAATGCATGACACTGTTTGAAGTAGCTTAGCTGAGACTAAAACAGCCTGACATCACAGCCTTGGGAAGATGATGGAAATTTCTTAATTTCTGCAGAAAACTGAAAAAAACACAAATTCTCTTCAGGTGTTCATTGGGCCACCCACGCGCAGCTTTTGGGCTGCTGTTCGTGTCTGGTTTTAGACAATCGCACGGACATGCAGAGACTCTCCTCGCCATGTGGCCACGTCTTACAGTTCTGTGTAGCTCACCGTGTTATTTTCCATTTGCCACCCGCCTCTCCCTGATTCATTCTCCACCCTTCCCTGCTTTGCCCTGTGCCCGGGAGCCTGACCCCGGCGCATGGCATTACCACCTGGGCTCTGCTCGCCTCCTGCTCCAGCTGGATTTGGCCACAGGGAGCCACCAGCAGGAGACGAGGGGCCAGGAGGAGAGGTCAGGCTCTGTTCCCCTGGGTGCCCCTCTCCCAGGCCTCTAGCTCCCTCCGGGGTCTCCCACACAATTCCCTCCCATTGGCTCCTTTTGGCCAAGGTAAGAGGTAACAGTTTTCACAGTGCTGGTCCCTGGGTGACTCGCCTTCTCATTTCCCGAACCCCGCCACGGGCCCATCTCTTTCCAACCAGACCCTGGATGGTGTGCAGACCTGCTCCTCAGCCTCACGCCCCTGACCAGGAGCTTCTGCGACCCCGGCTAACTTGGGTCTCAGAAAACTATACTGATTATGCAGAGGATAAATGAGGTGATCTCATATTGCTAAGAACAACAAACGACACTTTGCATCTTTGAAGCTTTGTGTCCCACACTCCCTCTCCTCACTGTGTCCCACACTCCCTCTCCTCACCTGCGGATGGTCAAAGGAAACGGTGCTTTATTATTGTTTACTTTTCCTGTTTCTGTACTAGTTCACCTTTCATTGTCACCTCCTCACTTGTTTTTCGTGGCAGTCAAGCGTTTATAAACCAGGTTTCACATGTTCCAACTCGTGCTGTGTGGCTGCATCTAGAACTGTTTCCTGGGCAGCTTTTCAGCTGAAGGCGGGCTCCCTGGGGACCTGCTCAGCCTTTCAGTGTCTCTGCCCATGTCCTCCCAAGCACCCTCACCCTTTCCAATCAAGCCAGTGCCCGAGGATATCGGAAGGGCTGTGTGTCCTCATGGCGGTGCTTCAAGAGGCCTTGGGTGCTTCAAGAGACCTGGGCTGACTGAGCAGGCCCGGTCCAGGCCGCCCACATGCTGGTGGCCATTCGCATGGGTCCGACCGCATCTGGCCTTTTGGCTGCACTTCCTATGACGTTCTGGTCCAAACCGCCTTTGGTCCCAGTTTCTGCATTCCGTTCTGACCACTCTGCTGACGCCCTGTGACCTTCAGCTCCTCTGTACGCCATCAGAACTTACAGGACCTCAGAAACTCTCCACACCGTACGCCGGCGTGGAGAGCCAAAGTCTGTGCGTAGATGCCCACCTCAGCTTGTGGGCTGCATGCCCGCCTGGCACCCAACTGAACAAGAAGCTCTGGGAAGGGAGCTCTCGGGGCCCCAGTGCGTGGCTAGAGAAAGCAGACACAAGCTGCTGGGCAATGGAATAGCCTGAACGTTCATCTTTTTTTCTGTTGCTGCTGCTGAGGATTTTGGACTCAAGGGAACCAAGATTCATGCTCCTGACGTGCTGTTCCTCTCCTTCCCTTCGCACCTCTTCCACCTGTGCCGAGGGTCACTCTGCGTCCTCTTTGGGGGGGTGGGGGGCTCTCTCAGACAGTAGTGAGCTTTCTCTCCCTATAGATTATAATAGACCTTGATATTTAACTCTCCAAACTCTGCTTTTAATAGGTCAGAAAAACTTTTGGCAGTTGTTCATCTTTTTTATTTCTCATCAAAGACTGACTTTCAAGACTATCATTTCTCCAGGTAGCAGAACTTAAGGCTGGAGACCTCCTGTGCTTTTAAGTCTTGTCTTGTCTTGTCTTGTCTTGTCTTGTCCTGTCCTGTCCTGTCCTGTCTTGTCTTGTCTTGTCTTCCCTTTCCCTTCCCTTTCCCTTCCCTTTCTTTCCTTTCTCCCCTCCCCTCCCCTCCCCTCCCCTCCCCTCCCCTCCCCTCCCCTCCCCTCCCCTCCCCTCCCCTCCCCTCCCCTCCCCTCCCCTCCCCTCCCCTCCCCTCCCCTCCCCTCCCCTCCCCTCCCTTTCCCTTTCTTTCTTTCTCTCTTTCTTTCACAAACACTGATTCATCGCCCAATACACACACTCTATGCCTATTTCATTTACAGTAGAAAGTAGTGTCCGTTGTAGAGTTTTGAAAGTGGCCTTACACACATACTGAGTGTGTTCCACTAAAATCGAAACTACTGTCAAACTTTGTGGTAGGATTTAATTTTTCTCGTAAGAGCCAGATCCTGTGTTTAACTCAATCGCAACTTACAGTCACTGTCCTGCCCCTACAATGGATTTTTATTTGATTGCTATGGTTGTTTAGCTCGTTGATTGGAAGCCAAAGTCATAGTTTTCCTTCAACTGTAATTGGAGTTTTGAAATGTTTTCATTATATATAGACGCACAGATTTTAAAAACATGTGTTTAGTTCTAAGGGATGAGAGCAGAGATGATCCTTAGAATCTTTGGGGAGGGGAGAAGCAATGTAAATACAGAGTGTGATGACAGTAAATTGGTGTGTCATCGTCACAGAGAAATGACAGCACTGCTGGTTATTTTGTGGCAAATTGATAACATTTGTCCCCTCCTCTTCTTTCTGTGGCCACTGTTGGAGTTCAGACCCTCACCCGACTGGCCTCCTTACTTCTCTCTCTGCCAGCCTGCGACCATTGCCTGCCAATGCGCGCTCTGTTGTGCAACCAGAATCATCTGGTGAGGAGGGCAGACCTAATTTTAGAATTTATTTTGGCCCTTACGAGCAGTAATTTGAAAACTCCAACGACATTCTTGAAGCTAAGGGGGTTGCTATTAAGAGATAGGTGACTCAGCAATGGACCATTTCTTATTCCCTGTGACTCCTCGGGGATACAATATAAGGGGAGTGAAGAAAAGGGTAAGCAAAGGACTTTTCCTGTCCTATGCAATGATGGAAAGGATTAACCCATAGTGAGTGACATAGCATTGGAAACTAAGGAGAAAGTAGGAAAATACGTCTCCCCCACTTCAGAGTTAGACTCAGACACTTACAGGGGCCAGGCAAGTAAAAGGAATGAGTGTTGTGGGTGGTTTGCAGGAAATAACATGGACTGGCAGACTGGGAGAGCCTGAATTATCCAGAGAGACCACCATTCTTTAGCTCCAGCCAGTAGAAGGCTTGCTTTCTTTCTTTCTTTCTTTCTTTCTTTCTTTCTTTCTTTCTTTCTTTCTTTCTTTCTTTCTTTCTTCTTTCTTTCTTTCCTGGAAATCTAGACTTTTATGTGAAATCTGATAATTTTTTCATGCCAAATTCTGTGTGTTGGTTTGGCCCCGGGACTCCCAGTTTGTGACTTTTGGTTTAGACTATATTATGTATGAGATGTGGTGGTGGTGGTGATGGTGGTGGTGGTGGTGGTGGTGGTGGTGGTGGTGATGATGGTGGTGGTGGTGGTGGTGGTGATGGTGTTGATGGTGTTGTTGTTGGTGGTGGTGGTGATGATGGTGGTGGTGGTGGTGATGGTGATGGTGTTGATGGTGTTGTTGTTGGTGGTGGTGGTGATGATGGTGGTGGTGGTGGTGATGGTGGTAATAGTGTTGTTGTTGGGGGTGGTAATGATGGTGGTGGTGATGGTGGGGGTGGTAATGGTGGTGGTGATGGTGATGATGGTGTTGGTGGTGGTGATGGTGTGTGTGATTAAACAGTTACCTCCTGAACAATTAGAGGGTTATAAGAAAGTCTGTAAATCACCTTGGAGTTGAAAAGACTGGAAATGCTCCATCCATCTTGAAATGCTCCTCTTAGTTCCCTTCACACTTGCCCATCCCCTTCTCCACAGACACGTGCATCGAGGTCAGACTGCTCTGTGGGACACACAGTGTCAAGGCTGTGGGATTTCTGTTCTGCTCCCACCTCCTTGGAGCACTCCTGGTTCATGTAACTCAGACTTGGAGAGAAGTGCCACTGGAGAACGGCCATGACTTTGGGACTATGACCCACCTGGGTGGACATGGGGTGGTGTTTCTAGAAAGCTTGATGCCGAGTCTCACAGTGGAGATCAGGAGGAGTCATTTTTGCAGAGAAGGTCAACATGAGGAGTGAGAATAAGAGGAGGGAATGAAACATCATAGAGCTTCTGATTTGGGTTGTGTGAAAATTCAAAAAAACATACATTTGTGAGCCCCCCCCCCGCCCCAGTTATAGTTGTAATCTAATTGGAAAGGACAATGTTTAAAAACCAATCTCCCTAATGAAGGAGATAAGTACAGAACATGGTCCTAAGATTGTGTATGGACCCAAGAAGCTGACCTGGCCTGGGGTAGGGCAGAAGGGCATGAGAGAAGGCCTCCCAGGAGGAGAGGGAGAGTTGAAGGATGGATGGGCTGGGCCTGGGACAGGGACAGGGACAGGGGAAGAGGGAATGGAAAAGTGTTCCAGATGGAGGAAGGGGCATGTGCACAGTGTGCTGGGAGGAAACCGGGGCATCCCAGGGACTGATAGGAGGTTGGAGCAGGAGATGAGTCAGGAGCAAGGTGGAGCACAGAGGGAGATGAACTTGAGAGAAGGCAGGACATCCCAGGGCAGGGACTTCCATGCCCTGAGCACAAGGAGAAGTTCAGGGAAGGTTTTAAGTAAGGCAGGCACATAGTCAACACTGATACTGGAAAATATTATTCTGGCTTCAGTGCAGAAAACAGGTTAGAGCAGGAGGGAAGGGGCGCAGGGACACCCTAGAGAGTTTCTTTAAGCTAATATTTTTTGAATTCTTACAATGTGCCTCACACTGTTCTAAATTCTGTGCAGCATTAATACATTAAATCCTCACAAAACTCTGTGAAGTAGGTGTTATTACTGTCCCCATCTTACAGATGAAGAAACTAAGGCGCAGAGAGAGTAACTTTCCCAAGGTCACATAGCAGATAAAGTCCCTAGACCAGAGGATTGTCACTGGAGAAGGGGAGATGGGAACAAACCTCAGAGATAAATATTCAGAAGCTACGATCTGCAGGAGTTGATAGATTGTAGATGGAATGTGCACACCAGGCATTTCCAATAGGGATCCCGGGTTCCTGGCTTCTGCTGGTGGCTGAGCGGTAGAAACATTCCCTAAAATTGAATAACTGAAGAGGCCCGGGTCCCACAACTAAGAGGAAGTGGCAAGCTCCCCTCTTGGCATCTTAGCTTCGGGGCCTGTGCTCTCAACCAGCACAAGATGCCGCATCTTTTTCTAACTATGCTGTGGGAAGATGTAGGACACACATACCCCCGAGGCAAAAGGCATCATCAAATCCTCAGTAGAAAATTTTCTTTTCTCCCAAATGAACAGAAAATTGGACCGCCGGCTGCCACTCATCACTTTCTGTGTGGCAGCGAAAGACTTTATTACAATACTGCTCCCACGAAGGGCCGACATGAACCCACGTTTATTTGGCCACTAGACGTGCGACTTGGGGACCTACCTCTTCTCTGAGCCTTAGTTTCCTCATCTCTGTATGACTCTGCCTGCCTCGTGGGGTGTCTGTAAGGGTTAGATGAACCACCCATCTGTCTTGAACAAGGTCTGGTGTGGAGTAAACGCTAATCAAGCGCTCGCCCCCGTGATTTCTGCTGCTGTTAACAGCATGAACAACTGTTTTTACTCTGGTTGTACCATCACCCCCTTCCCCTCCTTCATTTTCCGGGAATTATGCTAACTTTTGCTCCTTCTTTTCCCAGTTTCTGGACATTGTACTAGGCCTCCTCCTTCGACGGGATTGTTTGTAAACTTGTGCGTGTGTGTAGTCAACAGTCGGTGCCGGGAGGGAGGGCTGGCACGGCGGCCGCAGCGCCCGTCTAGGTTGTTAGGCCGTTTCAGGTGCCCCGACTCTCTCCTCACTTGGGCTCTAGGCGAATGGTCGTGTCTCCCGGTTTCAAGTCAGTTGTGTCCATTAAGTCCTGGATAAATGCCTGCTTTTTCCTGTCTTGTAACATGAGTCCATTTGTATATTGATTCAGCAGTGAAATCAAGGAGCAGCTTTTATGTGCAAACACAGGGCCCTACATTAAGCAGATTAAAGGGTTAAGCTGACCCTGGCCAGGTGGCTCAGCGTGTTTGATCCTCCCCCCCCTCCCCGTACAGGAAAAAGGTTGCGGGTTCGATCCCCGGTCGGAGCACACACAGGAGGCAATCAGTTGATGTTTCTTACACTAATGTTTCTCTCTCTCTCTCTCTCTCTCTCTCTCTCTCTCTCTCTCTCTCTCCACCTTCCTCTTTCTCTAAAATCAATGGAAGTATATTCTGGAGTGAGGATTAGGTAAATAAATAAACTACGAGCCTAAAATCTGGTTGACACAATGACACTGTACACACCTGGAGAATCTGGAAAACAAACACTTCGGGATGGAAGAACAGGGGTGTCACGATTTGCAGCGTGTGTCTCTTACTTTTGAATTTTCAAAGACGCAGTTAGAATAATAATAAGCAGCTGACACGTCTTGGGTTCTGCCGTGTCAGGCACTATGCTGAGCTCTTTGCACGTATTACTCATTTGACTCTAAAAGGAGGCTACACTGTAGGCCTTTTTACTGTCTCCATTCCACAGATGGGCAAACTGAGGCTCCGGGATATTAAGGGCCTTTCCCAAGGTTGCCCGGCTTTGGAAGGAGTGAAACATTGGCTTGAATATCACCTCGAGCCCAGCAGTTTTCTCGTTACCGTGTCTGCCTTCTCTGCCACCACGCGTCTCGTCCCCGCCTCGGCGACGCTGAATCCCGTGGCAGCTTCTGCTTTAGCTTTCTCACCGTGTCCGTGGTCTCCACAGTACTCCTTTCTCTAGGAAACTATTTCTCCACCATTTCATTATTTACCGTATACTCATTGCCAATTTCTGAGAGGATCAGGTTCTCAGAATTCACCTATTCCTAGGAACTGATCTAAACAGGTAGGTAAAAGTCCTTGGAGTGGCTCAATTTAAATAAATTCTGGTAACTTAAAAAAAAAAAAAATTGGCTGCTTAGAAACAGTGTTTGCAAACTTTCCTCTCCCAAGCCAACACAGAGAGCAAAATATAAGTTTTTGAAAGAGAAAAAAATAAAGCAGAGGTATTTAAATGAGTGAATGTAGTCTCCCATCCATAACCTTGGAAAGTTAACTAGAACCAGAGAGAGGGACCGCTCTAGAACCGGACAGGACATGCGTGCCTTAGCCACGCCCAAAGCTCTGCCCAGGGTCTTTCCTTCCAAAGGGTTTAAGTAGAAAAGAACCTGGGAAGCAAGGGGCAAGCAGGGGGATAAAACAAGGTAAGGTGAAAGGGGAAGCTGCTAAATTAAGAAAGCATGGGGATCAGGGAAAAAGGGGGTCACTAGAAAATAATAGCAAATAATCACAACCAGAAAAAAAAAATACAGTTGAAATTGAATCTATAAGACGAAGAAAAGGCTTGAGGTAGAGAATGACATGAAATATGAAAAACAAAGAGATGAAAATTATACACTAGATAATAAATATGTAAAACAGATAATAATGATTTAACATATGTGAAGAATAGAAAACTGTATGAGAAAAATATTCATAGATACAGGGTAGAAAGGATTGAAATAAAAGAATTAAATCTGCAAATGAAAGGACATATCGTGTTCTAAGAAAAAAATGAAAACGAACAATTACTAATGGAGCAAAGCCGAAGAATTTTCTGAGCTTTGGGGAGAGAGGGAGATTCCATAAATATCCAGCCAGAAAAAGGAAGTCACTTTGTGAAAGAAAAATATGAAAGGAAAAACATGTACAGTTTCATAATCTTCATAAAGATGTCAGGAGACAGTGGAAGCACACCTGTGGTATCCTAAATTAAAAACGAAATAAAATAAAATAATAATAGAATAAAATAAAATAAAATAAAATAAAATAAAATAAAATAAAATAAAATAAAATAAAATAAAATAAAATAAAATAAAATAAAATAAAATAAAATAAAATAAAATAAAATAAATAAAAAAGGCGGCTCAGGAATTTTTAAGCCCAGCCAAGTTGTCATTCACATATAAAAGGCAATAGTCTTGCATGTCCGCGTAGTGAGGGTCTCAGCTCAAATGAGGGAAGGTTTCCAGGTCAAATATAGGAGCTCAGTGAAATTTGCGTTTCAGATAAACATTAATTAATATCATGGGATAAGTATGTCCCAATTATTGCATGCAACATACTCATACTAAAAATCATTCATTGTTTATCTAAAATTCAAATTTCACGGGGGCTTTGTTTTGTTTTGTTCTGCTAAATCTGGCCACCTTAACATGAGCCCTGTGTGGACGCTATTTTATGAGGAACTTAGCCATTTAGGTGCCGCAGCTAAGAAAGGAAGGAAAGGAGGGCCCGAAGCTGCTCTGCAGAAGCGCTGGGATAAACACCCCTCTCCCTGAACATCCATCTCAGCGGTGGAGGGAGAGTTACGGCTTCAGAAAAGAATTATAACTACCACTCATCTTGAAAGAAAACATGCTATGTATACATATCTATGTATATATATAATTTTAACATCTATATGTATATATATGTTAACATTTTCAGCTACTCTGACAGAAATTGGGAGGAGAAACAATGAAGACGTCCCATGCCTACTCCTAAAACTGAGAGTGGAGACAGCTTTCCCCAGACCAGAGCTGTGCTGAGCGAGCTCACAAATGACAATTAAGATGATTACCGAGAGAACCGCAAAGGGACTTTAAGGACGCAGCCCCAGGCCCGCCGCGAGGGCCCAGCGTCGGGCTGTTGGGACAATCGACACGGAAGGTGTCGTGTTGAAAATCAGTCTCTTGCCTCTCGGTGACCTCCCCTCGGCAAATTTTCTCCCCAGCCTTAAAATATGACTTTTTCTCCCGTAACACCCAGCTAGGGTTGCTGGCCTGCTCTTAGGGCTGTGTCACCTGGAGCATGCACACGCCACCCGAGACTGCCCCACCCCAGCCTGCTGGGAGCAGCAGAGCGTCGTCTCGGGCGCTGGCTTCCTCTGGACAAGGTGGCCCTTGAGGGGACGAGTGAGACCACAAACCCCGTTTCCACGGAATCCGCATTCACGAGGCAACAACCGAGAAGGGAAGGCGCCGGGGAAACAGCAGCAGCGACGCTGCCTCCCCCGGGGACGCCGCGGCCTCAGCGGGGTGAGTCCCACTAGCGCGGCCCCGGCCCACGCGGAGCACCCCGGGCGCATCGCAGGAACCGGCCGGGCCCCGGCGCCGCGAGGGCCGGGACAGTAAGGCCACTCGCGCACCGAAGGAGACAGAGCACAGGCCCGTCCCTTCGCGGGCCTTGCAAGGAGGCCGAAAACGGCAAAAATAGACAAGCAAACAAAAATTCCAAGCACTTGGGAATGAAAAGAAAAAAGAAAGAAAAGAAAAACTCTTAAACAACTTTTGGGTCAATGAGAAAATTTGATTATACATGTATACCAGAATTATGCATTTTCTTAGAATAACTATAAAAATTATGGGAAGACAATATTATCTTTGGGAAAGACATTCACAGTCTTAACTAGATCATAAACATAGAATGAAAAAATAAATTGGCCATTCGAATTATGGAGCTGAGAAAAACTGGATCTAATACAATCTGTGGCAGGCAATTTAAAATTAAACATATAAGTCTACATTAATTGAGAAAAAAGGGAAAAAGCACAACAGCAAATTTAGAAATGAGACACGTAAAACAAGCACAGAGAGGGACGACGTTAATAAAACACGAGAGGATGCATTTTTAAACTCCAGGCAAATTTAAAAACCTGGAAATAAACAGTGATTCTTTTCTCTAGGAAAATATAAATGACCAAAATTGACCCCAGAAAAAGATAGAAAATCCACATAGAACCATTATTCATAGAAAACTTAAAATTTTTCAAAATTAAAAATTTGCATCAAACTCAGATGGTTTCACAAGAAAATACCCTGTCCCCTCAGTGAGTAGAAAGATCCGATGCTGTTAGTGTTTCAGAACATAGAGAACAGAACACAGAAAACAAGAAAAGCATAGTTTCAAATTTCTTTTCTAAAGCCATCATAATAACAACCCCCCACATACACACCCCAAAACTCCAGAGAACGCTATCAATTATATTGAAGCAAAAGTTCTAACAATGAACTAACAGATAAAACTCACCAGTAAATTCATAGAAAACCACATCACAACCAAATGCACTGTGTCCCAGGAAAAGACAACTCTTTTCATTTTAGAAAATTCATTGCACTGAATCAGTATTTTAACTGGTGAAAGTGAGAAAAGCACATTATGAATAATCGATGCCTAAAATATATATGATAAGGTCAACATATATTTTTAATGAAAACTCTTTAGTAACATAATAGTAGAAGGATACTTTCTTACCATTATTTTACACACACACACAGACACGCACACGCACCCTGAAATCCAGAGTGCTTAACGGATTTAACGGAGCTTAATGGAGAATTGTAGAAATATGTCCATTTTCGTGGAGTTTGATGCCAGGAACACAAATAAGATCCTCACTTTTACTCCCTTTGGGTAACATTGCTCCAGAAACTCCAGCCAGTACAATTAGACAACAAATTAAAATAATAAGACATTTAGAAAGAAGGAAGTAAAACTTCTATTTGAAAACTGGGTCTGGTTTTCAAATAGAAGTTTTGCTTCTATTTGTCTAATAACATTAAACATTATCGTTATTAGAAGTAATAAGAGAACTTGAACATATCTAAGTCAAAGGCTTTCCTTTATGCATGTGACAGGTTTTCAGAAGATATCCAAATGTTCATTGTAATGATAACATTAATGACCAGCATTCCTGAATGTTCCTATGTGTCAAAGTTCTTTTAAGTGCTTTAAATAGATGAATTCCTTTAATACCAGAAACAACTTCACCATGAGAGAAAAAAATCACCTTTGAACAAGCAAGAAGGTAAATTCTGTAAGAAGCAGTATAATGTAGTGGGTATTAGTGGTTAAGAGCTTGACTACCCAACTTCCAAGCTGACTAGAATGTTGCCTCAAGCAAGTTCCTTAACCTCTTTGTGCCTCAGTTTCCACATCTATAAACTGTAGATGTGAGTTGTACATACTTCATAAGGTTACAATAAAATTAAAGTTAATACATATAAAATTCTGAGAACAGTATATGTGTTAGATACCATTATTATTATTTTTAAATACATCTTTATTGATTTCTGAGAGAGGAAGAGAGGAGAGAGAGAGAAACATCGATGATGAGAGTCATTGATCGGCTGCCTCCTGCACGCCCCCGACTGGGGATGGAGCCCACAACCCGGGCATGTGCCCTGAGGGGAATCGAACCCCCATCACCTGGATCCTAGGTTGATGCTCAACCACTGAGCCATGCCTGGCCGGGCTTAGCTATCATTATTAAAAATAAACCTAGCAAGAAAGTGTATGGCCTTCTGACATTATTTAAGTAGTCAATGAACATTAATAGAGAATTGCCCCAAATACTAGCTCAAGTGATTTACGATGACTCAGCCCTAGAGATGAGGAAATAGGGGTGCCCCATGTAATGAGTCAAGGGCCTTAGGATGACCACACACTTTCAGGACCAGGGATATGTAATTAGTGAAACAGCAGAGCTTCCTGTGAGTGTCTAGTTACTAATTAACTTGTTCACAGTTAAATTGAGAAGGAACAGAACTTTTGCAAGAGTCTTTCTTATGCCCAAGCAGATGTGTAAGACCGACATTTCTATTTTTCACTTCTCTGAGATTTCATCGTTTTGCTTAAAACATGAAATGTATAATGTATAAAATCCAATATTAAAATCTTAAACTTCTGAATTTTTCAAGATTGTTTCAAGTCCATCCCAGCATATTTACTTTTTAGTATGCTAAGTGGGTTTTTTTGCTTAACAAATATTTCAGAATGTATTAGTCACCAACTCCCCCACATTTCACTATTGTTGGGTGATTTTGACTTAATACATCAAAGATTCAATATTCTAAAACTGAATGAAAATATAGCACTTAAAAATAATCTTATTTAACATCTTGTATTTTATGTGTTATAAATATTAAGAAATTGGTTTTAGTTTGAGCTGTCACTGAGCCCTTGGTAATGTTCTCTTGGTGACCGATCTGTCATCAATGTCAGTGTAATGGTGGCCCCACCGCCCAGGCCGTGACTGAGCCTTTATGATGCAGGCTGACAAGGAAAGGGAGTTCCAGTAATCGCACAAATCACTGGTGCCAGTGGGGAATCCACGCCCCCACTATTACTGTATTGCTGTCTGCTTCTTGAGAGTGTTTTCATACGCTTATTTGCAGTCAGTATCTCTTACTTGGTGAGGTGTCTGCTAATGTTTTTGACCCAGTTTTTAGGCATGTGGCTTACATTCTTATTGTTGAGCTTTAACAATTCTTTGTATATTTTAAATTACACTCCTTTCTTCCAGATACGTCTTTTGCAAATATTTTCTTCCAGTGTGCGGTTGGCCTTCTCATTCTCTTGACATTGTCATTCACAGAGTAGAAATTTTTAATCTTAATAAACTCCAGCTCATCAGTTCTTTCTTATCTGGATCAGGCCTTTGACTGCAGGTGGAGCGGAGTGGGGGAGGTGGTAGAGGGCATAGAGGGGATAAAAGGTGATGGAAAAAATAAAATAACTTTAAAAGGTCATCACCAAAACCAAGGTCATCTAGATTATGTCTAATGTTATCTTCTAGGAGTTTTATAGATTTGCTTGCATTTTACATTTAGGTTTATGATCCAAATTCTTTTTGTGAAAGGTGTAAGGTCTGTATCCAGACTCATTTTCTTTGCATGTAGTTTTTCCAGCACTATTTGTTGAAAAGGCTGTATTTTCTGCATTGTATCATTTTTTCTCTGTTGTCACAGATCAGCTGACTGTATGTGCGTGGGCCTATTTCTAGGCCGCCATTCTGCTTCATTGGCCTATTTGTCTCTACTTTAGCCAATGCCACATCCATCCTGATTACTGTGGCTCTCTAGGAGTTTTTTTTTCTTTTTTCTTTTTAAAACAAACTATGTTTTTATTGATTTCAGAGAGAGGAGGAAAGAGGGAGAGAGATAGAAACATCAATGATGAGAGTCATTGATCAGCTGCCTCCTGCATGCCCCCTGCTGGGGATCGAACCTGCAACCCGGGCATGTGCCTTGACTGGGAGTCGAACCCTGATCTCCTGGTTCATAGATTGATGCTCCACCACTGAGCCATGCTGGCCGGTCTCTAGGAGCTCTTGAAGTCAGGTATTGTCCCTCCTCCAATGCTGCTTCTTTTCTTTCCATATTGTGTTGGCTTTTCTGGGTCTTTTGTATTTTTATATAAACTTTAGAATCAGTTTGTTGATATACATGAAATAACTTATTGGATTTTGAGTGGGATTACCTTAAGTCCGTATACCAAGTTGCGCAGAACTGACATATTAACAATACTGATTCTTCCTATTTATGAACATGGAATATCCATTTACTCAGTTCTTCTTTTATTTTATTCATAAGAGTTTTGTAGTGTTTCTCATGTAAATCTTATACATATTTTGTTAGATTAATAACTAAGTATTTTATTTTGGGGGTGCTAATGTAAATAGTGTTGTGTTTTTAATTTTGTATGTCATGTATTTATTGCTGATATATATAGGAAAGTGATTGTTTTTCTTTATTAACCTAGATCTTACAACCTTGCTATAATTACTTACTAGTTCCAGAAAGTTTTTTTGCCAATATTTTTGGATTTTTTTACCTAAATAATTATGTCATCAGTGAACAAAAACATTTTTATTTTTCTTTCCCAATCTGTATACATGTTATTTTTTCTTGCCTTAATGCATTAATTTTGTTCATGTTGTTTTAAAATTTAAAACTATTTTATAAAAGTAAATTTTATATTTTTAATTCATGAAAAAACTATACTTTATTTCTCATGAGTCATATTTTTGCAGTTTCCTATACAAGACTTTTATTTTTTGTAAGCACTGGGTCTTTGTAATCTTTCTTGTACCCTCCCACTTCGTTTTCAGTAAGAAGCTTCCGTATGACCATACATTTTGTAATTATATTTTACTACTTTTTGTTTCCTGCCTGGATCATTACATTCTACTTTTATCTGAATCAGTGCAATCTTACAATGAATGCTACTTTTTTCTTTCTTTTGTGAAGATGGAAAATATTATTAAAGTCTAATTATTACTTCATGGAAATTTGTTAAATACTACTTGTGTTATAGGATATTAGATATGAATGTTTTTAGAATTTAGTGGCTTCGATCTCTCATGCCATGCCATCCCTGAGAACTGCCATAAAACATTTCCTTGAAGTCTTTACATTCTCCAAAACTCAATAAATCATAGAAATTTATTCCACTTTGGAGGATTTCTATCAGAAAGACTTTCATCAAACTGAACTAAGATCTGCCACTTGAAAACGTCATCGCTCAAAACTTTGCTCTCCAGATCCATAAAGAACCAGACCCTTATGTGTTCTACCAGTTAGCTCCTTGTATATTTATAAACAACCACAACGTTCCTTGTTCCATTTCTTGTGTTTGTTTTTTTTATGAATTAAACATGTCAGTACCTTCAAATATTCCTGTGAAAATATGACTTCCCATCCCCTTTGGGATTTTGATTCTTCTATTCTAGAAACCATTTTTTGACGTTTCCTTTAAAATATAAAAACTACAGTGTGTGATTCCTTGAGTCAACCTGTCTTATCTTGAGAAGGTCACCTTAGTGTTAGGAATACCTACCTAAGAGTTGGTGAATAATAAATGTTTCCCACCAGGGAGGTAAGCTTTTGGGAAGGGGGAAGTGAGGTATTATTACCTTTTATTTTATGGATGTCTCACTTGGGAAGAATCACATGCCAAGAGGTAGAGGTGGAATTCAGAAAGCTTTCTAGTCTGCATCGGCACTTAGCATTTTGTAGGTAGCAAATCTTCAACAAGCAATGGTTTGTATATGCAACCGGTGGCACATTGCACCAACACAATGGGCCTCTGAGCTTGGGGGTGGGTTTATACGCAAGACTTAATGTCATCTACTTCCCTACAAGAACCATAGTGACTCAAACTGGGCAAAGCAGCAGCTCAGGCGGGAACCTGACATTTGAAAGCCCTTCTCCGATGTATGCGAGAATCATTGTGTTTGTTGATATTTAATGCAAGTTTGGTTCCCTTTTCATATGCAGTTTTATTATTACATAATTAATAACATAATTTCACCAAAGAGCTGCGGAATGTGGGAGAAAATCTTATTGTTTCAAGACCCCCCCCTTTTTTGCAGATCGTAATATAGAACCTTTGAGGAATAAAGTTATTTGCCTCAAAATCTCTTAATCTTTTACTCTCAATAGGCTCAGACTATAGTGAGATCTACATTTGCCATCCTTCTAAATAGCCCTGATGTAGAGCAAAGTGATAGAGAAATCAGAGGCCAGCAGAGAGAAAAATAGCAGCAGCAGGGAGTAGGCAAGAAGCTAGAGAATTTGCAGTGTTTTATAAACTTTAAATTCCCAACTGCCGCACTGTAATTCTGTCTTGGGAGTCGTTATAAGGAAGTCGTTTTGGTGACTTGGATGAGATCCATGGGAGATGTGCCTTGACATCTAATTTGTGAGTGTATTATAGTGAGATGCCATTAAGATTCTCACAGCCTCTTCGGAATGTGGGGAGGAAAGATGTGTTTATTTTATAATTCCACAGCTAATGCTTCTAGTGTCTAGAAGCTTCCATTCATTCATTCACTCATTCATTCAAACACATTTGATGAATGCCCGTATCCATTTTGTACAACACACTGTTAGATGTTTCGCATTTAAAATTAAATAATTCAAGCCTTGAATTAAACCATTAAGGTGAATAAATTAGTTATTCACTGTGAACGAGGGAGGCTTGCTTTTTAAACTGGTTTGTTTCACATTGATTTAGGACCACAGAAGACTGAAAAAAAAAACCCACACTGTTTTGCCTAAAATTCAGTATCAACTTACAGTCATCAATAAAGAACTTGAATCTAGCAATTTCTCTTCCAGGAATTTGTCCTAAAGATATATTTGCACATATCCAAAAGGATGTATATACAGTATTATTTTTGCACCATTGTTTTTAATTAAAAATATTGGAGATAACCCAAATATTTAGTAATAGGGTACTGATCAAATAATGGATACACAGTGGAAAAAAATAGACAGATGTGAAACAGAACTAATGTACTTCTTACATATGCTAGGGAGTTGTCCCCAAAAGATGTAGATACTATCATCTATCTATCATTTATCTATTTATTCATTTATCTTCTCTAATTTTACATTTAAAAATAATTCAAATAGAGAGAAGTTATAAGACTATTAGGATAAATAGATACTTTTCACTTAGATTCATTATTGTTAATTACAGACATTTTAATGGAAACACCTGAAAATAAGTTGTAGGCATCATGACATTGATTCCTAAAAAGCCACACCACCACAAACCTGAGAAATTTAGCATTGCAACAACAGGACCACCTAACATACTATTCACTCTCTCTTGGTTATCACAGAAAAATTCTTCACAGCCTTTTGGGGGGAATAGTTGTTTAGAATTTGACTTTTATGTCTCTTTGGCTTCTATCTATTCAGTCTACTTGTCTTTTGTCATTTATGACAATAATCATTTTTGAAGAATGCCAGTCAATTGTCCTGTAGAAATTTTCATAATCTGGATGTGTTTGATTGTATTCTCATAGGATTTGAGTAAACCATTTTTGTCAAGAATATCACAGAGATGTTAATAACAGTACAGAGCTTCTTATGTGGTTAAGGTAGTGGCTGCCAGACTTCTCCATGGTAATTGCCTTGTATTTATTTGTTTATGTATTTATTTAATCATTTTATCTTTTTATTGTTGACACTATTACATATGTCCCCATTGCCCCCTTTGCCCACCTTCATCCAGTCCCCACCCGCTTCCTTCCTCCATCAACACCCCGTTGTCTGTGTCTTCGGGTTATGCATACAGGCTCCCTGGCTAATCCCCTCACATTCTTTCACCCAGTCCCACCCGCTCCCACCCCTCCTGACAGCTGGCAGTTCATTTCATGCACCCATGCCTGTTTCTATTTTGTTCATCAATTTATTTTTTTTATTAGGTTCCACATAAAAATGAAATAATGTGGTGTTTGTTTTCCTCTGACTGCTTTATTTCACTTAGCATAATAATCTCCAGGTCCATCCAAGCTGTTGAAAAGGTAAGATTTTCTTCTTTTTTCACAGCTGTGTAGTATCCCATGGTGTGAATGTCCCACAGCTTTTTATCCACTCATCTACTGATGGGCACTTGGGCTGTCTCCAGATCTTAGCTATTGTAAATAAGGCTGCTCTGAACATAGGGGTGCATATATTCTTTCTGATTGCTGTTTCAGGTTTCTTAGGATATATTCGGAGAAGTGGGATTGCTGGGTCAAAAGGCAGGTCCATTATTAATTTTTAGAGGAAACTCCATACTGTTTTCCTTAGTGGCTGCACCAGTCTGCATTCCCACTAACAGTGCACTAGGGTTTCCTTTTCTCTACATCTTTGCCAGCACTTGTTGATTTGTTGATGGAGCCATCCTGGTGGGTGTGAGGTGACACCTCATTGTGGTTTAATTTGCATCTCTCTGATGATTAGTGACATTGAGCACTTTTCGTATGTCTCTTGGCCATCTGTATGTCCTCTTTGAAGAAGTATCTGTTCAGGTCCCTTGCCCATTTCTTTTTTTTCTTTTTTAAATATATCTTTATTGATTTTAGAGAAAGGAAGGGAGAGGGAGAGAAAGATAAAAACATCAATGATGAGAGAGTCATTGATCGAGCCCGCAACCCGGGCATGTGCCCTGACCGGGAATCGAACTCCGATCTCCTGGATCCTAGGTCAATGCTCAACCACTGAGCCACACCTGGCCGGGCTCCTTGCCCATTTCTTAATTGGGTTGTCTTCCTGCTCTTGAGTTGTATAAGTTTTTTACATATTTTGGAGATTAACCCCTACTCCAATGTATTATTGGTGAATATGTTCTCCCACACAGTGGGTCCCTTTTCATTTTGTTGATGGTTTCTTTTGCTGTGCAGAAGCTTTTTAGTTTGATGTAGTCTCATTTGTTTATTTTTTCCTTTGTTTCTCTTGCCCTAGGAGATGTATAGTCAAAAATTCGCTCTGAGAGATGTCTGAGATTTTATGCCTATGTTTTCTTCTAGGATTTTTATGGTTTTGTGAGTTACATTTAAGTCTTTTAACCATTTTGAGTTTATTTTTGTGTATGGTACAAGTTGGTGGTCTAGTTTCTTCTTTTATTACATGTGCCTATCTAATTTTCCCAACACCATTTATTGAAGAGACTGTCTTTTCCCCATTGTATGTTCTCGCCTCCTTTGTCAAATATTAATTGACCATAATGGTGTGGGTTGATTTCTGGGGTGTCTGTTCTGTTCCGTTGATCTATATGCCTGTTCTTATTCCAGAACCAGGCTGTTTTGATTACAGTGGCTTTGTAGTATAACTTGATATCTGGTAAAGTGATCCCTTCAACTTTGTTCTTCTTTCTCAAGATTGCTGAGATTATTTGGGGTCTTTTCTGGTTCCATATAAATTTTTGGAATTTTTTTTCTAGATCTGTGAAATGTGCCATTGGTATTTTAATAGCGATGCGTTGACTCTGTAGATGGCTTTGGGCAGTCTGGACATTTTAATGGTGTCAATTCTTCCAACCCATGACCAGGGGATATGCTTCCACTTGTTTGTATCTTCCTCGGTTTCTTTCTTCAGTGTTTTATAGTTTCCCGAGTGCAGGTCTTTTACCTCCTTGGCTAAATGTATCCCTTTGTATTTAAGAACACATCTGTTATGGGCTGAATGGTGGCTCTCTCAAATTCATATGTTGGAGCCTTAACCCCTGCACCTCAGGATGTAAGTGTGTTTGAGGCAGGGCTTTTTAAAAAGTAATGAAAGTTAAATCAAGTCATATGGGTAGTCTCTAATATAATCTGATTGTATCCTTATAATAAGAAAAAAAATAAGCACATAAAGAGACACCTGGGGCATGTGTGCCCAGAGAGAAAACCATGCAAAGAGAAAGCAGGAGGCAGCCATCTGAAAGCGAAGGAGAGAGGCCATCACACTGGGGGTTAGCGATTAAATGTGAATTTGAGGGAACACAAACATTCAGTCTATAATATCTTTTTATCCAAAGCACAAGGTTTTTCCTCGCTTTCCTCATGGTTTTGTCTTTATTTGTCACAGAAGGACCCAGGATTCCCCGCTACATCAATTTGTTTATTTTTGTCTATTCTACAATTCACTCAAAATCGTTTCAGAATAACCACCTCTGTGCCACTACCAAACAAAAAATAAACAAGGTAAAATTCAGGGTTATTTTACAGCTTTTTATTTTTATCCCCAACCTAAGGATATGTTTATTGATTTGAGAGAAAGAGGAAGGAAGAAAGAGAGGGAGAGAGAGAAACATTGATGCTAGAGAGAAACATCCATCGGTTGAACCCGCAACCTAGGGATGTTCCCTGGTTAGGAATCGAACCCACAACCTTTTGGTGCACCGAACGACAGTCCAATCAACTCAGCCACCTGGCCTGGGCTACAGTACCTTTGATCCATAAAGCATATTCCCCTAAGAGTATAGAGTCCGGATACACTGGGTTCAAGGGTTAGTGAAATTCCTTCTTTTTTTCTTTCTCTGTACTTACATAACAGCAGTTTGAAATGGAATGATTTCATTGGTTTTTACATGTATTCAATTTTAAGATTAGGTTCCAAATTCTATTTTAAGGTGCAGAATAGTTTATAAAGTAGGTTGGAATTTGAATTTAAAAAAGGAAAATTTAAAACATATATCTGTTTGCATTCCAAAACTAATGTGTAAAAGAATATACTAGGAATTTATAATCCATTCTGGGAAGGGGGTTGGGTGTCTGGGACAGGAGTAGAGGGAGACTTTTCACCTTATACTGCTTTTTACGTTTAAAAGTTTGCAGAAAAGAAAAGAAAAACAACTCAGAGACACAGACAATTGTATGGTGATTACCAGAGGGAAAGGGGTGGGTGGGAGGAGATAGAAGAGAGTTAAAGTGGGGAATAAATGGTGATGGAAGGAGACTTGGCTTGGGGTGGTGAACACACACTACAATATACAGATGACAGATTATAGGACTGTACACCTGAAACCTACACAGTTTTATTAACCAATGTCACCCCAATAATTTCAATAATTAAAAAGAATAAAATAAAACTTTGAATTATGACTGTATTATGCATTAAAAATCAGTTGAAAATGTAAAACATCCACGTTTTTCCTCCCATCCGCCTCCCTCACACGCCATCGCCTGAATGCCTTGGTGTCCTCCTGCAGGCGCGACCAGCAGGACCGTGGAGACCCCAAGCAGCCCCAGGGCAGTTACCTGGGCTCCTCGGCGGCGCTGTCCCCGCACGGAGGCCGCATCCGTCAGGGCGTTTGAGTCACTTCCCCGGCTGTTTCCACGCGCCTCGGAGCGCATACTTGAGCAGTGTCTAGATGTCCTTGTTAAGTTTCTTAAGAATTTTTTTAATGATTCAGTGCATTCCCCCTCTGAGCTGCATTTTGTCACTTTCAACGCTCAACAGATGTATTTGGCTCGTGCAGTTTTTGATTCTCATAGACGAAGAATTTTTCCTTCTCTGTTCTGCCTGGTGCTAGACGCATTTTCAGTTAAATGCTCTCTGTCCGTCTGTCTCTGTCTCATTCTCTTAGTCTTCTGGGTTCTCCGATGAGCCCAGGGGCCACAGCTGTCTCTTTCGGACAGTGCGACCTCTGGACGGTAACGCGGCCTAAGTGGAGCAAACCTTAAATTAACAACACTGCGGACTCAGGCATCACTACCGCCGCTCCTCCCTGGGAGGCAGGTTTTCAGTTAAAAGTACGTGAATTATTATTTCCTTTGCCTGCCCCATGCGATCACCTCTCTAACTGCAAGTCTATCGAGAGCTGTGTGTGGTGGACGACAGGCCTGTGTTGTTCTTCAGCGGTGACTGCGTGCTGTTTCCATTCTGGAACTCAGGGCCCCAGCTACTTTACAAACACGGAGAAGCAAGGCCCTAAACCCTGCTGGGGGTGGGAGATCGTTGCTAGTGGCCTGGGTGGGAGCAGGAGTGGGGGGGGAACCGGCCAGCAGGATGGGGCAGCCAGAAGGAACCTGTACCAAGGATCAGGGCACCTTTATTGGCAACCTGGCTTTCATCGCTTTACTTTTTCATTAATTTATGCACGCTTTCGCTCATTTGTTCAACAAATCTTTATTATCTACTATGGGCAAGGCACTTTTTGAATGACCTTACCCAAGCCACTTAACCTCTAAGACATGTGCTTATTTTAAAAAATAATTAATATTTAGAGCAGTTGTAGGTTCACAGAGAAATTGCGTCGAAGGTACAGAGATGTTTTCATGGATCCCTGCTCCTCAGCCCCCTACCCCTCCACACAACCGCCCCCGTTATCAACAGCCCCCACCAGAGTGGCACACCTGTTACAGCTGACGGACCCACGCTGTTCCCCTCATTACCCAGAGTCCACAGTCTACATTAGGGTTTGCTCTTGGTGTTGGACATTCTGCGGATTTGGAAAAACTTGTACTAACCTGTATCAACCATTATAGTATAATACGGAGTAGTTTCATAGCTTTAAACATCCTCTAGGCTCCACCTAGTCTTCCTTTTCTCCCCCAGCCCCCGGCAACCGCTGATCGTTTCACTGTCTTCTTAGGTTTGCCTTTTTAGAATGTCATGTAGCTGGAGGCAGACAATGTGAGCCTTTTCATACTAGCTTCTGCCCCTTAGGCATGTGCACTAAGCTCCCTCCATGTCTTTCCGTGACACGATAGCTCATTGCTTGGCGCTGAATCATGTTCCACTGGCTGGATGGGCCAGGTTAATTTATGCATTCATTAACTGCAGGACGCCTTGGTTGCGTCAAAGTTCTGGAAGCCATGAACAAAGCTGCTATAAACATCCATGTGCAGGTTTTTGCATCAACAGAAGTTTTCAACTTCTTTGGGTAAACGCCAAAGAGGGCAACTTGGTAAGAGTGTGTTTAGTTTTATGAGAAACTGCAAAGCGGTCTTCTAAAGGACCGCTCCCCTCCGCGTCCCCACCAGCAGGGACAGTGGCCAGATGGCCTGGCCCCCAGGGGGTGGGACGCCCACTGCTCCACATCCTCACCAGCATTTGGTGCTGTGTCCCCAGTTCTGACGGTTCTGGGGTGTGTGCAACGCCGTCTCCATGTTGTTTCAATTTGCAACTCCCTAGTGATCTACGATGTTTAGCTGCTTTTTATGTGCTTGTTTGCTAGCTGTGGATCTTCTTTGTGAGGTGTCTGCTAAGGTTTTTGGCTCATTATTTAATTGGGTTGTTTGCTTTCTTACTGTTGACTTTTAAGAGTTCTCTGTATATTTGGGATAACAGTTCTTTTTCAGACATATGCTTCGCAAATTCTTTCTTTCAGTCTGTGGCTTATCTTCTCATTCACTTGAAAGTGCCATTTGCATAGCAGAAAATTTTAACCTTAATGAGTTCAGCTTGCCCATTTCTTCTTTCTTAGATGTGTATTGAAATTTTTAAAAAATATATATCTTTATTGATTTCAGACAGAGGAAAGGAGAGGGAGAGAGAGAGAGAAACATCAATGATGAGAGAGTCACTGATCAGCTGCCTCCTGCGAGCCCCCACTGGGGATCGAGCCCGCAACCTGGGCATGTGCCCTGACCGGGAATCGAACCCCAGTCGCCTGGATCTTAGGTCGATGCTCAACTGCTGAGCCTCGCCCGGCCGGGCTGTGTATTGAAATCTTAAATGAGCGTGGTTAGCGCTTCTGACCAGTTAGCATGAGCGTGCCCTACGGAAGCGCGAGGGGCGTCGCGTGAGAGTTTCATCTCTCCTTGGAGAAGCAGTGGCCGTGCGTGTTTCTGTCCCCTCAAGTTCCAGGTGATCGTGCGCCTCATGTTAGTCACTGAAATAGGATCTGCTGCCTCCTAGGTACGTTTCCAACGCCAGCGCGAGCTTCCCTTTTCTCTGTCACAGATACTGGGGATGTTCCACAGAGCCGATGCCTCAGCCTGGGTCCCAGACAAAGGGGCTTGGAACAGGGCCTGCGCCCATCTGCACGTAGCATGAGCAAGAAATAAACTCGTTACTTTAGATACGGAGAATTTCGAGGTGTTCGTTACTTCGACAGACCCCAGCCTATTGAGCCTGCTGCAGGGGGTCCGGAAGGTGGGATAACTTCAAAGCACATTGTGAGGCGAGGGAGAGCTGCGCTCACAGGCCAAACAAGCTCGGTCCACGTCGGCTAGACAAGCAAAGGCTGACAGTCGGCAGCGTCCCCCACTCTTGACAGAGGTGGGGAACACGAGGAGGAATGGGACTGGGGCCATCTGGGCCACTGTCTCTGACTCTGGGGTGGACAGGTGGGGTCGTCTCAGTGTGGAGATAACGCTGATTTCCACGGGTGTTTACTGTCTGATTCTTGAGGGCCTGACATAACATGGAAACAAACGAGAGCCAAGAGAAAAGGTTAGTGGAAGTTCTGCCTTCTCCTATCTTTATAAATAAAATGCTCTTCATCCCAAAGAGGCTCTCTTAGACTTGATTAAATAAAAGCGAAGAACCATGTCCTGAAACTACCCTTCACTGTGCTTCAGATTCCAAGCAGCTCAGTGCTGAGCAAGTGTGTTCCTGAGAGTAATGAGGATGGGAAGGGAGAGCACGCTTATTAAGCACGTATTATGCGCCAGGCGTACTAGTATTATATATGTTAGAACTTGTATCTTAACACCAACACTCCAGTTTGTAGGAAAATGAGACTCAAAGCAGTTAAACGCTGTGACAGGTCTTATCTAGTAAATGACCACGTAGGATTCAAACCCAGGTCCGGGTGTTTCTAATTCCTGAGCTTTTTGCATTACCCCATCCTTCCTCCCACGTGAGTTGTTTTGTTGGTCTAGAAAGTGATGAGACCAAAATGGAAATTCAGATCTTTCGGAGAGGCCCAGAGAAATGAACCCCTCCAAGGTTAAGTCATATAGTGCTTTCCGGGGCACTGTTTTGATCCTGAATCGAGGGGTTAAAATTTGCCTCCCTGCATCGGAATGTTGAACAAGGACGCAGCATCGGAACCTGCCTCCAGATGTTGCAGACAAACTGTGGAAAACCAAACTGCAATGATGAGGATGGCAAATGTGTGCAAGGCCCTTTGGTGGATTTTCTGCAGTGTGTGTGACGTTACCTTTAACGACCTCCACGGGCCTTGACGGTTGGTGAGCAAGCACCCAATCAAAGGTAAGACCAACTCTCAGATTTGCTGGGGGACTATGTGTGACCACGTTATTTGACAAAAAGAAGGGCTAGACTAAACTGTGCTCACTCATAAAGATAATCATGCAAGCTTCTGCTGACTTCTCGGACACTGTGCCAGCAGGCGTTCTTCAGGGTTAGGTTGATTCAACAAAGTGTTGCCCGATTTAAAAAATAATAATAATAAAATTCAGAAAGAGGGAAAAAGGACCTGCTGGTAGTGAATTAATCTGTTAGGCGAATAAACAAATCATTAAAACAAAATAACAACAAATAGGCAGGCTCATACGTTTGGAGCCTCCGAGTGGCTTCTAACTTCTCAGTGTTGTCTAAATGCTCATCAGTTAAGTTGAGGCTGATAGACAGAAACCAACAACGGCAAACGGAAAGCTTTTGGAAGAGCTTAAAGATTTAGCAATGGCTCATCTCCAATTTTCCATCTTTCATTTAGCTCCTTTGAACTCCCACGAATTTCCAGGCAACACTCTGGAATTCCATTTTTAGCTTTGCCTTATTGAATTATTACTCCTTTCCCCTCTGTGTATGAAGATGGCCTCGCTTTTTCATTAAAATGTTTTTCAATTATTGAATAATGCTCACTGCCAGGATGTTTTAAAAATAAAGCCTGATTTGAAGAAGAAAATGAAAGTGATCTGTAACCTCGTCATTCAGAGAGACAATCATGGGGAAGGTTTCGGTATATTTCTAGTTGGGATTTTTTCTAAATGTGCATCATTTTTATTTTTTACATGGCTGAGATCATGCTGCTGGGAGAATCTGTCTTCTGGGGAGGAGGCAGGCAGGAGCACAGACTTCGCATCAGACGGGCCAGTCTTCAGGGCCAGGCTCCACCACTTAGTGATTTATGGGGCAAATCAGCTATAAGGCTCTGTTTCCTCAATGGTATGTCGGGGATCATATAGATACTGTTTATGGGTATTTTGAGAGGTAAATTATACAATATACCTAAAATCTTTAGATAGGGTACTTGCTAAACACTGAATAAGAGTTAGTTATTAGAGCTTTTTCACTTTTTCCCTTAATGTCACATTATAAACATTTTTCCATGTTATTTTTCCATTCACAATCATGATATTTTTTAATTTATCTGTGTTGTTGAAAGTATTACAGATGTCCCTCCTTTCCCCCCATCAACTCCCTCCACCCTATTCCTGCCCCCCCCCCCCCCCCCAGGCCTTCACCGCACTATTATCTGTGTCTATGGCCTATACGTATACGCATATAAGTTCTTTGGTTAATTTCTTCCTGCCCCTCTCCCCACTTCCCTCTGAGATTCCTCAGTCTAGTCCATGCTTCCATGTCTCTGGATCTATTTTGTTTGTCAGTTTACTTTGTTCATTAGATTCCACATCTGAGTGAGATAATGTGATACTTGTCTTTCTCTGCCTGGCTTATTTCACTTAGCATAATACTCTCCAGGTCCATCCATACTGTCCCAAAGGGTAAGAGATCCTTCTTCTTTACAGCTGCGTAGTATTCCATGGTGTATATGTACCGCAGCTTTTTCATCCACTCATCTACTGATGGGCCCTTGGGCAGTTTACAGATCTTAGCTATTATAAATTGAGCTGCTGTGAACATAGAGGTGCATATATTCTTTCTGGTTGGTGTTTCAGGTTTCTTAAGATCTATTTCTAGAAGTGGGATGACTGGGTCAAATGGCAGTTCCATTTTTAGTCATGATTTTTAATGCTGCATGGAATTGTATTTTATGGATATGCTAGAATTCAATTATTCCTTTTTATTGAATATATATATATATTTTTAGTTCTGTGCATTATGTTGCAATGGAAACCTTAACAGACAAACTGTTCTTTGATGGTGCTATTTATTATGTTCTTAGGGCTGTTTCCTGTAAGTGAAATAGCAAGGAGGGAGGAGTTTAACAATTTCAAAGTTACTAATGCTTATTGAAGAGTTTACCTATTTTTTTAAATGTTTTTATTGATTTCAGAGAGAGGAAGGGAGAAGGAAGAGAGAGAGAGAGAAATATCAGTGATGAGAGTCATTGGCTGGCTGCCTCCTGCACAGCCTCTACTAGGGATCTAGCCCAAAACACTGGCATGTGCCCTGACTGGGAATCAAACCTGGATCTCCTGGTTCATGAGTCGACGCTCAACCACTGAGCCACGCCAGCTGGGCGAGCTGTACCTATTTACACTCTCACCATGACTATGTTAGTGGGACCCCCTCACTCTCAAGGTCAACCTTGAGTATTGTTGTGCAACTTAGTTAATTTTCCTTATTTTAAAAATCCAGACTATATGTTAAACCGTCTTTACTTTTTATACATCTTGAGTTTCCTAGAGGAGTTGCATTTAATTCGCAATCACATTTATTTAGCTAGAACTTTGCATTAACTGCTCTTGGTCACACCACCCAGTCTCTGTGCTCTGATTTTATCACTTTGGGGCTCTCTAAATTTCCCTGTCACTCAAGCAGTTAGGCTCTGTCTTCAGTTGTGTTTTGCAGGAAGTCTTTATAGGTGGTATTATTTCTCAAGCCTTTTGTTGTTTCCATGCCTAAAAGACAATTCAACTAGGCATAAAATTCTTGGGTTAAAACCACCCAAAATGATTTGTCTCTAAGATGCCAAATCATCTGGTAGAAATAGAAAATGTGTAAGCAAAAAGTTTAGTTTAGTTTTTTCTCAAGAGCTAACCAAACCCTCAGGACACAGGAACGAGCTTCTCACTTTCTAGAGCGGAGAAGCTGCTGAGGCCCGAGCTGCCCAACGCTGCTGAGCTTTAGATACGGCTGGTGCACCGAGGAACTGAATTTGAACTTCTTTAGATTTTATACATTTAAATGTAAATACTCACATGTGGCTCGTGGCTTCCAAACTGGATAGCCCAACCCTAGATGTATGGAGTGCAAGGAAACCTTAGAGGCTCACCACAACTTTTCTGCCTTGAGCACATCCCCTCTGGGTCTTAGTTCCCCGTCTATGAAACGAGGTAATTCTCTCAGGACCACATAACCTAAGGGAATGTTACAGCTTAGACCAGGCTCTCAAGTAATTCTCAGCTCATGTTGTTCCTTCATGTCATGGTGCAGCTGAATAGTTTAAACTTTGAGCTATGAAGCCAAAGATGGTAAATTAGATTAACTTTTTTCGTGATTCCCATGCCTTTTAAGCTAATAGCTTTGGTTTACCTAACCACCCTACAGAACATGGCTTTCCTGGTTGTTCTTTATTTCTATAGCCTGCTTAATTTGTCTTGTCTTATCGCTACCTGAAATTATGTTGAATATTATGTAATCATACATGTACTTGTCCCCCCACCGAGAGGCCAGCTCCTCGGAGGCAGGCACTTTGCTTATCACTGTGGCATTCTTGTCCAGAAACGGCTCCATGCACGAGAGCTACTCATACCTCCCGGCTGAGTGAAAAGAAATCTATCGGCCAAATTCAGCTGGGGGAGGTTTGCAGCCTGGTGGAAGGGGAAGAGGCAGGAGCTGCTTTGTCTGATCACATAGAGATTTTAGTTTCCGATTAACAGTCCAGGTTCAATTTGAGATTCCATCTTTCTGAGCTCTGGACTGTTGGGTAGGCATGTGTTCATGCAGAAGCATTTTCTCCCCAATTAAATTATTAGTCCTGAGGACAGCTCTACTGGTATTATTTTTATCGCTCCCACTACACTTGGGTCAACCTTTGGAAAAGATTGATGTGTTTGAAGGGATGACCAAGGACAACCTTTAATTTCTTGAAACCATTTATGTGAGCCTATAAAATAAAAAAGTAAGTACTGGCATGAGGATATCAAAGAGATAACATAAGGAGAGCATCCAATACGATGCCCATCAATACACATTGCTTTCTCTCTTTCCCATCCTAGGAGAAGTGCTTCAAAGTTTGCTTTTCTATCTCAAACTGCTGTGTTCTTTTGACCACACCAGGCTTGGTCTGCAGCGTGTCTGCCCCATGACTGCTCAGCATAACTGAGTGGGGAGGTGACTAGGGTGGGAGTGAGGATTGATGACACCGATGTTCATGGCCCATGTCAGGCCAAGCTCTCTGAGTCCTGCCCCGCATGCCTAGACGTGTGTAGGCCGAGCACCCTGAGCAGGCAGGCTGTGGTCAGCCTGACCCAGCGCCCAGCCTCTTCCAGCTGCTATCTGCTCCGTGCGTCTATAAATGCCGAGGAGCCCTTACAATGAAACCCTTCACAATGGAGTGCCTGGATTTTATT
Source organism: Miniopterus natalensis (assembly GCF_054644295.1). Lineage (NCBI taxonomy): Eukaryota > Metazoa > Chordata > Mammalia > Chiroptera > Miniopteridae > Miniopterus > Miniopterus natalensis. Next base: position 6,354,005 of record NC_142097.1, on the reverse strand, counting down.
GAGAAAAGCCAATCGCCTCCCATCTGTCATTTGGCACTTAACACTGTAGTTATTCTAGATGAGTGAACACTTGTGTTATATTTTCCAATAGCAAAACTGAGGTCAGCAGGGTGCCTGCTGTTTTAGTCAAATCCAGATGGGGTTTTCCTATAAACAAGTGCACATGGAATATTTATGCCGCCCGTGGCACCTGACGCCTTAATACTTAGGACTTCTATGTAGTAGCCACTCTTCCTATAAGTCACTTTAGCACACTAAGTAAATATTTTAATATAGCCATGTCACTGTTTATTATAGAATGGCTTGGGCCCAGATCTTGCCTAATGCTTGGTTAAAAAGTCAGTTTATACCATCCTTTAAAGTGAATCAAAGAATGCATAAACGCCACTCTTTTGTTACTCAGAACTCTGTTTACTTTACTTTTCTGTAAACCTTGTGAAATGCTTGCTTACAAAAAGCTGACAGATGCCAGATTTGCTCATTAACTGGAGGTGTTTTCCAAGTCAGGAAGGTGAGGTGTGAATGTGGGAGGTGAGATTTCTCCTCCAAGGCCACCTTCCAATGCCCACTGCCCAGGGGGCCTGCTGTCCTGCCCGGGGAGCTTGACCCACAGCTACCAGGCACTGAATGGGGTCAGAAGTGCCCAGTCAGAGCCCTGACTCCTCAGTCAAGCTTGGCCTCTGCCCTGGAACGATGAAGGCCACCTGGGCAGCCCGAGACTTGAAAGGACTTTAAACAAGCAGAGTCCCATCCTCTGCCTTCATCAGGCAGCTGTAGATGATAATACCCACTGTGTGAAAGCCTTGAGATAGTTCTCTATTCTGAGTAGCATTTAATTTCTGAGCCTCACCTTGAAGTCTGGGGTATTTCTTACAGGCAAGGACATTGAGAGTTTGATATGTGCTTTTAGTTGCCTGAGAGGTGTAATGCTTATGTTCTTGGTTAACAAAAAACGGATGTGATAAGTAAATCAGTGCATGATATACAGTCAATTATAATTTTTAAGCTAAGGATCAGTGTTTAATGAAATAAAATTGTGAATCAGCTCACAAGTTTGTCTAAGAAATAAGGAGATACAATCTACAGCAAGCTTTAAAGGAACAGAGCCTTTAAGAATGAAGTAGACCCCTTCTCAGTGTGTTGTTAGTTACTTCCTGAGACAGTCTGTCCCAAGTGATACTTACCAAAGGTTTCATGAGGCTTCTCTGGCCCAGTGGGGGCAAGAGCTACACCCTGGCGGTAGGTTCCGCTGGATTCTGCCATTTTTTTTTTTTTTCCAGCACAAAATGTCATTTTGACTTGCTAAACTTTCTTCATGAGCACTTAAAATACATCTCTATGGAAGTTTTGTTTATATAGAAATAATGTTTATTGCTTTTTAGCATTTGTGATAGAATAATGCCCCCCAAAGATGTCCAGGTCATAGTGCCCAGAATCTGCGAATAGATTGTATTTACATGGCCAAGGGGAATTAAGGTTGCTTATCAGTTGACCTTAAAATAGGGGGATTATCCTGGATTATCTAGGTGAGCCCAATGTAATCACGAGAGTCCTTAAAAGTGGAAGAGGGAGGGAGAAGTTAGAGGTTGGAACGATGCAGTGTTAGGCGGGTTCTACTTACTGTTTCGGGCCTTGACGATGAAACGGTGTGGGAGGAGCCTCCAGAAGGGAACGCTCCCTTGCCAGCACCTTGATTTCAGCCAAGTGAGACACATATAGGATTCCAGCCTAGAAATCTGTAAGATAATGAATTTGTGTTAAGTTGCTAAATTTGTGGTAATTTGTTACAGCAGCAATAAAATACTAATACACCATTTATGAGAGTAATATGCATGTAAAAAATTTTGAAAATAGAAAAATGTATGCAAAATAAAATAAAAATTGCCATATTTGACCATGCACAGAGACTTAATAATGTACCCTCGGTCTTTTTGTTTGTTTGTTTTTACACTGCACAAATTACACTGAGCATCTCCTCATACCTTTAAATGTTATAGAAAGCATATATTCCATTTTATATATATCCCACAATTTACCTAATTAATCACCTACATTTTGCTTCTGTGACAAACACATTTGTATATCTCTGATGACTTTCTTAATAAAACTTCTTAGAATTAAAATTACTGCATCAAAATGCATGATTATTATGTTTTAAAATATATGTTACTATATTGTCCTCCAGAAAGATTGCATTAACCTGCAACTCACAGGCAGCATAGAATTAAACCTGCTTTTCCTCGCCATAACAAAAACTAGGTATTATCAGTTTTTAAAACTGTTATATTGAAAGGTGAAAAAGAATACTTTTTAATTTGTATTTCTTTCATGACAGATGAAGCTGAACTGTTTCCTATAGAATAATTACCCATTTGTGTTTCTTATGCTATAGATTGCCTGCTTATGTCTTTTTGTTTTGAGGTGTTGTGATTTTATATTGGTTTGTAAAGAGCTATTTCTTTATTAAAGATAGTAACCCATTACCTCTACTACATGGTGCAATTGTCCCTGACTGTCACATGCCTTTTATTCACTTAATGTTATTTGACCATGTGTTAATTGATCTCTGTGTATGTGCACAGGTACCTAAATATGTACACATGTTATATACACACGCACTTTCATAAAGCTATTACAGGGGACCCCACACCACAGTCCTAGATAAAACCACCGTTATATTTTTTTGATATTTATTTGAACAGATTTCCCCCCACAAAAATGATACAGGATGTATTTATGTAGACTAGGGTCATATCATATATACTGTTCAGTGATCTATTTTAACACCTGACACTGGTTTTTAAATATATCTTGGTCATTATTTCTGACACTTGTATTTAGCTTATGATGAATGCAACTTGTTAGCAATTAACAAAACCTGCTTAAAAACATTTAGGCTACCTTTGATTTTTTTAGGATCATTAACAGCAGTGAAGCTCTGGGCACACTGGGGCAGGCCGAGTAGAGAACAGCAGGTACTGAGAGCTAATGTCACGTGCCAGGCTCTACTGTTAGCACTTGATTTATACCAACCCATTTAATCCTCTATGAATCCCGTTCTATTATTTCCATGGGGTACTAATCTTATCTTCCTCCTCAAATAAGTAAATGAAAGCACAGACAAGTAAAGTAACTTGTCTAATATTTACCTGGGTGTCAGGAGAAAGCCCCATGTGCCCCTGTTCCCCGACTTACTGTAGAACAACACAGTCCAGACGTCTGTGCTCTTAGCCACCAGGTTGAACTGTCCCTAGAAGAAATGTCCCTGGGCAGGGGACTATCACAGCCATCAACAAAACACCGCCTGATATTCAGTGTTAGGTTGCCTCCTGCTCTGTGCTTTAACTACCTTTCAATAGCCCCAAACATTCAGTAAAATAAATCCACACAAGCCTTATGAGTTGTGCAATGGGGAAAAATGAGAGTATATTCCATTTGGGGAAGACAGAGAGAAGAGAGTGCTGCTTCAGCATGGAAAGGGGTGGGGTGGGGGGCTCCCAGGAGTGATCGGGAAGAAACACCCACTCCGGGATATCTTCATACTTAACATTCAGAGGCAGAGCAGAGAATGTTGGCAGACTTGACGGTTTTGAGAAAGCCATCGCACTGGGACCTGTAGATTTTTACTCCTGGGGATCTATGCAGGTCTATAAATGACATATGCTTCCTTGGCACGCCTGTTTTCGATACCTGCAGGCAGCGTGCTCACAATTAAATCACTTAGATACTGATCCCCAGCCCCGTGGATCTCCCCCCGTCAGGAGGAGGGTGCTGGTTGAGGCAGCACAGAGCAGTTCCAGCTTCTTGATTTGGTCGTTTTTCTCCTTAGCTCATGCATATCGCTTTTCATCTCCTGTTTTTATCTTTTCACCTCAGTCTGTTTTCCCCCTCTGCGTGTTGATCTTACGACACAGAAGCTACACCGCCGTGTGTTATTTTGAGCTGGGAGATGGAGCGTCGGTGGCAAGGAGGTGGGCCTTCTCCCTGTCCTGGGCTACAGGAAAGGCTGTCCGGCTCTCTGGCTGTGGTGACAAGCTTGACTGTGAAGCTTCAGGTCACTTGCCCTTTCCGCAGATCTGGAGAGGGCCTGAGAAGGGTGTTCCCGTTCTCGTGTTTTTGTAAATATGCACGATACGATGTTTTGATGACCATCGGTTAACACGCACTCTTTCCACTCCCATTTATCGCCCATCACACTGCACCGCATGCCGGGTGGCGATGGCACGGACACGGTTTGGAGATGTGGGTTGGGGAGTTCACTGAATCCGAATTTAGCAGCGTGTTTCATGTGCTTGCAGTCCCCTCTGCGAGCTACCTTGCTGCCAGCTGTCCTGGTGTAGGAGTGGCTTCCAGGGGACTCCCATTGCCCACTGTGCCAACTCACCCTGGGCCGAGACAGCTGGTTTCAGGGGCAGAGACCACCTCCAATCACACCATGACCCTGTTACCTAGAGCCTGAGGTGTAATGTATGAAACCAAAGCTAGTCTGTGGAAAATTCTTCTATATCTTCTATATAGTTTTCTATGTGAAAAAAGTCATCATATGGATTTTCCAAGTTTACAATGATCCTAACAATGTATATGGTATCGCTAAATGTCCCTGGGAAGCTACAAGAAACTTTCAATTGTTGTTATTTGAAAAGATGGTCAGAAAGAGTACAGACAGGCATGTAGGGAAAGTGTTAATGGAATCACGTTAGGCAGTTAATTATTAAAAATACTATGCAAAAATTTGAATTTATGATGTTTATTATATTTCTCAGTTTTTAAAATTTGTAATTTGTTATGATTTCTTTTATCGTTCTAAACAAAATCTCACTTGTATCTAATTTTGTATTCTTTTACCTAAAGAGAGCCCAAAAAGTGTATATATTCAAGCCTCAAGAAAATCTAGATTTGCCCCTGTTAGCTGGTTGAGTTCATTCTTCTCTGAGTCAGGGACACATTTCATGGGTTCATAAAGCAAAGCTAAGTGACCTCATAAAATAAAGCCTACATCAGTTTTCCTCAACCTGCTTCCATCTGTCTTGTAATAAACCCAATTCTCCCTGTATCTGGGCATTAACATCTCTATTGTTTTCTTTGTCAATGCTGATGTAAAGTTTTTTTCTTGTCTGAGCCTTGCTGCAGTTTTAGTAAGAAGCTCAGAAAGGCTGCTTCAATGTCCTTTGAAGCCAGAGCCTGGTGAACTCTTAAATCTTAGTTGGCACATGTCTAGACATCTCCTAAAATTGTGCCCTGTGTCTGGTGGCAACACCATTTCATAGGAAGACATTCGTTCCAATTACCTGGGTTGGTTCTCTTAATTTGACCTGCGGGAGCCTTCTCGTGTACCTGCTGGTTTTCTCTCTTGTCCATCTCACAAAGAATGCAAGTTGGGAGGCAACATGTTTATCCCATGTTGGGCTTCAAAAGGGGTTCGCGAAGGGCCTGAATTCTGGTTAAATGGGTCTCGTCCGGATGGAAGGAGAAAAGAAAGGGTTAGGTTTTCGACAGCTTAGGTCCTAGGTTTATGATAGTTTTGACTTTATTCATTTAAAGATCTGGAACCTGAGCTGCCGAAGCTGGGGGGAGCTCAGGAAGCTTCCCCTCTCTTCCAATACCTGCTTTGCCACGTTGGGGGCCGCGGTCAGCAGTTACCTGGGCTGAGCCCCCACCGTGGCGGCACAGTCTCTCCGGGACCCTGCGGGAGCGGGGGTCCTGCTGCGTTTCTCTTCCAGGGTGTCGGGCAGGGCTGAGTAAAGAGCGGGAAAGAGCATTTGAGCGTCCCCTTGAGGGTGGCCTTCAGCGCCAGGGAGCCGCTGGGTCCCAGCAGCGTGGCTGGCCCGTCGGCGTGGCCCTCAGCAGGCCCCCTGGGGGCTCGAAGCTCCCGCGGCTGGGCCGGGCCTTTCCTCCTTTCTCTCCTAAGCGCAGTGGGGCTCATACTCCAGACTGGCTTTTGTTTCAATACAGACTCATCAACCTGCCAACAGCAAGTCCTCAAAGCTTCTGAAATTTCCTTTGTTTCCAGTGCTTTTTCACTGCATCCTGATTCACTCATTCATTTGACAAGCTTTTATTGAGCATACCTACTATGTGCCAGCCCCTCCTTAAACTGCTCAGGATGCAAAGACAGAGAGATGAATTAAGTCCTTGCCATCCTTACATGCTAGCGGAGGAACGACACAACAAACAAGCCATGTGCTTACTGCACTGATTCATGCTAAGGTAGTTTCCTGCTCACGTCTCTGACGCCGGGTGTGTCTGACAGCCCGCGGGTGACGTAACTGCTCCAGGCAGGCGGCGTCATGGCGCAGCTGTCACTGCCAGCTCCTGTGTGAACTTGGCCAAAACTATTGCATCGTCATCGGTTCAACAGAGTTAACAGGATATGTTTGCTGATGCCACACATGTTGGATTTGATTACCTTTCAAAACATTTTCCAAAAGGTTACATTTTGATTTGGCTTTGAAAGAGAAAGTTATTGTGTAGATCCAAAGGCACAACAATGGAGCGTAAATGTGGTATTAGAGGAGCAAATATTTGTTGTTGGATGAATGGATGCAATTCCATCTTTTTTTGCAAAGCAATAGTCAGGCTTTATAGAACCTAAGGGAAGATCGTGTCCACACGTAGATGATGCCTCCCATAAGCCAAACAATTCCATTGAAAGCAGAAGAAACTGCCAAATCCTTCAGCATTAATGAAACATTTCCAAGCAATGCAAGGCTGGTGTAATGGACTCTTACATTTATGTGTGACTCCCATCGAGATATCATGCCATTATTTATTGCCATTGGATTTCTAAATTTTTATTTACTATTGGTGTGTAAATTAGCGTGCTTTACATCTGATGATGCTTTTAGATCTGATTCAATTCAGTAATAAGATGTCAGGCAATGACAGCTGCTATAAAGAAAAGTAAGCAGTCATGAGGAGGAAGAGAGGCATGGCTATTTTATTTTTTTTAAAGAATAGTTTATTGATTTTTCAGAGAGTGAGGAAGGGAGAAGAGAGAAACATCAGTGTGAGAGCAAAGCATCCATCAGCTGCCTCTTGCACGCTCGTACTGGGGATGGAGCCCACAACCGGACGTGTGCCCTGATGGGGATCAAATAGAGGCCTCTTGGTGCACAGGATGATGCCTAACTAACTGAGCCACACTGGCCAGGGCAAGGCATAGTTGTTTTATTTTTATTTTATTAGCAAGAGAAAATAACCAAATTTAATACATACCTATGTATGGGAACCTCCTCATACATGAGAGAATCAAAGACCTCACAGGTTCAAAGGTAAAAAGGGAACATGGATACTTAAGACATCCTGAGCTAAGGATGAGGTAAGGGGCCTTGGGGGTTTCACAAGATCATTGCAGATAATAAGAAGAATAGACTTTTAGTAAGTAGAAGTTTGCCCTGTCTTATATATAGGTCAAAAGAATCTCAAATAATAGCTTATTATGGGTAAAGTCCTTTCCTCTAGGTAGTTAAAATAAAGGGGCAAAAATTTCTCTTTGGCCGGTGCCTAAAGTTGCATTTAGCTCAAAGTAACCTGCATACCACTGAGGCACATCTTGGGGTGGCTTGTTCTGAACCCCCACAATGCCTACCATATACAAGTATTACTTTTGCAATCAGAAAAATGTTATATCTCCAACTCTTTATTGACAACTGAATTCCTTTAACATGGAACAAGGTCTACATTTCACATTCAGAAGCTGCCGGAGAAGGGAATGAAACTGGACAAGGAATGGGTCCGGCCTGCCTGTCCCTGCTTGAGCCAATTAAGCAGAGACAGTGTTGAATCATATATGCACATTTATTCCAATAATCCCGGCAGTACGAGAGAGCAGCAGGTCATTCACGTAAAATCTGCCCTACCTTGCCCACCATAAGCCAGCTGCTTGGGCTGGGGGTTTGCAAAATGGTGGTGCACCCTTTTTTTTTTAATCTTTGCTTGAGGATATTTTTTCCATTGCTTTTCAGAGAGTCAGAGGGAGAGAGAGAGAGTGAAACATCGATGTGAGAGAGACACATGGATTGGTTGTCTCCCACATGTGCCCCGACCAGGGCTGGGGATCGAGCTTGCAACCAAGGCTGGAATCGAACCTGGGACCCTCCAGCCTGCAGGCCAGTGCTCTAACTACTGAGCAAACCTGACTAGGGCAGGTTAATCTTTCCATGATGATAGACAATAAGGAGAATGGACCATATTCCAAATGCCCTGAGGTGTACAACTCTCAGCCAGGTTAGAATGTGCTTTCTCTGATCAGAACAGAACAATCACAGTTAACAGAGCATGATTAATATTTCTGCCTCTAACATTTCTATCATCTCACATCTATGAGGTTAGTCTTAGGTGAAAAGTCTCATCTAGCTAGACTGCATTTGCTTCTGCCTTAAAAGCAGTTTGTGGGGATGGAATACAGTGAATGTAGGATCTAAAAAGAGGAAGACATTGCATAGACCAGCAAGCAATCAGACCACAAAAAATAAACAAGAGAAAAGTTAAAAAGAATTCCCACAACCCAGACAGGTAGGGTAGCCAGGAAGTTAATTTGGATAAGTCAAATAAATAAAAAAAATCCTTCTCATTGTTTTACCTTAGAGATGGTTTCCCTAATTTGTTGAAAGTTGTTTTCTATCAATTGAGAATTGTCAGAAGAATTAAAACAGCACATTCCTTTGAATTCCTCACAACTGTGGTTATGCCTCAACAGCAAATAATCTACTGCTGCCTGGTTCTCCAGAACTTCCTCTCTAACCTGGCTCATCTCTTGATTTATCCGTGTATAACCCTGGAAGTGGCACTCAGGGCTTTTACCAGAGGCATGGCTATTTTAGATGGAGCAGTGAAGGAATCCTCTCTCAGGTGTCCTGAGAAGAGATATTGGCATTGGTTAGGGAAGAGGTCATGGGTCGACCTTGGAAAAGAGGGTTCCAGGTAGAGGGAGTAGGTACAAGATTGAAGTAAGAACACCTGGAATGTTCAAAGAATAGCAGAAGTGTCTCTTGGAATTACTTGGAGAGAATTCAGAGGTGAGGTTGGGCTAGGAGGCATGTGGGTTCCAGAGGCTGTGATGGAGATGCTGGACTTTATTCTGAGTGTCCTGTGAAGCCATTTAAGAATTTTGGGTGGGAGAGTGACATTATTAGACTTGTATTTTTAAAATTGGGTCTGGCTGCCATTGGAAATTGACTGTAGGAGGTCAGGGTGGCTACCTGATTACAAGTTAGAACAGGACTTAAGGAAAGGTTGGAAGTGAGAAAGTGGAGACAGATCTTGTGTATCAGACTCAGGAATGAACTTGAGCAGGTGTGGACCAGCCGCAAGAGCAGGCATGTGGTTTGGAGAGGGTTTGGGTTTTCCTTTTAGATCCCTTTTTTGAAATGGCAGGGTTAGGGTGAATGCACGTGATGTGGAAGGCGACAGCCCTGTCCACGCTCCAGGAGGAAGAAGCTGAGGGTGCACCAGAGGAGAGGAGCTGCAGACTGGGGTCCTCCGCCTGTACCCCGGGGCCTTTTCACGTGAAATATAAAAGGGGTTCAAAGAGCACCTGGGCTCCCATGTGCCTCCCATTTTTCTCTTGCCCAAGATTCTATATATATTTTTTAATTGATTTTTTTAGACAGAGAGGAAGAGAGGGGGAGAAAGAGAAACATCGATGTGAGAGTAAAACATCAATCAGCTGCCTACTGTACACCCTGTACCGGGGATCAAGCCCGCACCCCAGGCATGTGCCCTGACCGGGCATCGAACTGTCAACCAACTGAGCCACACAGGGCAGGGCCATATATATATTTAGGGTACAGGAGCAATGCCCATATTTCGGCAGCTGGCTCTCTCCTGCTCTAAGGCCTCTCTTCGAGGACCCACATGACTAAAGTGTGATGCCACTGCGCAGAGAGTGCCCTGTGGCCACCACGCCATTCGAGCCTTTTTCCCTTCAGCTCTTTAACCCCAGCAATAAGCATGCTCTTTAGGTGGAAAGCGAGTTGTAAAGAAACGGGTTTCTGTGGTTTAGCAGGTGGCAAAGCGTCACATTCTCATTAGGCTTTATAGCCCCTTTATATAGAACCGTGGTCTCTGGGCTTCTCGAAAATGCTGATCCCTGTTTTCTTATGGATCGTTCAAATCTATTCAAGCAGGCAGAGCAGTGACTTAATAATGCCCGACGTGGTTTTCTTACTGAGGGTCTCTGAGGAAACTGCAGTGTAACTTCTACCGTGGCCTCCGCCTGCGGAGATGACAGCTGAACTGTAAAATGTCTGAGCTGCGGGATGTCCGGCCCGTCGCCCTCTCCCCTCGTCAGCCGTGCTGCTTTTCTCTACTTTCCTCTTCTTTCCTCACCCTTTCCTTCCTGCCACTCTACCTTTTTCTGGAAACACAAAGCTGTGTTTGGAGGGAGTGTGTCTATGAAATGTGCAGAGGAGAGAGCACAGGTATTTCAATTCATAATGAAAATGTGTGTGTGTAGCTCCAGATAGAAAGCTTATAAAATGAGAATAAATAATAATAAATATTAAATGTTTATATTATATAAGGTATTATGTAATATAAATATGTTATTTGTACATCTTACATGTATTATTGTGTATTATTAAAATTTCATTCACAGGGAAAGTGTATATACATTCTCTTTATATATAATGGGTATATAAATATATACCTTCTCATAAGTGTACATATATATATATATACACATGTATATATAGAGAATACGTGTGTGTGTGTGTGTGGAGAGAGAATATATAGAGATAATATGCATATATGTACATATATACAGAGTGCTCCCAAAATGTATATACACTTTAATAGCTGATAGCTCAATTTTGAAAATGAAATGTATTTTAATAAGAACTGTCTTTATAATTATTCAAAGTGTGTGTATACATTTTTGGGGACACCTTATACAATGAGAATACGTATATTGCATGTAATTAGAATACACTTTCCGTCTGAATGAGGGTTTAATACCAGCTTGACGTAATCACAATTTTGGGTGTGAATCCTTTTATACTTCCCGAGTGGGTGGTACAAAGAAAGGCTGGATGGGTATTTCAAATGCAGTTAACCTGCTTATTCTATAACTGCTCTTCCCCGCCTCCCTCGCAATGCCTGAATCCGTAGCAGCAAGGTGACCGGGAAGACGCCCCCACCCCCCCCACGCACCCCTGGTCGCACTGTGCTAATGACTCCCTCTAAGCCAAGAGAGTGTGTTACTTGGCATAAAACAGGTGCCTTTTTCCAGCTAAACCATCTTCAAAACATGCTGCCAGACAAGGTCGCCCAGTTCTTTCAGCACCGTTTGGGCCTAAAGGGAAGTGCTCAGCCCAGGCCCTGCAGGATGGGCTGCAGCCCCAGGCCTGGGCGGCTGGTCTCCCCCCAGGAAGCACTGGGGGCCTCCGGGTTCAGAGCCCAAGTCACCTGCCCCTCCCTTCTGCCCTTTCCTCACCCTCCCTCCCGGGCTGCTCAGCCCTGCGGGGTCCTTCCCCTGCGCTTCCCCCACCACCTCTCTGCCAGCCTTTCATAAGAACCCATCCCAACCTGCCACGCCTTCCCCAGCTCCACATTTCAGCTCCTCTGCCGTGTGTGCCATCCCTTCATGTCAGTGATCTTAGTTAAGAGCTGGGCGTGTGCTGTGCTGATATGACGGTGGCTGTTAATGTACTCAGTGCGTTACCCTCCATGACCAGGTGCTTATATTTTAACAGTGGCTTTCTCCAGAAGACAAGTTAACGCATTTTTCTATCTCAGTTCCCCTGAGCAATGCAGCAGGCTGACCTCTACATCAGCAGTGGTGGACAGAGTGACCCAGGGCCTGGTCATGTGGGTTTGACTGACCTCGTTACCACTGACAAGCTGTGGAGTCCTGGGCCACTTCATTCATTCATTTCTTTAGTCTGCAAAGAATTTCTGGACCATAGCCACTGTGGATTCAGAGGTTCACAAAACAAAGTCCCTGCCATTGTGTGCTCTAAAGCTCATAACATTAAAAAACCTCTTCATACTTTTGCTTCTGCGTGTGTTAAATGTGAATATTTCCTTCCTGGTGATGTCATAGGCATCAAATAAGAATGTAATGCATTACATTAGGTAAAAAATAGTCCTTTGTAGCAACAGCAGTCACTATTCAATGATTCTCACCTGGGGATGCATATCCCTGCAGGGACCTTTGAGAACTTGTAGCAGCTACTGCTTTGTGTGTCCAGTAAGCTTTCTCATCTCTTCTTTCAATAATAGAGTGTATCTTCAGCTTTGCCATGTTACCTAGTCCAGTATTCTACTTTCTAGCAACTGTTTTTGGTTCAAGAGGTGGATGCATGACTCAGAAAGAACCAATAGAAGTCCTTCTCCTGGGACTACACTTGAACTATGGTGAAGGCAGCTCTTTCTCTTTTGGGAGTTTTAAACTGGAACTACTTAGGAATCTGCCATGTGGGGAAGGACTCTCTGCAGGAAAGAATGAAGTCAAAGAAAAAAAAAGCAGACATGAGAAGCAGAGATACTACTCATAATATTATAATTCCATGCCAAGCATACATTTAATTCTCTTAGTAACCCTTGAGCTAACTACTGTTGTTATCTCCAGTTTAAAAATAAAGAAACAGGGCACAAAAAAGTTAAGTAACTGCCCAAGGACACAAATTAGTAACAGGGCCAGGAAATGAACCAGGTACTCTGGCTCCAGAATCTGCACATCTAACCAGTATCTCTCTCTTCTGTGGCTGTTTAGAGTCCGGGGTTGCAAACATCTTGGTCCTGGTTCCCTCAGCCCTTCTTTTGGTTCTATGAGTAACAACAAAATCCCCCCCAGGTTTTTGAGATTATCTATATCTATACTTGTATCATTTATATCTTTATATCTCTTTTTCTGAATCTATTTTTAATTTCTGAAGCTAGTTTGAGTTGTTTCTGTTACCTTGCAACTGAAAGATTCAGCTACCAGAAAACTGTATCAGAACATTCTGAAATATGTATGCTTTTTGAAAGAAATCCCTAGGCCAAGCACACTGCTCCACCAATCTCTATTTGAGAGTCACCGCCTTACTATAATTTTATTTCTATAAGTAGTTATTTTTAATAGAGTCAATGCTTAGAGGACTATATGACTAAGTTCTTCACATAAAAACTACCCTGGAGCTAAAAACCATTAAAGGGTTTTATTATAGATGGTTATTTAGCGTTAGTGTTATTTATAGAATATTGTTTAAAATCTGTATTAATATCAAATTTTCTGTATGAGTAGTTATCTATGGGATTAATTCATCAACTTGATCCATACATGCAATTCAATTTTAAACTTGAGAACTCACCTGCATTCAGGAGAATCCTTTGTGATTGGGGATTTGCATTGTCCAAGAACCTCCGTCCAAAGGAGTAACTCCTTCCAAGTGGGTAGCGTAGAGGACACTAGACGTTTCTGATAGCTGTGGTTTGGTGTTCCTTTCATTCTACTGGAAAACTATATTGGAAACTGGCTCTGCATTATTTGAGGGGTTATTGTCCTCTTTGGAATGGTAGTTTGCTGCTTATATCCCTGCACCAGTTAAAATGTTTTTTCCAGGTGTAAGTTCTCAAGGTTATGGTCTCTTTAAATTTATTGTGTATAATCCAGTCTTTGTTCCCAATGCGCTGAAGTCAATGCCAAGGTGGCTGGTTCCAAGGGAGCTTTGCGCTAGAGCAGAATCAGGCATGCTTGGTCATTGATGAGATTCTCTGTGTCCCTTACAGCCAAGGGACCTTGGTTTACTCAACTTAAGGCTATCAGAAGGGGGAGCTATGAAACTTATTGCTCGTTTAGGCTCAAGCTAAATGGAACTCTGGGGAAATGTGGCAGCTACTATGGGGAATGTACATGTTTGTCCTATCACTGGAGATCAGCATTGGCTAGAGCCCACTTATTTGGTATGAAAGTAGAAGTACTTGGAATAAAGAAACACTGCTGCATTCGTGCAAGGACATGATGTAAAAAAGTTCTCGGGACACGGTGAAAAGGAATTCCATGCCTTTGAAGCTACACAGTACTTAAAGGGCTTTGCCCAGGCTCTGCAGCCCCAGAGCCTGCGAAGGTCTGATCATTGCACAGTTTCTGGGTCTCTGGATAACCTACAGAAGGAAGGACATTTGTCCCAGCACCCAGGGGAAGAGCTGCGGTGGATCAGGGACTCCTGCCGAGAGAGCCCTGTATATAAAGCCTCTGGGTGAAATGAGAAGGGCCTGTATTTCTTCAACAGCAAGAAATGATGGAAGATTGTTACCTGCCAAGAGTCACTAATCCCTCACCTGCTGCTGCAAATCAGGTGTGAATGAATAAATGCCACAACTAAAAGAAACCTGAGAGGCATTTCCTGCCATGAAGAACTTCCAGGTAGAAAACTGGAAGCTCCTCTATGCGTAAGTGGTATTTCCAATATACAGAAGTGAATGGCTGCTAAATGACTTGAATATTTAGAAAAGATGTAAAGCGGTCTCTGCCAACATTCACAGTGATTTCAAAAGGGTTATTCACAGAGCATTTTCTAAGATGCACAAACTTACTCATGACTGAGCTTTCTGTACAAAAGAAGAGAAACACTCAGGTGAAGATGCAGAATTGCTAGGGTGACAGTAATGCCAAGGTTGTGCTCAGCATGTTACATGTGACTATAACAGGAATCAGATGGGGGCAGTGTCTATGACCTCAGACACCTATATATCTCAATGCAAACAGTGTGGGAAAGGCCATATATTCCAGCCGATTCAGAAATATATCACAGGCCCTTTTGCCATCTGAAAGCCATCTTTAAATGCTTGATAAGACTCCTTTTATTTAAATGTATAATGTTTTTGCCCGGCTGGGCGGGGCTCAGTGGTTGAGTGTCGACCTGGGATCCAGGCGATCGGGGTTCGATTGCCGGTCAGGGCACATGCCCGGGTTGCGGGCTCGATCAATGACTCTCTCATCATTGATGTTTCTATCTCTCTCTCTCTCTCCCTCTCCTTTCCTCTCTCTGAAATCAATAAAGATATATATATTTTTAAATGTATAATGTTTTTATAATAACCAGATCAACTAGAAGTGCAAAGTAAATGGCATTCTTTGTTTTTTAAAGGCACATTCATTCATCTGCTTATTTTTTTTAAATTTAAGCAATAACCAAGCTCCACTCACTATGCCAAATGCTGGGAATTAACATAGAAGAAACATAGGCTCTCTCCCCTAAACAATTCAAAATCTAATTGAAGAGATTCATGTAAGTAGAGCATTATAACGGGAAGGCATATGGCAAAAGAACTAAGCAAGAAGTAAAATCACTGTTGAAAAATACTGTGAACTTCACGGCCAGAACAAGGCAAGGCAAACACTATAGCGAAACTGGCACAGAGGCTAAATATCGTCCCAATGGAGGCCCCTCTCTGTGCAACTGATGAACACCACATTTAGTCAGAAGGCTGAATACCTAGTACAGCTTTCCCATTTTCCAAATTGTAGAAAAATATACATGACATAAAATATACCATCTTAGCACGTCTAAGTGTGCATTAAGTGATGAAGTACATTCATGTTGAGCAGCCATCACCGCCATCCAGCTCCGGAGCTCTTTTTATCATGCAAAACTGAAATTACAGAATTAAACACTAAGTCCCCATTTGCTACTCCCCTGAGCCCCTGGAAACCACCATTCTCCTTTCTGCCTCTATGAATTTGGCTACTATAAGTACGTTATATAAATGGAATTATCCGGTGTCCTTTTGTGACTGGCTTATTTCACTTAGTGCAATATCTTCCAGGTCCATCCGAGTTGGAGCACGTGTCAGAATTTCCTTCCTGTTGAAGGGTGAATGATATTCCCTTCTATGAATTTACCACATTTATCTGTTAAAGGACACCTGTTGTTTCCACATTTTTGTTGTGACTAAATGCTGCTATGAACCTGGGTGTAAAAAATATCATTTTAAGGCCCTGCTTTCAATTCCTTTGAGAATATACCTAGAAGTGGAATTTCTGGATCATATGGTAAATCTATTTTTAACTTCCCGAAGAACCACGGTGGGATTTTCCACAGCAGCTGTGTGCTATTTTACATTTCCACCATCACTGCACAAGGTTCTAGCCTAATACACTTCTGAACTGTGCTGCTGATAATAAGGATATAAAGTTTGTAAAAAGTAATTCAGTTTATAAATGTTTATTAAATAACACGATTTAAGATTCTGTCCTAAGCATAGTCTAGCATACCAGAACCTAATCTCTAACAAGGAAAAAGTAATTACCAATATGAAAGTCACAGATAACTTAGGAAAAAGAGGCCATCTGTACTCAAAATTCCTGGTATCATACAAATAATATATTTCTTGATCTTAGTTACCACTGATTTCAAAAGTTGAGGGGGAAATGGAGAGGATTCATTCCTGGGTAAACAGGGCAAAGAAAACCTCCCTTTCACATTTAATAATTTATTTTTGTTTAGAGTTCATCTCATTCTAGAAAGGTTTTGAGACAATTTACAAGGATGGACTTACTGGAATAAAAATATAAAATTAGAACCATGGGAATAAAGGCACAAAAATGCCAAACATGTTAACCTCCTTGTTAGAGTTACGCTTCAAATGCAGGGTTTCTCTTCCCTGGTGAAAAAGAAGACAATTTGCTGCTTGGTTCCTGTTATTGGATATGAAATTCTAACACTTTGCTGGTTGAAACATGGCCTTAGGACCATTGGCATTAGCACTAATGAAAGACTGTTAGAAATGAAATATGTCAAGTTGACCTCAGACCCACTGAAAGAGAATCTGCATTTTAACAAGACCCTAGGTGGTTTATAGGTACATTGAAGGTTGAGAAGCGCTGTTCTGAAGGCCTCCTTCACCTGGGGCCCAAAGCAGGAGGTCGGTGGGGAGGGAGGGAATTGCAGGCAAGTATCTGCAGGATTTCTTCCACAGCAAATGCAATAAATAACTGAATATATCTGTTTCTTACAGTGATTTTTGAAATGATAAAGGCTATAATAATAAAGCTGAACCCAAGTCAGAGAGTTCTTATACATGACACCAAAAGCACAATTCATAAAAAAATTGGTAAATTGGACTTCTTCAAAATTTAAAAACTGTTTCTCTGAGAAAGACCCTGCTAACAGGAGGAAAACACAAGCTACAGACTGGGAGAAAATATTGCAGACTATGTTCAAGAAAAGAAGGCTTTATCTCAAATATATAAAGAACTCTTCAACCCAGCAATAAAAACAAATACATAATTGGATTAGAAAATAAAGACATTATCATGGTCTGAATTATGTTCCCTCCAAATTCATATGCCCAAGTCCTGACCCCTAGGACCTCAGGATGTGATTGTATTTGGAGACAGGGCCTTCAAAGAGGTGATTAAGTTAAAATGAGCCCATTTGGGCAGGTTCTGCTCCAGTCTGACTGGTGTTCTTATCGTAAGAGGAGATCCGGACACAGGGAGACATTAGTGCACCCAGAAGAGCGTCCACAAGAGGCCACTGCGGGAAGGCATCTTCTGCAAGCCAAGGAGACAGGCCTCGGGAGAAAGCACACCACGGACACCTTGGTCTTGGACTTCTGGCCTTTAGAACTGTGAGAAAATGAATTTCTGTTGTTGAAAGAGCTCAGTCTGTGTTAATTTGTTATGTATCCTAATGAACAGACATCTCACCAAAGAGCACATGGAAAGGTGTCCATCATCACCAGCCATTAGGGAAATGCAGGTTAAAATGATGATGAAACTTCACTGCACACCTCTTTCAACAGCTAAAGGAGAAAGTAGTGGCAACACAAATTGTTGGTAAGGACGGGGCCTGGGCCTCGCACACGTTGCTGGGAATGGAAAGTGATACGGCCGCTTGGCGGTTTCTTATGAGAGTGAACATGCTCCTACCTTGTGGCCAGGCATGAAATAAGCACTCGGAAAAGAATTCATTTTTAAGCAAAACACTTTTACATCTTTATTTGCGAGCGTGGATGGCTTCTTCCCACTGGAATGACACATGCCCTGCAATGTTTGAGGGCTGTTTCTATAATTACTTTCTTTACAAGTACATCTGTGCCTCTGTGTCAGAGAATTTGAAATTCCCTTGGTATTGTGATAATCCCAGGATTAGAGATAAAGCACTGTAATAAAGTCATTCATTCTATTTCACAGCTTTTTCAGATTTGATTAACCCATCATTTTCTTCACATTTCAGTGTAAAGCTTGTGAAATGATACAACATTAACCCCAGTCCTAGCCCTTTAAGCACCTTCAGAAACCACGTTCCATGTGGGTGACAACTTGCAGCTTCCTTTTAATAAAAATCCTCCTTAGGATAAATCCTCCATAATACGCAGAATTTATGTGAAAATTCACTCTAAGCCCAGCTGGGGAGGCACACTTGGGGCCCTCTCCTGAATCCCCTTTCCGATGGCTGTTTCCTGGGTTCTATTGAACAGACCCCTGTTTACTGGAAACTGGTCTCTGGACCTACTCACTTGGATGCCACCACTGGCCAGGCAGATTTTACCAGGTGGAAGTGAGTGGATTTTCCATAATGCAAGAGCTTGTCACAGCATTCCAGTTGAGGAATCTCATTGTTTAACCAATACCTGGAGTCAGAACCTTCTGCAAGATAAATATTTAATCTTTTGGCTCTCTATCACAAACTATCAAGTGCTCCCCAGCAAATTCCCCCCGTTTTTCTAAAAATAGAGGCAATGTATATTGGTAGAACAGAACAGATATCAAATAATGAGTGAGCTTTTCAATTCTGCACACTAAATGTCTGAAAAAGACCAGATCGCGTCACTGGGAACTTCACGGAAGGTTCCAGACTATTCCCTTTTGCTGAGTGTTGGAAATAGTGTTGTGCAGGAGAAATACTGAGCTAAATCCTACACTACATGAGTTCTAGTGGCAAGTTCTGCTCATACCATATCATAGCTATGGATATAACATTCCCTGTTTCTGGGTAATCACTAAGGAAGGCATAATTATATTTAAATTAGAAAATCTGCTTAACATTAATCACTTTGAAACAAAACCTTGATATGTGCCATCTCCTACTCCCTCCTTCTCTCCCTGCCTTCTCTTCCCCAACTCTCTCTGTCTCCCTTGCTTACCTCTCTCCTCTTTCTCTAGTCTAAAAAGCACTGTTTAGTGTTCTGTATAGAATTTTGTTATATTTGTCTTTCACGTGTAGGATGGAAAAAGCAGATACAGGCTATACTTAAAGACCCAGTTTTCTGGATCTGTAGGGTTTGCAATCTTTGGATTTAAAAAAAAATTTTGAGATGAAGTTCACACACATAAAATTTATCACTTTTAAGTGAATAAATCAGTGGCATTTAGTACATGTACGCTGTTGTGCAATCACCACCTCTGTTTTGTTGCAAAACATCTTCATCACCCAAAATAAAACCCTATACCCATCCAACAGTTTCTCCCAACTCTTTGCAGCCCCTAGGAACCACTAATCTGCTTTTAATTTCTATAGACAAAGCTATTCCAAATATTTTATATGAATGAGATCATACAAGATGTGACTTTTGTGACTGGCTTCTTTCATTTAGCATAAAGTTTTTAAAGTTCCTCCATGTGATATGTGTCAGTACTTCATTCCTTTTTATGGGTGAATATTTCATTCTATTTATGTACCAAAATTTGTTTACCCATTCATCTACTGATGGACATTTGGGGTTGTTATGACTTTTTAGATATTATAAACAGTGCTGCAATACATATGCATGGATATATTTTTTGAATACCTATTTTCAATGCTATTGGGTATATACCTAAAAGTGAAATTGCTGGATCATATGGTAATTCTATGTTTAACTTTTTTAGAAACTGCCAAACTGTCTGCCACAGTGGCTCCACCACTTTACTTTCCCACCAGTTATGAACAAGGGTTCCATTTCCCCATATCTTGCCAACACTTTTGGATTTTGTTATTATTATTACTATTACTATCCAATTGTGTGTGACATGGTAACTTGTGATCTTGTAGTCTGTAACTATGCTAAATTTATTTAGTATAAATTTAGTAGTTAGTAGCTCTAGTAATTTTCTTGTGGATTCTTTGGGATTTTTGATATACAGGCTCATATCACCTGTGAAAAGAAATAGTTTAACTTCCTCCTTTCCAATTTGGACTCCTTTTATTTCTTCTTCTTGTCTGATTGCTGTGGCTAGGACTTCCAGTACTATGTTCAATAAGAGTAGTGATAGTGGACAGCCTTGTCTTTTTCTCAATCTCTAGGGAAATACTTATGGCTTTTGAGCATTGAGTATGATGTTGGCTGTGGGTTTGTCATATGTGGCCTTTATTAAATTGAAGTATGTTCCCTCTGTTCCCACTTTGCTGAGAGTTTTTATCATAAATGGGTGCTGGATTTTATCAAAACCTTTTTCTGCATCCGTTGATATGATCATGTGGTTTTTGTCCTTCATTTTGTTTATGTGATGTACTGTTTATTGATTTGCGAATATTATACCAACCTTGCATCTCCGGAATAAATCCCATTTGGTCACGGTGTATGACCTTTTTAATGTACTGATGGATCCGGTTTGCTAATTGTTGAGGATTTTAGCATCTATGTTCATCAGAGATTTGGCCTATATTTTCTTTCTTTGCAGAGTCTTTATCTGGTGTTGAAATTAAGATAATACCAGCCTTGTGAAATGAACTTGGGAGACTTTTCTCCTCTTGAATTTTTTGGAATAGCTTGAGAAGCATAGGTGTTAGCTCGTCTTTGAATGTTTGGTAAAATTTACCTGTGAAGCCATCCTGTTTAAGGCTTTTGTTTGCTGAGAGGTATTATTATTATTATTATTGATTCCATTTCACTGGGTGTAATCTGTCTATTCAGGTTCTCTGATTCTTCCTGATATAGTTTTGGAAGATTGTATGATTCTAGAAATGTATCCATGTAGATTGCCCAACTTATTGGCATATAGTTGTTTGTAATATTTTCTTACAATCCTTTGTATTTCTTTGGCATCAGTTGTGACTTCTTCTTTTTCATTACTGATTTTATTTATTTGGGACCTCTCTTTTTCTTGATGAATCTGGTTAAAGATTTGTCACTCTTGTTTATATTTTCAAAGAACCTACTCTTGGTCTCATTTATTATTTGTATAGTTTTTTAGACTATTTCTTTTATTTATTCTCTGATCTTTATTATTTCCTTCTTTCTACTCACTTTGGGCTTTATTTGTTGTTCTTTTTCTAATTCCTTTAAGTGTAAAGTTATACTGTTTATTTGAGCTTTTTCTTGTTTTTTGAGATAGGCCTGTAATGCTATGACTTGCCCTCCTGGGACTGCTTTCTCTGTGTCCCATAGATTTTGGGGTTTTGTGTTCTTATTTTCATTTGTTTCAAGGTATACTTTGATTTTTGAATTGATTTCATTGTTAACCCATTTATTGTTTAGTAACATGTTATTTAACCTTCATGTCTTCGTGTGTTTTTCAGTTTTCATCTTGTGATTGATTTCTAGTTTCATACCATTATGGTCAGAGAAGATTCTTGATATGATTTTAATCTTTTTAAATTTATTGAGACTTGTTTTGTGGTCTATCCTAGAAAATGTTTCACGTGCACTTGAAAAGAATGAATAATCTGCTGCTTTGGGGAGATATTCTCTGATGATATCAATTAAGTCCATCTAATCTAGTGTGTCATTTAAGGTTGCTATTTCCTTGTTTATTTTCTGTCTGGAAGACCTATCCATTGATGTCAATGGGGTGTTAAAATCTTCTATTATGACTATATTACTGTTGATCTCTCCCTTTATGTCCATCAAGATTTGCTTTATATATTTAGGTGCTTCTATGTTGGATGCATAAATGTTTACCAGGGTTATATCCCCTTGTTGAGTTGCTCCCTTTATTATTATGTAATGTCCTTCTTTGTCTCTTGCTATAGCCTTTGTTTTAAAGTCTATTTATCAGATATAAGTATTGCTACACCAACTTTTTTTCCATTCCATTTGTATGAAATATCTTCTTTCATCCCATTACTTTTAGTCTGTGGTTATCCATAGGTATGTGTTTATTGTCATTTTATTCTTTTATCTATGTTCCTCTTCTCTCCTTCTTCTCCTTCCTCTTCCTCTTCCAGCAGGCCCTTTAACATTTCTTGTAATACTGGTTTGGTGCTAACAAACTCCTTTAGTTTATTTATTTATTTATTTATTTATTTATTTATTTATTTATTTATTTATTTATTTATTTTTGCCCGGGAAGCTCTTTATTTCTCCTTCAACTTTAAATGCTAGCCTTGCTGGGTAAAGTAGTCTTGGTTGTAACCCTTGCTTTTCATCACTTCGAATATTTCATGCCCGTCCCTTCTGGTCTGAAATGTTTCTGTTGAGAAATCAGTTGACAGTCTTATGGGCATTCTTTTGTAGGTAACTAATTGCCTTTCTCTTGCAGCTTTTAAGATTTTCTCTTTGTATTTAATGTTTGACATTTTAATTATGATGTGTCTTGGTGTGGGCCTCTTTGGGTCCATCTTGTTTAGGACTCTCCGTGTTTCCTGGACTTGTGTGTCATTTTTCTTCACCAAGTTAGGGAGTTTTTAGTCATTTCTTCATATAGGTTCTCAATTCTGTGCTCTCTCTCTCCTCCTTCTGGTGCCCTTGTGATATAGATGTAGTTATGCTTCATGTTGTCCCAAAGGTCCTTTAAACTATCCTTATTTTATTTAATTCTTTTTTCTTTGTGCTGCTCTGATTGGGTGTTTTTTTCCTACCTTGTCTTCCAAATAACTGATTCCATCTTCTGCTTCATCCAACCTACTCTCTAGTCCTTCCAGTGTTTTCCTCATTTCAGATGCCGTATTATTCATTTCTGATTGGTTCTTTTTTATGGTTTCTATGACCTTTTTCATGCTTTTGAGCATTCTTATAACCATTACTTTAAACTCTATATCTGATAAATTGCTTGCCTCCATTTCATTTAGATCTTTTTCTAGAGAATTCTCTTGTTCTTTCACTTGGGCCCATTTCTTTGTCTCCCCATTTTGGTTGACCTTCTGTGTTTGTTTCTAGGTATTAGGTAGATGTACTAGGACCTCCCATCTTGGTAGGGTGGCCTTATGTAGTAGGTGTTCTGTGGGACCCAGTAGTGCAATCTCCTTGATCACCTGAGCTGAGTGTTCTAGTTTTTTTGTGTGACTTATTTGGGCTTTCTTATTGTAATTGAGTCTCGATTGCTATTGGTTTGCCTGTGCATGGGATCAACCCTCAGGTTGGCTGGCTGTGAGGCTCAACCCCCACCATGATGTGTGAGCTGCTGTGTGGGTGCTGATCACATGAAGCAGGGTTTGGTGCCTGCCAAGATCTTTCTTTGTATATGCTGCTTGTGAAGCTTACTGAGTTCTTTTCTGTTGTTGTCTGAAACTGGCCATAGGATGTGTTGGTTCTTGGCTCCTTGGGAGGGACTCTGGTGCAGTCTAATGTCAGACGCTGCCTATAACTGGCCCTGGGCAACTTGTTTGGAGCTATCAGTGATCCACAGTTTGTAGCTGCCTCTGCTTGGCCTAGGTGTGTGTGGAAAGGACCCGGTGCACACCAACGCTGGCTTTTGCCAGAACCAGGCCCAGGGACAGGAGAGAAAAAGTCCCAAAGCACCCAGAGATCAACCTCTACCTGCCTCTGCCTGCAGGCTGCCTGTTAGGCCCAGTCACTGAAAGAGCCTCTGGCTTTACTGTTCAGCGGGGCATTATCTCCAAAGAGTGAGGGGAGAGGGATTTCAATGGGTGGGGCTATTGCTTGCCCCAAGGCTGATGCTGCATGGAGGGGAATGCTCTGCCTGATAAAGATGGCTTCTAAAGAATGTGAGAATGGCATATATGATCAATATGAAGGATACTTTAAAACTCTGATGAAACCTAAAAGAAATCTTAATAAGCAGAAATTAATCCAATTCTTTAAAAAGAACACCAAAATATTAGAAAATTATCAATCATCCCTTAATTAATGCAATACCAATAAATATATTATCAAGATTTGGTTGTGAATCAACATAAGCTGAGTCAAAATTTTAAGTGGAAAAGTAAATGTGTGTGAATAGCTATTTCTTTTTTAAAAAGAATATTCTTGAGTCTGAAGGATTTACTTTATCAGACATAAAAATCCATTATATTTGACATTCTATAATTACTAAAATTTTTTGGCACTGGATCACTAACAAAATAATCAATTTAATATGAGTCTATAAGTAGATGCCAATGAATTTGGTAATCTAGTTCTTAATAAAGGTGTTATTTCATATTATTTAAGAGTGACAATTCAGTAAATGAAGTGGGAATAATTGGTAAATAATCTGGGGGGAGGGATGGCTCAATCACTACCTTATTCCAAAATAAATTCTACATGGATCAAATTTTGAAAGTAAAAATGAGGTACTAGAGGAAAAAGTGGATATATTGTTAACCCAGTAATTCTTCTTTTAGGAATTTGCATTAAAGATGAATTTGTCCATGATGATAAAGATGCTTGTCCAACGGTGTTTATTGCAGATCTTCATGTATTAGCAAAAGTCTGTATATGAGCAACACATCAATAGATTAATTTTAAAAAGGGTATAGTCATATAATGGAATCTATTTAGCTCTAAAGAGAATGAGACAGATATACGCACATACACACACAATGTCCACAATAAGTTAAATGGAAAAGTATAGAGAAGTGTGTTTAGTTTGTTCTTGTCGTATCCAAAACTCACGTAGATGGATATGTCTTTATGTCTAGTTCTGTATGGGTGTAGATGCCAAGTGTAAAGTATAAGTGTGCGTGTCTTGGTATACCTATAAATAAAGAATATAGATTAATAGAAATGAATATGTTTGTATATGCATACAATTTTTCTGAATATATACCAGAAATTGTTAGGAATGAGTCTCTGGGGGAGACTTGGAGTTCTGAGGTGGGAGGATGACCTTCATTTTATAATATTGATTCTGTGTCATTTTAATATTTCAATGTGTGTATGAGAAAAACTGGCTTTCAGAAATAATATAAAATCCAGAGTAAATTAGCTATTAATCAAGAGCCTGAAGGGTTTTCTATAAATAAAATATAAGAAAGGATGACATATATTTTGCTTGTTTTCAATTATTTTAATTTTAGTTTATTTATCTTGGTTCTTAGCTGTGTTCCCAATGGTTGAACTTGTCAGTCAAGTAATTTCACACAACTGTGTAAGTATTGTATGTTACAACACTATGAAACATTTTAAGATTTGTTTTCAGAAGATTCAGTCATTCATTTATCCAACAAATTATTATTGAGATCCTCTCATGTTCCAGCCACTGTTCTCTGGGCATGTGGATGTACCAAACACACTGAGACAGCACCAAGTGTTTCTGCAGACAGGTTAGAAATTTCTGAGACCAGGGTGTATGTGTGCTTTCGGAATTTTCACTTAACAGAAAAGACTTTGGGTATATCACACGTAGTTAATGAAGCATTTACTTTTTAAAAATTCACCCACAATATTTATTAAGTACAGATCTAGCGGTAGAAATTAATAGGAATTAGACAAGTTTAGGCTTTTAAAAATATCTTGCTTTAAGCTTATGGAACAGATGTTGGAGAGCACAGGGAATATCTGAAACTCGTCTGTGGCTTCAGGGTGTCCACAGTGCTCCAGCTACTTTGGAGATCTGTTTGGCAGTTTCTTTAAAGTTAAATATACTGTCACCATACGACCCAGCAATCCACTCAGAGGCATCTACCTAAAGGAACTAAAAATGGCCATTAAAAAACACACAGGTATGCAAATAATTTTAGCAACTTTATCCATCATAGCCCCAAACTGGAAACAATCTAAACATCTGCCCACAGGTGGAAAATAAACAAGTTATGCTATCTTCACCCAGGGGAATACTACTGAGCAATAAAAAGGAACTACCGATAAATGCAAATCACGGGCGAATCTCCAAAACACTGTGTTCATTGAAAGAAGCCAGACACAAAGGCTCTACCCTGTACGATTCCATTGATAGAACATTCTAGAAGAGATAAATCTGCTCTCCCTCTAGTGACAACAGAGACCAGTGACTGCTGCAAAGGGGTTCGGGAGCTGTCTGGGGGTGATGGAAATGGTCCACAGCTTGAGTGTGGTATAGTTTCATGGCTGCATAAATGTGTCAAAACTTATCAAACTGGACACAAGAACTGGGTACATTTTATTGCATGTAAATGATACCTTGGTAAAGTTGATTTTAAAAGGACAGCAAAGCAAGTGGAAAAAAGAATCACCATATATGATTTTCTATTTTGGATGACATAATTAAAACAAGTCAAAGCCCTGGCATACCTACTAAGAGAAAAAACACCTAGACCACCCAGGAAAGGCAAGTACAAATTCTGAGTGGTAAACTGGAAATGACCAGCAAATAAAATGCATTACATGGGAACAGCCTGATACTTCAGGGGTAATCGAGGAACTGAAGGCAAGATGGGCCACATCCGGCGTAAATCCCCCAGGGCCACGACCTGCTCCGCTTCTGGCCCCCGTGGGGAGGACTTGGGTCCCTCCGAGGCACTGTGCCCCGTGGGGAGAGCCGGTATTACAGGGTGCCGAGGGAGCCCGGACCCCAAACCCTCTGGTGCGGCCGTGCAAGGAAGAGCGTTGGGCCTGATTTATGTCTCCATCTGCTCTGGGCTGGCGAGAGCCCTGCCGCGGAGCTGCGCTCAGCAGCCCAACTGTGCTTATGATTTGTAAATAAAACAAAGTCAAACTGTAAGCAAAGAGTGTGTGGTGTGTCTTCTGCCCAAGTCCAACCACAGAATCAGGGAAGGCCGGGTGTGTTCAGAAAGCAAATGTCTCTGCGGTCTGCATAGTGCTTCAGTTTAGAAATCGAGGACCCTGGCCTTCACTTTGAAAATGAAACCGCTCAATGTGCAAAAACGAGCTTAACATAAATAAAGCAGCGGCCTCGGAGAGAGGCCCCTCCGCTGCTGGTGGTCTCCGCACACTCACTGTCTGGCACTTCATGATACATTTCAAAACCAGAATCGTTTTAAGCCATATAAATCTGTCACTTCAGTTGAATTTGTACATCACCAAATCCCTGACTAATTTTTCAAAGATTATCCTCTGCTCAAATGAAGTCTAGGCTCTCCAATCCAATGGGCTTTCCTGGGTTGTTATATCAACCATGTTGCAGCTTGTATTTTTATTATGTGAATGAAAATTCTCCAGGAATGTTGAACAGAGTTCAATGTTGCTAACACTTCATAGAATATTTAGGAAACCAAACTGTATTGGCCGGTGCTGTTAATGCTCCTTTTTTGCAAATCCACCTAAAGGAAGGCACGTTTGTTCCATGGTGTTTGCCGCTGCTGTCTTATTGAAAATTACAGACCCAGTCCTGCCCTCTACCTCCATTTATGGGCTTCTCTGCCACACGCCCCCCTGGAAACTCAGGCTCCCTTCCTTTCCCTCAGGGCATAAGCCAATCTCCTCAAGTCCATCCTTCCCATTGCCCCCTCTACCCTCTCTCCTCACTCCCACGGCAAGTCCTAGCTCTCTGGATTGTGTTACTGCCATTTTAAAAAATAATAATAATTGTATGACTAAAATCATTTTATTAAAACATCTCATACTAAGCACATCCACATTCTAAGAAAGTGTTTCATTTTGAAGGGGAAGGAGAGATTTCCCAGGGCTCCATGCCCCCTTCCTGGGCCTCCCCGTGGCCTTCCCGGCACTGCGCTCAGCCCTCCTTCGGCGCGTTTCCTCACCCTCAGCTCTTCCTCCCTCACACCTTCCACCCGCAGGCTGCGGCTCCAGGCATCTGTCTCCAGTACCTGACGGGTCTCTCGTGTTTTCCTGACTGAGTTAGCTGCCGGGCTAGTTACCCCCGGAGCTCGCCTTTCCTTCCTGTTCTCCCTCCCAGCCCCACCCCACCTGCCCCTGCTGCCAGGCCCTCTGTGCCCCCCCTGCCCCTGCTACCAGGCCCTCTGTGCCCCCCCGCCCCTGCTGCCAGGCCCTCTGTGCCCCCCCTGCCCCTGCTACCAGGCCCTCTGTGCCCCGCCCCGCCTGCCCCTGCTACCAGGCCCTCTGTGCCCCCCCCCGCCCCTGCTACCAGGCCCTCTGTGCCCCCCCCCGCCCCTGCTGCCAGGCCCTCTGTGCCCCCCCCGCCCCTGCTACCAGGCCCTCTGTGCCCCCCCCGCCCCTGCTACCAGGCCCTCTGTGCCCCCCCTGCCCCTGCTACCAGGCCCTCTGTGCCCCCCCTGCCCCTGCTGCCAGGCCCTCTGTGCCCCCCCCCCGCCTGCCCCTGCTGCCAGGCCCTCTGTGCCCCCCCTGCCCCTGCTACCAGGCCCTCTGTGCCCCCCCCCGCCTGCCCCTGCTGCCAGGCCCTCTGTGCCCCACCCCTGTCCCTGCTACCAGGCCCTCTGTGCCCCCCCCGCCTGCCCCTGCTACCAGGCCCTCTGTGCCCCCCCCCGCCCCTGCTACCAGGCCCTCTGTGCCCCACCCCTGCCCCTGCTACCAGGCCCTCTGTGCCCCACCCCTGCCCCTGCTTCCAGGCCCTCTGTGCCCCACCCCTGCCCCTGCTTCCAGGCCCTCTGTGCCCCACCCCTGCCCCTGCTTCCAGGCCCTCTGTGCCCCACCCCTGCCCCTGCTTCCAGGCCCTCTGTGCCCCACCCCTGCCCCTGCTTCCAGGCCCTCTGTGCCCCACCCCGCCTGCCCCTGCTTCCAGGCCCTCTGTGCCCCCCCCGCCCCTGCTGCCAGGCCCTCTGTGCCCCCCCAGCCCCTGCTGCCAGGCCCTCTGTGCCCCCCCCGCCCCTGCTTCCAGGCCCTCTGTGCCCCCCCCGCCCCTGCTTCCAGGCCCTCTGTGCCCCCCCCGCCCCTGCTACCAGGCCCTCTGTGCCCCCCCCGCCCCTGCTTCCAGGCCCTCTGTGCCCCCCCCGCCCCTGCTTCCAGGCCCTCTGTGCCCCCCCCACCCCTGCTACCAGGCCCTCTGTGCCCCCCCCGCCCCTGCTACCAGGCCCTCTGTGCCCCCCCCGCCCCTGCTTCCAGGCCCTCTGTGCCCCCCCCGCCCCTGCTTCCAGGCCCTCTGTGCCCCCCCCGCCCCTGCTACCAGGCCCTCTGTGCCCCCCCCGCCCCTGCTACCAGGCCCTCTGTGCCCCCCCCGCCTGCCCCTGCTGCCAGGCCCTCTGTGCCCCCCCCGCCCCTGCTACCAGGCCCTCTGTGCCCCCCCCGCCCCTGCTACCAGGCCCTCTGTGCCCCCCCCGCCTGCCCCTGCTACCAGGCCCTCTGTGCCCCCTCCTGCCCCTGCTACCAGGCCCTCTGTGCCCCACCCCGCCTGCCCCTGCTACCAGGCCCTCTGTGCCCCACCCCGCCTGCCCCTGCTACCAGGCCCTCTGTGCCCCCCCCCGCCTGCCCCTGCTACCAGGCCCTCTGTGCCCCCTCCCGCCCCTGCTACCAGGCCCTCTGTGCCCCCCCCGCCCCTGCTTCCAGGCCCTCTGTGCCCCCCCCCGCCCCTGCTGCCAGGCCCTCTGTGCCCCACCCCGCCTGCCCCTGCTACCAGGCCCTCTGTGCCCCCCCCCCGCCTGCCCCTGCTACCAGGCCCTCTGTGCCCCCCCCTGCCCCTGCTTCCAGGCCCTCTGTGCCCCCCCCCGCCCCTGCTGCCAGGCCCTCTGTGCCCCACCCCGCCTGCCCCTGCTACCAGGCCCTCTGTGCCCCCCCCTGCCCCTGCTTCCAGGCCCTCTGTGCCCCCCCCTGCCCCTGCTACCAGGCCCTCTGTGCCCCCCCCGCCCCTGCTTCCAGGCCCTCTGTGCCCCCCCCGCCCCTGCTGCCAGGCCCTCTGTGCCCCACCCCCGCCTGCCCCTGCTACCAGGCCCTCTGTGCCCCCCCCCGCCTGCCCCTGCTACCAGGCGCGCCTGTGCCCCACGGTGCCCACTGTCTCCTGCCCATCGTCTACTGAACGTCACTGTTCTGTTAGGCACGAGGCCGCGCCTGCCACCCCCCGCGCACGGCGCTCCTGCCACACACCTTCTCCCTCTCGAAGCGCCAGCCCGGCCCAGGATGCCGTGGAGTGAGCGGGGCGTCCGTCCATCTTTCCTCTTACGCTCTGTAGGAAGGGCCTGATCTAACTCCGTTTGTGTCTCATTCTCTTGAAGGCTTTATTTGACTGGCTTACTCTGTTTTCACCTACTGTCCCCTCTTCAACAAAGGGCTCAGATATGGGGCTGATGGCATACCTGGCTTGGCTGAGGGATAGCGATTCCACTAAATTCAGAAGACTAGCCCTGCTTATTCTGTAATGACGTGGACATTGGAAAAATATATTCAAGGGAGCCTGTTTCCCGGGCTTCTCTTTTCCTTAGAATAAATTCTCACTTAAGGAATTCCTCCTTTCCTCCGGCAAATGGACATCCGGTTGAGCCACAAGAGAACACTTTGACACATATGAACCCGGGGAGTCAATTCAGCCGAGGCTTCACTGAGACAGCCACTGTAGCTCTGAGCAATGAAATCCTTAAACTTTTAAGTTTCAACTCAAACATATCATAAAATTATGTTGACATAAAGGTAAGTGATGTTCTACTTTCTAAATGCATTCAACCACCTTTAGGTTTGAATATTGAGATTCATTCCAGAATTTTTATTACAAATATTTGATAATTTTAGGTTTCGTTCCTTTTCCTAATTGCACTGGGAAGTCCTTGGAATGTCTGAGGCATGGAGTTGACAGAGGAGATGGATAGTGTGTAACCGTCTCTCTGGCTGCTGTGTGGTCATCTGATTGGAGAGAAGACAGGTGAAGGTGGGAGACCAGGTAGAAGGTGTCTGCGGTTGTCCAGGAGGGATGATGAAAAGTTAAGCGAGAGTTGTGACAGTGGAAGGGAAGAAAAGATTTAAGAAATTTAAGAGAGATTTTGGATATGTGAAGGAGGCTTCCTGTATTCAAGTGTCCTAGTCAGCTCAGCTGCCATAGACTGTGTGGCTTAAATAACAGAAATTTATTTTCTCACGGTTCTGGAGCTAGAAGTCCAAGATTAGGGTTCTAGCCTGGCCCGGCGTGGCTCAGCCGTCGACCTAGGATCCAGGCGATCGGGGTTCGATTCCTGGTCAGGGCACAGGCCCGGGTTGCGGGCTCGATCCCCAGTTGGGGGCGTGCAGGAGGCAGCCGATCAATGACTCTCTCATCATGGATGTTTCTATCTCTCTCGCTCCCTCTCCTTTCCTCTCTCTGAAATCAATAAAGATATATTTAAAAAAAAAAAAAAAAGATTAGGGTTCTAGTGGGAGCTCTCTTCCTTGCTTGCAGATGGTCATTTTCTCATTGTGTCCTCTCATGGCAGAGGGAGAGGGAGAAGGAAAGGGAGGGATGGAGAGAGTGAGAGAGAGGGAGAAAGAACTGTGATGTCTCTTTTCACAAGAGCATTAACTTTATCATGAGGACACCATCCTCATGACCTCATCTAAACCTAATTACCTCCTATAGGTCCCATTGCCAAATACCATCATATGGAGAGTTAGGGCTTCAATGCTTCAGGGAGGGCGCACAGTTCAGTTCATAGCAGCATGTGTACACACACACACACACACGTGCACATATGCATGTGAGCACGCCCCCCCCCCCCACACACACACACACACGAGTCAGATCTGGAGTCTTGGTGATCCAGTGACCACAGACTCCTCACTCATGTTGACCTGGAGAAGGTGGTCTCCAGGTTTGAAGATCAACATAACGGTGAATGTTGGTGGAGGTGAGGGATTCACACAGAACTAGCAAGTTAAGTTACTTCTTGTCGTTAAATCTCAGCAGAATGAGTTAATAAAATGTACTTTGAAGAACTTTAGAAGTTGGAGATAGGATGGAGTGAGGACTTCTTTGAGAGCTTGATACATTATAAGATAAAAGTGGCTGTCATATAATAAGGCTGACGTCCTGCATGTTTTCTAGAAAACAGAGTCAGAGAATAAGAATTTATTAGTGTTGACCCAACATTCTCTTTAAATCTCTAGATATGAGTCACTGGAAAAGTACTCTGTAGTTAAACATGCGTAGTACCCGTAACTTCAATTTTAAAAATGACCAAAACTACAAATACAGTCCTGAGCCATGTATATGGAGGACCGGCTCTGTGCTGGACACTCTGATGAGGACTTGAGACCTGGTAGGGAATGGAAAATACCTGGATTCAGCCTCCATGGAGCTTCTAGTATGTTCGTGAACACATATTTTGAATCAGTAGCTCCAAGTAAAAAGAGTGCTATGAAAAGGGAAGGATGAGGCAGATCAGGAGTTAATAAGGGAGTTAAAGTAGTCTGGAGGGTCAGGTAAGTCAGCTTTGAAGATGCAACCTTTGGGTGATACTTACAGGATAAATGGGAGTGACGTAGGTGAAATTAGAAAGAAGAAGGTTTCAGACACAGAGAATAGTATTTCTTAAATGTTTGGACACAGGGTATGGCTCCTTAGAGAGTGTAATAGGAGAACAGTGTGACTAGAAAGTAGAGTGGGGAGGGGGAGATGGTTCAGGATGAGGCTGGGGAGGCGGAGAGAGAACTGAACAGACGGTCCTATAAACCATATTAAGAATGTTGGACTTTTCTGAAGGCAATAGGTAGGAAGCTAATGAAAAGCTGCACGCCGAGGATGCCACACTCAGATTTCCTGATCTCCAACCACGGAATGATTGTGACAAAAGCTATGATAGAGTAGCAAACACCTAAAGGTATCACGAAGGGTAGTGGCCACCTTGAGCCCTGAGTTTTGATTTAAACAGATTGCTGGTCAGTGACTCAGAGAAGCAGCTGCCAAGAGATACTGACCGGAGGAAGTGGGGGATGCTCTATCCAGATGTCAAGACATCTTTAGGCCTACAAATAAATATGATTAACACAAAATCCTATGGTGCTTTTTACAAGATAAATGGAGTGGGAATATATCTATTGTTCAGAAATCTCTATATTGCAAATAACAGAAACCCATTACTCAAATTGGTTTAAAAATAATTAAGTTAATTGGCTCAAGTAATTGCAAGTCCAGAAATAAGGCATCCTCCAAGGTCAGCTGAATCTGTGGAATTCGGCTCTGTTTCTATGCAATTCTCTTAGCTCTACCTTTACACATGTCCTGCTGGCTTTCTTCCTGGTGGAAGAATAGCTGGGACACTGCATACAACACCATCCAGGAAAGGACAGAGTGTCTTTTCCATGGGTCTCAATTAAAAGAAGACAAATGCATTTCCCCAAAACTTGGGGCAACCTTTTCTTCATACAATTCTAATTTGTTTACATACCCGTTTTTGAAACAATCTCTATGATAGGGGGAGTTCCGTGTACTGATTGGCTGAGATCTGAGGTCCTGTTCCCAATTATTGTGGCAAGCCTGATGGGACAATGTTTAAACCAGTCCGATATGGGGAAGGGTGAGTATTCCTTGGAATGCCTGGGCTGCCTGGGGGAGAGATGGAAACATAGATAAATCAAGATCTTATTAGGAAAGAAAAAGAGAGGAATGGATCCTAGGTAGAAATCAACAATCACTTATACCAAGGGTTGGCAAATTTTTCTGTAAAGGGGCAGATAGTAAATATTTCAGCTTTATAGGCCATATGCTATCTGCTGTAACTGCTCAACTCTGCCATTATAATGGGAAAGCAGCTATAGCTGCTATGTAAATAAGTGGACATGAGCATGGCTGTGTTCCAATAAAACTTTATTTACAAAAGTAGGTCAGATTGGCTCTTGGGCCATAGTTCTTTAATTCCTGACCTACACTATCTTATATTAATCCCTACATTTTAGCCTTCTCTAGATTATTTTTCAAATAAAAATTTCCCTTCATGTTAATTTTTAACCTTATTTTATTGATATATAAAGATTCTGGGGTCAGGTATGTGAGGCAGTGAGTGAAAGAGTTATAAGATAGCAACAAAGTGTATTTTCCCCCTAGGTCCTGCAGGCTGTGGGTAGGTTCCCACCCATATGGATGGCTGCTTTGTCATGCTATGACATTTTCAGATGGTGTTATTTGAAAAGCTTTAAACTTAATCCAAATAAAGAATGCAGACTTCTTTCCATATTCATTGCCTTGCACACTAACAAAGCTTCAGATATTTTGCTAAATGTGGAATTGGACATGAGTCATATAATTTTTACTAGTGGAGTCATAGCTGAATTAGAAAGACAAGACACAAAGACATTAAGGGGACATTAAAGGTGATGAATGTGATCTGTTGCTGAAACTGGACGTCCAATACTTGCATGTTCTTCCCGATCTTTTTCTATTTTGAAATGCAGATTGGGAATTAAATTCGAAGAGGAGAAGGAGATGGATTCACTTTCAAGTTACAAGAAGTGGAGAAGGGTAGATGCTTTCCCACTGAGCACAGAGGCCTCATTTTCTGGCACCGTGTTTGACAAAAACTGATTACTGACTCACTTGCTTATTTCCTTCAGATTTCAACCAAAAAGGCTTGGAGAAAGTCAGGAGTTGCAAAATGGATGTTCAGGATCAAAATAGCAACTAAATCTGAAAGCCAGAATGGGGTAGAAAAAGAGGAAACTTTAGGCAGAAAGTGGCAAATGTTGGAAAAGCAGTGTTCCATATAAAATGTTATAAAACCGTTGTATATAAGTGAAAGATTCAATAACACTCATCAATCATTAGACACCACTACTGCCTGAAAAGAAATAGGATGAAATGTGTTGCTTCAAACTGAATATTTGAATATGAAAGTTAGCAATGAAGAATGGAGAAATAAATCACATTTGTGATAATTAAGAAAGTATATTTCTATATTTTTCTCTCAACCAATTGACAAATTTAGGCTAGAAAAAAAATGTGTTGTAGATGTTGCTTTTGACCAGATAACAATGAGGAAGCGCTATCAATCCAAGGTGCCTTCATCAAGTCTTTGCTTGCAGCTGGCTCTGTAAAGCCCACCCCAATAATACAGAGAATTAGATGTTACGTCTGAGTTCCCAAAGAGCTTTCTTTGTGCTCTTGTCAAATTCAGATTTTTACTAAAATATGTCACAATACAAAATTGTGGAACTCTGGCCCGCCTCTGTGACTACCTGGATAAAGGTAATAATTCAGAGTAACACTGAAAATTAAAATAAAGAGAAAAAGATGCCAAAATCTGGTATCAACTGATTTAATTACAAAGCATATGGAGCCAAAAGAGTAAAACCCTACTCAGGCTTTAGTTTATGAAAACCCAAACTTATGAAGCACAAAGTTATCTTTATTGAAAAAGTAAGACTCTTTCATTCCTCTCTTCCCCTCCCTGTGCTGTCTCCGGGATCCGGGATCTACCCTCATGAGAAAGCAGAGCAGGCACCCCTTGAACACCCTGAAGTGTGTTCCAGGGGGCAAGGAAATTCTTCCTAATGTCATCCTCATCATTCCATGTCCCTGGAAAGGATTTTTTTTAATTTAAGAAAGCAGGAGGCTGCACGGTCTGGGGGTGTGGGGGTGTGGGAGTGGCCCTGTCTATTGTCAGAGTTGCATCTTGAAGAGCAGCGTGACCAAAGTAGGGATGAAAGCAGGGAGAATCTCAAGGACTGAGCCTCTTGGGAATTTTTGTTTTGCAAGTTCTGCCTTAGTTTAAAAACCCAACAACCAAGAGGAATGGAAAACAATAGGC
Source organism: Miniopterus natalensis (assembly GCF_054644295.1). Classification (NCBI taxonomy): domain Eukaryota; kingdom Metazoa; phylum Chordata; class Mammalia; order Chiroptera; family Miniopteridae; genus Miniopterus; species Miniopterus natalensis. The sequence continues at coordinate 6,318,420 of NC_142097.1, read as the reverse complement.
GCCCAATGAAGGACAGAAAACCAGCATGTAAATCCCCCAGGGCCAGGAATTAGACTAAAACATGGAAGTGCTCTCCAGGCTCCAGGCCTGGAAGCGGGCTTACCCTCACAGTGTATGGATCCGGAGACCTGGGTGCAAGCACTCACCTGGGCTTCACATAAGAACTGAATCCAGACAGGTTTCATCTTGTTCAAGGGCATGAAGAGAGCAACATTCCTCCCAGAGTTTGAAAATGGGGAGTATTAAGAAAATGCTCTAGAACACTAGACAAGGATGGCACTCACAGCCAAGGGGACGCTGTCTGAGATGAGCTCATGTAGGATCCAGGTGGGAAATGCACAGCCCTGTTCAGCTTCTCAGCGTGGGTAAGGATGCCGCGCTCTCGGCATGGCACTGTGAGGAGGGACCAGGCTGAGATAAAAGGGCTTGGGTTTGAGCAATGAAATTCAAGAAAGAGGAGAGGATGGGGCTGCCTTCAAGATGGGCTATAGGTCTGCAAGAAATTAAAGACGATATCGTAGAATTAAAACTAGCCTCAAAGGCAGCAAAGGGCAACATAAAACAATGCCATGCGGCCCAATCTGCAAAGTTTTCAGAAGCGGCAAGACTTGGCCCCCCCTTCTCCTTGAGCCTTACTTTACACCACTCCCCCTGAGCTCCCCATTCTTCAGCCACAGGTTTTGTTTCTTTCCTCAGATTCAACCACCTCTTCCCTTTCCCGGGGCCATTACTATTCCTCCCTACTCTTCACGGGGCTGGGTTCAAATCCCAGCTCGGGCAATTTATGTGATTTCCTGGAGATCCAGTCTCCTGATCAATAAATCCAGAGTCTCCTGGTCAATAAATCCAGCTAATAGCAGCATCTTCTGCACTCTGTTGTCATGCAAATGAAAAGAGAAAATGCATATAAAGAGCTTAGCGCAGGGCCTGGTGCTTAGTAAGCGTTGAATACAGCAGGTTAGGTGGGATAACACCGGGGTGATATAGTGGAAGTTTTGCCTCTAACGACTGTCCCCTTCACTAGACTAATAATTCGCTCCCTGGAAACAAAGATTTGGCCTTTTTTTATTGTCTTTATGTATTCTGCACCTAAAAGACATATAAAAAAGGTATAAAAGTTAAAATAGAAACTATAATTTAAGGACCTTTCTTGAGCTCAAGAAAGAATTGTCTTGTACAGAATAAATCTCACTGTATTTCACGCAAATTCACACCAAGACATGGTCTAGAAAACTTCTCAATGACATAGAATTTAGCAAGCTTCCCTATAAGGAAACAATAAGAAAAAATAACCCATGAATAAATAAGTAAAATTTAGGCAGGTGTCAAACTTCTCTGGAGTAACCCAAAGTGCAGAAGACAACAGGAACCTCAAGGCAATTTTGAGAGGAAAAGGTTGTGATTCAGGAATGTTATACCCTGTCAGGCTGCCTTTTGTATTAAAGGCAACAAGTATGCGTCTTCAAATGAAAGACTAAGAAAATATCAGGCATGTACGTTTAATGGAAAAAAGTTCCTTAAAAAAGTACAACAAGGTTAAATGTTTGAAGCTGAAAAAATAATCAGAAAGGTATTGGTGATGTGAATCAAAAGAGTTAAAATTGAGAGCCATCCAAATAATTGTGAACCTTTCATAACATTACGACAAAAGAGACTTGTCCTCACAAAAAAGAAAAGTTGTTTTAATGCAAAGCACTATGAATAATCTAGACCTATAAAAGCATATTACATTAACAAGTCTACAGTGTGAAAGAAGACATAAAATGTAAAAGTGTGTTAAACATTTGCTTAAATTAGAAGTTATTAATTCTAATAATTTTCAAATGTGCGTTAAAGAATATCTGTGAAAACTGAAAGGCTATCCATCAGGGAAAAGTAAAGTTTAAAAAAACACACACAAAAAGGCTGATTTGGTTAGAACAAAAAAGAGAGGCAGACACAGAGCCAAAGGAAACAAGAGGCAGACACAGAGCCAAAGGAAAGCAGACAGAGACAAACTTGCTTATTAAAAAAGAGATCCTCAAATTGATACATAATAAAGCAAAGCCCAATTACTCTCTGTTGACCAAAGGCACACCTAAAATGATTCCAGGTAGAAATGTATACCAGGGAAATGCAAGAAAAAAGGAAAAAAATGTTATAATATTAAACAGCAGACTATACAGAATTTAAGACTGAGAGCATCAAATGAGACTGTGGGGCAAAGACCACCACTCTGTGTTGTGAACAGTAAAAGATGACGGGGCACCAATTAACCTTTATGTGCCCAAATCAGTTGTATTTAAAGGGTGCATTTTGAACTATATAGTCTATAAACAGCAAGAATGTATTTTCCAGAGAATACGGAACTTTTAAAAAAGTATAATACTTTTTAAAAAGTATTATTATTAAGCTACAAATGAAATCTTGAGTTTCAGAACACAGAAATAAAAATAAATATAGAAAATAAATAAATAAAGCCATAGCTTTCCCTATTTACCACCAAGAAGCACTTAGAAAACATTGTGGAAAAAGATCCTAATCATTAAAACAATCTTCAAATATAAACTGCCTGGAAATCGGCTTCAAAATAAAAGTACAGCGGAAGAAAAATTATAAAAGTTTACTGAAGAATTTAGCATGAGATTTAAGTGCATGGAGAGGTATATTCTGTTGGGAGGATAGGATGACCTGACAGTGAGAAAATATCAGTTATCATCTCAATAGCCTATACATTCATTGCAATGTCAACAAAATGAAAATGAGATTTAGGGGGAGCCTACATTTCTTGTTTGGGAATAAAATGAGAAAATAGCCAAGAAAATGTTGAAATGAAGAGCACTATGCATCCCTATGTTCATGGCGGTATTATTTACAGTAGCCGAGGTATGGAAACAACCTGGGTGTCCATCAGTAGATGAGTGAATAAAGAAGATGTGGCATATAATATAATATAATATAATATAATATAATATAATATAATATAATATAATATAATATAATATAATATTAGTATAGTATAGTATATAGTATAGTATAATATATAATATAATATAATATAATATAATATAATATAATATAATATAATATAATATAATATAATATAATATAATATAATATAATATAATATAATATTAGTATAGTATAGTATATAGTATAGTATAGTATAATATATAATACAATATAATTATAATATAATTATAATATAATATAATATAATATAATATAATATAATATTAGTATAGTATAGTATATAGTATAGTATAGTATAGTATAATATATAATATAATATAATTATAATATAATTATAATATAATATAATATAATATAATATAATATAATATAATATTAGTATAGTATAGTATATAGTATAGTATAGTATAATATATAATATAATATAATTATAATATAATATAATATAATATAATATTAGTATAGTATATAGTATAGTATAGTATAATATATAATATAATATAATTATAATATAATATAATATAATATAATATAATATAATATAATATAATATAATATAATATAATATAATATAATATAATATAATATAATATAATATACAGTGGGATACTGCACAGCAATAAAAAGAAAGGGATCTTGCCATTTGTGACAAGGGTGGACCTAGAGGGTGTTATGCTAAGAGAAATATCAGATAAGAAAGACAGGTACAATATGGTTTCACTTACATGTGGAATCTAAAACAAAACATACAAACAAAACAAAACAAAAACAGACTCATAGAAACCGAAACCAGAGGACTGGTTGCCAGGAGACCAAAGGGATGGTGGGAGGACGGGTGGAAAGGTGAGGGGAAGGTAGTCAATAATACTGCGATAAGTTTGTGTGGCGACGGGTCACTGCTACACTTAGAGTGGCGATCACATTGTGAGGTAGAGAAATGTCGAATTACTATATTGTACACCTGAAACTAATATGACTAATGTAATATTGTATACCAGCTTTACTTGAATTAATTGTTTTTAAAAAGCAATAATAGTTGAAAAGGAGTAATTAGAAGGCATAACGAGAGAGGACATCTGTGGAAAACCTAACGAGATTGCTTCAGTGGAAATCGTGGCGGAGACAACAAAGGTGTGGAGAGAACCTGTGAGTTTTCAAGAAACACAGTCTGGGTCTGTGGTCTTACAGGTGTCACCCTGGGCCCAGCAATGGCATCACATTGGGACTTATTAGAAATGCAGGTTCTCAGGTCCTGGTCCAGGTCTGCTGCATTTAAAATGCTGATGGGGCCCAGGGATCTGTGTTTTATACACTCTTCAAGAAACTGTTATTCACACCGAAGTCTGAGACCACAGAAAGCCCGGCCGGCATGGCTCAGCTGTTGAGCATCAACCTGTGAGCCAGGAGATTAGTAGGGCACATGCCCGGGTTGCAAGCTCGATGCCCAGTGGGGGGCGTGCAGGAGGCAGCGGATCAATGGCTCTCATCATTGATGTTTCTGTCTCTCTCTCTCTCCCCCTCTCCTTTCCTCTCTCTGAAATCTATAAAGATATATTTTAAGAAAGAGAGAACCATACATATAATACATGCTGCATATATATAATAGAGCTAGAAATTATTAATTGCACAGTTAGGATGCAATGGAATTAAGAAATTGAATATGTTCTAGATGACAGAATCTAGAAGGTGGAAGAGTAAGGGGGATCTCATATAAGAACAGACTGGAAAATCTAGGGGGGAAAAGTTGCTTAACAGGAGTTCCTGTTCTTAGCCTACCCTGTTCCAACACAGCTGGGTGACCTTGAACTAGTCCCTCCTGCTGCAATTCACTGAGGCCCTGATCCCTTAGAGTCTTGGTCTTTGCGATGCTCTGAGACTAGGATAAAATTGTACATCCACGAAGCTCAACTGGAGATGTGCCAAATAGACTTTATTTTGTCTACAATTTAACTTAATTTCTATCTCAATACCTCACCTTCCCTGCTGGCAGAAAACAGAACTCAGTTAATTCTCAGAAAACTCATTGCAGTGTAAATCATTTCTGGCTTTCATACCCTCTTCCTCCCTAAGGTGTCCCTGAGGTTGAGGACTGTACCTAGAGTGCAGCATGGGGTGGGGGGGGGGAGCACCCAGTCCACACCCTTTACCTGCCCTAATGGCAGGCAGGTGGCGTCCACTGGGATGCTCCGTGCTATTGGGCCTTATGAGTGGGCATCTCTGCACCCGCGTGTCGGATGAGGTTCCTGTGACCCTATCCATCCTTCAGCCACACAGTTCGCTGCCTCCTTTTCTGTTGTAGACGGCACTCCTCCTGGTGATGAGACCGCTTTAGATCCACCACCTCTTATTTAATGAAGCTCGGGGCCCTCCCGTTCCGTCCTGGGGCGACAGAAACTCCGAGAGGCTGTTGGAGACACTCTGCGCCCTGCGTGCATACCACCTGCCCCCCCCCCCCCATGGTGGCTGGCGGTGCCTGAGAGGCTGCCTTTGCAGGGTGCTGTTCGGTTCTGATCCACATAAATATTTATATGGGTTTTGAACACTATATTCTTTCCCCCAAGTCTCTTCTAGAAGTTCTAGAACTTAAAAATAAAATCTTTGAAATTAAAAACTCAACACATAAGTAAATTCTAGACTTGACTCAACTGAAGAATTACTGAATTAGAAGACGATACCAGCGAAATCACTTAGGATACAGCATCGAAGTTATTTAAAACCAAGGAGAAAGGCTGTAAGGAATGGAAGATAGACAGAGGGGTTCTAACGTATATCTAATACAAATTGTTATGTAAGGAGTACACAGGACAGTTGAGAAGTAACACTTATTGGTCAGCAAATGGTAAATGTTTGTAAATGCTCCACATATCATTCGTAAGAATGTATATCCTGCAGTTGCTAGAGACAGCGTCCTGTACAATAGCCAACCTAAGAGCCTACGGACAGATGAGTAAATAAAGGACGTGTGGTATGTCTATGCGATGGAATGTTATTTAGCCAAGAAAAAGAAGGAAGTCCTGCATGCGCAACAACATGCATGCATCTGAAAGACATTATGCTGAGATAAGAAAGGCAGAAAAAGACAAACACTGTATATAACTTATGTGTGGAATTTCAAAACATTGAATCATACAGAGTAAAGTGGTGGTTACCAAGGCCTGGGGGCTTCGGAATAGGAGAGATGTTGTTTATGGTACAAACTTGCAACTAGAAGATAAATAAATCCTGGAGATCTAATGCACAGTACAGTGATTATAGACAGCAGTATTGTATTATTAACACCAAACTTGCTAAGAGGTTAGATCTTAATTATTCCCGTCATACAAAAAGAAATGATTATGTGGCATGATAGAGGTGCTAGCTGGTACTAAGTGGAAATTATATTGCAATATACGAATGTATCAAGTCAACATGTTTACCTTAAACTTACATAATATTATCTGTCAAATATATTTCAATAAAAATTTTTTAAATACTAAAACTAGCATCTTACTACATGCTATTTGTCTTGTCTAGCCTATTGTTTTCCTCTCCTCTTGCCTTCTTTCAGGTTAGTTCTTATTATTCCATTTAATCATTCTCTTATTTTGGAGAAAAGAGTTAGTGATTATCCTAGAGAACACATCATATATTGATATCAATATCTAATGTTAATTTAAATGTTAATCCTCTTCCCGGACAAGACAAAAATCATTGAACTCTTTAACTATTTTACCCCCTGACATATCTCATTGCTGATTCTCCCCTTGCTCATTCCATTCCATCTGATTCTTTCTTTATTTTAAAACTCACCATGACATTATTATTTTATAGTTAATATTTATATAAATTTACCCATATATTTATACACATTTTATCCTTAAAAGGTTTCCCACATTTATATTTAAATATCTACAAACCCTCGTACATTTCTTTGGGCTGAGTGAAGAAAAGTGTGGTTTTGAAATTTTAACAATGTTTTACAATCCTTTTGGATTTGCTGTAGTCACTGTAGGCATTTCCTGAACAAAAACTCAAAAGCCTGGAGCCTGACACATGATGCAACAATGGGCCACCAAAGTAGCAATTACAATGACTCAGAAAATCAAACACAAAGGATGGCTTCATCTGAAACTGTTTGATTTTAACAGGCTCCTAGCCTCCATGACTTCATATATCTTAATTAAATTTCTAATTTAAAATAATTTCATTTTAAGGTCTTGTAGCACTTCTTTGCCTGGAGATCTTTTGACTGTGACAAATCCAAGAGGAAGAATCACATAAATGAGATAAGCCGGTCAAGCTCAAATATGTGAGTGAAATGTAACATTTTGCAGGGACTCGAAGGGCCATAACCTGCTCAAATTCAGCAGCGGGTTAGAAAGGCAGGACTGGTCATAAAGAAGGTGTCTGAGGTGAGGGCGAAGAAGATTTTCTGATCTTAGGCAAATTATGTGAGCTGCCATCTCTCAGCAGCTCGCCCTGGAACCCTAGACCTGGGAACCCAAGGGGAAAGTTCTCCTTTGTTAGACGGATACATGCCCGTGACCAGACGCTTGGGATTTGCCCTTTCCCGTGGCGTCTCCTGGGTCCGGGGCGTGTCCGTCGGTGCGGCGGGTGGCTTCCCCTCCACTCTGACTTGCACAGATGTTCCCGACACTTTCCTTGTTTCGAACCTAAGAGGGGAAAACACGTCGGGCTGAAGAACCCGGGGAGTCCCTGGGCCTCGACAGCTTGCGGCGGCGATGTTTCCGTTGCAGAGAACCCTTTGGCCCGTCTCGGGCCTGCTGGCCCTTGGGGGGAGCAGGGCCATCGCAGCACCTGCATTTCCTTTCCTTCTGCTTCAGAACCGTTCTCATGCCAGTTTAAGTCCCCCTGTGGGTCTTGCCTGCCACGTCCTCCAGTCTGGCTGCTCCTGAAGACTCAGCCCTACAGGAAGATGCGGCTCTCACCCGCCAGAGCCTGTGGGTGACAGAAAAGTCCTAACTGCACAGGCCCGAGCGCCCCGCTCCCCCGTCCCTTCCCTCGGGAGGCAGCCCTGGCGCTGAGCAGAACCCAGGGCCCCGGGCAAGGCCAGCGGCACGAAGGCAGGCGGGGCGCCGCTGCGGACCGCAGCGAGCAGAAAGCCCGTGCCCACCCGAGGCCCCTGTGGAACCGGGCGCTTCTCAGAGAAGGGGCTGCTCTCCTCTCTGGTGTTCTGTAGCCCTGGCTCCTGGGGATTGCCAGTTGGCAAACGACAACGCTAGACACCCGTTTATTGCGGGGCACACACTTATACTAAAAATTATTTGTTGTTTATCTGAAATTCAAATTTAGCTGGGCTCCCTGTATTTTATCTGACGACCCCACCACAGCGTATTTTGTGTCTGATCACACAGCTTTCCACAGCTCAGTATTTGTTGTGTATCAAGGGTTATCTTTAAAAAACTGCAAACTCTTGGGAATTACATCTAGTCCATAATAGCACCTGATTCAAAGCTGAAATTGTAGTAGGACTGAGTTAACGCAGGTTTAATTTGGTTTGACACGGACTCCTCCTGTCACTCTAGACAACAGGCTTGAAGTTGTCTAGAGTATTAGAGGACCCAGGTCATAGGATCTACAGATGCCTGGAGGTATCAGATTCTGGAAATGATGCTGTAAGAGCCGCCTATCCTTTTAAACCAGTAGGAGCAGCAGGAGCACGGTTTAGATCGGTGTGGTCCAACAGAAATGTAGTGTCTCAGATATGATTTAAAATTTTCTAGTAGCCACATTTAAAAAGTAAAAGATAAATAAACGGAATAAGTTTTAATTATGTATTTCATTTCACTGAATTTATCCAAAACATTGTCATTTCAACATGGAGTTAATGTAAAGAAATTTTTAACAACATTTTTATTGATTTCAGAGAGAGGAAAGGAGAGGGAGAGAGAGATAGAAACACTGATGAGAGAGAAACATCAATTGGCTGCCTCCTGCACGCCCCATAGTGGGGATTGAGCCCGCAACCCGGGCATGCGCCCTGACAGGGAATCGAGCTGTGACCTCCCGGTTCATGGGGCGACACTCAACCACTGAGCCATGCCAGCGAGGCTGTAAAGAAATTTTTTGATAAGATGTTTTACTTTTCTTTTTCATACTGTGTCTTCAAAATTTTATGTATATTATACATTTATCATATCTCTCAACTTGAGTACTAAATTTCCTCAGAAATACTTGATTTATATATCTCAAAAATTGGTTGAAAAAGATTTACAGACCCAATTTATATCAAATATACTTAAAAGTTTTCTAATAACTAGATAGAGTATGGTTTTCTGCACCTTAATTAACATTAAATAAAGTAAAAGATTAAATTCCTCATTCCCAACTAGCCACATCTCAAGTACTTAACAGCCACAGCGTGGGCCTAGTTAGCCTTTGGAGCATCTTCTAAAATCTTATCCCAACCAAAAAAGGCAAATAAAACAAACTTCTAATAAGTGATCTCTCCCCAGGGCCTGGGAAAGCAGGGTGCTCGGATCCCCTGCAGTTCCTAATAATTCACCGTGGCTGCCCAGCGACCCTCTCCTGAGTCACTTTTTCCCCCTGGGACAAAATCAGACGATGTGATTTTACTTGAAAGCCACCGAGTGACCTAGAGCCGCCGTGCTGTGAGCGTCTGATTCTGCAGGTTGCTCTGCGCTGATGCTTTCCTGAGAGAAGCGCCCGTGCGAACCTTCCTGAAGGCCCAGCATCCCATCCCCGGGCCTCTGGAGTGGTCTGAGCCAGTCAGAAAATGCGAACGCCAGGCCGCCCCCGCAGTCCAAACAGTTTGTGGACTCTGTCTAAATAGTCTGGTGTGCTAACCACAACTGAGGAATTTATTAGAGCGGTCAAGTGCTGTAACAAAAATGTTGTCGTTCAGAGGCTGGGGGAGGAGTGTAGTTTTCTTGAGGCCAGACGCTGGGGCGCTGGCAAGACGGCAGGCGGAGTGTAAGGATCCCGGGTCAGAAGGTGACCGCGAGGCATCTGACCGAGGACAGCAGCGCTGATATTTGCGGTTTCCTTTCCAGCAGTGGAATTTGGTGCAGCCCTTTGAACAGCTCCACAGCCAGCCCTGGGGCCCCGCAGGAGGGGGGTGGATTCCTGGAAGTTACAACTAATGGGGGCTGGGCGCGCCTCTGCATATCTGTGGGGCCAGGCGCATCCTTTTTAATTGCCTGTACCCCGCGCGGGGCATCCTCACCAGGAGCTGGGACCCCCAGGGAAATTCAGTTTATGTCTGAGGTCGATGCAGGTGCTCAGGTGAACAGACAAACCAAGGGAGAGAAAGACTAACGTGTGCACACTGAAAGAAATGCCTGCACGGTGTGTTTTCTCACCCAAAGCATTTTGTGTATTCCTTGTGTCGTTGGTCCTTTGGCTTTGATGTCTTATGCAAATATCTCTCCTTAAGCACTTTCTTGCACTTGATTAATTTCCCAGAAGCATAATATGTTCTCGTTCTTTATTTTCTGGCCCTTAATGTTACGCGTGGAGAAAGCAGGCGACTTTAGAGGAAGGGATCGAGTGGCCTAACTCTCTCTTTCACGCCCAAGAGAGACTGGAGTCTTGACGAGGGAAAACATTCCTTCCATCATTTAATCCGTTCCAGTAGAGCATTTAATGGGCACGGGACCCTGGGGTGGGGCACAAAAAGATGGGGGTGGTTAGCATTTCATAGAAACTCCAGCTTCTTCAATTTTTATGACCTTAGGTCAATTATTTATGTTTTAAGGCTCAGTTTCCTCAATTTAAAAATGGGGATAGTAAGAAATGGATAAAGGAGAAAACATACGTAGAATATTCAATAAATGGTGTCTATTTAATTGTTATGATTAAAGATGAGTCATCATCCCTCTGCATCTAGTAGGCTTTTCCTCGGTTTGCCAATTTTGCTTGCAAAAAAAGATGTTCTTGCGCCCAGACAACAGGCCGGAGTCATTTAGATTTGGAAAGGATTGCTCATTGCTATTTCCCATTATGCGCTCTTTAAGGTTGAATTGCCTGACTTTCTTGGCCTAACTCAAAAGCCACTCCTATAGGAGGAAAGATACCTTTACGCCTACATGGGAGAAGGTAGTGTGACCCAGGAAAACCTTTCTTGTTGGAAAACTACCATTTTCATACGAATTACCTAGAAATCTAGCCACAGAATCTTAACAGCAGAGAAACCCAATGGAAGTTGACATGACTTGGAGTGAAGATGCGAGGCAGTTCGGGTTTCTTGCCAATCTGATTCCCCGAGCCCCGGTGAAATTCAACTACAGTTAGTTTTATTTGAAATATTTTTGTTGCATTGAGAGATGTGCCTTACCTTTTTTTTTTTAACTATTATCTACTTTCCCTTCAAATTGCAAATGCCATGTGTGTATTCACCGTAATAAGCCGGACTCCACAGAGGCGCGCTATCGGAAGCGCTCTCCAGGCGCTCACCCCTCCCCTTCCACTTCACCGCACTCCCTTATGAGTTCGGAAATAGTCTTATGTTTTCAACATATGTGATCATGCCACCTGAAAATAATGATTTTCAATATGCAGTCTGTCATCATGGTCTTCTCATCCCAGTCCATCAGACCTCCCCCAGCCATTGCTTGTTCCTGACTTTCACTGGAATAGCTCTATATGATATATGAATTTGGCCTCAGGTAATTCATTATCAATTTGAAGAGCTTTCTATTATTACTTTTCTTAGCATTTTTATTAGGAATGAAATTTTACAAGAGTTATCAACATTATTGGCTTTATAAAACCAGCTTTTGGTCTTTTTTTACATTTCCAGTGGGTTTTTTTATATATCATTAATTTTGTCTTTATCTCTATTAATTTTCCTTTCTAACTTCCTTTAGTTTTATCCTGATATTTTTAATACAGTTTTATTGAGATATAATTCATGAATCATACAATTCATCCACTTATAGTGTATATTTAATGGTTTTTAGCATATTTACAGGTATGTTCAACCATCAGCACAGTCAAATTTAGAATACTTTTATCACCTTAAAAAGAAATCCCATCCCATTTGGCTATAATCCCCAAGCCCTCACATCCCCTACCTCTGAAGAACCATTAATCTACTTTTTATTCTATAGGTTTCCTATTCTGGATATTTCATATAAATGGAATCACATAATATGTTGTCTATGTGACTAGGTTCTTTCACTTTGTATAACGTTTTCAAGACTGGTTTATGCATGTATCAATACCTCATTTTTCTTTTTACGCTCAAATAATATTCTTTTGTATGAATATCCAATATTTGTTTATCAGTATGAATATACAATATTTACATTGTGGTCACCTTTTGGCTATCATAAAAAATGCTGCTATAAACACTCATGACTAGTTTTTATGTGAACATATGTTGTCAGCTCTTCGGGGTAAATACAAGGAGTGGAATTGTTAGGTCAGACGTGTAACTGTCGAGGAACTTCTGTTCTGTTTTCCCAAGTGGCTGCACCATTCGCATTCCCACCAGCAGCGTATGAGGGTTCCGACTTTCCCACAGCCTCTGAGAAACATTATTGTATGATTTCCTCATACTGGCCATTTTGATGGCTGTGGAGCGTATCTCATTGTGGTTTTGATTTGCATTTGCATGTTGACTAATGATGCTGAGTGTCTTTTCATGTGCTTGTTGACCACCTGTGTGTCTTCTTTGGGAAAATGGGTCTTCAGGTCCTTTGTCTACTTTTAAAATTGGATTTTCTTTTTCTTATAAACTTGTAAGAGTCCTTTATGTATTTTAGATACAAATTCCTTATCAGATACGGCCATGCGCTGCTTAACAGCAGGGATATGTTCTGAGCAGTGTGTCGCTAGGCAACTTTGCTGCTGCGCAGACATCACAGAGTGCGCTCACGGAAACCCAGGTGGGGCAGGCCACGGCACAGCTGGGCGGTGAGGTGTGGCCTAGTGTCACGAGGCTACAGCTGGACAGCAGGCTGCTGCACTGGATGCCCGAGCTAACTGTAACCACAACAGCAGTGTTACTCTATCCTAAACAGAGAAAAGGGGGAGTAAAAATATGATATAAAAGATAAAGTGTGTGTGCGCGCGCAGGCTCCCTAGGGCTGTGGAAGGAGGCCACGGGAGGAGGGAGAGAGGGAAGGAAGACATGGGGAGAGAAATGGGAGAGGGGATGGAGAGAGCGGGGAGAGAAGAACTGGGCTCGGAGGAGAGATGAAGACAAATGGAGGGAAAAGAAGTGAGTTTGTGCGCGTAAATGTGGGCACAGGGTATGTGTCATGTGCGCGGTGTGCAGGCGGGTGCAGGCAGGTAGGTGGCAGGCTGCCTGGCTGGGCTCAGCGGTGGGCTAGCCAGTGGACAGCACACTGAGCGCCTGTCTCTTAACCACCCAGATCCAGCCCTACGTTTAGTATCTTAGGTAGGTCCAGCCTTTTTTCCAACATTGCAAACAGACTTTCATTGTAATCCACTGTAATCTTATGGGACCATGGTCTTTTGTTGACCAAAATGTTGTTATGTAGGGCACGACTGTGTATGGTTTGCAAATATTCCCTCTCATTCTGTAGGTTGTCTTTCACTTTCTTGATAATACTCTTCAATGCAATGTTGGTGATGTGCACTACATCTGTGCTTTCTTTTGTTGCTCATGCTTTCGACATTATATTTAAGAATCCACTACCAAATCCAAGGTCATGAAGAGTTATCCATTTTCTCCTTAGAGCTTTACAACTTTAGCTCTTATATTTATTTAGGTTTTTGAACCATTTTTAGTTAATTTTTGTGTATGGTGTGAAGTAAGGGTATAAATTCATTATTCCGCATGTGACCATTCACTTGTCCCAAACCATTTATTGAAAGACTATTGTTTCCTCCACTAAATGGTCTTAGCATCCTTGTGGAACGTTCATTGGTAATAGACATATGGGTTTATTTCTAGATTCTCAATTCTCTTGCATTGGTCCATATGTCTATCCTTATGCCAGTACCACACTGTTTAATTATTGTAGCTTTATAGTAATTTTTATTATTATTTATTTATTTTTAAAATATGTCTTTATGGATTTCAGAGAGAAGAAGCGAGAGGGAGAGAGAGAGAAACATCAATGATGTGTCATTGATTGGCTGCCTCTTGCATGCCCCCTGCTGGGGGTGGAGCCCACAACCCGGGCATGTGCCTTGACTGGGAATTGAACCACCATCTCCTGGATCCTAGGTCGATGCTCAACCGCTGAGCCACACCCAGTCGGGCAGCTTTATAGTAAGTTTTGAAGTCCAAAGTGTATGAACCCTCCAAGTTTGTTTATTATTTTCAGGATTATTTTGGCTATCCAGGGTCTCTGCCAATTTCATATAAATTTTAGAGTGTACTTTGATTTTTCAAATTTTTTTCTTACACTGTCATAGTTTATTTAAATTTATTTGTATAAATAATGAAAACTTTATAAGACTATGACTATTTTTGATTCCATGAAAATTCACTGATTTTTAAACTTTATTTTTAACTACATGCATTTAAGTCTATTCATTTTCCTAAGTATTATTTTAGGTACCTGCATCCCACAAGTTTTCATGTCTAATTTTTATTATTATTTTGTTCAAAATATTTCTAATGTCCATAGTAACTACTTTGATAAGAAATTAATTATTTAGAAGTAGTTTTTTAAATTTCCAAATATATGGGTATTATGAACTTAGTTATCTTTCGATATTGGTTTCTAGCTTAGTTTTTATTGATTTTTAACTTAATCAATTCAAATGGTTAGAGAACCTGTTCTGTATTAATTTAACATTGGAAATTGTTGAGGCTTGCTTTATACCTCCTACATGGACCAGCCATAAATTTAAGATGAGTTATCAGGAACCAACGCTCCCAGCAGTTGGGGGAATGAGGGCCTTGGTCTTGAATGGGAGCTAGAGTATCTACAACAGTCTTCCACTATGAATTTTTGTTTGCCTATTTCTCCTTATATTTCTATTAATGTCATTGATTTTGAGGCTATTGGGTACATACAAATTTATAATTTTTTCATAATCTTGGTGAATGGGACCTTTTGTAACTATAAAGTGTTCTTTTTTTATCTGTTGCAATGTTTATTGCATAAAGTCTACTTTTTTCTATGTAAATATAGCTATACCAGCTTTCTTCTATTTAAATGTTCCACGATATACTTTCATCCACCCTTTTAATCTCAATCTTTTTGTAACCTTTATTTTAGATTTAGCTTTTTAAAGAAGCATATAGATTGTGTTTTTGTGTGTGTGTTAATCCAATCAGACAGTCTGTCTTTTAGTCCATTTATATTTAATGTCATTACTAATACATTTAGGTTTGGATCTATTATCTTAAAGATAGTCTTTTTCTTAGGCTGTTTTTAAGATTTTTTTATTGTTTTGTATTTTCAACACAATGATGTGTCTGCTATTGAATTTTTTTAAAGTTTGATCTTTGTGGTGCATAGAAGGCTTTTTGAGTATTTGACTTATCCCATTAGTTTTAGAAAAATCTCACCCACTTTCTCTTTAAATATTATTTCTGCCTCCATTCTCTCGGAGAACACCTTTGACTTTTTTTTACTCTAGTCCCTGCACTATTTTCTGTATTTTTCCTTTTATTTTCATGCTCCATTCTGGCTATTTTCTTCTAACGTATCTTCCTGTTCACTGATTTTAGCTGCATCTAATTTATCATTACACTCATCTATGTCTTCATTTGGATTTTGTATTTTTCAGTTCAAGGTTGATTTCCATTTATTTTCCTATTGTCTTTAGTTCTCTGATGAAATACTCAATTTTACCCTTTATTAAAAATAGTTACTTTAAAATCTGTATCTATTACTTCATCATCTGGATCTCTGTAATGTTGTTTGCTGTGTTTTTCTGGTTTTTCCAAATTCCTCCCCAAGGTGGACCATGGGCTCCATTTTTGTTTTTCTAGCACCAAGAGGCTGCCAAAAATAATGTTAAGCTCCTTAGTTTCTCTTCCACACTTCTAAGTCATCATATAACTTCTAAATGAGGAGGTAACCACTTCTCAAGTCTTTCCTATGTTAGTTACTTACCCTGTAATTATTTCCTGCCTCTTAACTCTGAAACCTTCAAGCAGATTTTTTTTTTTTGGATTCTGTTTGTATTTTCTAGTTATTTTTAGTGTGAATTTTAGAGTTTGTCGCTACATTGTCTTGTTTTCTGTAAGCTGTTTTTCCCTTTTCTTATTTTTGATTGATTGGGCGTTTCTTCCCCCCTTAAATTTCTCATCCCAGTTTTTAATCTGCCAGTTTATAGTTTTGCATATTCTTTATTTTCTTTTAGTCATGACCCTTGAGGTGTTATTGTACTCATCTATCTTAAAGTCTAAAACTGAACAATATTTTAATTCTCTGTCAAAAGCACAAGGAGTAAAACAACTTTAATTTGATTATCCCCTCTCAATGTGCATGTTTTTTATTCAGTGGTTTATCTGTCTTCTATTTACATCCAGATATATTGTTATACATATTACTATTTTGCAAACATAGCTACTTGGATTAACTTTTTATTTTATCATTACTGTGTACACCTGAATAAATGTCTGTCTTCATTTCCCTTCCCTTGATGTGCACCCTCCTACACCTTCCTTAAGTGCAAGTCTTTTGATTGTAAACTTTGTTTTCTCCACCCATATTCTTTCTCTCCCCACCTTTATTCTTAAAGGTAATTTTTCTTGGCAAGCAATTCTACGTTGATAGTTTCCCTCCCATTTTGCAGTTTCACTGGTATGTCTAGGCATTTGTTTCCTTAATTTACCCAATTTTTGTGAAAACTTTGCATTTCCTGAATTTCTGGGTTTATGTTTTTTATCATTTCAAAAAAATTCACAGCCATTTTCTCTTCAAATAGTGCCTGCCCTCCATTCTCTAACTCCTTTTGGGGGGTACCCATAAGAAGTATTGTAGAAATAAAGAAAAATTGTTAAAACAGAAAAATGCAAACTTTAATTACACAGTAGATAAGAAATAACTGAAAAAGGAATGTGTGAAGTGAAAACTGCTTCCAACACACAGAAACAAGGAGCTGGAAAATTTGTAATAGATGTTAAGGAATATGAATGGCAGAAGGAAACTAATACACTGTTAAAAGATGTTAAGTTATACTACAAAACCGCTGTAATCAAAACAGCCTGGTACTGGTACAAGAGCAGACATATAAATCAGTGGAACAGAACAGAGAACCCAGAAACTGACCCAAGCCATTATGGTCAATTAATATTTGACAAAGGAGGTGAGAACATACAATGAAGTAAAGACAGTCTTTTCAATAAATCGTGTTGGGAACATTGGACAGGTACATGCAAAAAAAAAAAGAAACTAGATCACCAACTTACACCACACACAAAAGTAAATTCAAAATGGATAAAAGACTTAAATGTAAGACATGAAACCATAAGATTCTAGAGGAAAACATAAGCATTAAAATATCAGACATCTCTCGTAGCAATATGTTTGCTGATACATCTCCTAGGGCAAGAGAAATTAAGGAGAAAATAAACAAATGAGACTGCATCAAAATAAAAAGCTTCTGCACAGCAAAAGAAACCATCAACAATACGAAGAGGGAGTCCACTGTATGGGAGCATATATCTGCCAATGACACATGAGATAAAGGGTTAATATCTAAAATATATAAGGAACTCATACAACTTGGGGTGGAGGGGATCAGTGGGGATAAAAAGGGGACATCTGTAATATTTTCAACAATAAAGATAAAGAAAAAAAAAGAGGTTGGTAAGAGAGTGTAAATCCAAGAAATTAACTCTGACCCGGCATGCCCCTTCCAGTGTGATAGGGCACAGCAGAGAGATGCCACGTTCTGTTTCTCCACGAGGGTTAGTACACTGCTTTATGGCCTACTCCTACTTAAACATTTGTAAGACTCAAGTGTGTACTAGGAAATGCTATCAGGCTAAGATGAAGGGTGTTTATTCACCAAGGTAAACTAGCTGTGGAATTTGTTGAATTATACTCGAGTAGAACTTTTACTAGTTATAATGGGTGTTTACACACATGATCTCAACTCATACTCATAATAATCCTGTGAAATGTGTAAGCAAAAATCCTTCTATTGAAGATAGGAGATTAAATGGCTTGTTCAAGGTTCTTAGTCCATTCAGGCTGCTATAACAAAATATCATAGACTGGATGGCTTATAAACAACAGTGATTTCTCACAGTTCTGAAGGCCGAAGTCTGACATCAGGGTGCCAGCAGGGTCAGGTGAGGGACCATTTTTAGACTGTAGATGTCTCATTCTGTCCTCACAGGGTGGGAGGGTCAAAGGAGCTCTATGGAATCTCTTTCATAAGAATACTAATCTCAGTTTCGAGGGCTCTGCTCTCATGACCTAATCATGTCCCAAAGGCCCCACCTCCTAATAACATCACATTAAAATTTCATCATATGCATTTTGGAGGAAAATACAAACATTTAGACCATAGCATCAAGTTTACCAGCTAGTAAGTGGGAGAGCCAGAAGTAAATCTAAGTCTAAAACCAAGGCCAGTTTTTCCCTCTACACGAAAACCCCTCGAATAGAGACATTACCTGAACCTTAATAATAATATTTAACGATGGCAATATATTCCTAGTAATTTTCAAAACTAGAATAAAATTAGAAACTGGAGATCAGCGCTCCCTCTAAAATCGTGGAGTCGTTTGGCATGTGGGTAAGTTTACGAAAGGAATTAGACATGTTATGTGTGATGGAATCTCTGTCATCCTTGAAGAACTTTAGCAGGAGCTCATGGTGGTGTCAAATGTTGGATCCACACTGACTAGTGCACTCAAAGGCAAACTTCACATACAAAGGTTAAGCGCTAAGCCATCTAAATTGCAATATACTGTAGAGTCAGAACAGAGTAATGAAGTTTTATTTCTCTCTGCATGAAAAGAATTCTCTCCTTTGACATTCTTAAAAACATCTATGTAACTTGAAGACTCAGAAACTTGGTATAAGAGTGAATATGCCCAAGAAAAGTGTGACTTGAGAAGTGATTGTCAAATTAAAAAAAAAAAAAAAAAAGACAGAAAAAGACAAGTAAGAAACTCACTCTCACTTCCAACTAGTCAAAGATTTCCAGCGTGGATAAGGTTATTCCTTTTAGAGTAAATTCAAACTTATGCGATAATATTAACATGGAATTCTTAATCCAAAGTAACTCTCAAACTAGGTTTTTATAATTGCATTTTGTGACCACAAGTGGGATTTATGTTTGGCCAGAAATTCAATGGTCTTGACCCATTTTCTAGGTGTATTGTGTGTGGTCATGATAAAGCTATATACACAAAACACACGGATACACAAAAATTCCTTAGTGCTGGCATCTCCTCCTGTCAGGTCCTCCTCATCTCTTGTAAGAACCTTCTAATTGGTTGATCTGCCTTCTATTTCTTCCATCTTCAGCCATCCTCAATACTTCCATTAGTATCCTTCTAAAATAATGAATTTAATGGTGTTACCATCTCCTGCTTGAAAGTTGCTGATACCTACCCACTCCCTTAAGTCTAAGAGAAAGCAGACATGTACGCTCATGCATGATTGGGTCACCTTCTCCTCTCTGCACCTCATCTAGCACTACTTAAGGCTCCCGCCCCACCCGGCCCTGCGTGCCTCAGCAGTTGAGTGTCGATCTAGGATCCAGGTGATCAGGGTTCGATTCCTGGTCAGGGACATGCCTGGGTTGCGGGGCTCGATCCCCAGTCGGGGGCGTGCAGAAGGCAGCCAATCAGACTCTCATCATTGATGTTTCTATGTCTCTCTCCCTTTCCTTTCCTCTCTCTGAAGTCAAAAGAGATATATTAAAAAAAAAAAAAAAAAAAGACTCCCACCCCATGTTCATGGCACAAAACTGTCCATGGGGATATATACAAGCACAGAAAAATGTGATAATTTGTTAGTATGAAATTTTTCTATAAAGATTTCACCAGAGAGCACACCCTCATTTTGTAGGACAGGGAGTGGATAGAATACAAATCAATTTAATTCATTTGTTGGGGCAAAATTGGGTGCACAGAAAGAAGAGAAAGTCAGGCTTCATGAACATTGAATTAGGCTGTTAAAAACAAAATAAATCTTTTGGATTGTATGACTTTCAAGCTGAGTGCTCATATGCAAAAGTTACTTTTCCCCTAGTAGAAATTTGACAGAGGTCAGTGAGGGATGTGCACATTTCTTATTGTCTAAACAGCTAAAATGAGGATCAGGGGGAGCAAGCTCTGCTGCACTTGAACATCACCAGGTGTGGTGGGACAGATATATATGCTGAGAGAAGGGGCCTGGGCCAGCAGCACTGTGGCCCGAGTCCCACCTCATCCAGATGGTCACTGTTCCAAACTCTGAGGAATTGTTAACACACACAATCTTTTGCTGAATTTCTTTTTCATGCAGTTTTTTTTTGTTCATTTGAGAAAATAATTAAATGTATACCTTTTCCCATCTCTTATATAAATACATATGGTTAAAAAACCCACTCAAACATAAGGAATCATCAATTTTTAAAGTATGGGTAAGGAAAAACAGGAATTAAAAATGAGATCAGAAAACACAAATATCAAAAGAAGCCAGACCCAAAAGGCCACACATCATGTCATTTTATTTACATGGGATGTCCAGAATAGGCAAATCCTTGGAAATGGCAAGTAGATTGGTAGCTGCCAGAGCTGAGGGAGGGGCATAGGATGCACTGCTAAGGAGTACAGGGTTTCCTTTTGGGGTGATAAAAATATTCTGAAATTAGATGGTGGTGGTGGTTACACAACTCCATTGACATACTAAAAGCCACTTTATTGGACACTTTAAAGTGGTAAATGTAATGGTATGTGAAGTATATCCCAATGACAATAATAAAGATATGAAAGTCTTCACGTGCATTACTAAGGTCATAAGAGAGAGGGGCTCGGAAGAGTAATGAGTGGCTTCCCTAGAAATGGTCAAGGTAAGTTAGAGAAGAAAGAGGGGCAGGCTCAGAAAGGAAATAAACCACCAAGAAGCCACCGGCGGTGGAACAGCAGAGCGCAGAATAACTAAAAACCAAATCCTGGGGCACTCACGCTTGATGAGAGACAATATGAAAATACAGCCTCACGTGAGATGCCAATAAATAAACAGAGGAGAGAGGACTGGAGTGTGGGGCTCACAGCACAGCCTCTTCACAAGCCCCCTTGGGGTCGGGCAGATAAAGTAGCTGAGCTTTATAGTGTCGTACAGGGTAAGCCCAGTCTCACCCAGCTCTCCCTCTTGTTTCCTACCCGACTTAGAGATAGTCAGTTAATCTCTCTGATTTTCAATTTTCCATCTTGTAAAACGTGGTGATAATAGTACCTTCTTCCTAAAGTCTCTGTAGGGATTATGAGACTGAGAGAGAGGATATCCGTCTCTGGAAAGCAGTGTTGAATACAGTGCCTCTATATAATGAGCACTTACCAGCGTAGCAGTGATTAGAAATATCATTATTACTGTTACTAGGCGTAGTGATAGCAGTGGTGGTTGGTACTGATGCTTTTCCATTTTTAAATCTCCCCAGTCCCCAGGTTAGGGGGTCTGGTCCAGCCTAATCAGCCCACACACTGTGTCTCCAACCCATCTCCTACATTTTATCTATGGCTTAGTTCCTACCGCCTTGGTTCAAGCCACTTGTTTAAGGGAACATGCATCCGGGGGGCGGCCCCGAGGTCTGCTGGAGGGAGAGTGGTGACTTTCACCATCATTATTTCAGTCCTTTCCTATGTGTCAGTAGTTAAGGATTCAGCTCGGTCAAGTTCAGTTCTTTCTGCAGAACTTATTAGCCCTGCATTTGTGCTGCTTGGGTACTTGGTTTGCCCCTGAAATTACTGTTTTTGTTTCATTCTCATTTTTACTGTATCCTCTTGGGTATCTCACGTTGTCGAATTTACGTTCTCTTTATGAACTTCTGGAGCTCTCATAATTTGTGTTGACTTTTAAAAAATCAAGTGGAACTCCCATACAGTAAAATACATATAATTTCAATCTCTTTTTTCCCCCTTTTTCAATATTTATTTATTTATTTATTTATTTTTTAATTTATCTTTATTGTTGAAAGTATTATTATAGGTGTCCCATTCCCCCCCCCAATTCACCTCCTCCACCTCGCTCCCACCCCCTCCCAAGCCTTCACCCCGTCATTGTCCATGTCCATGGGTTATGCTTATACGCATATAACTTCTTTGGTTAATCTCTCCCCCCCCCTTCCCTCTTCCCTCTGAAATATGATCGTCTCTTACATGCGTCAATGTCTCTGGATCTATTTAGTTCGTCAGATTCTTTTGTTCATTAGCTTCTTCTTAAAGAAGACCCTTCAACATTTCCTGTAGTGCTGGTTTGGTGGTGATGAACTCCTTTAGCTTTTCCTTGCCTGAGAAGCTCTTTATCTGACCTTCAGTTCTAAATGATAGCTTTGCTGGGTAGAGCAATCTTGGTTGTAGTTCCATGTTTTTCACCACTTTGAATATTTCTTGCCACTCCCTTCTGTTGAGAAATCAGCTGACAGTCATATGGGTACTCCCTTGTAGGTAATTAACTGCTTTTCTCTTACTGCTTTTAAGATTCTCTCTTTGTCTTTAACCTTTGGCATTTTAATTATGGTGTGTCTTGCTGTGGGCCTCTTTGGGTTCCTCTTATTTGGGACCCTCTGTGCTTCCTGGACTTGTAAGTCTGTTTCTTTCCCCAGGTAGGGGAAGTTTTCTATAATTATTTTTTCAAATAAGTTTTCAATTTCTTGCTCTCTTTCCTCTCCTTCTGGCATCCCAATAATATGAATGTTGGGCCTCTTGAAGTTGTCCCAGAGGCTCCTTATGCTATCTTCACATTTCTGGATTCTTTTTTCTTTTTGTTCTTCTGTTTGGGTGGTTTTTGTTTCTTCATGTTCCAAATTGCTGATTTGATTCTCAGCATCCTCTACTGTTGATTCCCTGTAAATTATTCTTCATTTCAGTTCGTGTAGCATCGATTTTTCTCAATTATTTTTGTCATACTCTTACTAATATCCTTGAGCATCCTTATAACCATTATTCTGAACTCTGTATCTGTTAGCTTGCTTGGATCTATTCCATTTAGTTCCTTTTTTAGAGATTTCTTTTATTCTTTCCTTTGTGACATGTTTCTTTGCCTCTGCATTTTGGCTGCTTCCAGGTGTTTGTTTCTATGTATGAGGTAGAGCTATATGTCTCCTGGAATTTGTAGAGTGGCTCTGTGTAGTAGGTGTCCTGTGGGGTGCAGTGGCTCAGCCTCCCCAGTCACCTGAGCTGGGCCTTCTAGGTGCTCCCCTGTGTGGGCTGTGTGAGCTGTCCTGTTGTAGTTGAGCCTTGGTTGCTGTTGGCATCATTGGGAGGAACTGACCCCCAGGCCAATCAGCTGTGAGGACCAGCTGCAACTGCAGCCAAAGAGCTGCTGTGCTGGAGACACCCCTATGGAGCAGGATTTACTTCAGTGGAGCTTTGGTGTTCACCAAGTGCACCCCTTGAGTGTGTCACTCATGGATGTAGTAGGGTTGTAATCCAGCGTGGTCGAGTCTGACCCCCAGGTGCACTGTCTCTGGGGCCTCCTGGGAAGTGCAAAGACAGCCTCTGCCAGTGCCTTGCCCAGGGCCACCCAGCATGAGCTACACAGCAAACCATAGTTGGCTCCTACTTGTGCTGGGCTTGGAGGTGTCCAGGAGAGGCCAAGCTATGAGCCAGTGCAGGCTGCCGCTGGCACCAGGCCTGGGGCCGCTTATCAAGCCGTATGGGGCCCGCTGCTGCTTGTTTGAGAGATTTTAGGAAAGTCCTAAGCATGAGGCTCGAGAGGCCACTTGCACAGAAAAGCCCCTGGAAATGGCCTGGATGAGCTGCAGGTGGGGAAGGCGGGGCCTCCGGGAATCACAGGGCGGGGCCTAAGGAGTGAGTCAGGTGCTGGCGACTCAAACATGGCGCCTGCTGCCGGCCGTGTGCGGGGAGGACTCGCCAAAGGAGCCATGGCCTCCGCCAGCCCTTCTGCCTGGGAGGAAGCTGCCCCTCCTCCTGTCGCCCGGGTCTCAGGCAGGTTAGTTCCTCCCCGAGTGTCCCGGGTCCTTTCCGGCTGCTGCCCGGCGCTGGGCTCAGAGGGAGCGTCCGAGTGAGTCCGTGCCGGGCCCTTTAGGAGGAGCTGCTGGGGCTCCCGCAGCCTCCATGACCCTCAGGGACAGTCCCCGCTGGGTTCACAGCCCAGGGGTGTGGGGACGTCCCTTCCCAGCCCTGGAGCCCTGGGCTGGGGGCCTGCTGTGGGGCTGGGACCCCTCCCTCCTCCCTCCTCCGGGAAACCTCTGCCCTGAGAGTCCCTCCTGGGTTTCAACCTCGGCTCCGGGTGTGGGCCCGCGGCCGCGCCTCCAATTCAGCCCCGATCCGCCCGCATCTGCGCCCCTCCTCCCGGTCTCGGTGCTGCTTCAGCTCCCTGGTTGTGGGGCTTCTGTTCAGCCGGATCTCAGGAGGCTCTGAGTGACGGTGGTTCTGTATTTTAGTTGTAAGTTTGATGTGGTTGCGGGAGGCGGCGGGTGCAGCTGTCACCTTCGCCGCCAGCTTGTTTCCCCCCTCTTCATTATGTTTGTCAATCTCTTTGACCCATGTATCCACCTGAGTGACACTTTCTCCTATCAAGATACTATTTATTTATTTTTATCTCAGAAAAATCCTTCGGGCCCCTTCCCAGTCGTTCAACCCCCAAAGCAACCCCTCCTCTGGCCCTTCACTTGGCACAATGTTTTAGGATCCCTGCGGGGTTCAGCGCGCACCCAGAGCTCACTTTCTCGCTGCTGGGCAATGCTCCGTGCAGGCCGCATCCGAGCCCCAGGGCGGGCGAGGGGCTAGCTGCAGGCCGGGGCTATTCTGAGTAAAGCTGCTCTGAGTGTCCTTGTACAAGGCTTTTTGTGCACATATGTTTTTTTCACTTCTTTTGGTAAACGCCTAGTAATGGGATTTCTGGGTCACAGGATAGAGGTATAGAAACTTCCAGACAGTCTTCAAAGTGATTGTGCAACTTCTCCCACCAGCAATGTGTGAGAGGTCCCGTCTCTCCTCTTGTCCAGCGTTTGGCACAGTCACTTTCATTTTAGCGGTTCTGGGAGGCGGGTGCTGCAGTCTTGTGGTTTTAATTTGCATTTTCCAAATCACTGCCCGTAATGAGGCAACTTTTTCATGCGCTTCTTGTCCATTCTTATTTCTTCTTTTGTTCGGTATCTGCTCAAATCTTCTGCCTGCTTTCGTAGGTCATTTGACTTTTATGATTGAGTTGTAAAAGTTTTTATATATTGTGGATACAGGCCCTTAATGAAATATATGTCTTGTGAATATGTTCTTCGGATTTGTGGCTTGCCCATTAATTTTCTTAACGGTTTCTTTGATGAGGCAAAGTTTTAAATTTTGATGGAGTCAAATTTATTCTTTTTTAACGGTTAGTGTTTTCTGGGTTCTCTCTCAGAAATCTCTCTATCTCTAAGTTGAGATTTTTTTTTCCCTTCATGTTTTCTTCTACAAGCCTTATAGTTCCAGTTTTGACATTTAGATCTGTGATTGCTCTGTAATTAATTTGTGACATGTGGTTTAGGTATTGAGGTTCTGTTTTCCTTGTAAAATTCCAGTTGTCCCGTCAACACTTGTTGAAGAGATTCCTGTTTTTCTGTTGAACTGCTTTGACATTTTTGTCAAAAATTATTTGATTGTATATAAGTGGGTCTATTGGCAGGCTCCCTATTCTGTTCCAATGTTCTATTTGGCTATCCTTGCACCAAAACCGCACTATCTGGGTTATAGTCGCTTAACAATAAATCTTAAACAGCAGGGTAAATGCTCAAACTCTGGATTTTTTTCCCCTTTTTCATAGCTGTTTCGGGTTACTTGGCATATCCATATAAATTTTAGAATCACCTTTTCAATCTCCCCACCCCCCAAAAAAAGGCCTTTTTGAACCTATAGATCAAGTTTGGGAAAATTGCCATGTTAACAATATTTGGTCTCCCAGTTTATGAACACGGGTTATTTTTCTAGTTACTGAGGTTATCTTTAGTGTCTCTCAGAAATACCTTACAGTTTTCCAGGTAGAGCTCTAACACATCTTTTGTTAAATTCATCTTTAGGTAATTTACATCTTTGGGATATTTTATAAATAGTGTTTTAATACATCTTTTATTTAGGATAGTTTAAAATTTATAGAACAGTTGCAAAGATGGTACAGAGAGTTCCCATATATCCCTTATCCGTTTGTCACTATTGTTTTCTTATGTTGTCATAGTGGGTTGGTCACAACCAAGAAACCAGCATTGATACATTACCCTCCCTCCCTCCCTCCCCCCTCCCTCCCCCCTCCCCCCTCCATCCCTCCCTTCCCCTCCCTCCCCCCTCCCTCCCTTCCTTCCTTCCTACAGCAGATGGGCTCATGGATATTTGTTTTAATTTGGGGTTATAATCAAACGTTACATTATTCATTTTGTTGCTCGAATAACTCCAGCTTTAGCCCTTTGGAGCTCTTTCAGGTTGGCTCCTGGATCCTTGTGACACACCCCCATCCTTTTGTGTTTTTGAGTGTTTCCTTACTTTCTGGCCCTATGAGATACTCCAGAATCGGTTTTACAGTATGCCTTAGAATCAACCATTTCTACAAAGACCCCTGGATTCTTTATTGGAGAATCCTAACCAGGATCTGGGCACTTGGTGTGTTCTTTGCTATTCGGGTGTTGCTGCTTCCAGAATCTCTCAGTGGACAACTTAAGAAACACATGTAAGCATACTAACCCATGAATTTACACATATCTATAATCATATTTATGTGTATTCATTGATATCAAGATGAAGCTAAAATGGAGCTCATAATGATGTCTCCAACTCTAATCTAATCAAGTTGCTTCACTCCAGCTTTCCTCCTTTGCTTTTCTAGAATTTCCTTCCCCAGCAATGGGAAAACTGGCTCCTACCATCCACCATACAATCACTTATTTGACTAACCCAGTATACATGTAAAACAGCTTCAGAATGTTAACCGGTACTCCCATGAGAAACACTATGACCAGCTAGAGTGCAGGGTTTATGTGCAGTTACTTTTGCCTTGTTCTTCCAATTTTCAGTCAAAATACTGCTTTCCAACTCCCCCCACACCCTCCCACTTCAGTGAGAAATGCCAGTCACTTGAATTACAGATTCTTTTGTCACAGTCTGCATTCCATCTGGGATCCTCTGACTTCTAGTTGTTGTTTTTAAAGTTCACTTTTTATGCTATAAAGTTTTATGGGTTTTAACAAATGCTTAGTGTCATTTATTCACCGCTATATTCCCATATATAATGATTCCACCGCCTTGAAAATTCCCCTATGCACCCTCTTTGTAATCAGCGGCTCCCCCTACCCCCAGGTCTGGCACCCACTGATATGGGGTTTTCATCTCTGTAGTTGGCCTCCCGGAATGTCGTGTGAATGGAGTCATGCTACAGGTGGCCCATAGCGTAATCAGTTTCTCTTAGCAACACAGGAGAAGTGGGCTTATGGTTGGACAGGCCATGTTTCTATGGATAAGTGACCTTTTAAAGAAACCTTTATGACAGATGGAGAAAGAAAAGACTTTAAGTCCTTTCTTATATTTGTAAAAACATTTGTAGTTCTCAAAGTGCTTATTTTTGCTGGTATATTATTGGTATTGAGTCCCATAGCCATCTGTGTGTTAGGGAGCTGTTTTCCAATGAAGAATCTGAGTCTTCAGAGGGTCAGGTGACCTTTCCAAAACCACACAGATGCTAGGCACCTTCCAGTACTTGAACTTTGACTTTTTAACGCCTAGGCCAGCACTGTTTGCACCTACTGCTTCTCCAACGTGCCTCTGACCTCCAGTGCTGCACATCTTTCCCAGAGGGCCGCCGAACCCCGATCAGTGAGTAAAATTCATTGTGAGGATGGGTACTTTAGCTACACGGACTCCCGCACATGGAGCCCAGGGGTGGGGTGAGGGGAACGGGGCCACGAGAGGAGGGGAGAGGCGGAAGGTGAGTAAAGCAAGTGCACGGTCGCCACTGGCCTCGGAGAACGCCAGCCGGGGACGCAAGCTGCTCTCCCCCCTGGCTCCGCTCCCGCCTGTGTCTCACAGCGAGGGCATGTCGCAGTCTTGAGATTAATTCCAGAGCTTCAAAAGTGCAAATGTTTTGTTCAACATGTCCCATAAGTGCAGGCCAGCCTGTCAGCAGGGACCCAACAAAAGTAACTGA
The DNA here is from genome assembly GCF_054644295.1 of Miniopterus natalensis. Classification (NCBI taxonomy): domain Eukaryota; kingdom Metazoa; phylum Chordata; class Mammalia; order Chiroptera; family Miniopteridae; genus Miniopterus; species Miniopterus natalensis. The sequence continues at coordinate 6,290,278 of NC_142097.1, read as the reverse complement.
GGTCTGTTGCAACCCTGGGAGAAAACCAAGGCTGCAAGTCTTAGAGGGGACACTCTGATATTTTATAGGAGGGTTAGGAAACTTCTTGACGCAATTTTGTCTGTCTAGAATTTTTTTCTTACGTGCTGACTTTATGTAAACCTTTACACCCCACTTAATACACAACCATTATTGGCCAGGTGTAAGGAGAGGTGTGCGCCATGGAGAGGCAATGACAGTGGGTAGCAAAGGAGAGTCAGAGTGGTGCCCGGACACAGTCCTCTCGGTCACACTCACTTAGTAACATGGTGTGACTGGTATATTTTCATGAAAAATTTCTCCAAGTCATGATTAACACTGAGACACAGAGATGCCTGTGGCATGGTAGAAAGAGCCACAGGCTGGATGTCAGGAGACCGACATGCACGTCCTGGCTTTGCCGCTCATTAGGAGGAGGCCTTGTCATTCACTGGCCCTGAGATGAATAAAACCGGCCTGGGTTCCAGGAGGATTAAGTAAATTAATATACTTTGAGGAAAAATAGCAGATGTCAAAGCCTGTGTGCAGCTCAGTTGCTGGCGCAGAGGCCTGATGGATTTGCCGAGCAGCTCACCCCAGCGCAGGAACCCCCGCCGGCCGGGCGGTGCACGAAGGGAGGCCAGGCGCTGCCCCTTGCTCAGTTACCTTTGCGAGGTCTCCCCCACGTCCCGAACAATTGTCAGAGTCCGTAGGCTAGGATGCGGTCTCTGTGCGAGGATGTGGCCTGTTTTCCTGGAGTATCTGGCCACATAGCTCAGTTCTCTTTATCTTCCTCCTGCTTGGGTCATGCTCGTGGATTTTGCCGGCTGTCCAGCTAACCCCTGGCCGGCGTGCTGAGCATCGCAGCCGTCTCCGCCCAAGACCATCCTTCCTGCCAGCCGGCCACTTGTTCAGCTCTGCCCATAGGTGGTGCTGGAGAGGGAATGGACTCAGGAGGCCCGGAGAGGAGCTCTGGCTTTTTCCTTCGTCCTGTTCCTCTGGCAGAGGTGCTGGTGGTAGCCACCAGCCTTTTTCAGTTTCCAGAACACTCCCGGCCTCGCTATAGGTGATCAGCAGTGGCCATGCCGCTTCCTCGGAGATCTGGCAGCAGGGCCTCGGAATCACACCTCCTCTCCTTTGCTGCATCAGCTCAGGAGCTGTACCTCCCTTTCCCTCTCAGCCTTCCTTCACCCGAGTAGCCGATTTCAGTATGAAATCCCCCTGGAGCTGTGTTAAATTCCCTGTTTGGAATTCCTGGTGCTGTTTCTATTCTCCTGCCTGGAGCCTGGCTGATAAAACCAGTTAGAAACCCACTCTCCTCAAATCACGTGGGGTCGTGTTCCTAGAAGATGCCTCCCTCAGCACTTGGTGAGCTTCTGCGTTTCAAGGGGTCCTTCTGTGAGTTTAATTGCATGTATAAAACATTTAATGCCTGCCATTGGAAGCCCATATTTTCACAGGGTGCTTTCAGGGCACAGGGTCCACGTGGAAAGTGGCTGTATTATTACTTGGAGATGACACATCAGTTCCATTTACTAACTGAAGCTCAGTCACTTCCACACACACAATCACATACTGTTCGGCAACGCATGAAAAGTGTGAATCACTATCAGCTACTTCAATTTCCCCTAAAACACAGAAGAATATAAGAAAATAAATGCACGTGGGCTAACACACAGGTGTACATGTGCATATCCATCACTTACAAATTCTTGGCTCCACCGTATCTTCTGGTCCATGAGTAATTACATATATATTTAATTACATTATACATGCGCACACACACACACAGGCACACCTCAATGATATTGCAGGTCGGTTCCAGACCACCACCGTAAAGCAAGTATAGCAATAAAGCAAGCTGTAATCTTTCCGCTGGTGGAGCCTTTTGCCTTCAGTTTGTAAAAAACATAACATCTGTGAAGTACAATAAATCGAAGTGCAATAAAATAAGGTCTGCCTGTATAAATAATAATAATTATTATATATATATATACATTCACACATAACCAACAGATAAAGCAAATTAAAAACAACAGTAGTAGCAAAACAAAAGTATTTCTATTTTCGCTATTCCACTCTGGGGTGCCTGGGGAACCGGGCTCCAATTTATCCCCATTTTACACGTGAGGTTTACAAAAGGCTCAGAGGAGTCAGGGACCCGCCTGGTTCACTGACTAGCCAGTGGCAGACCAGCCCGCCTGACTCCATGATCATGAGTACCATCTCCCTGCCACTTGACCGCCACCCGCCTCACGCCACGGGTCCCGAGGTATGTGGCATCCTTGAAAAAAACACGGCTGCCCCAGGGCCTGGAACAGAAAGTCCTGCCTCTGGTTTAGTAACTTCGCACTCTCACTTTGAGTCTCTCTCTCTTCTTTGCCTCTCCCTCCCCTGAAGAGGAAAGTTATTTTCAACCCTCCATCTGTTTTGTGTTTAACGTGCAGAAAGGTTGCAGATTTTCAGGGACCTTGTTCATAAGCAGTAGATCGTACCACAGTTTATTACACCAGTGGGGGTTTTATTGCTGGCCTTTGTGGAGCTGCCAACTGGGAGAAAGAACATAACGTGCTCCGCGGTCCCTATCAGGAAAAATGAGAAAGCATTAAATACCCGTCAAATCGAGGAGCATCGAAAAGTGGGTAATCAAATCCAGAAACCCTGCAGCGAGCTGGCGGGAAGGGCTCTGCTCATTAAGTGCTCATACGTCCATAACTGTTTCTCAAGTCGCTTATGTCACAGGCGGCATCCTGAGGGCTATGTGAGACGTGTGACAATCATGAAGTAAGTTTCTGACCTAGAAACACTCATCTCCACTTCAAAACCCGACCTTAGTCAAAGCAGACATGCAACAGGAACCCTGGGAGCAGCTTTATACACACACACACACACACACACACACACACACACTTGCATTTTTTCAATAAACACTGTAAATTTTTTCTTTTCCTTATGATTTTCTTAATAACATTTTCTTTTCTCAAGTTTATTGTAAAATACAGCACGTAATATATATATAATATATATAATATATGTATATGTATAATATATGTATATATGTGTGTGTGTGTGTGTGTGTATATATATATATATATATATATAAAACCTACAAAATATGTGTCAATCGACTGCTTCTGTTATCAGTAAGGCTTCCAGTCAACAGTAGGCTATTAGTAAAGTTTTTGGGGAGTCAAAGTTATATGCATATTTTTGACTGCACGGAGCAGGGGGGCCAGTGTCCCAACCCCCTTATTGTTCAAGGGCCAACTGTGCATTTTAAATCATATCATAATGTTGGGACGTCAGCTAAGCAGTTAAGTGCTCATGGCTTACTGAGCCCTTTTATTTATCCTGAGCCACACACTCTATGCTTCTAGGAGGGAATGAGTCAAAAGTCATGTATTTTACTACTAGTTTGTCCCCAGCCATGTGACAGGGTGTAGATCTCTTCTAGAAAGTATCCTAGGAAGCATTGTGCCAGGACAATCCCAGCTGCAACAGGCCCGTGCCCATCTTCTCCTTTTGCTTCCATTTTCCAAAGAGCTCAGATCATCCCAGAAGCTGCTGGATAAAAGTTGGTGGCAATCTCAGAAATGCTTCCATCATGTCGTTCTCAGCCCAGGCTGCACATTAGAATCACTCGGGGACCCCCACCCTGCACCAGCTAAATAACACTTCCTGGGGCTGGGCTAGGACACTGACATGCTGTTCAAGTTCTCCAGGTGGTTCCAACGTACAGCTGGGGCTCAGATCTGCAGATCGAATCTAGCTGCCTGGTTTTACTGGTAGAGGAAATTGAGCCTGGAGGTTACTGTCCAAAACAATTGATTGATGGCACACCGGTGCCTCTCTTTCCAGCAACGCTCCCTAACTTCATGCCCCACATTTCACAATGCGTTAGCTACAAAAGTGACACCTTCAAACCCACCCTCTTCCTTGTACACAAATAGATGTACTGTGTCTAGTATTAGCAGCAGCAGCAGCAGGCCACACGTCATTCAGGACTCCATGGAAAGAATGTAGGGCCCCAGAATCCGGGGGTCTTAGCAGGACCACGAGCAAAATGGCTTGTTCCAGGTCTACAAGGCAAATGGAGAGGGGAGGCAGGAGGCTGCCTTTAAACAGCGAGGAGATGCAGCCTCACTCCCTCACGCAGCCTCGTATCAGCCTGTTCCTAGAGTCCTTGCCTGTGTGAACAAAACACCTGGCTTCACGCCCGAGTCCGGGCACAGATACCAGTGGTTCCTCCGCATCTCTTCCAAAAGTGTTTCAGACTGGACATTAAATGAACCGGTCACCTACTCTAGGTGAGTCCTACCACAGGTCTTCTCCACACTCTCACTGAAGGATCCTTTGCCAGGCTGAGAGGCCCAAGCCTTTTCCCCAAACCACGGGCCGCACTCTAATCGCACTCCTGCTGCAGGTCCGATAAGCCCTGGGCTCAATCTGATAGACACCCGGGGGACACTGGGCAGTAGCCTTGGGCTTCTCAGCCTAATCGCCCTGGCTTTAATGCCACTTAAAATCAGAATGTAAGCACTGCAGGAATTTCAGGAATCCAATGATATAAATTGTATTTTTAGAGCCGTGAATGACTCGAGCGAGCGGAGCAGGGCAGGGACTAAAGATAGTTCTCTGGTTTTCCCATGATTTATCACAGGCGCGCTCACAGCAGGTTAAAATCATTGAACGCGGCGATAGCGTGCGCATGGGCATGGCTTTGTGAATACTCATTCATAGCATACTTGTCACAAAGCATCATTTCCGTGATGGGACTCTGACCTGCAGGCTTTTTTTCCCAGCGACTACGCAGTGGAAATTCCTCCTTCATGGAAGCTGTCTACAGTTTCCCTTTGGAGAGAAAAATCAAGAAAGTGATGAATTCACCAAAAAAAATGTAAGCATACCCTGCAAAAATGCTCACTTTTATGGGAGGAGACAGAGACATGTTCTTTATGGGATCGTCGTAACTCAGGGCCCTGTCTCACACACTCTACCTACGTCTTCCTACTTCTTTACTTTCTCTTCATTGTTTTTCCCTTGTCACCTGGTGCACCCTTTTCTTTACTTTATTAGCTGTCCCCTGGGCCAGTACTTGTCCCCTCTGTAATCAAATGCTCTAACAGGTGGACAATAAAGAACAGCTGTAGGGTCACTGTAGGGGACTAGAGAGAATGCATTTGTGGTGGGGTGCACATGGGCCTAAGGCTGGCTGTGTAAGAAATGCAGCTTTTCTATATATTTCTATATTCTTATTTTTGTATAAATACACTTAATTTCTATTTCGAGTCCCAATTTGGTTCATGGGAACAGAATGGCTTGTGAACATAATCTCAGTCAAATCAGGATGTCGTCTTCCAAACCCAAGGAAGGACATAGGACCATCTGATTTTGCGTCTTAGCCCTGTCTGCTGTCCTGTCTTGCCCACCAGTGGTAGGGGGGCCGCAGGGCAGGTGAAGTGCTCAGGGCTCCTCCCCTGGGACGCACCATCATATCAGCTTTCTTGGCTTCTCTGGCTCTCCTCCTTCCCAAATTTAAATAGTCTTATCTGGTCTGGAGAAAGTTTCTCCGCTTTTCGTCTAATCTTCCAAATCTCTGGTTTATGCCTAGAGCCTGGGACGTGGGACTCAAAAGCTAAAAATATGACTCCTCTATTATCTATATTTTGCTGGATTTTCCTTCCCTGAAGCACCAAAGACAGATGGCCCAGCTGCCTAATGGGTAGAAAACACAGAATACCAGGGGAAACATATGGACAAATATCTCCCAGGAATCTCCCGCCGTGTATGTAAAGCACCCTGAGGAAGGCCTGGCGCACAGCACGCAGTCGCCAGAAGCGTCTGAAATCCTGACGCATGGCAGCTTAGAGAAGACATTAGAATACAGGCTTGACAGCCAGGCTGCCAAAGTTCCAAGTCTGGCTCCATGGTTTCCTGGCTCTGTGTTCTTGGACAAGTTACCTAACCTTTCTGTGCCTTGGTTTCCCCATCTACAAAAATGAAGATTATAATAGTACCTTCCTCATAAGGTCATATGTATAGAAAGTGATCAATTAATGAATTACGCTCTTATTATTATTACCACTAATACAAACTTCTGTCCTTTAGAAACAGCTTAAAGCCACTAGCTACCGCAATTGTGTCGACACCGTTGGCACACACCCATGTGTCACAAGGCAGAGAAGAAAGTGAACATAGCGCATGTGGCGTTTCACAGGGGGCGAAGGAGCCCTGCTCCCAGGAGGGAGGCCGGGCTGGGTGTCCCGGAAACGCGGCCCCCGGGTGAAACCTGGGCAGCGGCCCTAAGCGCTGGGCTAAGAAGGGATCAGCTGAAAGCAAACGAAAAAATAAAACGAAACAGACACTAGATACAGAGGACAGACGGATGGTTGCCGGAGGGAGGAGGGAAGGGCGGGGGTGAAAAGGTAACAGAGAATGAAAGGTTAAAACTTCCAGTTATAAAATTACTAAGTTACGGGGAAATAATGGGCAGCACAGGGAAAACAGTCAACAGCGTCATAACACAGCAACTGTGTGGTGACAGACGGTTACGAGGCGAACCGTGGTCATCACATTGGAAGGTATATAAATGTTAAATCCCTGCGGGAAAATCTGAAACCAATATAATAATGTATGTCAAATACACGTTAATAAAAAGTTAAATAAATAAATTAAGGAGTCAGCTGAGCTCAGTTCAGGCAGTTCTGAGTTGCTGGCCTGGAGAGACAGACTTTTGGGGAGCAAGAGTGGAATGGGATGACAGAGCCATGCTTCCAACCTGGGGGACCAGAAAGGGATGGGGAGACAATGACGGGCAAAGCTGGAGACAGGCTGGCCAGGTCCGCGTGGGCAACGTGCCTGGCGACCGTTGCTGGCAGGTGCTGCCGAACGGAACAGGCGCGGGGCCTCTCCTGAGACGGGGGTCATGTGCGGGCTTGTGCTGAGGGAGGTGCCTCTTCTGTGCGCAGGGTCAAGAAGGACAGACCGAAGGACAGACAGTGGTCCACCAATCCCCATGCTACAGACTCTCATTCTCCAGCCCAGCAGACCGGTGAGCACGGGAATGAGAATGCAGGGACTTCGATGCCTAACCTGACAACCCCTCTATCCCAGAGCCAGCCCGGACGATGCGCCCCTAACCCGCCGTCAGTCAGCCGAGCAAGCCTTCAGGGCCAGTGGGAGGAGATCACATCAGGACTCAGGACACCCGGACTCGAGACCTGTGGCCTGTGGCCCTAGACTTACCCTTTCACCCCTTGGGCCCCGGGGCCCTCCACGAGGAGGTCGGGCAGGTACAAGCAGCTTCTTTTGGAAAAAACAGCTTGGCATAGGTAGGGGTGAGGGTTTTGCAGCAGGGGGACAGTGATGTGAATTCTGTCTTTGCCGTTTACTAGATGTAAATATAGGGCAATTATTTAATCTCTCTAAGCTCCACTTCCCTCGTGTATAAAAATGGAGATAATAATAGCACACTTCTCGCGTGATTATTTTGAGGATTAAATTCAAGCGTGTATGTGCAGTGTCCGCACAGTACAGCTGACACACTGTAAGTACTCGACCCATTGTTACCGATCTCACTAGGATGATTATTTAGTGGAAACCTGGGGCTACTAAGTTCATTGAGTAGAAAAATTCAAGACTGTGAGCCTTGCTTTATCTAGGGCATCGCTGGCTTTTCTATCTATTTTACATAACATTTTAAAAATAAAATAAGTGATCTACACTAAATAATAGAAAGAATAATATTAACAGTGTTGTAAACCACTGGACTAGGCTGAGGGCTGGCAAACGTTTCCTTAGAGGACCAGACAGCAACGGTGTCGAGCTTTGTGGGCCACACCTGGTCTCCACTGCATGTTCTTCTGCTCTCACTAGAGTTAGGGTCCGGGTAGGAGTGAGGGTCAGGTTCAGAGAAGGATCAGATGGGTTAGGACAGAGTACCAGTCACGACAGTGACCTCATCTGTGCCTAACTAACTTCTCAGTGGCTGAACACAACTGAGGCTTATTTCTGCACCGCAGTGAAAAATGTGAGTTGGGGGCTGAGGAGTCTACACCACAAAGTCTTTTGGGGACCAAGGCTCCTTCCTTCTAGTGGCTTCTCCATCCATCTGGGGACCTTCTCTAGATGGAAAGGAAGAAGAGATGGGCCCACATCCAAGAGTCTTTAAACACGTAGAAAGCTTTCCGAGCGCAAGCGCCGCTTCTGCACCTGGAGGCCGTAGCTTTCGCTGTGCTGGTCACAGCCCCTCTGCGCTGCTCCGAAAGGAACCGGCTCCTCTTCAAGTAGCCTAGCTACCCCTATAAGTGCTCATTCTCTCTCATGCGATAATCTTGTTCATATTTATAATGCTTGTCAGATTAAGTGTCTTCATTAAAATTTTATGTGTAATATTACACAGAGTTCTTTTGTGGGTAGTTTTCATAAAGATGGTCGATTCGTTCCCTGGGGCTGCCGAAACAAAGGGCCGCAAACTGGGTGGCTTAAAACAGCAGAGATGTGTTTTCTGTCTGAGTTCTGGAGGCCAGAGGTCCAGACCCAGGGCTGGCGGCGCTGATCCTTCTGAGGGCTCCCGGGGAGAATCTGACCCACGCCTCTCTCCCCCGGTGCTCCGTGACTTGTAGGTGAATGTGCCAACTGCTGCCTCCATCTGCATGTGACATTCTGCCTGTGTCCCTGTGTCCTCGCATGGCCCTCTTCTTATTGGACGAGGCTCACCATAATGACCTTATCTTAACTTTACTAACTCTGCAGACCCTATCTCCAAATAAGGTCATGTTCACAGGTCCTGGGGGCTCGGACTTCAGCGTTTCTTTTGGGGGCTACAGGTCAGCCTGGGGGGGGGGGGTGGACAGTGCAGGGTTGTCTGGTGGCATGCAAGGCTGTGAACTGTTAGAAGTGGGGAGGACCCTCAGGGCTGCCCCATTTAGGAACAGAGTGGAATAGGGCAGATGAAGTAACTAACCGCTTAATTGTTACCCTTCATTGTGAATGGCAGAGAGAACAGTACTGTTATAGCTGCTACCTTGAAGAATGTAGAATTTTCCTTTTTAAGTGTTTTTTTATGGACATGGGACAATGAACTAGAAAACGTTGTACATTCTGTACCCTTCTTACAAATGCTGTATTCAAAATACCGTAACCGTGTGACTTGTGGTCACTAACCTAATTAAAAGTAAAAGTCAGTGTTTCCTAGCACCCACGTCACCCAGTCAGGGAGATGCACCCTGGTGCCCTGGACAAGAAATGGATTTTCTGGTAAGTTTCACCCCTTCTGCAGAGGTCGGGATTGGAAAATCAGTACCAGCTGCTCATAATTCTATTAGACTGCTAACCCATCACTGGGCGAAGGCCTATTTTCCCCTACTTGGTCTAAGTTAGAGACCCAATTTCCAAAGAAAAGAAATAGGGCAAAATGTTCTCTCGGTGACCTCTCCCCCCTCTGCCAGAAGAAAACCTACCTATCGGCCACAGCTGGTCCATGAAACATGGCCCGTGCCAACCATCTCTAATATTCCAAAGCATTGCTTAAAACTCGCTTCCGAAGTCCCATGGTGCCCCCTGTCTTTGCACCTCTTTAGTGGCACTTACCCCAGCCTGCCATGTTTAGGAGTCGTATCTCCCTCCCTAAAGTGCAAGCTCTTTGCAATCTTTGTCTTCTGATTCAAGCTGGAGTAGAAGACACCAGTGGGAAGAGGGAAACTTGAGATGCTGGGGAGGAAGGAGAAATTTGAAAGCAAAATCTCCAGGAAACAGGAAGGTAGGGCAAAGGTCCAAACCAGAATAGCCTCTGCCCTGCACAGGAACACCAGCTGTGGGACTGTCATTTACGCTTTCTTATTTAGAGTATTAAGACCTGGAAATGAAATAGATGTACCTAAGGGCAACTCTGCCCTTTAAACTATCAGCATAAAGAAGTCGATGAACTTCTCTCTGCCTTTGGCTTCTTGTGTGTATTATGAACTAAGTAGTAGTGTTGACTTCATAAAATTGTGGCAGGGATCGAATATGACAATGAGTGAAAAGCACTTAGCACATAGCAGCCTAGTACAGCAGTCTCCAAACTTCCTCAATTTATCCTCGGAGAATTTTGATAGAGTAGCTTTGGGTTAGAGCCTGAGGATCTGTATATTTACCAAGCACAGAAATTATTTTGAAAGAAATTTGAGAAACAATGCTGCAGCAATACTAACAGCTCAGCAAAGAGTACTTATTTTTATTACACTACTTTCATTACCATTAACATCATTATCATTATCCTAGGGAGTTTTTTTATAAATAAAAAAGTTTATATTAAACATATATGAAGGCATGAATAAACTTAATCCTTAAGAATGATTCTGGAGGCCGGGCGGGCATGGCTCCGCAGTTGAGCATCGACCTATGATCCAGGAGATTGGGGTTCGATTCCCAGTCAGGGACTTGCAGGAGGCAGCTGATCAATGACTCTCTCATCATTGATGTTTCTATCTCTCTCTCTCCCTCTCCCTTCCTCTCTCTGAAATCAATAAAGGTATGTTAAAAAAAAAAAAAGGAATGGTTTTGGATTCAAGAGGACAAAAATCATGGACTCTTATTTTGGCTCTACCTGAAAGAGCAGTCTGACCTTCAAAATATTTAATTCCAGTGCCTCAGTTTCCTCATCTGTAAAATAGGCTGTTGTTACCGGTACGGGTTATAGTAATGGTTATCTAAGATAATGGATATAAAGTAGCTGACACATAGTAGGTTCTTAATCTGTGACAGATTTTTCCTTCTCTTAAGCAATGGCTTAAATACTTCTTAAAACAATTTTTCTAAACTCTTTCCCCCAATTAAATCTAAAAACAGAACTGTTTTGGTTCACGGTTAAATGGGGATCTTCCTCTCTCCTCTCTCCTCTATCAGCCTGGAGTTACTTCCCCAGAGCTCTGTGTAATGTTAAAAACAAACAAACAAACCCTCCTAACTAACAGAAATGTTAACTGACCTTTGACATTATGATTTCTTGAATTTATAAAGTGTATCTTTTGGAGAATGTCTTGCATAGCCTAAAACAATTTGTGCTATCTGAAAAGAACTCACACGATGGGGAATTCTGCTCAAAGATAATGTCAGGGGAAGGATTCAACCATCCTGGCAGATTTGTAGTATAATTCATTCTAATTATTTTGACTATGGCCTGGTATGGAGATGGTTTCAATGTTTACAGAACTGGTTGGCTTGAAACCAAATCCAATCCACTCCCACCTTGAAGCTCAAGGCCTTTATCTTGATTTTACACTTATTTAGGGGGGAAGGGACCTTCACTTAGAACAAACACTTGGATTTCACTTAATAAATTCAATGGCTATAAATTTAAGCTGTGGTTCATTTCCACGATTCCCCTAGGGATGAGAAACAGAAAAGGATCTCCAAAGTGCTAATCACTGCATTCTGACTGGGGCACCCCAAGAAGGAAAGAATTATGGGGTCACAGCATTAAAAGGGCATTGAAAACTCTCATTGTCCAACATTTTCACATAGGGATTTGTGCCCGTTTTAACTATTCAAGCTCGTATTTATCCATTCTTCTTAGACATCTAAGGGCAAAGCTTTCTATAAACTGTCCTCTGTGTTTGATTGATTTAATGGTTCTCAAACTTCTTACAATCAGTAACACATATTTTTAATTGTTTTCTGTGATGTAATTTTCTTGGCTTTTCCCAATACCTGCATTCACTGCCCAGGGAGAAGAAACCAAATCACATAACACATTGTACTTACTCCAGTGTCTAGCATAGAAATTTCTTACTAGTATATCATGAGAAGATTCAGGAACCAATTGTATCTAATTACAGGGTGTCTTAAAGTCCTTTATGTTGAGCATACCTGTTTAATCATTTGAATGTTCCATGTTTACCTGCTCACTGTTAATAATAATAGTGTTCCAAGTCAAGATGGCAGAGTAGGTGGGCACTGTACTTACCCCCTCCCATGACCACACCAAAATTACAATTAAATTACAGAAAATTCAACCTGATAGCCATCTGAAGACTAGCTGAACAGAGTCCTGTAACTAAGGGCATAAAGAAGAAGCCACACCAAGACTGGTAGGAGACTCAAAACAGGCTGGTCCCACACCCACATGTGGCATTTGAGAATCTAGAGGGATGTGTCAGCTGCAGAGATCCCCTGAGGTATGAGGGATTTCAGCCCCACTCTGGGGCTCCCAGCCCAAAACTCCAGTGATGAAAAGAGGAACCTACATAACATCTGACTTTGAAAAATCAGCAGGGATTTTCATCCCTCTGGGTGAGACAGAAAGCTACTGGAAAGCCATCCATCCTCTTAAAAGGCCTGTACACAAACTCTTGCTCACAGGCACTCACCTTGAGTTCTGGCAGAGGGACAGCAGCTCAGGAGGGCACCAGAAACATACAGGGAGGAACTGAGTTGTGTGGCTTCAGGGCAAGGTCTGGAGGGACAGACTCCATTGTCCCTGTGTTGAGCCCTCCCCCCAAATGGGATTCTACATTGTCCTGGTAAACTCCACTAGCTCCACCCTAATGCCTCCCACCCCACCGCACTGCAAAGGTTCCCAGGCCCCAGGCAGTGGTAGCTGGCCTTGGTGTACCCTGAGGCTTTTGCAGAGTGGCCTCAGGCCACAATGGTGGCAAATCTGAAAATATATTAACTTAGAACAACAGTCACCCTGCCCAACTCGCATACTGCCTGAGGCTTTTTCAGTGGCTGAGACATGGGCAACCAGCAGGTGGTGGCAGGTCTCAAGGTAACTTGGCCCTTTTGATGGCCTGCCTCCAGGCCTGTTACTGGTGGCAGCTGGCCTCGGTTCACAGAGTAGCCTCTCTCGTGCCTATCAGGCCTGGTACAGACAACTGCTTTGTAGCTCGCAACAGGTAGCCCTGGGTGAGTCACAGTCCGAGTCTGACATTGACCTGCAACGGAGCCCCCTCCACCAATACCTGGTGGCCGGCTTCAGAACACAAAGAGCACCACCCTGTTAGCTCTACAAGTGGCACACCCAAGGGCAGCCTTGGCAGGCACCAGACCTCACTGGGGCAAATACTGTTCTGTGGGTTTTGCCCCCAGTACAGCAGCTCATACCTTGCAGTGGAGGGCAGTCCTCACAGCCAGTCAGCTTGAGGGTCAATCACACCCACGGACATGCCAACAACAATCAAGGTTTAACTGCAACAAGAGGGCACACACAACCCAACAAGGGGCATAACTAGAGCACCCAATTCAGGTGATCAGGGAGACTGCACCACTGGGCCTCACAGGAAACCTGTTACATAAAGCCACTCTTCCAAGACTAGGAGACAAAGCAGATCTACCTAATACATAGAAACAAACACAGAGAGGCAGCTAAAATGGGAAGACAAAGAAACAGGCCCCAAATGAATGAACAAGAGAAATCTCCAGGAAAAACACAAAATGAAATAGAGGCAAGCAAACTACCAGGTACAGAGTTGAAAACATTAGTTATAAGGACACTCAAGTAACTTAGTGAGAACTTAAACAAAGAGATAGTAAGCATAAGAAAGGACATAGAAACCATAAAAAAAACTAGTCAGAAATAAAGAAAACAGTAGAAGGAATCAAGAGCAGATGAAAGCAGATGATAGAATCAGTGATTTGGAAGACAAGGTAACAAGAAACACCAATTCAGAACAGCAAATATATATATGCACACATACATATATAGGTGTGTGTGTATATATATATATATATATATATATATATATATATATATATATATATATATATATATATATATTTTAATGGGGATAGTTTAAGGGACCTCTGGGTCAACATCAAGTGAAACAACATTTGTATCATAGGGAGGGTCACCAAAAGGAGGAGAGAGAAAGGGATTGGGAACCTATTTGAAGAAATGACTCAAAAGTGTCCTAACCTGGTAAAGGAAGTAGATGTACAAGTCCAGGAAGCACAGAGAACCCCAAACCAAATGAATCCAAAGAGGCCCACATAAGACACATCATACTAAAAACGGTAAAGGTTAAAGACAAAGAGAGAAACTTAAAAGCAACAAGATAAAAGCAGTTAGTTACCTACAAGGAAGATTCCACAAGGCTATCAACTGATTTCCCAACAGAAATTTTTAAGGCCAGAAGCGATGGGCATGAAATATTCAAAGTGATGAAAAGGAAGGACCTACAACAAAGACTAATGTACCCAGCAAGACTATTATTTAAACTTGAAGGAGAGATAAAGAGCTTCCCAGACAAGAAAAAGCTAAAGGAGTTTGTCATCACCAAACCAGATTTATGAGAAATGCGAGACAGACTTCTTTATGAGAAAGAAGGGGGGAAAAAGAACATAAATATGAATAATAAAATTGCATAACTATGTACCTTTCAATAATTACTTCTTTATTGAATTTATTGGGGTGACATTAGTTAATAAAATTACATAGGTTTCAGGGGTCCAATTCTATAATACATCATCTATATATTGTATTGTGTGTTCATCAACCCAGGTCAAGTCACCTTCCATCACCTTACCCCCATTACCCTCTCCTACCTCTCCCCCCCCTTTCCCTGTTGGGTTTTAGGTTGTTGGGGGGTATTTTTGCTTAATCCCTTCACCTTTTTCACCCAACACCCCTACCAAACCCAACATCTATTCTCTGTATTTCTATTTTTTATTTAAAATTTTTTTTTTAATTTTTTTTTTAATGTATCTTTATTGATTACAGAGAGAGGAAAGGAGTGGGAGAGAGAGAGATAGAAACATCAGTGATGAGAGGAGAGTCATTGATCGGCTGCAGCCCGCAACCCGGGCATGTGCCCTGACCGGGAATCGAACCCCGATCACCTGGATCCCAGGTCGACGCTCAACCGCTGAGCCACGCCTGGCCGGGCTCTGTATTTCTATTTTGTTTGTTAGTTTATTTTGTTCATTAGATTCCACATATAAGTGAAATCGTATGTATGTGTCTTTTTCTGGCTGGCAAATTTCACTTAACATAATGCTCTCCAGGCTGATCCATGCTGTCACAAAGAGTAAGATTTCCCTCTCTTTTATGGCCAAGTAGTATTCCATTGTGTAAATGTACCACGGCTTTTTTATCCACTCAACTACTGATGGGCACTTGGGCTGCTTCCAAGTCTTTTTTATTTATCTTTATTGTTGAAAGTATTACAGATGTTCTCCCCATTGATCCCCTCTACCCTGCATCCACCCCACCCGCAGATCTTGTCTGTAGTAAATAACACTCGAATGAACATAAGGGTGCATATAATCTTTCAAATTAATGTTTTGGGTTTCTTTGGATATAGTCGCAGAAGTGGAATCACTGGGTCATATGGCAATTCCATTTTTAATTTTTTGAGGTAATTCCACACTGCTTTCCACAGTGGCTGCACCAATCTGCATTCCCACCAGCAGAGCACAAGGTTTCCCTTTTTTCACATCTTCACCAGCACTTGTTGTTTGTTGATTTATCTATGGTAGCCATTCTGACGGGTATGAGGGGATATGCCATTGTGGTTTGAATTTGCATTTCTCTGATGATTAGTGACATTGAGCATCTTTTTATGTCTATTGGCCATCTGTATGTCCTCTTTGGAGAAGTGTATTCAGGTCCTTTGCTCATTTTTAAATTGGATTGTTTGTTTTTTTGGTGTTGAGTTTTATAAGTTCTTTATAAATTTTGAATATTAACCCCTTATCAGATATATCATTGGCAAATATGTTCTCCCATTCAGTGGGTTGTTATTTTATTTTGTTGATGGTTTCCTTTGCTGTGCAAAACCTTTCTCTGGTGTGTGTGTGTGTGTTGTTGTTGTTGTTGTTTTTTACTGTAGTCCCATTTGTTTTGTTTTTCTTTTATTTCTCTTGCTAGAGGAGTTATATCATAAAAAATATTGCTACAAGAAATGTCTGAGATTTTACTGCCTATGTTTTCTTCTAGGGTTTTTATGGTTTCAAGTCTAACATTTAAGTCTTTAATCCATTCTGAGTTTATTTTTGTGTGTGGTGTAAGAAGGTGGTCTAGTTTCATTTTTTGCATGTATCTGGCCAATTCTCCAAACACCATTTACTGAATAGACTATCTCTACCCCATTGTATGTTTTTGCCTCCTTTGTCAATATTAATTGACCATAAAGTTGTGGGTTTATTTCTGGGCACTCTATTCTGTTTCATTGATCTATATGCCTGTTTTTATACCAGTACCATGCTGTTTTGATTACTATGGCTTCCTCCAACTTTGTTCTTGTTTCTCAAGATTGCTGCAGCTATTTGGGGTCTTTTTTGGTCCCATACAAATTTTTGGAATATTTGTTCTAGTTCTGTTAAATATGCCATTGGTACCTTGATAGGAATTGTGTTGAATCTATAGATTGCTTTGGGTGGTATGGATATTATAATGGTGTTAACTCTTCATATCCATAAACACCATATATGCATCTAGTTACTTGTATTTTCTTTAATTTCTTTCTTCAATGTCTTATAATTTTCTGACTATAGGTCTTTTACATCCTTGGCTAAATTTGTTCCTTGGTATTTTTTTTATGCAATTGTGAATGGGATTGTTTTCTTAGATTCCCTTTCCAATAGTTCATTATTGAATAATCACTTTAAAGGTAAATGGATTAAATGTTTCAATCAAAATATATAGGGTAGTTGAATGGATTAAAAAACAAGACCCATACTTATGCTGTCTATAAGAGACTTACTGCAAATCAAAAGTTGCACACAGACTACAAGGCCCATCACTGTCCTGGGATCAGAATTATTATCACCATATTTCACCTTAGAGGAAAAGTAACAGAATTGGGAGGTTGTGGGTATGGAGCTGATAAAGTTCTATTTTCATCTAGCAACCAATGCCTGGTTTCCCTCAAAATCTGTATCTCATCTTAATTTCTCCCTGTTTCTAATTCTACCCCATTCAATACTCAAACACTGTTCCTAGAAGAAAGAAATACTATTCATGACATACTTACTGTTACATTAAAAGTATGGATTTTTAAGATATAATTTTTTATTTTGTTATTTTTTCCCCTTGGGACTAAGTATTCAATTGAGATAATTTATCACCAGATGGTAGATAATAATGGTAGTTAATGATACCTAACATCTACCTTTTCTCCATGTCAAGCACTAGTCTAAGCACCTTACAAGTGTTACCTCTTTAGTTCCTCTAACAGCCTGTGAAACAGGTCTTATTATTATTATTTTCTGCATTGCAGAGCCTTGGAAACTGAAACACAAGAGGTTAGGTAACTTGTCCAAGGTCGCACCACCATAACTGGGGCCAGAATTCCAATTTAAAAAAAGAACAAGTCTTAACCACTACATTCAACAGCTTTGGTGCCAAAAGCTGAACGTCCCCTAAGAGTATTCAAGTGAGAACCATAGATAAGCAAGATTTTGCACTCAATTATTGTTTTTCCTATCAAAAATAGAACTTTTAAGTTTATTTAAAGCATAACACTACTGTTACCATGGCATTACATTTTAAAAGATTTACAGCAAGATATAAAAATATAAGTTTCTAGATATAAATAAGCACCTTTCTACTAATCTTATCAAAGTGTTTTAGCCCTTCCTTTTGTACTTTATATGAATTTAAAACAAGAACCTCTTAGTTACTTTCTCATCAATGGTATTTTTAATAGTTTTGCTCTTTCGATTTTTTTATTGCATGGAAACTTACATAATTACATTTCAGAAAATCTCAGCAAAGGATACACCTTCTTTATTCCCATCTTCTATCAATATCCTCTTAAATATGGAGTCCAACCTGTAAAATTTTCCTTCCCCAAGAAAAAAGTAATCAGGACACACTTTTATGCATTATATATCCTCATTATTTTTCTTTCCATTCTGAATAATTTCCTCCAACTGGCCAGTTATTTTTACCCTCATTTTGTCCCTGTGCCATTTGAGATGAAAAGCTTTCGTGTTTCCCACTTGTTGTTTTCTAGGGCACAGCCTAGGACACAGGGCCTGAACAGCAGTGGTGAGGACATCGTGTGTTTTGCTCCAGATCTTCTGGGGGAAAGCAGTAAGTGCTTCGTCATGAATTGCAATGCTGTAAGGGTTTTATTTAGATGCTCTTTATCAGATTGAGGAAGTTCCCTTCTATTTCTAGTTTGTTGGGAGTTTAGATCATGAATGGATGTAGAATTTTGTCAAATGGTTTTTCTGCATCAATTGATAAAGTATTTAGATTTAAATGCTATGCCACATTAGAACTCCACTTATAGAGAAAATCATTATTATCAACAAGTATTGAAATATTGAACATGGGCATTCAGAAGAGTTGTTAATTAATTGAGGGGAGAGACAAACTCAAAGTTGGCTACTCCATGTGAGGACTAGAGCTAGCAGCATCTTTAGCTAGAGAGGGCAAAACCTACAAGGTCATATTGGGACCCAGCCAAAATGCCTAACAACTGGTATTCGGCATCTAAGCAAGAGGTCTGAGTACCAGTCAAGGGGCCTTCCAACAAAAATAGATTTTATTATAAAACATTGTCACTGTCTGGGGCCAAGTTCTCCATCCATATTTGCCAGTGTCTGCCCGATGATAGGTGACTTAAGTTACACATATGTAGGAGCAAATAGACTCCGCTGTCTGTCTGAAGGAGGTAACTGATTGAGAAATGGAGACCCCAGAATGTCCTGACACATTTCCTGGATGCCTAAATATCAAGGCATGGGAATTTTAAAAAGAAAAAAATAGATTAAAAAAAGAGTTCATGATTTGTCATTGGGTAAAGATGTCATTGGATATAGTTTTTATTTTCTCACCTGTCTTCATCAGGAAAGTTAAAATTGTTGTACCTGTGCAAACCTACTGGTATGGGATATATGTAGTCATAAAACTCTTAGACAAATAATTTTAACTGTCACCTACTGCAATATATGGATTGTTGTATTTTTATGCTGTGCTGTGTTTTATACCATGTTTCAATAGTGTAGTAGTTAACAGTGAGTTTTCTGGAGTCAGATAGCCTGGAATGAAATACCAACTCCATCTCTTCCCGGTTGTGTGACCTTGGCCAAGTTATTTCACCTCTCTTCAGTTCCTTAATTGTAATGGAAATAATGCTAGCTACCTCATGGTTTAATTGCTACAAAATCCTGAAGCAATTTTTAGGATGTATTGAGCATTCAATAAACTGTATCACCATCATCAGAACATAGCTGTACTTACATATTACCAATAGAGATGTTGGCATAGCCCTGAGCTACAGTTCATTAACAACTACATAGAGATTTGTTAGCTGAGTGGGAGGCAGAAATTACCTACACAATTAATTCTCTTACCTGATAATTTTAAAGAAGACAGAAAAAATGGATTCACTTTCTTAATTGTAGTATGTGCTGAAAACCTTCATGCGAGAAAAAATAAAATCCTCTCTTCTTTCCGTCTTTATAAGTCGGAATGAAATTGGTTCCATATGTTTATTAAATCTTAAAAGGAGATTTTATGGTTTAAGTGCTTCCTGCAATTGAATGATTTTTTGGACAGCTCATATTTACTATAGCTCGTTTGAAGAATGACCACATAGTCTGACAAGAAGACCCAGCATGTGGGTGCTGGCTGCTGAATTACAACCCTCCGGATGTGCCTCACACAAAACCTTCCAGTCCATTTCCAAGGCAATTAAAATATTTCTAATACACATGAAGGAGGATTGACAGCAAGCTAAAGCAACAATGACATTTACTCCATTATTTAAATTTTTTCTTGGGGTTGGAGACCTATCTGGGTAAGAAAGTGAAAGTAGGTTTTGGAATCACATGGCTATCAATGTCACCTGTATGACCTTGGGCAAGTTACCTAACTTAGGTGGACTTCAGTTTCGCTGTCTTGAAGTGTTTCCCATCATAGCATGCAACAGGCTTGAATAAGGGCTTCCCCCCAGATATTCAGGTCCTAATCCCTGCAATCTGTGAATGTTACTTTGTTTGGCAAAAGAGAAAAAAAAAAAGAAAAAGGAAAGACTGTGCAAGTGTGATTGAATTAGGATCCCAAGGTGGGGAAAGTATCCTGGGTTATTGGGGTGGACCCTAAACGCTATCACGTCTCCTTATAAGAGGAAAGCAGAGAGAGAAACTGCGCTGCAGACGGGGAGAGGGCAATGCAAAGACAGAGGCTGGGATTGGAGTCATGCAGCCACAAGCCAAAGAATCCTGGCAGCTGCCTGACACTGGGGGGCCTGGGGAAGATTCCCCCTGGAGCCTCTGGAGGCACAGTGGCCCTGCTGACACCTTCAATTTAATTAAACTTATTTAACTTTTAGTCCTTTAATATATTTTGATAAAGTTTTGTAGCATTTTTACATAGACCCTAAATATTTATCTTTTAGTTTATTCCTAGCTATTTTGTACATCTTTTATTCATTTTAATAAATCTCTCTTCTAAAAGAATTCTATCTGGTTTTTTGAAATATCCAAAATGCTTCTGTGCTAATGGTAGTTGGTGCTTATTTAGTTTTAGCCAACTTTCTGTGTAACCTACTAGCTCGAATAGATTTTTAGTAGATTCTCTTGGTTTGCAAAAGAGAAAAATTCCTCACCTTACGTGGCAACTTCGTCTTATTGCCACTAACAGCCTTTCCCAGCTGTTTGTCTTACTGCTTCGGACTGAGCTTCCGAAACATACCGGGTAATGGTGGTGGCAGGTGTGAGCGGGTGTGTGCCCGCTTCCAGCGGGGACTGCCCTGGCGCGTCCTCACTGCCTGTCGTCTTCACGGGGCTAAAATATATCCTCTCTCCTCATGTCAAAAATTATTATTTTTCACCCTTCTAATATTGATATTTGATTGTATCTAACACATCTTTTATTATAGTGCTTATATTATATTTTTCCTCTGTCTGTTTTTATAATATATATATATTTTTAAATATATCTTTATTGATTTCAGAGAGAGGAAAGGAGGGGGAGAGAGAGAGAAACATCAATGATAAGAGAGTCATTGATCAGCTGCAGCCCGCAACCCGGGCATGTGCCCTGACCGGGAATCGAACCCCGATCGCCTGGATCCTAGGTCGATGCTCAACGGCCGAGCCACACCCGGCTGTGTAATATATTTTAATAGTAGCTTTCTTAAAATAAACACATCCTTTCATTCTTTAGGAAAAAATGCAACTTTGTCCTGATTTTTTGGTGTAATATCACATTCAGATTTCTAATATTTTCTTTCTGATTGTACGATGGGAACGTAGTTTGTATTTCTCTTCTCTTGTGCTGCGGTTGTCAAGATTTAGAACCAGGTTATAATAGCTTTGTAAAGCTAATTAACAAGCTTTGGACCTTCTTCTATTCTTTCAGACAGTTTACAGAGTAGGAGAATTATCAGTTCTTCAAAGTTGGAAAAACTGTTTATAAAAATATTTGAGCCAGAACCTGTGTTAGGGGTAAGCCTTTGACGACACTTGCCACTTCTTCCCTAGTTATTTTTCTACTTGAGTTGTCCGCTTCATCCTAAGTCAAGTTTGGTCATTTATATTTTCCAAGATATCCTCTATTTCATTGAGGTTTTCCAATTTATTGGCATAGCACAGTACCTAGTGCATTCTCTTATAATGCTTTAAACTCCTTATCTATAGCCTCATTCCCTTGGGACTAATTTTGCGCCTTTGTGTTTTCTCTTTTATATTTTTAGTTAGACTTGTAGAGTTTGTTTATCTTATCGGCTCAGTTACTAACACGGCCCAAATATCAGACTTTAAAAATTAATTTTAATTTTTTCTCTTTCCTATTTCCTCCTCTGCTCTCCTGAAGCTTGCTCGGCTACCCTTCTTGCATGTCTCAGTCCCATGGTTAATTATGTCACATTTCTCCTTTCTGGATAGCGATGAAGATATCTAAGACAATGCAATTGCTTCTCAGCATAACTGTGGCAACGTCCTGCAGTTTTTCATAAACAACTTTCTCATCGATATTTTCAAAGAAGTTCAGCATTCTACTTCCTCACTTCATAAGTACAAAAGCTGTTTATAAAGCATTTTGTCTTAATACTATGAGGTTGGGTTTGCTTTATTTAAACTGGCATTAGTCATTTATAGTTTTTGGTTTTGGTATTTTACCATAGTCTGTTTAAATCATGCTATTATAAAATTTTGCTTTGGGGATTATATGTACTATGTTGATTTTCTAAATAACTGTGTGATCATTTTATATTAATGTATCAAGGGCATTTTAAAATAAAGTGGATTCTATTTTTAGAGCTCAAATGTGATATATGTCTATTATATTATTAGGTTTTGTACTTAAATTCATTACCATCTTAATTACTTGTGACTTCCTATATCTAATAAAGACTGAGAATGGTACATTAAAGTATAGCATTGTGTTTCTGTTCACTTCTCGTATTTTTATTGGGTGTTCTTTATGTACTTGGATGTAATGTTTTCAGTTGAGTGAATAAATTACATTTTCATGGTGGAGTGTGCCTTTTGAAATATAATATGACATAACACAATTGCCTTTCTTCTCTTGTAAAATATTGTGTCTTTTATTTTAATTTAATATAAATATTTTCACTCATCTTTCTTTGAGTGCCAGTTTATGGGTAAATATCAATTTTATTTTTAGTTTTTCTGAGTAGCTTCAGTTAATATGTGTTATCTTTAAGGAAACAGACTAAGAATACCTATTTCTTATAGCTGTTTAAAGGATTGAGATCATAAAAATGATTAGTATAGCATTTGGCACATAGAAAATGCTCACCCAGTACCAACTAAACAGCATGCATTGAATTTTTAAAACAAGATTATAATTTACAAATTGCAATTAAAGTCTGCATATCTTCTTTGCTCTTATTGTCACATGTTGTGTATTAGGCATTATTTCTGACATCTCGTTTCATGCTTTCTGTTTTTTATATGCCTTTCTTTGCTCTTTCCTTGTTTGTTCACTGAACTCTCACCAGGGGGCCAGGGGGCCAGGGGGCCAGGGGGCCAGGGGGCCAGGGGGCCAGGGGGCCAGGGGGCCAGGGGCACTGCGATAAGTGGGTGCTAGAGTGAGCCCGGACAACGCGTAAAATAAACAACCACGAGACGCGCTTTGAGGTGTGTTCTGAAGGTAAAATCTCAGCCACCACTTGGATTCATACACATGCTGGCCAAGCATGGGCATTGGAGGTGTCCCTCGATAGAGCATGGTTGAAGGGTGGATGGTTAATTCCTTCATAATAGTTTCTTGGATAAAATGTCACAGCCAGCTCACTAGAATCTCTAATACCGAAAATGCAGAGAAATGTCGCGCTCTCATGGGATTCAATGTTTCAGGGGAGAGAACCAACAGAATGCTTTTTAGGTAAAATATCTGAGATCCCAAGCTGCAGCTCTACCACCTAGAGAGGGGAAAACCCTCCCTCCCGAGTCATTAGATACAAATGACATGCATTGTGTATCTTCCCTGTGCTGAGCCCTGTGCTGAGCAACACAGGCGCAATCAAAATAAGGCATGGCCCCTGCAGCAGGGAGCTGCCAGCAATACGAGAAGCACCATAGGGATGAACAAGAACAGCAAAGGACTTGGTGACTGGACACCAGGCTGGCGGCAATGACAGCCCTCCCTGTGTATTGAGACGCAGAAAGCTACAGTATCTTTCTCTCTGTCAGAACTGTCTAGACATGGAATGAGTTTTCTCATGAGAAAATAGGTTTTTCTCCTACCCGTTCTATCAACTGGTTCTTCAACTTCTTTATCTCACTATTGTATCAATTCTAGATGCCTCACATGCACGCCTTTTTAAACTGTTTGCTGTAGGAATTTCCAAGGATTCAGAAAGGTACGAAAAATTATATAATAATTATCCATGTATGCAATCCCCAATTTTATTAAATGTTGACACTTTTGAAATCTGCTATAGATCTTTTAATTAATTAAGAGGTGACACTTTCAAAGATGCGTGTGAAGCCACCTTTGTCCCCTACTGATCTATTCCCTTTCCTTTAACCTCAGAGTTCCCACTGCAGACATCAACTGACATCGTGAGTCTTTCCCACCCATCTTCTCATGTATTTATTGAATATGTACATCTGATTGTTTTTCTAACTTTTACCCTAATTCACTTTCCTGCTCAAAACTCTTCAGGGGCTCCTCACCACCTATCCCCAGTTCTCAAATTACACTAATCTTCTGAATTCCCTTGGGAGTTTCAAAATTATATCAAAAGATTCCAGGGTTGCCCTTGGGGACTTTTGGATTTTCCAAGGCTTCTTTGGATGTGTTGACACTTGGGTCTGCACAGTCCTTTGATCTGGGGACTGTCCTGTGCATTGTCGAATGTTTAGCGGCATCACTGACCTCCACTCGCTAGATGTCAGTAGCAGGCACAACAACCAAAAATATCTCCAGACATTGCTGTGGCTTTTCTTTTCTACGGTTCTGATCCTTTGACATCTGGGCCTTCCAGAACCCTGGAGGGCACTGCCCCTCCCAGGATTAGCCAACTCCTAATTGATAGTAAGCAATTCATCTACAGGCATGCTTTTCAGTTACAAACCAACCAAACCAGCGCACACACTCAACTGCCTTCTTCATGGGGTTCCCACACTTCAGGTCACCATCCACCTACGCCAATCACTCCAGGGCCAGGTACCAGACAACTAGGACAGCCCCTCTGCCCCAGAGCTCGCTGAGATTATTCAATCCGGCCATTTCTACACCTGCTCACCATACCTCACCTGGTCTCTCCCATGGAAGCCACAGTAAAGGCTTGTGCCCACGGTCCTCCCTCCCCTTCTGGTCGCCGACCGACCTGTGCTTCCCTGTGAGGAATGCCCGTCCTCGTAGGAACTGTGAGCAATGAACTCTCTTTGTATGGCAGTTTGTTTCCTGGTCTCTTGGCCTTCCTGTACCTCAAGTTTTCTATGAATTACAGTATATTTTAAAGCAACTGTCAAGCGCCTATTGGTGAAAAATACCCCAGGTTGAGAATGGCTAGGTTAACCTGAAACCTGGACACCTGTAGCTTAAAAAATTATCTAAGTGATGTGACATCAACAAGTTTGGGGGACCCCAAACTTGTGCACAGAGACTTGAGCCTGGCATTCAAGGCTTTCTATAGTCTGACCCACTGAGCAGGATTCTCCTCCTCTCCTGATAGCTCTTGGCTGCTCCAGGCCTGCTCTGTACCCTGATCCGTGGCTCCAAGCTGACCCCTGTCATTCCAGACCTTTGTTCCAGGTGCAGACTCAGGCGTCTCTGGTGACCTCTCAGACTCCTAACCTCATACATATTTTTAAAACTAGTCAGTTTGTTTCTTAAAGGAATTAACTCACCACTTCATAATCAGGACACATCTGCAACTGCTAAAACACTACTTTGATGCCATAAGGCTTTACAAACCCTCATGCAAACGTGAGGCAGTAATTGCAGATTTACACTCTCATAACCAAGGTGCCTCTCAGTTTAATTTTGTATCTCTTCCTGTGGTCCATAGATCCCTGTCTCCCTCTTGCACCAGACTGAAGTCTTTACAGGGTCAAAGATCAAGTCTATTTTTGCTCATCCTAATGTCTGCATTAGTTAACATAGTGTCTGGCAATAAACATTGGGTGAATAAATGAGTAATTGATTAGTTAATTAACCAATTAATGAATTACTTTATTTTGTCTTTTCAACTTGATGTCAAGCTCCTGCAGATTATTTCTTTGTTTCCATGTTTCCTTCCAAACTTACAAATACAGTTATGTTTAAACAGTACATATTGAAACAATAAATGATAACCATTATCTGAATTACATTAGTGTTATCAGCCGTACTTTTCAGAGACTAGGCTACAGATGCCTGCCAAGTGCTCATTTATTTTATTTTTAAAAATGGGCAAACTCCCTTTGAACAAAAAAAAACCAAAACCAAGTGCATTTGAAAAGAAATATGATGTTATTTATGGCAATTATGTCATTGCTTATCTGGAAAGGACAGATTTAATTAAAACTGAGCTTTGGTTCCTAAAACCAAACACTATCCTTGCATCTGATAAATGTCATTATTGTCAGGATACATCCAAAAATTAAATAGAATTAGCAGAAAGTGCTCTCTGCCATTTTTATTTCTGCTTCATATACTGAGCTGCCCTGCAGCCTCAGGGGAACAAACATGTTTTTCCATGTCAATCTTTCCCCACCTCCGCATCTCCGTTTCTTATATACAGACAAAAATGCCCTCTCAAACGCTAGCATTTTTTTTTCTTGAGTGATAATTTCTGTGTGCTAAAAAAGTGCTGACTTAACAGTTCACTGTGAGAATCCCCACCCCATCCCTCACCCAGGGGACAGGAGGTGCCTCTGGGCTCCTTAGAGACCCTGTAGGACTCAGACGGGGCCCCTGAGGGCAGAGAGCAGGTGCAATCAGCAGGTTCATTCCTCAAAGCCGCCTACTGCGTGCCCCACCTCCATTGTTTTAATGCAATTAAGACCTAATTGTTTCCCAAATTTTGAGTTTAATTTGTATGTAAAGGGATTGAACACCTAAACTGAGATGCTGAGTTACAAAGGTGGCCTGCGAGCATTACAACTCGTCAGACCCCCTGTCTCAAGGAATAAATGAGACGCTCTGACAGCTCTCGAGTGTCAAAAGGATTTTTTGACGATAGTTTGTATAATAGCTGCCAGCGCTGTGATCCCAGAAAACGCTCTGTTCTTTCTTAGATGTACAAACCTCCGAACTCCTTTGAGAAAATAAATCTGCACTTCAGGATTTATATCCCAAGGTTGGACAACAAAAGCACTGGCTGTTTCTCAAAACAGAAGAGACTTGTTCGAAGTGGCTCCAGAGCTGGCGGCTATTCCGAGGGCCCAGATAGGAGCTGACAAGCTCCCCCCGCGCCTCTGGGCAGGGAGCAGGTGGCCGGGGCAGCGGGGCCGTCTCAGGCCCAGCTCGCCCTCCTTCTCTGCTGCCCCCTTTCCCTGCGCCCCTGTCCCCCTCTGCCCGCTGTCCCCCCTCTGCCCGCTGTCCCCTGCCTTCTCACCCTTAGCTGCCTCTGTCTCTCCCTCCCTCTCTCTCCCCTTGCCCTGCCTCTCCCCTCTTTCCTGAGCCCTGTAATGAGCCTTTTCTGTCCCCCCATCTTAACTCAGGATTGTCTGCACCCCTGTTTAAGATTTGAATCCGCCGAAGATCCCGACAAAATCAGATGCACTAAAAATAGATGCACAGAGGCACCTCGGAGCCAAGTCAGAGGGGCCCAGCTCTCCTTGAGTCACGATAGGCGAGCCCTTCCCAGGCCAACAGCGGCCGCTTGAAATCCTGAGGATGGCTGTGCTGTGCTCGGGGAGCTCCCCGATCACGGGACGCGCCTGCTCCAGGGGCCCAGCCGCGAGCCCCCATCAGCCCGTTGCTCTCACGCGAGCCCCTCGCACACGCGCAGCAGTGGAGACTGGTGTCTCCAGGGGACACGGGCAAAGGGCATCCGGACAAAGAGGCTCGACTGGTGGAGCGGAGACGGCAACCGAGCTCTGGGTTCGGTTTAAGAATCCCTGAGTTGCCCTGGCCGGGTGGCTCAGTGGTTAAAGCGACGGCCATCGTGCTGAAGGGCCTTGCGTCGACTCCGGGCAACGGCACAGGCCTCGGTGGCAGGCTCGACCCTGGGCCCCAGTCCGGGACACATACGGGAGGCTACCAGTTGGTGTGTCTCTTTCACATCAATGTTTCTCTCTCTCTCTCCCCCCGTCCACTCTCTGAAAAGCAATGGAAAAAATATCCTCAGGTGAGGGTTAAAAATGAAGAGTGAAAGGAAGGAGCCAGCAGCAGGGGTGCAAGCACAGGCCTGGCCCACCAAGGGGAAGGGAGTCACACACCCAGATGCTCCACCAAGGAAGGGCGACCCTGCCCTGGTCCCCAAGGCTCTCTGATCCCCACGTCTGCCCTGTCAGGCCACTCGGGACCCTGCCTTGGCAGCCCAGTCTGGTCTGTCCTGCTGCACAGCGTTGAGCTGGACAGGCTGCTGGACATGCTCCTGATTCGTCCCCATGTCCTCAGGACACAGCCAGCTACAGACACGTGGAAGAAGACTGGCGTCTCAGCATCTTGACTAGCCTGTGACACTCGCTCTCTCTTCTTTCTGACCACCCGCCGGAGGCGGAGGGTCTTGCGCCTCCTTAAGGCTGTGGACGCCTGCAGCACAGGGACACGTGGGGATCCCAGGTAGCTCCAGGATGGTTAATCCAGTAGATTTCAAAAACCACAGCCCTAGGTCATTCCCGAATTTATGGAGACTTGCTCCGCCTTCTCTCCGCTTGTTTCCGTTTTCCACTGTGTGCTTTCATACCCAAATGTATGAGTCAGGGGCATTTCTCTGGTTTTTGTGGCAGAAAAAGATGACAGAAATCAGAGCTCTTTGAACAGAATCTGATCATTTTTCCTAGAACAAAAAAATTATGTCTGTATATGTGTAAATAGAGGGACATAAATTTCCAAATAGCATTAGCTTTTGCTCCAAAAAAAAAAAAAAAAAAAAAAAAAAAATACATGAAGAGATTCTAGTTTGCAAGTGATTTAGAATTATTAGGGTATACAGGATGCCGGGCTGTGACTTACACTCCTGTCCCTAGGGGCGTATTTCATAGCATTTCAAAGGAAGCTTACATCCAAAGATCAGTTTATGAAAACCTCATAAATGAACATATGTACACACACATGTTTTGATGACATCAATTTTTAAAACAGCTTTGAGGTATAAATAAAATATAATAAACTGTCCATGTTTCAAGTGTAGAAC
The DNA here is from genome assembly GCF_054644295.1 of Miniopterus natalensis. Taxonomy (NCBI): domain Eukaryota; kingdom Metazoa; phylum Chordata; class Mammalia; order Chiroptera; family Miniopteridae; genus Miniopterus; species Miniopterus natalensis. Next base: position 6,261,584 of record NC_142097.1, on the reverse strand, counting down.
TGGATAAGTTTTGACATGTTTATACAATGTAAAACCATCACCACAGCGAAGAGAATGAACATATCCATCACAGAGGAAGCTTTTATTTTGTTTTGTTTTTATTTTTTATAGTGACTTCATTTTCTAGTGCAATTTTAGGCTCACAAAAAAATTGAGCTGAAGATACAGAGATTTTCCATGTAACCCACATCCCTCCACAGGCACAGCCTCTCCCATGAGCAGTCTACCCTACCGGAGCAGGGCATTTGCTACAATCAGTTAATCTACATTAATATATGGTTATCAACCGAAGACCATAGGGTACCTTAGGATTCGTTCCTGGTGTTTATACTGAATGGGCCCAGACAAACGCGTAATGATACAATATCCAACAGAGTAGTTTCACTGCCTTAAAAATCCTCTCCGAGGGTGAACAGGCAAAGAACAGATCACTTCCCACAGCAATTTTGTTTGGTTTTTATTTGACCAACTGGCATCAGTATCATTGGATAGAATGTAAAAACAGCAAGAAGAATACCTGAATCCAAGCCCGTTTCCTTCTGCAGGTCACCGATGAGCCGCTGGCCTTCCTTTCTCACTTGCTTTCTAAACGAGGCTCCCACTTTCCAATGCTACATACGGGTGTGTGTTTTCCCAGCAGCGCGTTTCGTGGCTTGGGGGAAACACCATTATTTGCAAGGTAATCCGTTTTATGTGTGTGTGGACCACAGCAACAGTTAAAATATTTTTGGCAGTATGAATTCAGCCTGGCCTCAGGCCCCGGAACCCTGGTAGCCCAGCAGAAAGTTAACGTTGGTGAAGGGTGAGCCCTGTGCCCGGGGAATAAACCGAATCATACGTTGCTTTCCCGCTCCGTTTGACGGCTCCTTTCAGTCCCTTGGAAGCGCCGGGCGTTTTCTTCCTTCAGGCTGTGCGTTTGCTTTTCCCTCAGTTTTAGGCGTCCTTTCCTCCACATTCTTTGCCTGGACATGCTTTTCCGATCATTGCAGTCTGCAGCGCCGCGCCGTGTCCTTCTCGCAGGCGCCCTGCCCGAGCTGCGCCCGCCACTCTGCCTCAGCCCCGCGCCCTTTCCCTCCGCACCGGCCGCATGGGGGTTTCAAGTTGAAATGAATTAAATTTCAAGACAACTCTAACTTCAGTTACGCAACGCATCACCACGTTTAAAGTGCTCAGTGGCCACTTTAGTGTCGCCCTTGGCTCCCCATTAAACACTGCAGGCACCGGACCCCCCTTACGCGGGCGCCTGCAGGAGGCCCACGCGGGACTGCTGCCTGCAGCCCCCGGCTTCGCGTTCAGCCACCGGGGTTTCGATGGCCACTCGATGTCTGCCCCCCTCCGGATTGGGTCCTTCAGGAGTGCAGGACTCACAAATATTGCTCAGGGCTTCCGTGCAAAGTAGGGGCTCGATATATATTTTTGAATGAAAGAATGGCATGAGTTAGATCCAAAATTAGTAGATTAAAAGAATACACGAGGGGGAAGCAAACGTGCAGATGAAAGGCGGTGCCCTCGTATTACTAGTTCTAGTTGGCAAAAAAATTAAAGTATCGGGGGGGGAAATGCGTATTGGGATTTTCCAGTTTTCGTGGGATGAAAGCATTTTTGTCCCACTTTACTTCCTAAAGTCAATTGGAAGCCGTTAGACGAATGAAAAGCAGAGAGGAGACGGCACCATCTCCGGGGAAACTGGGACGCCTCTGCAGCCAGGAACCGCAAGTCACCAAACACAGCCGCTGAGCGTAGGTAAAGGTGGCTTGGCTGGTGGCAGAAGTCTAGAGTGAATGTGCTCCACTGCGCGGCGCAGGGAACTCCAAGTGCATTTCCATCGCCTTGAGGCGCGCAGCCAACAGCCCCCTTGCTGGAGCACCTGAGTCCGGGAAATGCTTGGACACTGGGATCACCCCCAAGTCCCATTCCGCGCCAGAGAGCAGCAGGGACGCTGGGGTGGAGACATGCGCTACAGAGGGTGATCCTTGAGGAAAGCCGGTGGTCTGCATCGCGAGGTAGAGGGGTAGCAATCACCATCTACAGAAATGAAAATCCCCTCCCAAGTTACACACACACACACACACACACACACACACACACACACACGTGAAATTCTTGGTGGGAAGGGGAAATGAGCCTCAGCAGAGACCCATCCTAGGGTAGAGAAAAAGTGCCTCAGGCCCTGCGTAATGTCCTCCTCATACAATTTTTTAGCAAATGTGTGACCCCCCTCAAAAAAAAACTGCACCCATTTAGAGATAATAAATAATCAGAAAAGAACCAGCCTGAGAAATAGGCCTGGACAGAACCAGAGAGAAGGGAGAAAGAAACGTGCCAAACAAAAGCCAGATGGAAAGTATGTATCAGAAGAATTATTTTGTGAAGCAGATCAACAGTACAAACAAACATTTGTCCACGGAGTCAAAGAATTTTTAATGTTGTCTGTGGTTCTCAGAGCTCAAAGAAGAGATACTGGGATCAAAGAAGACATGATAAGGCCATCGAAAGAAGTAATGTGAGCTGAAATAGTTCCAGGAAAAATGGGGAAGAGAAAGAAAAAACATTTCAAGACCTAACGCACGCTGGAATCGATAAAAATTAAAATAAATATTGCTGAGAAAGAGAGACGTGAAGGGCAGGCTTAGAAAAGGAGAAATGGACAAGATATGGGAACAAGTGAAAGAGCTACAGAGAAAGTGGAACGTAGTGAACAGACATGCATGTGCCTGGCGAACCCCCAAAGGAAACGGAACAAATGGAGCAGATGTAAAATATGTAAATGCAGAAGAGAAGAACATTTTATGGAACAAAGATAAACATATGACTTATGACTAAAAGGCACACTGTGCCCCCCAAATTCGTGCAGAATGATCAATGAAAACATATCCATTAAATGTGTTGGGCTTTGATGATTAAAGATAGCAACCTATACCCAGCTCCTCCCTTGCCCCTTTCTCCAGCCCTCCCCTAAAATAAACAAACAAATAAAACACAAATGTCAAGCTACCTAAAGGGGTGAAAAAAATCAGTCTGGGTTTAAAACTTTCTAAAGCAATATATGTCTAAAACCCAGATATAAGAAACAAAACCAAATGTTTTATACCAAGACAGACTTGTTCAAATATGCAAGAACAAATAAATAAGAACTCCATAAACCCTCTGTGGAAAAAGTATTTAATAACTGAATTGAGATTTCCAAGAGATAGGATAAGACATGATAAAAACATGGAAAGTGTTCATTAAGTCAACTTAAACAAAAACTGTGACAATTACCACCACAGGAAAAAAAAAATACATATTTTTGTTAATGTTGAAAAAGTAGAAAGCATAATAAAATGGTCTAGTTGGAGAAAAATCTTTTTCTGAAAAGCTCCTTGTAAGGTAAATTATCAAAATCAAAACCTAATTATAGTTACAAGTGGTGGTATGCACTCTGTTCGGTTACAAATAAGACATATCTACTCAATGTCTGAGTGAGTCTTTAACTTAAAAAATAATAAATGACAAAGGAAATCAATAAAAACAATGCAAGTAATATAGGAGATCATCACCACCATGAACCTGCAAATTGAGGACATACCAGAAGGGCTTAATGTACCTGTGCCAGTTACACTGTGGAACAGGGTGGCCGCAGAGTGCTTCTCAGGACAGATGTGCGTGTGAGGAGAGGCCTCACAGCAGAATTTCTTGTATATTAGCATTCCCATAAGTCACGTGGAGCCATCGTATAGTATAAGTCCATAACTACCAGGTACAGGTGAGCAGGACAGAAGCTTGAGAAAGTGGTGTTTGTTTGGGGTTTGTTTTGTTTTTTTGGTTTCCTCACTTTTCATAGAGAGATTCGATAGCTACTGCCTGAAGGTGATTTAAAAAATAAAAAATTATGTATATGGTTAAGCCACTATTAACATTCACACCTGTCAAATGGAAAACATACACAACAAAGCAAACACATATTGCAAAAGAAGGAAAAAAGCAAAGTATTTTTTCATGAAGTGGCATCTTATGAGCGAGGCTCTCCCTGGGCGATCCCCCTGAATAAACAGCATCACTCCTCCCATCCTCATACCCATGACTCTCTCTCACCGCAGCACTATCACCACCTGTTGCACATTCACCGGTGGCGATTGTGGTTACTACTGTGGTTATTATCGGTCTCTCCTAACTAGACGTTAGTTCTGTCAGCAGTGAATGTCAGCTCTCCGTTCTTGAGCTCAGCAAAGAAAGAATTCAGAGCCAAGAACTCTAGCACAAGAGGAAGTTTATTTAGCACACAAAGAGAAAGTACATGCGAAGAGAAGATTCGAGCAGGCTACTTGGAGAGCTGTCTTGGCCTTTTAGAAAGAAAGTCACAGAGGCAGAGGAAGTGAGCCAGCTGGGCTGTGCGGACTCAGGAAACAAGTTACAGAGGCAAAGTAAGGGCCCTTGGATGCAGGTTCATGGGCTAGCCCAGGACGAGCTGCCGCTGCCCACTGCTCCCCTGGTTGCAAGTCTCCTGGGGACCCTCAGTGATTAGGAGAAAGAAAGCAAAGGCCCATGCCTGAAGAAAGAAGGTGTGGGCGTACTCTAGAGAGAGCACACACTGAGTCCTTTGTCTTAAGAATTTTTAATCTGTTTTCTAAAGGAGGGATTTTTAGGGGAGATCTCACAGTAGGATCTCAATAGAATATTCATCAGCTTTCCAGGAGTGGCCTTTAATATGCTGAGTAATCAAAATGAGCATATAGGGTCAGGTCGTGGTCTCTACTGATTGGTCGGTGCTAGGGTTGGGGGTCATTGGTCGTTGCAGCTGGTCCTGATGTCAGCCATGGCATCGCTTCATCCGGTTTTGCTGCTTTTCTCGACCCAGAGCTGAAACACAACTGAGGTCTAGATGTTATCTCTGTGTCTGTGGTCAACAGAACTGAGGCTTTGTTCCTAAGATTATTTGGTCCTGATCAGAACCTCATTGTCCTGAGGGCTAATGCTTAAGGGAGTCGTGCAAGTGAGAAGGAGGCAGGTGAGTCAGGGCTGGATGGGGTCAGTTTGTTCAGCTCTGTGTCTCAGTTTCCCCATTCCACTTGCCAAGGAATTTTCCTGGCTTCTTACAATCCTGCCTCAGTTTCATGGGGGCAGAAACTCTATCTTGTTCACGGCTATATCCCCAGCATCTAAAATTGTATTTGTTATATAGTGAATGCTCAATAAATATTTTAAAAAGAAATGTGTAAATGAAAACAGAAACATAATACAAAACAAAATTGTAGAAATGAAGCCAACATAGATAACATATCAAGAAATGTTAATGAAATAAATTCTTTTATTAAAAGAAAAATATCTCAGATTGGGTCACACACATAAACCAAATAAAATACAGTGGTTAAAGAAATACAGTCTCTGCCCGGCCAGGCGTGGCTCAGCGGTTGAGCATCGACCTCAGACCCAGGCGATCGAGGTTCAATTCCCTGTCAGGGCACATGCCCGGGTTTCAGGCTCGATCCCCAGTTGGGGACGTACAGGAGGCAGCTGATCAATGACTCTCTCAACATTGATGTTTCTATCTCTCTCTCCCTCTCTCTGAAATCAATAAAGATATAGTTTTTAAAAAAAGAAAAAAAAAGAAATACAGTCTCTGAAGTAAAAAATGCAAATTTGATTTCCAAATCAAGGATTTATCAGCTGTCCAACTTACACAAATTATCCGTCCTCTTTGGTCCGCATTCCCCTCTTCTCACAGGATTATTTTGAGGCTGTAAGCAGACAACGCATGTGAACCAGGACTTGAAGAATGCCTGGTCCGCGGGGCTCAGTCCATGACTCTGAGCAGGGAACAGTAGAAGTGAATGTGGACTTGGCTGTAACAGGTGATAACCCCAAACCGAATGACTCAGACGGACCACAGTGAGAAGTACTGGGGTCATGATGAAAGATGGGCCTGGTGTGGTCTGCAGAGTGAGAGAAGCGCTCTCTGAGGGAGTGATGTTTCAGCTGAGACATGGAGGGTAAATAGGAACTAGTTAGGTAAGAGCAAGGCAGTGAGCGGAGAAGACAGGAAAACAGTGTGGTGGGGGCGGGGATGGATAGCAAGTGCCAGCGAGCAGGAAATAGAGAAATGCCAAATAACACAACCTTGGAAAAAAGCACCATCACCCTACCACCAGACTCTGTAGTTAACAGATGCTGTAAAGGGATTTTTGTTATTCATTCAATTCACTTAATAAATACGAATATGCTCTAATGCGCTGGGTGCTGTGTCCCACGCAAGAGAGAGGGAGCTAAGACATGCAGAGCCCTTGGCTTCATGGAGCTTACAGCGGGGGGCAGAAAATCTCTGAAAAATCGATCATAAGTGCTCTGGGTTTTACTGTGAAAACAGCAGGGTGCCTTAATTTAATTTGGGGTCAAAAATCTTCCTAGAGGGAATGTCTTTCACGAGATAACTTGAAAGAAAGTTAATAGCTCTTTAGGTGTGTGAGGCAGGACGGTCAAGGTGTTTGGGAAGGCGCTGAAGTGAAAATGCACGTTAGCTTTTAGCATCCACAAGAAGCCCAGTATGTCTGAAACAGAAATGGAGAGAGGGAGGGGGGAGAGAGAGAAAAGCTGGAGAGTTAGACAAGGCCTGGTGGCCCATGGTAAGGATTTTGTTATTGTCTAGGTTGATAGGAAATTGTTGAAAGGGGCCTGACTAGAGCAGTTCATATATTTTAAAAGATCATCCTATTATTGTGTGGAAATCTATTTAAACAGCCCAAACTGAAAGCTGAGGAGCGCAAGCATATTTGTCAGTATGGGCTGAGTCGTCTTCCAGTAACAAAAATACCCACATCTCAGTGGCTTAAGGAATAAGGAGACTTTCTCACTCGGCTACACACGGCAGCCTAGGGAGTCTGCTCCCATCGCCTCACTCAGCGATGCAGACCGACAAGGTCCCCTCCGTGCAGGGTGGCCATTTGCCATCGCAGGGAGGACAGAGGGCGAACCACTCACCTGCTCTTCCTGCAGCGCGTCCGGTGTGATTTCTGCTGACACGTAATGGACCATACGGCATGCCCAACCTCGCGGGCTGAGAGGCGTCATCCTACTGTTTGTCTGGACCACGCAGAGCCCGCTCATTGTACGTATCGTAAGGACGACCACACTGGGCAAAAGGAGGCACAGTGTTGTAAGTGGCAGGTGATGGCTGAGCCGCTAAGAAGGGGCTGTGGGAGGTGAGGGAGATGGCAATGTCAGGGATCATTCCCCGTGGTGACAGGGCTGATGAGCAGATGGTGGAGACCCATCCCAGGTCAGCAAGCATAGGAGATCTTTGCTGGAGTGGGAGGAAACATCCAGACAGATGTCAGTGACATCTAGAGGGTACCTGAAGCCACAGGAGCGGAGGTTTGCCGGTAGGGCAAGCACACATCATAGAGTTTCACTTCAATTTCAGCACCGAAAGTCCAATGTCCTGGGAACCTCCTCAGGCCTAGACAAATGTGACCGTCGGTCACCTGAGAGAGAGAGAGAATGTGAATGAAAGGAACACCTAAGATGAATCCCAGAGGAAGACAACAGGTGGAAGAAAACGAGCTGTCAATTGTCACAGAGAAAAACTGCCATGAGACAGAAAGCAGGTCTGAGGGGTGAGTGCAGGAACCAAAAGAAGCAAGTGTTTCAGCAGGGAGTGAGCGGTCAGCATGGGCAGATGGTGCCACGCAGCCGGTAGGACACAGAAGGAGAGTGCCCATTGCCGCGGGGTTGGCAAGAGCTGAGGTGAGCGTCCCTGGAGTTCTCCCCACTGCGCAGAGCGCAGGCAGGGAGGGGTGGGCTTGTCTAGACACGGGGGGCTGGCCCAGCAGTAAGGGGGCCTGGGCTCGGCACCGTCACCGTCACCAGTGCAGCGAGCAGGTGGAGCAGGTGCAGCGAGCAGGTGGAGCAGGTGCAGCGAGCAGGTGGAGCAGGTGCAGCGAGCAGGTGGAGCAGGTGCAGTGAGCAGGTGGAGCAGGAGCAGATGGAGCAGGTGCAGCGAGCAGGTGGAGCAGGTGCATCGAGCAGGTGGAGCAGGAGCAGATGGAGCAGGAGCAGATGGAGCAGGAGCAGATGGAGCAGGTGCAGGGAGCAGGTGGAGCAGGTGCAGCGAGCAGGTGGAGCAGGAGCAGATGGAGCAGGAGCAGATGGAGCAGGTGCAGGGAGCAGGTGGAGCAGGTGCAGCGAGCAGGTGGAGCAGGTGCGACGCGGCTGCTTGGCACTCAGAGAAGAGATGGGCAGATCAAATTTCACGGCCTACAGTTCCCTCCCCACCCCCCAGGCTGCTCGATGGCAGGATTCAAACAGAATCGCTTTAACACACAGGGTGGATCACCAAGGAATCGCCCCTTTCATACAAGTGCAACGTGTAGACAAAACTCTCTCACTGAAAGACAAACAAACTAGCCAACTGGGGGCTCCGGAGATATTCTCAAACATAAATGAAGTATAAGAAACACAAAAATTGATAATGCAAAAAAGATGAAGAATAAAGAAGCTAGAATTTCACCAGCAAGTTTAAATTTTTATTGTAAGCTCTATTAATTGGTATAGGCTAGCTACTGAGACATGCAAGAAAAAAAAACCTCCAAAATGTAAGTGGCTTAACAGAATAGGAGTTTGTGGTTTGAGCAAGAAAGGATATAGCCCCCGTACCTGTCAGCTGGCCTTCCAGGCAGGGACTCAGGGGCCCAGGCCTCCTCCACCTGGTGGTTGCAAGATAGGAGTTTCCCATTTTCCCTGCAAATGGTCTGTAACTATAATACAAGACCAATGAAATCTGCTATCATTTTTGAAATTTGACAAAGTAATTCTATTTTCATTTCAAAGAAGTATACTCTTGAAAATGTTATTTGGAAAAATAGCATTAATAACAGGGTGCTTGAGCTCCAGAAATTAAAATAGAGCTGCAACCATTTTTTTCAGTTTTTTTAAAGTTTTTATTTTGAAATAGTTATAAATTCACAGAAAGTTTAAAAGGCAGCACAGAGAAGTCTTGTGTAACTTATACCAAATTTTTCCTAGAGTCAAAACCAGGAATGTAACATTGTGTAATACATATGCTTGTGTTTCTGTCATTTCATCACATGTGTAGGTCTGTTTAACCCCCACTGCTGTGTAGACACACAGCTTTCTCATGATAGCAAAGATCTCTCTCATGCTTCCTCCTTTAAAACCACACTCACCCTCCTCCCCTCTCCTCCATCTCCAACGCCTGGCAACCATTAATCTGTTTAACATCTCTACAATTTTGTCATTTTGGTGAATGTTATGAAAATTAAATCATAGATTATGTGACCTTGAGATTGGCTTATTTCACCTTTGAAATCCATCCAAGTTGTTACGTTACAATAGTTTATTCCTTTTCATTGCCGAATAGTATTCCCTGCTATGGATGCATCAGAGTCTGTTTAACTGTCCACCTAGTGAAGGAAATGTGGTTGTTTCCAGTTTTGGGTAATTACAAATAAAGCAGCTATGGACAACCATGTACAGGTTGTCGTGTGTGTGTGTGTGTGTGTGTGTAAATATAGATTTTTATTTCTCTGGGACAAATGCCAAATATGGGATTGCTAGGTGGTTCAGAAGTTGAATGTTTAGATTTTTAAGAAACTGCCTAACTATTTTCAGTATGGCTATACCATTTTACATTCCCACCCGCAGTGTATGAGAGATCTAGTTTCTCTGCATCTTCAACAGCATTTGGTATTGTCACTATTATTTTTATTTTAGCTGTTATAATAGGTATAAATATATATATATATATGTACACACACACAGTGATGTCCCGTCTCGGTCTTAATCTGCAGTTCCCTAGTGGCTCGTGACGTTGAAAGCACTTTCACGAGCTTACTTTCCATCTGCATATTCACGTTGCTGAAATATTTTTTATGCCTTTGTCCCTTTTCTAATTGAATTGCTTTTAGTTTTTTCTCCTTGCTGTTGGGTTTTGAGAGTTTGTTATGTATCCCGGATCTGAATCCTGCGCTTGATATGTGGTTAGAGAACAGCTCTCCCAGTCTGTAACTTGTCTTTTTATTCTCCCAAATGGGTCTTTGGCAGAGCAAAGGCTTCTAATTTTGATGAAATCTGATTTATCAGCACTTCCCTTCATGGGCTGCGTTTGGGTATCATGTCTAACAACTAACTGTGCACCAAACCCTAGGTCCCAAGTATTTTCTCCTGTGTTATCTTGTATAAGTTTTTTAGCTTTACATTTTACATGTAGATCTATAATCTGTTTAGAGCTGCGTGTTTTTTATAAGCTATGAAGTTTAGGTGGAGATTCTTTTATTTTTTCCTTTCTCTGGACTATGCATAGCCACTTGCCATTTGGTGGAAAGTCACTACCCTTTCTCCATTGAGTTGCTCTTGCACCTTTGTCAACATCCTGGAATATCGGTGTGGGGCTATTTGTGGGTTCTCTGTACTGTTCCATTGACCTGTGTGTCTATCTTTCTGCCAGTAAAACGTAACCTTGATCACTTTAGCTATGTAAGAAGTCTTGAAATTGGGTAAAGGCATTCGTCCCCATTTCTTCTTCAGGATTGGCTTAGTGCTCTGCTTTCCTTACCCTTACATAGAAATTTTAGAATAATTTTTTATGTCTATAAAATACTTGCTGATGTTTTGATAGGAATTACATTAAAACTTTTAAGTAAATTTGAGGAAACTTGACACCTTTATCATCTGAATCTCCTAATCTGTGAACACAGAATATTCTTCCACTTATTTAGATCTTTTAAACTTTATTTCACCAGCATTTTGTTGTTTTCAGTATACAAGTCCTGCACATCCTCTGCTAGATTTACCTCTAAGCATTTTTTTTAATCTGCACCCAAGGACGTGCTTAGAGAGCGGGGGGGGGGGGGGGGGGAGAAATATTGACTCAAGAGAGAAACACTGATCGATTGCCTCCCGTAAGCATCCCAACCAGAGAGCGAACCTGCAGCCCAGGCCTGTGCCCTGACCAGGGACTGAACCGGTGACCTTTCGGTGCCGTGCACGGACGATGCTGAACCAACCGAGCCACCCTGGCTGGGCCCTCTAAGTGTTTTTGGAGTTATTATTATAAATGCTATTTTAAATGTCAGTTTCTATGTGTTTGTGTGTGTGTGTGTGTGTGTACATACAGGGGTGGGCCAAAGTATGTTTACAATTATAATACAAATAAATACTACAATAATCAATAAATAATAATATAAGAATAAACTACGTGTTTCGTGTGCTCACAACTGTAAACCTGCTTCTGCTCACCCTGCATGTTGAACTTGTGTCATAGAATCGTGCTGAACTCCGTTTCTATAAGTTTGTATTACTTTTTTGTGTGTAAATCCCTTGGAATTTTATACACATCTACGAATAGGGAAAGCCTTATTTCTTCCTCTCCAATTTGCATGCCTTTCCCTCCTTTCGTGACTTGTTTAACTGCTTAGAGTGTTTTCCTTTCTTTTTTCAGCCGTTCAGCGGCAGTGAGAGGAGGCACCCTGGCCTCGGCCCCAGGCCGCAGGGCCAGGGGCAGCTTCAGCCCTGGTGCTGGGTGTTAGCTGTGGACGTTCTTTAACAAGTTGAGAAAGTCCTCTGCCCTCCTACGTTTTCCGAGAGCTTTTCTCACCAAGCGGTTTGGAGTTGCCGAGTGTTTCTCCTGTCGGTTGGTCCGCTCGCACTGCTCCTTGAGCCTCTCAGTGTGGTGGGCTGCATTGGTCCATCTTCGAGGGCTGCATCAGCCTTGCTCCTCTGGAACAAACTCCACGTGGCCAAGGCATATAGATCTTTTTACATATTGTCAGGTTCTATGTGCTAATATTCTGTTAAGGACATTTACATCTAATAGTTACAAGGTTATTTGAATTATCTGTTTCATATTGAGTGAGTTGTGGTAGTTCGCATTTTTCCAGGAATTGGTGCATTTCACTTAAGTTGTCAGATTCATGTGTGGAGTGTTCACAGGGTTCTGCTCGTATCCTTTCCATGTCTGTGGTGTCTGTAGAAATATCTCCTGTTTCATTCCTGATGTTAGTAATTTGTGTCTTCTCCCTCCTTTTTTTTTTTTTTTGGTCTTTTTTCAGTCTTCCTAAAGGTTTGCCAATTTTATCAATCTTATCAAATAACCAGCTTTTTGTTTGTGTATTGTTTTTCTGTTTTCTATTTTATTTGTTTATGATTTCCTTCCTTCTGCTGGCTTTGGGTTTAATTTGCTCTTCTGCTTAGGTTCTTCAAGTGCAGGCTTAGCTCACCAACTTGAGACCCCCTCTTTTCCAGCGCGTGCATTTAGTGCTGTTTCTCTCTCAGCACTGCGTTAGCTGTGGCCCACAAATGTCGATGTGACGTATTTTTATTGTCATTCAGTTCAACATAGCTTTTTTCCCCTTGAGACTTCTCCTTTGACCCATGGATTATTTAGAAGTGTGTTGGTTAGGTTTCAAGTGTTTGAAAATTCTCCTGTTATCTTTACCCTGTTATTGATTTCTAACTTGAGTTGTAGTTGGAGCACAGATTCTGAATCACTTCAGTTCCTTTACTGAAGAGATTTGCTTTCTGGCGCAGGGTATAGTCTGTCTCGGTACATGCTCCCTGGGCACGTGGAAAGAGGGTGGATTCTGCTGTTGTTGGGTCTCCAGTGGATTCTGCTGGTTGTCAGTGCAGGTAAGTTTTTCCACATCCTTGCTGATATTCGGTCCATGTTCTTTCACCTGAGGGGAAGGAAGGTATTCAAGTCTCGGCTGCGCTGTGGATGCGCTTTGCTCTCCCTTCAGTGCCCGGTCCCTGCCCCGCACACTTTGCCCCGCGGTGTTAGGCGCTTGCGCCTTTGGCCTTCTCTCTCCTGGGCAGACTGGCCCTCTCATCCTTTCATGACGTTCCCCTCCGTCCCTGGTAAATCCTTTTTGCTCTGAAGTCTACTTTATCGGCTACAACCATAGCTACTACTGCTTTTTGGATGAACGTTACATGGTATAACTTCCCCACCCTTTTCATTTCAACCTGCACGTGCCATCGGAAGTGAGTTTATTATAGACAGCGCAGAGCTGGGGCTTGCTTTTCCTGTTTTTGTTTTCAATCTGCGCTGTCCTTAATTGTGTATTTAAATCATTTACGCTTAACATCGCTTTAATTATTGATATGATAAGGCTTGAGTCTGCTCTTTTATTTTGTCTTCTGTTTGTCTTTTTTAAATTTTCTGTTTTCTTTTTCCTGCCTTCCTCTGGGGTACGTGAACATTTCTAAGAATTCCATTTTTATTTCTCCACAGTATTTCAAAATATATCTCTTTGTGCAGCTCTGGTAGTGGTTTCTTTAGGTATTACATTTTATACACATAACTTACGGGGCACGCTTTATTGCCCTTTACCAACTCCAGTCAACTGTGGAGACCTTCCCTCTCCGGGCATCCCTTTAATCTCCCACATTTACAATATAATTGTCTTGAATATTTGTCTACATACATTGAGAAGCATATTAGTTATAGCGTTTTGCTCTATCAAAGATAATTTAGAAAAATTAAAGGGAGGAAAATGTCTTGCATTTGCCCATATTTTGGCTCCTGCATTTTTCTTTCTTTCTCTCAGATGTTCTCAGAGGCCTTATATTCTTTGATTTCTGTTTGGATAACTTCTTTGAGCCCTTCTTTGGGGGTCAATCTGCTGGTGACAAATTCTCTTAGATCTCCTCACCTCGTAATGTCCGGATCTTCTCTTTATTCCTGAATGATACTTCTCTGGATATAGAATTCTGGGGGGACAGGTTTCTTCTTCTTTCTACACTTGAGACATCCTGTCACTTTCTTCTGACCTCTGATGAGAAATCTACTGTCATCCAAATTGTTTTTCCCCTATAGCTGCTACATCATTTTTCTCTGAGTGTTTTAAGAATTTTTCTTTGTTTTTAGAAGTTTAACCATGATGTGTCTTGCAGTGAATTTCTTGCATCTATGCATTATTTTTCTGATTTGGGAAATTCAGTCATTGTTCAAGTACTTTTCCAGCCCCACCCTCCTTCTCGTCTCGTCTATTGTTAAAGTCCTGCAAGGCCCTGAGGCTGTGTGGCTGTGTTTGTTTTCTGTTGTTTTGTTTTTAGTCTATTTTTCTCTCTGTCCTCAGGCTGAATAATTTCTATTGTTCTGTCTTCAAGTTATCTGATTTTTCCCCCCCTCTCAATTCTGCTGTTGAGCCCATCTGTTCAGTTTTCTGTTTGGATTGTTATATATTTCAGTGATAAAATTTCCATTTGTTTCTTTAGACCTTCTATTTCTCTGCTGAAGTGTTCTATTGTGTTAAACTTTTATGTCCTTGGTATGACGAGTGAATTTTTGTTGAGATCGGGGCATTTGGGATCTTAGGCTATAAGGCTATATCTCATTTAAACGCTTCTCCGACAGCACTCTGGTGAGGGAAGGCGGTGCCAGTTCATTTCTGCCAGAGGGGTGGGCTGGGAAGGCCTAATTCTCCACTCGGCCTCCACTGACCTGCTGGCCCGGGGAAGGCTCCTTATTACTGCCGAGCGGGGGTGGGGCTGAGGCTCTCCTTAGACCTTCCCTGACGCTGTTCTAACAAAAAAGGGGAACAGCGCCCCATGACTGCTCCCACGGGGCCCCCACTCACACCGCAGGGGGCACTGCCTGGCCTTTCTCACCGCTGAATGACGGGCATCCCGATTCTCTAGGAGGCCTCTTCTGACTCCAGTTGGCAGGGACACGAGGACATCTCGATGTAACCTGGCAATGGTGGAAGTCTGGGCTCTCCACCTGGTCCTCACTGGAGGCTGCCAGCTGTGGCCACGGTCCTTTCCGAGGAGTTTGGTTGGTGGGAACCATTACGGCCCGAAAGTCTTCTACTTGCAGGTTTGCCCCTTTCCCTGTTCGAGGCTGGAGAGGGCAGCTTTGTGTTGGGGTCTCTTTTGTCTGCATCTGTTGGTGTTTGTGGGTTATGAGTTTCTTCAGTTGCAAGTTTGGGATAGATCAGAAAAAAAGAAAACCCAGAGGGTTCATCACTACGTTGCTAGGGATCCTGAGGGCCCCGGCCAGCCCACCTCCTCTCCACCTCTGGAAGTCTTCTCATGTTTCTTTCATAGAGAAAGTCCAGGAATTTTAGTTGTACTCAGCAGGAGGAATAAGAAAATATGTGTCCACTACAGCTTCTTGGAAATAGATGTCAAGGCCATAATAATTTAAAAGTAGAAGACGTGAAAGTGTTAAATGTTGTAACAGGAACGGACAGAACAATAAAATAGACAAAAAGCACCTTAAAAGTCAGTACGGATTTCAACAAATGTTGCAATATTACCTAACTAACTAGAAAAAGCAAAATTAGGTCTCTGCACATATAATACTCCGAAATAAATTCCAGATTTTGTATCCTTAATCATATAATTAACTAATGGTATAATTAATTTTTAAAGCAAAACTGTAGGAGAAAATATCAACTCATTATATAATCAAGATAGGAATAACTTCGTAACATTCTATACCCAAATGTGGCTGTTTTAAAATATAAATCACTCCTGTAAATTATTAAGAGAAATATGAGAGCTCTAAGTAAAAAATAATTAGGGAAAAGCCCGAAGACATCATTTGCATGAGGAATACAGTAGCTAACAAATGTGCTTGTTGCTTATAAGGTGGCCATTGCATTTCCCAGCATCGTAGCAACACTTCAGGTGGACGGAGGGGGAGAGGGGCCCACATTCTGCATTTACACCCTGTTCTCATCAGGACTGTTTCCCAGAAGCCCCCCCAGCGGACTCTCCTGCATCTCACACGGCCCAGCGGAGGGAAGCCAGCGGTGAGCGTCCGACCTTCCAGACTCCAGAGGAGAAGATGGCAAGAGAGGAGGCGCTGGGAGTGTGGGCCGACTGAGCCAACTGCAGTTTTTACATAGGACTTTTATGTAGGAAATTAAAAGCATATTTCGTAGAGTGCATCGGTCGAATGTAGTGACAACCAAAATATGCAAGAACTGTGCTTGCAGGCCCTCCAGAAAGCACTGTGACATCTGACCATTAAAAGGAATTAGGAGATGTACTCACAAAGTATTCAGGCTCTGACCCCTGCGTTGCAGGGGTGCGACACTATAAATTGCATGTCTCTATCCCGAGAGAAGATGAGAAGGTTGCTGTCGAGCCCAAGTATCTCCACCATAAAGTCTTTCTCGGGCGCGTCGTCATGTGCCACAGGGAAGAGCACTTTCAAGCTGTGTTTGGTTACAGGAAACCTGAGTCAGGCTTCAGTGGCTGCAAAGAAAGAGGCATCACAGGGCGGGACTGGTCGTGCAACTGAAGGCGGTGAGCTGGTGGACACAGCGCAGCGTGGGAGTCAGGAGCCCCGGGGCGTCCAACGCTGCGGCTTCTGCGTCCCCTTGACGCCTAGTTGGCCCTGAGCAGCCTCAGTTTCCTGACCCGTAGTATCGGGCGTGGGGGGAGACCGCTTAAGTACTCTGAGCACAGGGCGACTAGATCCTATTATAATTGACATCTTCTGAAAATTAATAAAGCCCTCACTGCGAGCCAACAGAAAGGAGCACAGAGAGGCCTGAGGGGACAGAGGTAATGGCCCTGTGTCAGCTGCCATCATTCACGGTAGATGGTGCAATCCACAGGAAATACAGCAGATATAAACCCTGAAACCCAATGAAATTCTGTCAACATTGTTTTTGTACTATTGGAGAAATGACTTAGCAATGCCATTTATTTATTAAGCCCACACTCCAGCTCAAGGCTTGGAGCCATGGTTGATTTCATTTCATAAACTGGAAAGAACAGAGCTCAAGAGTGAGACGGCCCTAGCTGGCTGCTCAGTGGTGGGAGCTAGAGCGTCGGCCCGAGGACGGAAGGGTCTGGGGTTCGATTCTGGTCAAGGGCACGTGCCTCGGTTGCAGACTCGATCCTCAGGTGCAGGAGGCAACCGATCCCGATCGATGTGTCTCTCTCACATCGCTGTTTCTCTTTCTCTCTCTCTTTCCCTTCCACTCCCCCTGAAAAGCAATAAAAAAATATCACTGGGTGAAGATTAAAAGAAAACCCACTTGAAAGGAATCACGATGGTCGGGAGGTTGTCACTGATAGTTCCTAAAATTTTTGACCCAGGAATCCGAGGCTGCACAAGAAACCTTATATTGGCACCACTGAGAAGCACCAGCCTTCGGGCTCAGAGCACAGCGATGCCATCAGCGCAGGCTGCAAGGATGCAGCACTCGCTCTGCGCGTTCAGCTGCTCGCGCCCGGCAGGGCACTGACCCTGTTTGTGCTTCCGCTTCTCGGGGTGGGTTTCTCAATTACAGGAGTAGAGCTTCTGTATTCAAAAATGTACAGAAGTGGCAAAATAGCAAGTTTACCGTAAAGCTTGGGAACACGTTTAATGAAATATATTCCAGGGGATGTGTGCAGGTTTGCAAACTGCTGTTGCCTAAAGCCCTGAGCTGCTCCGTGGGGCAGCTCGGGTGCCTGTCTCCTGGAAGAAAACACGGAACGAGAGAGGAATAGAAGGTCTGGACACAGCAGGAGCGGAGATGTATCTCTGGATTCGGCTTAGACTGTGTGTTTCAGCAAAAACTGACAACTTAACCTGAAGTGGTCCTGGAAACAGAGCTGGGAGCGTTTTCAGCTATCGTCTGTTCCCGTTTCTCTAGTTGGAAACCGCCCCTGGATCCTTCTAGTCCTTACAATGAGGTGTTGAAATGGACTTTTAAATCCGTGGGGAAAGGCCAGTTGGTCACTAAACGGTGTTGAGACAGCTGGCCAACCACTTGGGAAAACAAAGTTAGAACCCTATCTCAAACCAAAATAAACCACAAATAGGTTAAATATAGAAAGGAATAAAAGGACATGAAAATATCAGAGGAAAATACAGGTGAATAGTAATAGGACTATGTCATGGGAAAAGGCTTTTATGGCTAAAATGCTTGGAGCAGAAACTATAGTGGGAAACATGATTGTTGATTGCATTACAATTTTTTTAATGTCCCTTTATAAAAATATATCTTAGACAAAATAAGGAAAACAGTAGCTTAAGAAAAATAACTTCAACATGTCAGGTTAAAGGGTAACTTCTCAATGCAGAAAAAGCTTTTATAAATGAATTGGGCTGTGTAAATACACGAAGGCCGTTTTGGAGAACTAGTGGGCCATTAGATAATTTTTTAGTGAAACATCTTTGATAACTTCTGATATTTATCCTTAGAAAGTCATCAGTAACATACCTGGATATTTAAATCGAGATGTTTATTGCAGCATAATTTAGAATCTCAATATCGAAAATTAAGGAGACATCTGTCATCTGAAGGTGGTTAATAATTAAGATTTTGTTTCCACAGTCGGATACTACGGAACTGATTTTTAAATAATGTGTTGATGTGGAATGACACCACAATTTAAAAAATTATCAAACAGGAGTAAAGTATAAGTCACATTTATATCAAAATTCTCTATCTTGCTATGTCGAGCAGGTTAACGCACATACACGGAAAGTATTAATAAATGGTTGAAAACAAGTATCCCTGCAGGCTGGTGCTCTCCAGGACTGTCACCACTATGGAAAGCAAGACATGACTGAAAAGCTGTCACCGGCCAGCGGAGCCGGGAAGACATGACAAGTAAATGCAATGCCCTTCCCTGGGCTGGATCCTGGGACAGAAAGAGGGCATTAATGGGCAACTGATGAAATCCAAAGTTTGGAGTTTAGCTCAGGGTCATATATCAACGTCCGCCTCCTGGTTCTGACAAATGTACCCCAGTAAAGTAAGGTGTGAACGAGGGCGACTGCTGAGGGCATGTGGAACGTACTATACTATCCCTGCAGCTTTCATGAAAATCCAAATTTATTCAAAATAAAAAGTTTATTAAAAATATCAAAGCATTTTCACAAAGGGTGTGTACCTGAGGGGTTGGACTAGGATGAGAGACCTAAGCCTTGCCGGCTCTCTGTGTATACTTTTTTATAATAACTTGCACGTTATATGGTGAAGGACAAACCTATTTAAAAATAAAATGATATTGTAGAAGTATATTTGTGAACGTGTCTAATAAGAAAAAAATAAATCAGCATGATTCTATTTAAATATTTTTTTAAGTCGGTGACTTTGTTACTTACTTTATATTCTAATTTTAAAAACAAACATATATTACTTATAGGATAAAAAATAATTAAAGCTTAAAACGTCCCTGAAGGTGGGCATGGGGCAGGCGCAATTCTCACATCTCTGGCCTTGGGAGCCGGTACCTCAGGGTAGGCTTCCTGGCCAGGTACCTGCTCCTTGAAACTGTGAGGCCACGGAGACTTTGTCTCTTTCTTCTGGTGATCAATTTTAAAATATTCCTTTAATTATACTCCAACATATCACTCCATTCAAGACAGAAAGGTAAAGATGAGAGTTTTGATATAAGTAAAAAGAAAGTGAAAGAGAACAGTCTCACAGCATGAAACATAATTTCCTGCTGGACTGGTTATTTATAATATGATTTGCAGAGACAATGACAGCCAGCTGATGAGAGAAAATGCAAAATCGCTGAACTTAAACACTCCTACAGGAAAACTGAAAACAAAATATAAACAACCATTTTGCCTAGTTCATGTTTATCGCGTTATCACAGCACTACCACATTTGGAATAAACAGGTTAATGTTTGAATGCAAATGTGACTGATGTTTATTGTAATACTTTGGACATGTATCCACATAATGCAGTCTTTTCATATGTTTGTCTTGCCCAGAAATAAATTTGCTGGATGGTTTCCAAACTGTGATTTGTACTTATAGGAACATAAATACCACATTTAATTGATTTCCCAGTCGTTTTCAGCTCATGGTGATTAGGCAACGGCGATGAAGCGTGGGAGACACGGCCACTCACAGCACTTCCCCTCAGGCCTCCTGCTCTCAGGCGCTATATTTAAAAACTTATGTCTGTGAGTCTCAGAGACTTTATGGTTTCAAGGACCTTCTTCATAAACACACTGATTTATGTCTGCTGGGGTAACTGAAACGGACAAGTCAGCCTGCAATATAACATAGTTTGTAAAGTGCCGTAATTGGTGAAATTATAAGATTTCACAGGAAATCAAAAGAGAGGCACCTTGGAACATAGATGCCTGGGCTCACAAAAGGCTTGTCCAGGTAAGAGGTACATCTAAAGTGAGGTTTGGCCCGGCCAGCGTGGCTCAGTGTTTGAACGTTGACCTAGAACCAGGAGGTCATGGTTCAATTCCAGTCAGAGTACATGTCCAGGTATCGGGCTTGATCCTCAGTAGGGGCGCGTAGGTGGCAACCGATCGATGACTCTCTCATCATTGGTGTTTCTATCTCTTTCTGCATTCCTCTCTCTGAAATCAATAAAATATATTTAAAAAATATATAAAGTGAGATTTGAAGGATGAGTAGTCATGTCTCAGGTGAACACGAGATCAGGGAGAAGGAACAGCGTTCCAGGCAGAGGGAACTGCACCTGCAAAGGCCAGGCAGCCGTGGGAAAGGGCGGTGGGCCTGAACGAACGGGGCAGAGCACTGGAGTGTGGGGTGCCGGATGTGGGGGTGAGAGCTGGGGCCAGGCGGGGAGGAGCGGCCCATGAAGCAGGGCCTTCAAAGCTGTATTAATGAGGTTGGAATTTATTCCAAGGCTGCTAGGATCTGAACTGTGTTCCCCCAACTCCCAAAAGTCATAGGTTGAAACCTAACCCCAGTAGCTCAGAACGTGACTGTACTGGGAGAGAGATTCCTTAAAGAAGTAATTAGGTTAAAATGAAGTCATTAGGGTGAGCCCTAATCTAATATGACCGGTATCCTTGTAGGAGGCGATTAGGACACACAGGGGGAAGACACGGAAACACAGAGAAGACAGCCGTCTGCCAGCCAAGGAGACAGGCCTTAGAAGAACCCAAACCTGCTGATTTCCAGGCCCCAGGACTGCGAGAAAGTAAGTCTTTAAGTCACCCTGGCCCTAGTACTTTGTCATGGCAGCCGCAGCAAACTCATGCTAAGGGCAAGGGAGTGTTTGAAGCTGGCAGGAGGAGGATGGTTAGGTTTTCCTTCCTGAAAACCACTCTGGCTGATGGACAGAAGCGACAGACGGCGGTCACGGCTGCTCAGGGCCTGTGCAGGCCGCGCTCCCCCGGCCACGAGGGGCGCCTCCCAAGCAGATGCTAAAACAAGCCCTGCGCCCACGGGTTGTGCCGCACAGTTCACAGCTGCGCTCTTAGACGGGGCGGGATGACAGGAGATCGGTAAACAAACTGGAAATAAATGAGTAGACCTGAGGGAGATTTAGAAAACAGACTCAGTGGGTTTTGAAGACTGGTTGTAAAGGACCAACGAGAGAGAGGGGAAGACGTAAAGGATAAAGCTATTTGCAGGCTTGGGCAACGGGGCTGGTGGAGGCACCTGTCGAAGACCTGAAACACCGAGGAGGAAGAGGCAGGTCGCAGAGAATGATGGAGGCCACCTTGGCAAGTCTGAGGAGCCAAACGGAGGTGTCCAAGTGGAGGTTTTCAATCTGGAATTGGAGGCACGAAGATACGGATTTTTACATGTATTACAATTTTGAAGCCACTATTTTAAACCTCAGAGGTTGAGAAGAGGTTGATAATAACATAGAGGTTGAGAAGAAGGATTAATGTATAAAATAAGAGAACAACATAAGAGAAATCAAAATAAGCATTGTTTTTATAGTGTGAACTCCTCAGCCAGAAGCTCATTAAAGGAATGTAGTGGCAAAGTAAGAAAACTGATGCCAATCATTCCCTTCTTTTCTACCTGCCCGCTGCTGCCAGGCATGGCCAGGTCCTCGTATCCAGCTCCTTGAGGCTTGGGCGTGACCTGGATGCAGCAATGGTGCACCATGGGCTTCCCTGTGCGTTCAGCCAATTCTAAGGAACCTACAGCATGTCACTCACTGTGCTAAGCTTCTGTTCATCAATAAAAACTCCCATGTTGCTCCCATTCTCAGAACAATCCAGATATTTCATCTGTTGGAGGGCCCCTAGAATTGTACTTCTACTGACAGCATGGAAGAGCAAGGCTAAGTCGTTGCTCAATGTAGAGCTGGGCTTGCTTCAAGAATACATGTACCCTGGCCAGTGTGGCTCAGTGGATTGAGTGTCATCCCATGCACCAAGAAGTAACCGGTTCAATTCCTGGTCAGGGCACATGCCCAGATTGTGGGCTCGATCCCCAGTAGGGGACATGCAAGAGGCAGCTGGTCAACGGCTCTCTCTCATTGATGTTTCTATCTCTCTCTCCCTCTCTCTTCCTTTCTCTCTAAAAATCAATTTTAAAAGACTTATTTTTAAAAAATGAACACATGTAGATTTGGAAAAGAAACAAATCCACTGGCACTCTGCCTTCATCGTCACCCATAATCAAGGGCTGACCATAAATTATCTGACGATGATGGTACTTTGCATTATCTGAGCTGAAGTTCGCACAGTACTAGTTATCACATACTCCCCAAATATCCTGTTTCATTTTTTTATTTTTAAATTTATCTTTATTGTTGAAAGTATTACAGATATTCCCCCTTTTTTTCCCCATTGATCCCCTCCCCCCCACATCCTCCTCCCCTCCCAGGCCTTCACCACACTATTGTCCATGTCCATGGGTTATGCATATAAGCATGTAAGTTCTTTGATTAATCTCTCCCCACCCACTCCTCCATCTTCCCTCTGAGATTCATCAGTCTGTTTCATGCTTCTATGTCTCTGGATCTATTGTGTCCCACAGTCCATTTTGTTTATTAGATTCCACATATGAGTGAGATCATGTAAAACTAAATCAGGAAGAATCAGAAAACCTGAATAGGTTATTAACACCTGATGAAATCAAAGCAGCAATAAAAAAAAAAACTCCCAGCAAACAAAAGCCCTAGTCTGGACAGCTTCACAAGGGAGCTAATTCTTTAAGTTGCAGGGTTAGATAGTTTACTAAAAATAATTCTTGCTTTTTGAGGGAGGCCTGCAGGACTATGAACTTACTTCCCTCTTAGGACTGCTTTCACTGTGTCCCATAGATTTTGAGTTGTTGTGTGCTCATTTTCATTTGTTTCCAGGAAGTTTTTTCTTTCTTTCTTGATCTTCTTGGTAGTCCATTCATTGTTTAATAACATATTATTTAGCCTCCATGTGTTTGAATGTTTTGAGTGTTTTTACTATAGTTGATTTCTAATTTCATGCCATTGTGATCTGAGATGCTTAATATGATTTCAATCTTCTTGAACTTGTAGAGACTGGTTTTATGTCCTAACATGTGGTCTATCTTTGAGAATGGCCCATGTGCACTTGAGAGGAATGTACATTCTGTAGCTTTGGGGTGAAATGTTCTGTAAATATCAAATCCATCTGATCTAGTGTGCTATTCAGTCACTGTTTCGGTGTTGACTTTCTGTTTGGAAGATCTATCCAGTGAAGTCAGTGGGGTGTTAAAATCCACAACTATGACTGTCCTGCTGTTGATCTCTCCCTTAAAGTCCTTAAGGTTAATATCGATAGGTCCTTATTTATTGCCATTTTAATTCTTTATGCCTATATTCTCTCTATATTTCTTATTATTATTACAGCAGTCCCTTTAACATTTCTTTGAATGCTTCTGTTTCTATTTCTAACTACAGCAGTCCCTTTAACACTTCCTGCAATGTTGGTTTAGTGGTGATAAACTCCTTTAGCCTTTTTTTTTTTTTTTTTTTTTTTAAATCTGGGAGGCTCTTTATTTCACCATCTATTTTGAATGATAGCTTTGCTGGATAGAGTAGTCTTGGTTTCAAATCCTTGTTTTGCATCACCTTGAATACTTCATGCCATTCATTCCCTTATGGTCTTTGGAGTCTGATGATAAGTCAGCTGTCAGCCTTATGGGAGCTCCTTTGTAGTTAACAGATTGCTTTTCTCTTGCTGCCTTTAATATTCTCTCTTTGTCTTGAATTTGGCATTTTAATTATGATGTGTCTGGGTGTGGGCCTCTTCGGATTCTTCTTGCTTGGGACTCTCTGTGCCTCCTGAACTTGTGTGACTTTTTCCTTGACCAGGTTAGGGAAGTTTTCTGCCATTATTTCTTCAAACAGGTTCTCTAACCCTTGCTTACTTTCGACCTCCTCTGGCACTCCTATGATGTGAATATTGTTACGTTTCATGTTGTCCCACAGCTCCCTTAGATTGTCCTCCTGTTTTTTAATTGTTTTTTCTTTTTGGATCTCTGATTGAGTAATTTTTTTCTACCCTGTCTTCTAATTCACTGACCCTATCCTCAGCTTCTTCTATCTGCTGTTTATTCCTTCCAATGTATTCTTTATTTCTGCTATGTCATTCTTAATTTTATTAATAATTTCATATCTTTTTTCATACTGTTGAGCATCTGTACAATCAGTGTTCTGAACTCTATATCTGAGAGATTGTTTATCTCCATTTCATTTGGCTCTTTTTCTGGAGACTTCTCTTGTTCTTTCATTTGGGGCTTGTCTTTTTGTCCTCCCATTTTGGCTGCCTATTTGGGTTTGTTTCTATGTATTAGGTAGCCCTGCTAGGATTCTCAGTCTTTTTGGAAGGTCTCTGGTGTGGGCCCATGTCAGATGCTGTTTGTGACTGGCCTTGAGTACCCTGTTTGGAGCTATCAACAACTCATGGCTTGAGGTCCCCTCTGTTGGGCCTGGATCCATTTGGACAGGACCAAGATGCGCACCAAAGCCTGCTTTTCCAAGGCCCAGGTGCAACAGCAGATCAGGCAAAGGCTCAAAACACTCTGAGGTCTGCCTCTGACTGCAGGCTGATTAATCTGATTCTCTTAATGAGCCTCAGGCTGTAGAAACTCTCCTTGGTAGGGCAAGAGGTTTTTCAACATGGTAGGGCAATTGCTTCCCCCTCAGGAAAAAGCTGCTTGGAAGGTAAAATGTCTGCCACAGCAGTATGGGAGTATGACTTGGCACAAGAATCCAGAAGGGTGCCCTTTGAGCTCTATCTCCAGAGCCCACAATCCTACATTCTCCTCACACAGCTCCAGTCCACTATTCCCTCCCTCTGCTGGAGCCCAAAGTGAGTGGCTGCACACGAAACTTTGTGCGTTGGCTTTCTAAGAGGGTGTCTGCATTTGCAGCCATCTCTCCCTGGTGGACAGAAACCCTGCTGTTTTTCACAGCCAGATATTATGTGGGCACCTTTCTCATTTCTGGTGTTCTTGGCTGGGAAGCCCAGCCTGGGGTTTAGGCCCCAGAGTCCTCAGTGAAACCCCCCCCGAGCTGAGATATCCCTCTGGACCCTCAGCTGCTCCTTGTGGGAGCCCAGCCAACCCTCTTACACCTCTGCACTTCCTGCCAGTCTCTATGGAGTCTCCACTTTCTTCCTTGGTTATGAGGGCGCTCTCCAGCTCGTCTTCAGTTGCAGATGATTATTCAGGATGGTTTTTCTATATTTTAGTTGTAATTCTAGTTTGGTCTCAGGATAGTGTCAATGTAGCTCCCACTCATTCCTCTGCCATATTTAATCCCCCCAAATATCCTTTTAAAAATCCATCAATATGCCTGAATGCTTTTTTCTAGTCATTAAGGCAGATGGGTTTAGGAATTCTGCTCTGCAACAGGACAAGCTGGGACAGAAGAGGTTGCATGGAAACCACAGCTGATGCCCAGTTTCTGCAAACCTAGGAGGAGCCCCTTCAAGACTGTTGGAAAGTAACCAATAGACAACCGGAAGGGAGGATTCATTCTTGCTTGAGCTCAAAGTATTATGATCTGAACACAGATTTAAATGTAACCCTGTTATGAGCCCTAGACTGGG